>NC_134183.1:12585185-13185185 GCF_964188355.1 Buteo buteo
CTCAAACTACTGATGTGCACCAGCACGTGCCAAAGGCCACGGTGGGTGAGGGGAGAAGTTGAGTACAGCCTTGCTGTTCGTCCCTCCCTGCTCTCCCTTCTGGCAATTGAGAGGCCATGCAAAGAGGAGCAGACGCCGGGACAGACACTCTGCTCCTCACGTAGCCTCCTTTGCCACCAGACAGGAGCATGACACAGCCCGTCACACCTCCGCTACAGCAGGCAGTGAGTACCATTGCTGGGCTGCTCTCCTCCTTGGCCTGCCACCCTGCCCCGCTGCTGGATGCGGGAAGGGTGGTGAGGCATTCCTCTGCCGCATGAGGAGCCTGGCATTTGCTGTGCCTGAGCAAAGCTGAGGCAGCGGGAGAGGGCACATGCATCCACCTGCCTCAGCAGGCATGTGGTAACACCTGAGGGCAGGAAGCGGACAGCACAGGCCCATCCTTGCTCCGCAAGATGCCTTCTGCTTTGAACTGCAGCCACAAGAGGACATGTCCTTCCCAGGGCTGGCAAGGCAACCGAAAGTGAAGAGCACCCTCAGTCAAATGCCTGTGAGTTTACTCCTCAGCCGCTTTGACCTTGAACCCTTGGGGCTGACTACCCACTTTGAGAATGACAGTTTTGAGAATGAGAATTGACAGATTGCCATAGAACAAGATTTCCGCGCGCCCCCCCGCCCCCTCCCCTTCCCATTTTTTCCTTTGTTTTGGCGCCACCACAGAGCTACCGGGCCACCTCTAGGAATGGTCCCAGTGCCCCCACCCCTTCACACAGCGGCGCTTCTCTCCATCTCACAGAGGGTCCTTCCTTGGCCTTCACCTTCCAACCACCTCTGGGCTTCTGAGTCCCCTCCTTTCCGTCTCCCTCGGCCAGACAAGCATCCAGCTGGGGCTTGGCTGATTGCTGAGCCCTTCCATGGCCCTGCGGGGCCTTGTGCTTCTCAGGGTCAGCCTCAGCCCTTCAACAGGAGACCCACGTGAGTGGCCTTCATCAGGAGTGCTCCACAGCTGAAGGCCTGACTGAGAGTGGTAGTCACGTTCCCCAGCAAGGATGTGCACAACCCACACACAGGCCCTGGAGCTACTGAAACCCTTTCCTGGGAACTGGCATGGGACCTCAAATGACCGTTGCTTTGAGGAGCCAGCATCTAATGCATCACTGTGCTCTCGCCCAATAGGGAAATGCAAGCCAGACCTTGCAGATGAAAGAGACAAGCTCTTCACCTCTTGGCTGCGCTTTGCAAGCCTCAAATTGCTGTTGGTCAATGTGCTTCACACCGAAGGCGTGTTCCAGCTCTCCTGAGGCGCTGGCTCACCATATAAAAAGCCTGTGCCACTCCAGGCCCTTCCATCCAAATCTCTTCCCTTGCTCTCCACGGTGAACTTGGTAAGTCTGAACTCACTCCCTCTCTTCCTGCTGGTAGGATTTCTGTCACGGGGACTGCTTCCCTTCTGTGCGTGGTCCTTCTGATATGTGGTCCAGGCTTGAAAACCCATTGTGCTTCCCTCTTCCGGGAGGTGAGTTGGTGAGGGAAGAGGGGAGGCTTCAGTCCCTTCCGAGGGGGACTGGGCTCTTTTGTAGCAGCGGCTCTGCTGAAGCCTGAGGCTGAACGACCAGTACCATCTAACCGGTCGCCAGGTACTTCCTCCCCCAACGACAGTGCAGCGACATGCCTCGGTCACTCTTGGCGTGGAAAGGAACTTTGCAGGGAGATCTGGCCCTACGCAGGCACTGCCCGTTTTCAGGGGAGCCAAGCTGGGCGTCCGAAAGGGCCCAACAGCTAATGCCCTCTGCTCCCTCCCGGTCTTACAGGGTCGCCTCCCTCCGCGAGACATGTCGTGCTACAGCTCCTGCCTGCCAGCCGCCTGCGGCCCAACCCCGCTTGCCAACAGCTGCAACGAGCCGTGCGTCATCCGGTGCGCCGACTCCAGCGTTGCGATCCAGCCCTCGCCAGTCCTGGTGACGCTGCCGGGCCCAATCCTCAGCTCCTTCCCTCAGAGCACAGCTGTGGGATCCACCGCGTCGGCTGCCGTGGGGAGCTCTCTCAGCGCTGGCAGTGTGCCCATCGCTTCTGGGGGCTTTGGGTGGTCCGGTCTGGGCCGTGGGCTCTGTGGGCCTCTGGGACGGGGCAATCTCTTATGCTGAAGCCCGTGGATTGCCTGCCCGTGGCCGAGCGCCAGGAGCCTCGAGGAAAGCCCTGGAGCCAGCCCTGAGCGCGTGGCCGTGGTCCGCAGAGGAGCCGAGCTCCCGCTTCTCCGCCTGCGCTGCGAGGAAGGGGCCTGCGCTGGCCTTCCGTCTCTTCCAAGGAAGCCTCTCTCTTTGCCCCTCTTGCTCTGCTTTACCTCACGCTCCCCATGAAATACCTCCTCCTTCCTTCCGTAGCAACGGGTCTAGGTGATAACGACAGATGACTGCCAGAGCCTTGAAGGGGAACTGGAAAAGAAGCATCCCTGCCGTGGAGGTTTTCCTTCAGATGGCAGCACTCCTCTGAGCTTTACTCAGCCTCCCAAATGCTCTCGTCTTTTCCTTTCTCCTTTGATTTTCTCATTAAAGACACTGGGCATCAGCTTTGCAAGGGAGTCGTGTTTCATTCTCCCCTCTTCTCCAGTCCCAGCCAGCTGAGTATCCAAAAGAGTTCCTCCCTTGGTAAAGCGACGGTTTTCTCCGTAGTTCCTGGGTTTGAGAGGGCCTCGTCTTTTGCCCCGGACATCCCATAGCAATGGGGACAAGGCCGGTTTGGGGCGAGAGCTCTTGTGGAAGGAGCCCCATTGCCCATCGGGACACCTCGAAGGCCACAAAACAAAGTATGAGGGAAGGCCAAGTTTTCATGGAGTCGTAGAATCGCCCCGACTGGTAGGAACCTCAACAGATCATCTGGTCCAACCTTTTGTGGGAAAGGGAGCCTAGACGAGATTACCTAGCCCCCTGTCCAATCGCATCTTGAAAACCTTCAGTCTTGGGGACTCTACCACGTCTCTGGGGAGGTCGTTGCGGGGAATGATTGTTCTCACTGTAAAAAAAGTCTTTCTTATATCGAGGCGAAGCCTCTGCCGGTTGCTCCCTGTCCTCTCCATGTGTCTCGCTGTTAAGAGAGAGTCTCCGTCGTCTTTGTAGTGGCCTTTAAGTACTGGAAAACTGTGATGAGTGCAGGAAAAGAGCACCACAGGACAGCACGAGGCTCAGTATGGGTTGTATACATGGATTTGTGTGTGTGTGTGTGCCTCCTGGGAGGGGTGTGTGTGTGTGCCTCCTGGGAGGCATGCTCAGCCTCGCTGCTGGCTGGGCCTGGGGGCGTGGAGCTGTGGCAGCCTGGGCTCTGCTGGGCTCCTGGGTTCAGCAGCCACTGAAGAGAAAGGGATCCTTCTGGGCTGTCCAAACCACCAAGCTCATCTGTCGATGAGAAAGAGTTCTGCTCTTCTTCTCTTCCCTGAGGCTGGCCAGGTGAGATCAAGGTGCCCATGAAGAAGCTGACCCCTCCGCAGCAGGCAGCCCCTTTCTCATCTCCCCCAGGCTCTGCCTCTGGATTCAGACCCAACTGGGCTGGCAGTGGCCCCCTTTGCCTGGCTCACAGGCCTTAGGGATACGCGAGGCTGGCGGCGGGGTGGGGTCAGCAGCATTCTGAGCTCTGAGCCCCTTGGCCAAGCCCCAGTCTCTTCTTCTCGTATCATGTTTGCATGCTGGCGCGTGCGGGCACGCTGCTCACAGGTGCTGGTCAGCAGGAGCCACGAGGCATCCTTGGAAGTGCAAACCTACTGGGAAGGGCACCCAGAGGAGAGCAGGGTGGGGAGAGCAAGAAGCCCACGGTCGTGGGGAAGAGAAATCCGAAGGAAATTGGGTGAGGGAGGCAGGTGGCCAGGGAGGCAGAAGTGCAAGTGTGTGTAAGGGAGGGGAGGTCGCGTGGGCAGGAAGAGGCTCCAGCCAGCTCTGTGCCTTTCACAACCACGCTGGATCGTCCCTGTTCCTCCGACCCCTGCCAAGTCGCTCCTGACCACCCGGGACAGCACATCCCTTGGCGGCATGGCTGGCTGCTGGCTACCCCTGCCTGCACACGGGTCTTCCCTGCAGATCCCTGCTTTGTCACAGAACCGGTTAAGGGCTTGGCGAGTCTGAAATAGGAGGGGAGGCTGTGAGAGCTGGGATTCTTCCCACACCTGACGGAAGGGAATGAAGAGGGAGCCAGACTCTTCTCACTAGTACCAACTGGCAGCGCAAGAGTCAATGGGCACAAATTAAAACACGTGAAATTCCATCGCAAGGCAGGAAACCACTTTCTTACCGTGAGGGTGGTCAAACAGTGGACCAGGTTGCCCAGAGAGGTTGTGGAGTCTCCATCCTTGGAGATACTCAAAACCCAACCCGACTACGTCCTAAGCAACCAGCTCAAGTTGACCTTGCTGGAGCAGTTGGCTTGGACTAAAGGATCTCAGGAGGAGGATCCCTTGCAACCCCAACGATTCTGAGATTCTGTGAACGGATAAGAGCAATGTCTCCCACAGCAAAATACCTTACCCAAAATGTTCTGTGACTGGAAGTGCTTGACGCCTATTTTGTTTTTCGTTCCCATGGCTGGTTGAGCCTTACCGAAGGCAAGGTAAACAACATCCACCGCTCTTCCCTTCCCCACCAAGCTAGTCACCTCACTGTAGAAGGCTACCAGCTTGGTTAAGCATGACTTCTCCTTTGTAAATCCATGCTTGCTACTCCCAACCACCTTCCTGTGCTACCTATGTTTGGAAACTACTTCCAAGATGTTTTGCTCTACCGTCTTCCCAGGGACTGCGGAGAGGCTGACCATCCTGTGAGTTCCCTGGATCTTCGTCCTCTCCCTTCTTGTTCCTCTTGCCTATGTGGAGACAGAAGAGGTTGAGGTGTGTCCTGAGCCACTTCAAACCCTCGCAAGTTTCTTTGCAGGCCACTCTCATCTCAAAACAAAGGCTTACTTGGGGGCACACATCGAGCTGCTCACACTCAGAAACTCTGACCATTGTTGGGCTGACCGACGAGGATGGGATTCGAACCCATGCGTGCAGAGCACAATGGATTAGCAGTCCATCGCCTTCACCACTCGGCCACCTCGTCAGCATGCTGCTGCTGCTCCTGCCACTGCTGCCGCTGCTCCTGCTGCTGCTTCTCCTGCTCCTGCTTCTCCTGCTCCTGCTCCTACTCCTGCCACTGCCGCTGCCACTGCTCCTGATCTTGCTGTTCCTGCTCCTGCTCCTGTTCCTGCTCCAGCTCCAGCTCCAGCTCCTGCTCCTGCTCCTGACACCTACACCTTTTTAACCTGCTTCTTGACATGGCAGAGAAGGAGCCAGCCTCCAGCTTTTGCCTTTTGGGACTGGTCCACTCTCCCGACAGCTGGGCTCAGCTCCAGGGACCTTTCGGAAATAGGTCTCGGCGTTCACATCAGAAAATGACTGAACGGCGGAGCCCCACGCTCCTTCCCGGGAAGGAACACGGGAGAGTGACCCCGGAGTGGCTCAGCGCCTCCAAAGGACTCGAGCCTGGCTTTGAGATTAATTTCTCACCAGCCACGTTCCCCTTGCACTCTGGAAGGATACCACCAGCTCATACGGCCAGGAGTCACTCACGCTTGACGGGTGGACTTTTCACCAGGACAGAGCATGTGCCTCAGGCTTGGCTGTGGTGTCTCTGTGCTGTTCCCCCTGGCGCTCACCCAGGATCTCATCACAGGCTGCTTCTCTCCCAGCACAGCTAACAGTCGGGAACGAAGCGGGAGCTGAGGGGCACCGGCCCCACTGCACACAACTCCTCTTCTTACCCGCCAGAGCTCCAGTGCTGCAGAGAGTTGAAACCACTGCACTGGTCCCCTGAGCCCAAGCCTCTCTGTGCCTTGAAGGTCAGACCTTGAGCTGGGGGAAACGGTGCAGAGGCCAGGCTTGCTGCCCCTGGTGGATAACAGAAAGGTGGGTAGGGGGTTGCGCACTGTGGGGTGGACACCGATGGCAGGGCCCTGCGATCCTCTCTTTCTGCTCCGCCCGGTTAATTCCTGTCCTGGACAAAAGGGAGCAGTGCACAGCCTTGGGGGGCTGGGACCAGAACCACTTGCACCCTGGTCACTCCGAGTAGTTTCCCCAGCCCGAGCCCGCCCCATGGGCCTGTAATGGCAGAGCTATGTGAACAAGGAGGACCGGCAGATTCAACATCGCCGCCGGGGCAGGAGCCCACAGCAGGAGGGAGGACTGGCCTGGGAAACACAATGCTCTGCCGACCTCCTTCCCCAGACTGATGGCACTCCCTGTTGTGGATATGAAAAATTCCTGGGATTGGCTTTCTGAGTTCTTAACAAAGACGTTCCTGACAAAGTAGCCAGCGCCACCATTGGCTCTCATTCATCCAGCAGCCTGTTGAGTCCCTGCCGTAACCAATGCAGCACAGGGAGATTCAACAGAAAATTCGGGCTTCCCTCATACTTTGTTTTGTGGCCTTCGAGGTGTCCCGATGGGCAATGGGGCTCCTTCCACAAGAGCTCTCGCCCCAAACCGGCCTTGTCCCCATTGCTATGGGATGTCCGGGGCAAAAGACGAGGCCCTCTCAAACCCAGGAACTACGGAGAAAACCGTCGCTTTACCAAGGGAGGAACTCTTTTGGATACTCAGCTGGCTGGGACTGGAGAAGAGGGGAGAATGAAACACGACTCCCTTGCAAAGCTGATGCCCAGTGTCTTTAATGAGAAAATCAAAGGAGAAAGGAAAAGACGAGAGCATTTGGGAGGCTGAGTAAAGCTCAGAGGAGTGCTGCCATCTGAAGGAAAACCTCCACGGCAGGGATGCTTCTTTTCCAGTTCCCCTTCAAGGCTCTGGCAGTCATCTGTCGTTATCACCTAGACCCGTTGCTACGGAAGGAAGGAGGAGGTATTTCATGGGGAGCGTGAGGTAAAGCAGAGCAAGAGGGGCAAAGAGAGAGGCTTCCTTGGAAGAGACGGAAGGCCAGCGCAGGCCCCTTCCTCGCAGCGCAGGCGGAGAAGCGGGAGCTCGGCTCCTCTGCGGACCACGGCCACGCGCTCAGGGCTGGCTCCAGGGCTTTCCTCGAGGCTCCTGGCGCTCGGCCACGGGCAGGCAATCCACGGGCTTCAGCATAAGAGATTGCCCCGTCCCAGAGGCCCACAGAGCCCACGGCCCAGACCGGACCACCCAAAGCCCCCAGAAGCGATGGGCACACTGCCAGCGCTGAGAGAGCTCCCCACGGCAGCCGACGCGGTGGATCCCACAGCTGTGCTCTGAGGGAAGGAGCTGAGGATTGGGCCCGGCAGCGTCACCAGGACTGGCGAGGGCTGGATCGCAACGCTGGAGTCGGCGCACCGGATGACGCACGGCTCGTTGCAGCTGTTGGCAAGCGGGGTTGGGCCACAGGCGGCTGGCAGGCAGGAGCTGTAGCACGACATGTCTCGCGGAGGGAGGCGACCCTGTAAGACCGGGAGGGAGCAGAGGGCATTAGCTGTTGGGCCCTTTCGGACGCCCAGCTTGGCTCCCCTGAAAACGGGCAGCGCCTGGGAGCTCAGCGGAGAGAGATTTGGGATGGGGCACGAGTCAAGAAAGCTGTGTCCAGCAGCAGGGCTCACAATGGTGCCCTGCTGTGCTCTTGGCCGAACACCACAACGCACCCTCCTCTCCACCGCCTTAACCTCCCCGCTGCCTGGTCACACCCTGCCCTATCTGAAGACCTCTTCTCTCAGCCGCCTGGGATGTCTCACCCACAGGGACCTGGGCTAACGTGGCCAGAGTTACTTGCAACACCCCCATGAAATGCAGGGTCCCACTTGGTAATCATTCTCAAAGGCGGAAGCAGTGGCATGGCCCAACAGTTGATGGACCTCCAGTGTCTGCAGAGAGGGGGGTTCTGGGCCTTTTGGTGGGCCGGCAGTGGGCGTTTGTTTGTAATTGAAGGGTGATCCGAGAGGGTCCGTCCAAACGCAAGGAAGGTCCTCCCGTCCAAGGCAAGCTCCTTCGCAGCCTATACCTCAGCCGGCCTTGCCACTCCCAGGCATGCCTGACGCATGGAGGCACCCGGCTCCCTCCGGTTGCTCCATTAGCAAGGGTACGTCTGCAGGCTGTGAGGCTATTTCACAACAGTCCTTCTGCTCAGCCTTGAAGGCTTGGTAGGGAAGGCGCTCCAGAGAGAGCCCTCAGTAAGCCCCCTCCCAGTATGCGGAACTGGATGCCAGGTTTTTCAGATGGGTTGAGCATAGCCTTGATGCCATGGCCTTAGTCAGGGAAAGATTTCCTACCGCAGACCAAGAGGCTCCCCCTCCTCTTGGCGTCAGGCTGTGTACCTCCTGATCATCAGCCCTTGTACCAGCATCAATGTGTTCACTCAGACAAACAGGTCTCCTTCTCCCCCCTCCCCGCCCTCGAGACCCCTACTCTTGTCAGGTCAGGCTCCTCTCGCCCACTTCTCTCAGGAGGGGACATGTCTGAGTAAAACGCAACAGGGCTCCTGAAGACAGCAGCCACTACGGAAGAAGACGTCTATGGTGGGACTAGCTCTCCTGAGGAAGCTCCTCGTCAGGCCAATAGCGCAAAGGGAGCATTGCCGAACTGCGGATGGCAGAGGAAGTGCCCAGTCATTGGTTAGAGAGTGCTGGCCGTACGTCCCGAGCCTTGGAAAGAACCGCTGCTGGCAAAGAAACCAACCCATGCCCTGTTTCACATCCTAGACCATTCACCGAGGACAAGGGAGGCAAAATGCATGCAGCCCTCTCCACAAAAACTGTCCTGCCAACCGAGGAGACGAGAGGCAAAATGAACTGAGACTTACCAACTTCCCAGAGCAGAGGAAGGCACGAGGAGAGGATAGGGGAGCTGGGAGTTGGGCACACTTTTATACAGCGGGCCAGAGCCCCAGGGGAGCTGAAAAATGACGCAAACATGAAGCATGTTGAGAAACAGCAATTTTGGCTTCTCAAAGCTCTGCTGGTAGATGAAAGACATGCCTCCTTTGCCTGAAATGCTTGGCTCCCCTTTCATCCTGGGTAGCACTGAAGTGATTTTGTTGATAGCAATTACGTTTCTTCCCCAGACCAAGGCTCGTTTGAGGCCTCATTCCAGCAGCAGATTCAGGCCACGAGTAGGTGTTGTGCACGTCCTGCCCTTCCTGGGGAACACGGCCACCACTCACTTAGGACTTTGCCTGTGGAGCACGCCTGAAGGCCACTCAGAAGGGTCTCTCTTTGATGGGCTGAGGCTGACCCGGAGCAACACCAGTGCCTGCAGGCTATGGAGCGGCTCAGCGCCCAGCCAAGCCTCTGCAGGATGGCTGTTCCGCTGAGGGACAGAGAACGGAGGAGACTCAGACCCGCGGGGTGACTGGAAGGTGGTGGTCAAACAAGGCCCTCCTGCAGTCTGGAGAGAAACCCCGTTGTGTGCAGGGATGGGGACGCTGAGGCCATTGCTGGAGTGGACGAGGGTACTCGGCGGCAGATCTCTGCTCCCCCCCGGGCCTCGGTGATGCACACACTTGCCAGCCGTGCAAAGGGAGCCCAGCAGTTGAGCTGTCGTCTTCGGTGAGGAAAGGCCAGAGTGTTTTCTTTGGGAACTGCACAGCCCTTGCCTCGCCTGCCAGGACTTTACTCATCACTCTCCTGAGGAGAAGCAACGGCTCAACGTGGCCCTGGAGAGCAAGGAAGGAGCCTGCTGACTCATGCCTGAAAGTGAGCCATCACCAAGTGGACCTGTTTGCTTCGGCGCAGTCTTCCCAAACAACACTCATCTTTGCATCGTTGCTGGGTGCTCGTTCAGGTCACTGACCCAGAGGGTCTGGCTTGTTTTTCCTGGCTCAGGGACGGATTGGCACATTTAATTGCAAGGTGGCACCAGCAGACCACCTCGGAGTCACCTGTGAGTCACCCAAAAGTGCCGAGGCACTATGAGAGACCTCAGCTCCACCTCGGTGCGAATCATCCATGCACTGGCATGAGGGGCTCTGGGGGAAATGGATTCAGACGTGCAGAGGACCCTAGGCGCAACCTCATGTCCGCATTCCTGCAGAAATGCAGCTTTTTGTACAGTGTTGTCACCATGGCTGTTAGCATCTTGCCCAACCGCTTGGTGACTCCTTGACATCCTGTCATGCTCCTTGGTGAAACTGCAGCCAAAGGAGGACATCATGGACGTGCCCTGACGTTCCCACTCCCGGACAGTTCTGGAGCACAGACCAAATTGAGGAAAGTCGAGGCCCCTACGTGTCCAGGGCCTGGGGAGCCTGCTTTTTTGACGGACCGGTGTGACAGACCACCGGACTGAGGCTGCAGCCACTGAGTGGCACCAGGTGGTGCTCCCTGCTGCCCTACGAGACATAGAGGAGACCGGGCCAGTCGGTCTGGGAAGGCTGGGGGGGGAGCTCAAAGGCCAGGCATGTGTCGCCAGCCCTGAGAGCTGCCTGGAAAAGGCCTCTGACTACCCACGCTGCTCGGGAAGGTGGGCCACGCTCTCACCCGGGCGGCCGTGCTGTTTGGGGGAAGGGTCTTGGGAGGGGATTGTTGTTTTCTCCTGCAGAGGATTGATGGCTCTTGTCTCACTTCTGCTGTCATTTCCAGCAGGGCCATGCTCTGGGGCTGTTGTGCCATCCTGCCAGGACGGTCGACCCAGTGCCACAGCTCACAGCAGAAACGCACTCGCTGCGTACAGGCAGAAACAGGTCCCAGGAGTCAGTATGGCACCAGGGTGGGAGGCAGCCACCCGCGGCTCTTTTCCAGGTGGAACTGGAAGCGCACTGACAAAGCAGCCAGTGATGCTCCCTCCTGAAAGGCTCCGAGAGGAACTTGCGAGGCACTCAAGCCGCAGCGTGTCCTCAAGTGAAGGGCAGGAAGCAGCTGCCTATCTCTTCCAGCCCCCCGAGCCCCAAGATGTGGCCCTTTGAGATGTGGCCCAGCCCCGCAGAAGAGGCACGGGTTGCCCACAGCAATCTCCACGGGGGAAGCCGCCAGCAGGAACCAGCCACGAGGGAAACTCCCCGAATGGGACGACCTGCCTGTTGTGGCTTAACCCTAGCCGGCAACTGAGCACCACGCAGCTGCTCACTCACCTCCCTCACAGTGGCATGGGGGAGAGAATCAGAAGGGTAAAAGTGAGAAAACTCGTGGGCTGAGATAAAGGCAGTTTAATAGGTAAAGCAAAAGCCGTGCACGCAGGCAAAGCAAAACAAGGGATTCCTTCACTACTTCCCATCGGCAGGCAGGTGTTCCGCCTCCATCTCCAGGAAAGCAGGGCTCCATCACGCGTAACGGTTACTTGGGAAGACAAACGCCATCACTCTGAACGCCCCCCCCCCGCCCCTTCCTTCTTCTTCCCCCAGCTTTATATGCGGAGCATGACGTCGTATGGTCTGGATTATCCCTTTTGTCAGTTGGGGTCAGCTGTCCCAGCTGTGTCTCCTCCCAACTTCTTGCGCGCCCCCAGCCTACTCGCTGGTGGGGTGGTGTGAGAAGCAGAAAAGGCCTTGACTCTGTAGAAGCACTGCTCAGCAGTAACGAAAGCATCTCAGCATTATCAACGCTGTTTTCAGCACAAATCCAAAACATAGCCCCATACTAGCTACTACGGAGAAAATTAACTCTATCCCAGCCAAACGCAGCACACTGCCCTACGGCTGCTCTGTTCCCGGATGGTGCGCTAATGGAGGAGCGCTCAAACTACTGATGTGCACCAGCACGTGCCAAAGGCCACGGTGGGTGAGGGGAGAAGTTGAGTACAGCCTTGCTGTTCGTCCCTCCCTGCTCTCCCTTCTGGCAATTGAGAGGCCATGCAAAGAGGAGCAGACGCCGGGACAGACACTCTGCTCCTCACGTAGCCTCCTTTGCCACCAGACAGGAGCATGACACAGCCCGTCACACCTCCGCTACAGCAGGCAGTGAGTACCATTGCTGGGCTGCTCTCCTCCTTGGCCTGCCACCCTGCCCCGCTGCTGGATGCGGGAAGGGTGGTGAGGCATTCCTCTGCCGCATGAGGAGCCTGGCATTTGCTGTGCCTGAGCAAAGCTGAGGCAGCGGGAGAGGGCACATGCATCCACCTGCCTCAGCAGGCATGTGGTAACACCTGAGGGCAGGAAGCGGACAGCACAGGCCCATCCTTGCTCCGCAAGATGCCTTCTGCTTTGAACTGCAGCCACAAGAGGACATGTCCTTCCCAGGGCTGGCAAGGCAACCGAAAGTGAAGAGCACCCTCAGTCAAATGCCTGTGAGTTTACTCCTCAGCCGCTTTGACCTTGAACCCTTGGGGCTGACTACCCACTTTGAGAATGACAGTTTTGAGAATGAGAATTGACAGATTGCCATAGAACAAGATTTCCGCGCGCCCCCCCGCCCCCTCCCCTTCCCATTTTTTCCTTTGTTTTGGCGCCACCACAGAGCTACCGGGCCACCTCTAGGAATGGTCCCAGTGCCCCCACCCCTTCACACAGCGGCGCTTCTCTCCATCTCACAGAGGGTCCTTCCTTGGCCTTCACCTTCCAACCACCTCTGGGCTTCTGAGTCCCCTCCTTTCCGTCTCCCTCGGCCAGACAAGCATCCAGCTGGGGCTTGGCTGATTGCTGAGCCCTTCCATGGCCCTGCGGGGCCTTGTGCTTCTCAGGGTCAGCCTCAGCCCTTCAACAGGAGACCCACGTGAGTGGCCTTCATCAGGAGTGCTCCACAGCTGAAGGCCTGACTGAGAGTGGTAGTCACGTTCCCCAGCAAGGATGTGCACAACCCACACACAGGCCCTGGAGCTACTGAAACCCTTTCCTGGGAACTGGCATGGGACCTCAAATGACCGTTGCTTTGAGGAGCCAGCATCTAATGCATCACTGTGCTCTCGCCCAATAGGGAAATGCAAGCCAGACCTTGCAGATGAAAGAGACAAGCTCTTCACCTCTTGGCTGCGCTTTGCAAGCCTCAAATTGCTGTTGGTCAATGTGCTTCACACCGAAGGCGTGTTCCAGCTCTCCTGAGGCGCTGGCTCACCATATAAAAAGCCTGTGCCACTCCAGGCCCTTCCATCCAAATCTCTTCCCTTGCTCTCCACGGTGAACTTGGTAAGTCTGAACTCACTCCCTCTCTTCCTGCTGGTAGGATTTCTGTCACGGGGACTGCTTCCCTTCTGTGCGTGGTCCTTCTGATATGTGGTCCAGGCTTGAAAACCCATTGTGCTTCCCTCTTCCGGGAGGTGAGTTGGTGAGGGAAGAGGGGAGGCTTCAGTCCCTTCCGAGGGGGACTGGGCTCTTTTGTAGCAGCGGCTCTGCTGAAGCCTGAGGCTGAACGACCAGTACCATCTAACCGGTCGCCAGGTACTTCCTCCCCCAACGACAGTGCAGCGACATGCCTCGGTCACTCTTGGCGTGGAAAGGAACTTTGCAGGGAGATCTGGCCCTACGCAGGCACTGCCCGTTTTCAGGGGAGCCAAGCTGGGCGTCCGAAAGGGCCCAACAGCTAATGCCCTCTGCTCCCTCCCGGTCTTACAGGGTCGCCTCCCTCCGCGAGACATGTCGTGCTACAGCTCCTGCCTGCCAGCCGCCTGCGGCCCAACCCCGCTTGCCAACAGCTGCAACGAGCCGTGCGTCATCCGGTGCGCCGACTCCAGCGTTGCGATCCAGCCCTCGCCAGTCCTGGTGACGCTGCCGGGCCCAATCCTCAGCTCCTTCCCTCAGAGCACAGCTGTGGGATCCACCGCGTCGGCTGCCGTGGGGAGCTCTCTCAGCGCTGGCAGTGTGCCCATCGCTTCTGGGGGCTTTGGGTGGTCCGGTCTGGGCCGTGGGCTCTGTGGGCCTCTGGGACGGGGCAATCTCTTATGCTGAAGCCCGTGGATTGCCTGCCCGTGGCCGAGCGCCAGGAGCCTCGAGGAAAGCCCTGGAGCCAGCCCTGAGCGCGTGGCCGTGGTCCGCAGAGGAGCCGAGCTCCCGCTTCTCCGCCTGCGCTGCGAGGAAGGGGCCTGCGCTGGCCTTCCGTCTCTTCCAAGGAAGCCTCTCTCTTTGCCCCTCTTGCTCTGCTTTACCTCACGCTCCCCATGAAATACCTCCTCCTTCCTTCCGTAGCAACGGGTCTAGGTGATAACGACAGATGACTGCCAGAGCCTTGAAGGGGAACTGGAAAAGAAGCATCCCTGCCGTGGAGGTTTTCCTTCAGATGGCAGCACTCCTCTGAGCTTTACTCAGCCTCCCAAATGCTCTCGTCTTTTCCTTTCTCCTTTGATTTTCTCAATAAAGACACTGGGCATCAGCTTTGCAAGGGAGTCGTGTTTCATTCTCCCCTCTTCTCCAGTCCCAGCCAGCTGAGTATCCAAAAGAGTTCCTCCCTTGGTAAAGCGACGGTTTTCTCCGTAGTTCCTGGGTTTGAGAGGGCCTCGTCTTTTGCCCCGGACATCCCATAGCAATGGGGACAAGGCCGGTTTGGGGCGAGAGCTCTTGTGGAAGGAGCCCCATTGCCCATCGGGACACCTCGAAGGCCACAAAACAAAGTATGAGGGAAGGCCAAGTTTTCATGGAGTCGTAGAATCGCCCCGACTGGTAGGAACCTCAACAGATCATCTGGTCCAACCTTTTGTGGGAAAGGGAGCCTAGACGAGATTACCTAGCCCCCTGTCCAATCGCATCTTGAAAACCTTCAGTCTTGGGGACTCTACCACGTCTCTGGGGAGGTCGTTGCGGGGAATGATTGTTCTCACTGTAAAAAAAGTCTTTCTTATATCGAGGCGAAGCCTCTGCCGGTTGCTCCCTGTCCTCTCCATGTGTCTCGCTGTTAAGAGAGAGTCTCCGTCGTCTTTGTAGTGGCCTTTAAGTACTGGAAAACTGTGATGAGTGCAGGAAAAGAGCACCACAGGACAGCACGAGGCTCAGTATGGGTTGTATACATGGATTTGTGTGTGTGTGTGTGCCTCCTGGGAGGGGTGTGTGTGTGTGCCTCCTGGGAGGCATGCTCAGCCTCGCTGCTGGCTGGGCCTGGGGGCGTGGAGCTGTGGCAGCCTGGGCTCTGCTGGGCTCCTGGGTTCAGCAGCCACTGAAGAGAAAGGGATCCTTCTGGGCTGTCCAAACCACCAAGCTCATCTGTCGATGAGAAAGAGTTCTGCTCTTCTTCTCTTCCCTGAGGCTGGCCAGGTGAGATCAAGGTGCCCATGAAGAAGCTGACCCCTCCGCAGCAGGCAGCCCCTTTCTCATCTCCCCCAGGCTCTGCCTCTGGATTCAGACCCAACTGGGCTGGCAGTGGCCCCCTTTGCCTGGCTCACAGGCCTTAGGGATACGCGAGGCTGGCGGCGGGGTGGGGTCAGCAGCATTCTGAGCTCTGAGCCCCTTGGCCAAGCCCCAGTCTCTTCTTCTCGTATCATGTTTGCATGCTGGCGCGTGCGGGCACGCTGCTCACAGGTGCTGGTCAGCAGGAGCCACGAGGCATCCTTGGAAGTGCAAACCTACTGGGAAGGGCACCCAGAGGAGAGCAGGGTGGGGAGAGCAAGAAGCCCACGGTCGTGGGGAAGAGAAATCCGAAGGAAATTGGGTGAGGGAGGCAGGTGGCCAGGGAGGCAGAAGTGCAAGTGTGTGTAAGGGAGGGGAGGTCGCGTGGGCAGGAAGAGGCTCCAGCCAGCTCTGTGCCTTTCACAACCACGCTGGATCGTCCCTGTTCCTCCGACCCCTGCCAAGTCGCTCCTGACCACCCGGGACAGCACATCCCTTGGCGGCATGGCTGGCTGCTGGCTACCCCTGCCTGCACACGGGTCTTCCCTGCAGATCCCTGCTTTGTCACAGAACCGGTTAAGGGCTTGGCGAGTCTGAAATAGGAGGGGAGGCTGTGAGAGCTGGGATTCTTCCCACACCTGACGGAAGGGAATGAAGAGGGAGCCAGACTCTTCTCACTAGTACCAACTGGCAGCGCAAGAGTCAATGGGCACAAATTAAAACACGTGAAATTCCATCGCAAGGCAGGAAACCACTTTCTTACCGTGAGGGTGGTCAAACAGTGGACCAGGTTGCCCAGAGAGGTTGTGGAGTCTCCATCCTTGGAGATACTCAAAACCCAACCCGACTACGTCCTAAGCAACCAGCTCAAGTTGACCTTGCTGGAGCAGTTGGCTTGGACTAAAGGATCTCAGGAGGAGGATCCCTTGCAACCCCAACGATTCTGAGATTCTGTGAACGGATAAGAGCAATGTCTCCCACAGCAAAATACCTTACCCAAAATGTTCTGTGACTGGAAGTGCTTGACGCCTATTTTGTTTTTCGTTCCCATGGCTGGTTGAGCCTTACCGAAGGCAAGGTAAACAACATCCACCGCTCTTCCCTTCCCCACCAAGCTAGTCACCTCACTGTAGAAGGCTACCAGCTTGGTTAAGCATGACTTCTCCTTTGTAAATCCATGCTTGCTACTCCCAACCACCTTCCTGTGCTACCTATGTTTGGAAACTACTTCCAAGATGTTTTGCTCTACCGTCTTCCCAGGGACTGCGGAGAGGCTGACCATCCTGTGAGTTCCCTGGATCTTCGTCCTCTCCCTTCTTGTTCCTCTTGCCTATGTGGAGACAGAAGAGGTTGAGGTGTGTCCTGAGCCACTTCAAACCCTCGCAAGTTTCTTTGCAGGCCACTCTCATCTCAAAACAAAGGCTTACTTGGGGGCACACATCGAGCTGCTCACACTCAGAAACTCTGACCATTGTTGGGCTGACCGACGAGGATGGGATTCGAACCCATGCGTGCAGAGCACAATGGATTAGCAGTCCATCGCCTTCACCACTCGGCCACCTCGTCAGCATGCTGCTGCTGCTCCTGCCACTGCTGCCGCTGCTCCTGCTGCTGCTTCTCCTGCTCCTGCTTCTCCTGCTCCTGCTCCTACTCCTGCCACTGCCGCTGCCACTGCTCCTGATCTTGCTGTTCCTGCTCCTGCTCCTGTTCCTGCTCCAGCTCCAGCTCCAGCTCCTGCTCCTGCTCCTGACACCTACACCTTTTTAACCTGCTTCTTGACATGGCAGAGAAGGAGCCAGCCTCCAGCTTTTGCCTTTTGGGACTGGTCCACTCTCCCGACAGCTGGGCTCAGCTCCAGGGACCTTTCGGAAATAGGTCTCGGCGTTCACATCAGAAAATGACTGAACGGCGGAGCCCCACGCTCCTTCCCGGGAAGGAACACGGGAGAGTGACCCCGGAGTGGCTCAGCGCCTCCAAAGGACTCGAGCCTGGCTTTGAGATTAATTTCTCACCAGCCACGTTCCCCTTGCACTCTGGAAGGATACCACCAGCTCATACGGCCAGGAGTCACTCACGCTTGACGGGTGGACTTTTCACCAGGACAGAGCATGTGCCTCAGGCTTGGCTGTGGTGTCTCTGTGCTGTTCCCCCTGGCGCTCACCCAGGATCTCATCACAGGCTGCTTCTCTCCCAGCACAGCTAACAGTCGGGAACGAAGCGGGAGCTGAGGGGCACCGGCCCCACTGCACACAACTCCTCTTCTTACCCGCCAGAGCTCCAGTGCTGCAGAGAGTTGAAACCACTGCACTGGTCCCCTGAGCCCAAGCCTCTCTGTGCCTTGAAGGTCAGACCTTGAGCTGGGGGAAACGGTGCAGAGGCCAGGCTTGCTGCCCCTGGTGGATAACAGAAAGGTGGGTAGGGGGTTGCGCACTGTGGGGTGGACACCGATGGCAGGGCCCTGCGATCCTCTCTTTCTGCTCCGCCCGGTTAATTCCTGTCCTGGACAAAAGGGAGCAGTGCACAGCCTTGGGGGGCTGGGACCAGAACCACTTGCACCCTGGTCACTCCGAGTAGTTTCCCCAGCCCGAGCCCGCCCCATGGGCCTGTAATGGCAGAGCTATGTGAACAAGGAGGACCGGCAGATTCAACATCGCCGCCGGGGCAGGAGCCCACAGCAGGAGGGAGGACTGGCCTGGGAAACACAATGCTCTGCCGACCTCCTTCCCCAGACTGATGGCACTCCCTGTTGTGGATATGAAAAATTCCTGGGATTGGCTTTCTGAGTTCTTAACAAAGACGTTCCTGACAAAGTAGCCAGCGCCACCATTGGCTCTCATTCATCCAGCAGCCTGTTGAGTCCCTGCCGTAACCAATGCAGCACAGGGAGATTCAACAGAAAATTCGGGCTTCCCTCATACTTTGTTTTGTGGCCTTCGAGGTGTCCCGATGGGCAATGGGGCTCCTTCCACAAGAGCTCTCGCCCCAAACCGGCCTTGTCCCCATTGCTATGGGATGTCCGGGGCAAAAGACGAGGCCCTCTCAAACCCAGGAACTACGGAGAAAACCGTCGCTTTACCAAGGGAGGAACTCTTTTGGATACTCAGCTGGCTGGGACTGGAGAAGAGGGGAGAATGAAACACGACTCCCTTGCAAAGCTGATGCCCAGTGTCTTTAATGAGAAAATCAAAGGAGAAAGGAAAAGACGAGAGCATTTGGGAGGCTGAGTAAAGCTCAGAGGAGTGCTGCCATCTGAAGGAAAACCTCCACGGCAGGGATGCTTCTTTTCCAGTTCCCCTTCAAGGCTCTGGCAGTCATCTGTCGTTATCACCTAGACCCGTTGCTACGGAAGGAAGGAGGAGGTATTTCATGGGGAGCGTGAGGTAAAGCAGAGCAAGAGGGGCAAAGAGAGAGGCTTCCTTGGAAGAGACGGAAGGCCAGCGCAGGCCCCTTCCTCGCAGCGCAGGCGGAGAAGCGGGAGCTCGGCTCCTCTGCGGACCACGGCCACGCGCTCAGGGCTGGCTCCAGGGCTTTCCTCGAGGCTCCTGGCGCTCGGCCACGGGCAGGCAATCCACGGGCTTCAGCATAAGAGATTGCCCCGTCCCAGAGGCCCACAGAGCCCACGGCCCAGACCGGACCACCCAAAGCCCCCAGAAGCGATGGGCACACTGCCAGCGCTGAGAGAGCTCCCCACGGCAGCCGACGCGGTGGATCCCACAGCTGTGCTCTGAGGGAAGGAGCTGAGGATTGGGCCCGGCAGCGTCACCAGGACTGGCGAGGGCTGGATCGCAACGCTGGAGTCGGCGCACCGGATGACGCACGGCTCGTTGCAGCTGTTGGCAAGCGGGGTTGGGCCGCAGGCGGCTGGCAGGCAGGAGCTGTAGCACGACATGTCTCGCGGAGGGAGGCGACCCTGTAAGACCGGGAGGGAGCAGAGGGCATTAGCTGTTGGGCCCTTTCGGACGCCCAGCTTGGCTCCCCTGAAAACGGGCAGCGCCTGGGAGCTCAGCGGAGAGAGATTTGGGATGGGGCACGAGTCAAGAAAGCTGTGTCCAGCAGCAGGGCTCACAATGGTGCCCTGCTGTGCTCTTGGCCGAACACCACAACGCACCCTCCTCTCCACCGCCTTAACCTCCCCGCTGCCTGGTCACACCCTGCCCTATCTGAAGACCTCTTCTCTCAGCCGCCTGGGATGTCTCACCCACAGGGACCTGGGCTAACGTGGCCAGAGTTACTTGCAACACCCCCATGAAATGCAGGGTCCCACTTGGTAATCATTCTCAAAGGCGGAAGCAGTGGCATGGCCCAACAGTTGATGGACCTCCAGTGTCTGCAGAGAGGGGGGTTCTGGGCCTTTTGGTGGGCCGGCAGTGGGCGTTTGTTTGTAATTGAAGGGTGATCCGAGAGGGTCCGTCCAAACGCAAGGAAGGTCCTCCCGTCCAAGGCAAGCTCCTTCGCAGCCTATACCTCAGCCGGCCTTGCCACTCCCAGGCATGCCTGACGCATGGAGGCACCCGGCTCCCTCCGGTTGCTCCATTAGCAAGGGTACGTCTGCAGGCTGTGAGGCTATTTCACAACAGTCCTTCTGCTCAGCCTTGAAGGCTTGGTAGGGAAGGCGCTCCAGAGAGAGCCCTCAGTAAGCCCCCTCCCAGTATGCGGAACTGGATGCCAGGTTTTTCAGATGGGTTGAGCATAGCCTTGATGCCATGGCCTTAGTCAGGGAAAGATTTCCTACCGCAGACCAAGAGGCTCCCCCTCCTCTTGGCGTCAGGCTGTGTACCTCCTGATCATCAGCCCTTGTACCAGCATCAATGTGTTCACTCAGACAAACAGGTCTCCTTCTCCCCCCTCCCCGCCCTCGAGACCCCTACTCTTGTCAGGTCAGGCTCCTCTCGCCCACTTCTCTCAGGAGGGGACATGTCTGAGTAAAACGCAACAGGGCTCCTGAAGACAGCAGCCACTACGGAAGAAGACGTCTATGGTGGGACTAGCTCTCCTGAGGAAGCTCCTCGTCAGGCCAATAGCGCAAAGGGAGCATTGCCGAACTGCGGATGGCAGAGGAAGTGCCCAGTCATTGGTTAGAGAGTGCTGGCCGTACGTCCCGAGCCTTGGAAAGAACCGCTGCTGGCAAAGAAACCAACCCATGCCCTGTTTCACATCCTAGACCATTCACCGAGGACAAGGGAGGCAAAATGCATGCAGCCCTCTCCACAAAAACTGTCCTGCCAACCGAGGAGACGAGAGGCAAAATGAACTGAGACTTACCAACTTCCCAGAGCAGAGGAAGGCACGAGGAGAGGATAGGGGAGCTGGGAGTTGGGCACACTTTTATACAGCGGGCCAGAGCCCCAGGGGAGCTGAAAAATGACGCAAACATGAAGCATGTTGAGAAACAGCAATTTTGGCTTCTCAAAGCTCTGCTGGTAGATGAAAGACATGCCTCCTTTGCCTGAAATGCTTGGCTCCCCTTTCATCCTGGGTAGCACTGAAGTGATTTTGTTGATAGCAATTACGTTTCTTCCCCAGACCAAGGCTCGTTTGAGGCCTCATTCCAGCAGCAGATTCAGGCCACGAGTAGGTGTTGTGCACGTCCTGCCCTTCCTGGGGAACACGGCCACCACTCACTTAGGACTTTGCCTGTGGAGCACGCCTGAAGGCCACTCAGAAGGGTCTCTCTTTGATGGGCTGAGGCTGACCCGGAGCAACACCAGTGCCTGCAGGCTATGGAGCGGCTCAGCGCCCAGCCAAGCCTCTGCAGGATGGCTGTTCCGCTGAGGGACAGAGAACGGAGGAGACTCAGACCCGCGGGGTGACTGGAAGGTGGTGGTCAAACAAGGCCCTCCTGCAGTCTGGAGAGAAACCCCGTTGTGTGCAGGGATGGGGACGCTGAGGCCATTGCTGGAGTGGACGAGGGTACTCGGCGGCAGATCTCTGCTCCCCCCCGGGCCTCGGTGATGCACACACTTGCCAGCCGTGCAAAGGGAGCCCAGCAGTTGAGCTGTCGTCTTCGGTGAGGAAAGGCCAGAGTGTTTTCTTTGGGAACTGCACAGCCCTTGCCTCGCCTGCCAGGACTTTACTCATCACTCTCCTGAGGAGAAGCAACGGCTCAACGTGGCCCTGGAGAGCAAGGAAGGAGCCTGCTGACTCATGCCTGAAAGTGAGCCATCACCAAGTGGACCTGTTTGCTTCGGCGCAGTCTTCCCAAACAACACTCATCTTTGCATCGTTGCTGGGTGCTCGTTCAGGTCACTGACCCAGAGGGTCTGGCTTGTTTTTCCTGGCTCAGGGACGGATTGGCACATTTAATTGCAAGGTGGCACCAGCAGACCACCTCGGAGTCACCTGTGAGTCACCCAAAAGTGCCGAGGCACTATGAGAGACCTCAGCTCCACCTCGGTGCGAATCATCCATGCACTGGCATGAGGGGCTCTGGGGGAAATGGATTCAGACGTGCAGAGGACCCTAGGCGCAACCTCATGTCCGCATTCCTGCAGAAATGCAGCTTTTTGTACAGTGTTGTCACCATGGCTGTTAGCATCTTGCCCAACCGCTTGGTGACTCCTTGACATCCTGTCATGCTCCTTGGTGAAACTGCAGCCAAAGGAGGACATCATGGACGTGCCCTGACGTTCCCACTCCCGGACAGTTCTGGAGCACAGACCAAATTGAGGAAAGTCGAGGCCCCTACGTGTCCAGGGCCTGGGGAGCCTGCTTTTTTGACGGACCGGTGTGACAGACCACCGGACTGAGGCTGCAGCCACTGAGTGGCACCAGGTGGTGCTCCCTGCTGCCCTACGAGACATAGAGGAGACCGGGCCAGTCGGTCTGGGAAGGCTGGGGGGGGAGCTCAAAGGCCAGGCATGTGTCGCCAGCCCTGAGAGCTGCCTGGAAAAGGCCTCTGACTACCCACGCTGCTCGGGAAGGTGGGCCACGCTCTCACCCGGGCGGCCGTGCTGTTTGGGGGAAGGGTCTTGGGAGGGGATTGTTGTTTTCTCCTGCAGAGGATTGATGGCTCTTGTCTCACTTCTGCTGTCATTTCCAGCAGGGCCATGCTCTGGGGCTGTTGTGCCATCCTGCCAGGACGGTCGACCCAGTGCCACAGCTCACAGCAGAAACGCACTCGCTGCGTACAGGCAGAAACAGGTCCCAGGAGTCAGTATGGCACCAGGGTGGGAGGCAGCCACCCGCGGCTCTTTTCCAGGTGGAACTGGAAGCGCACTGACAAAGCAGCCAGTGATGCTCCCTCCTGAAAGGCTCCGAGAGGAACTTGCGAGGCACTCAAGCCGCAGCGTGTCCTCAAGTGAAGGGCAGGAAGCAGCTGCCTATCTCTTCCAGCCCCCCGAGCCCCAAGATGTGGCCCTTTGAGATGTGGCCCAGCCCCGCAGAAGAGGCACGGGTTGCCCACAGCAATCTCCACGGGGGAAGCCGCCAGCAGGAACCAGCCACGAGGGAAACTCCCCGAATGGGACGACCTGCCTGTTGTGGCTTAACCCTAGCCGGCAACTGAGCACCACGCAGCTGCTCACTCACCTCCCTCACAGTGGCATGGGGGAGAGAATCAGAAGGGTAAAAGTGAGAAAACTCGTGGGCTGAGATAAAGGCAGTTTAATAGGTAAAGCAAAAGCCGTGCACGCAGGCAAAGCAAAACAAGGGATTCCTTCACTACTTCCCATCGGCAGGCAGGTGTTCCGCCTCCATCTCCAGGAAAGCAGGGCTCCATCACGCGTAACGGTTACTTGGGAAGACAAACGCCATCACTCTGAACGCCCCCCCCCCGCCCCTTCCTTCTTCTTCCCCCAGCTTTATATGCGGAGCATGACGTCGTATGGTCTGGATTATCCCTTTTGTCAGTTGGGGTCAGCTGTCCCAGCTGTGTCTCCTCCCAACTTCTTGCGCGCCCCCAGCCTACTCGCTGGTGGGGTGGTGTGAGAAGCAGAAAAGGCCTTGACTCTGTAGAAGCACTGCTCAGCAGTAACGAAAGCATCTCAGCATTATCAACGCTGTTTTCAGCACAAATCCAAAACATAGCCCCATACTAGCTACTACGGAGAAAATTAACTCTATCCCAGCCAAACGCAGCACACTGCCCTACGGCTGCTCTGTTCCCGGATGGTGCGCTAATGGAGGAGCGCTCAAACTACTGATGTGCACCAGCACGTGCCAAAGGCCACGGTGGGTGAGGGGAGAAGTTGAGTACAGCCTTGCTGTTCGTCCCTCCCTGCTCTCCCTTCTGGCAATTGAGAGGCCATGCAAAGAGGAGCAGACGCCGGGACAGACACTCTGCTCCTCACGTAGCCTCCTTTGCCACCAGACAGGAGCATGACACAGCCCGTCACACCTCCGCTACAGCAGGCAGTGAGTACCATTGCTGGGCTGCTCTCCTCCTTGGCCTGCCACCCTGCCCCGCTGCTGGATGCGGGAAGGGTGGTGAGGCATTCCTCTGCCGCATGAGGAGCCTGGCATTTGCTGTGCCTGAGCAAAGCTGAGGCAGCGGGAGAGGGCACATGCATCCACCTGCCTCAGCAGGCATGTGGTAACACCTGAGGGCAGGAAGCGGACAGCACAGGCCCATCCTTGCTCCGCAAGATGCCTTCTGCTTTGAACTGCAGCCACAAGAGGACATGTCCTTCCCAGGGCTGGCAAGGCAACCGAAAGTGAAGAGCACCCTCAGTCAAATGCCTGTGAGTTTACTCCTCAGCCGCTTTGACCTTGAACCCTTGGGGCTGACTACCCACTTTGAGAATGACAGTTTTGAGAATGAGAATTGACAGATTGCCATAGAACAAGATTTCCGCGCGCCCCCCCGCCCCCTCCCCTTCCCATTTTTTCCTTTGTTTTGGCGCCACCACAGAGCTACCGGGCCACCTCTAGGAATGGTCCCAGTGCCCCCACCCCTTCACACAGCGGCGCTTCTCTCCATCTCACAGAGGGTCCTTCCTTGGCCTTCACCTTCCAACCACCTCTGGGCTTCTGAGTCCCCTCCTTTCCGTCTCCCTCGGCCAGACAAGCATCCAGCTGGGGCTTGGCTGATTGCTGAGCCCTTCCATGGCCCTGCGGGGCCTTGTGCTTCTCAGGGTCAGCCTCAGCCCTTCAACAGGAGACCCACGTGAGTGGCCTTCATCAGGAGTGCTCCACAGCTGAAGGCCTGACTGAGAGTGGTAGTCACGTTCCCCAGCAAGGATGTGCACAACCCACACACAGGCCCTGGAGCTACTGAAACCCTTTCCTGGGAACTGGCATGGGACCTCAAATGACCGTTGCTTTGAGGAGCCAGCATCTAATGCATCACTGTGCTCTCGCCCAATAGGGAAATGCAAGCCAGACCTTGCAGATGAAAGAGACAAGCTCTTCACCTCTTGGCTGCGCTTTGCAAGCCTCAAATTGCTGTTGGTCAATGTGCTTCACACCGAAGGCGTGTTCCAGCTCTCCTGAGGCGCTGGCTCACCATATAAAAAGCCTGTGCCACTCCAGGCCCTTCCATCCAAATCTCTTCCCTTGCTCTCCACGGTGAACTTGGTAAGTCTGAACTCACTCCCTCTCTTCCTGCTGGTAGGATTTCTGTCACGGGGACTGCTTCCCTTCTGTGCGTGGTCCTTCTGATATGTGGTCCAGGCTTGAAAACCCATTGTGCTTCCCTCTTCCGGGAGGTGAGTTGGTGAGGGAAGAGGGGAGGCTTCAGTCCCTTCCGAGGGGGACTGGGCTCTTTTGTAGCAGCGGCTCTGCTGAAGCCTGAGGCTGAACGACCAGTACCATCTAACCGGTCGCCAGGTACTTCCTCCCCCAACGACAGTGCAGCGACATGCCTCGGTCACTCTTGGCGTGGAAAGGAACTTTGCAGGGAGATCTGGCCCTACGCAGGCACTGCCCGTTTTCAGGGGAGCCAAGCTGGGCGTCCGAAAGGGCCCAACAGCTAATGCCCTCTGCTCCCTCCCGGTCTTACAGGGTCGCCTCCCTCCGCGAGACATGTCGTGCTACAGCTCCTGCCTGCCAGCCGCCTGCGGCCCAACCCCGCTTGCCAACAGCTGCAACGAGCCGTGCGTCATCCGGTGCGCCGACTCCAGCGTTGCGATCCAGCCCTCGCCAGTCCTGGTGACGCTGCCGGGCCCAATCCTCAGCTCCTTCCCTCAGAGCACAGCTGTGGGATCCACCGCGTCGGCTGCCGTGGGGAGCTCTCTCAGCGCTGGCAGTGTGCCCATCGCTTCTGGGGGCTTTGGGTGGTCCGGTCTGGGCCGTGGGCTCTGTGGGCCTCTGGGACGGGGCAATCTCTTATGCTGAAGCCCGTGGATTGCCTGCCCGTGGCCGAGCGCCAGGAGCCTCGAGGAAAGCCCTGGAGCCAGCCCTGAGCGCGTGGCCGTGGTCCGCAGAGGAGCCGAGCTCCCGCTTCTCCGCCTGCGCTGCGAGGAAGGGGCCTGCGCTGGCCTTCCGTCTCTTCCAAGGAAGCCTCTCTCTTTGCCCCTCTTGCTCTGCTTTACCTCATGCTCCCCATGAAATACCTCCTCCTTCCTTCCGTAGCAACGGGTCTAGGTGATAACGACAGATGACTGCCAGAGCCTTGAAGGGGAACTGGAAAAGAAGCATCCCTGCCGTGGAGGTTTTCCTTCAGATGGCAGCACTCCTCTGAGCTTTACTCAGCCTCCCAAATGCTCTCGTCTTTTCCTTTCTCCTTTGATTTTCTCAATAAAGACACTGGGCATCAGCTTTGCAAGGGAGTCGTGTTTCATTCTCCCCTCTTCTCCAGTCCCAGCCAGCTGAGTATCCAAAAGAGTTCCTCCCTTGGTAAAGCGACGGTTTTCTCCGTAGTTCCTGGGTTTGAGAGGGCCTCGTCTTTTGCCCCGGACATCCCATAGCAATGGGGACAAGGCCGGTTTGGGGCGAGAGCTCTTGTGGAAGGAGCCCCATTGCCCATCGGGACACCTCGAAGGCCACAAAACAAAGTATGAGGGAAGGCCAAGTTTTCATGGAGTCGTAGAATCGCCCCGACTGGTAGGAACCTCAACAGATCATCTGGTCCAACCTTTTGTGGGAAAGGGAGCCTAGACGAGATTACCTAGCCCCCTGTCCAATCGCATCTTGAAAACCTTCAGTCTTGGGGACTCTACCACGTCTCTGGGGAGGTCGTTGCGGGGAATGATTGTTCTCACTGTAAAAAAAGTCTTTCTTATATCGAGGCGAAGCCTCTGCCGGTTGCTCCCTGTCCTCTCCATGTGTCTCGCTGTTAAGAGAGAGTCTCCGTCGTCTTTGTAGTGGCCTTTAAGTACTGGAAAACTGTGATGAGTGCAGGAAAAGAGCACCACAGGACAGCACGAGGCTCAGTATGGGTTGTATACATGGATTTGTGTGTGTGTGTGTGCCTCCTGGGAGGGGTGTGTGTGTGTGCCTCCTGGGAGGCATGCTCAGCCTCGCTGCTGGCTGGGCCTGGGGGCGTGGAGCTGTGGCAGCCTGGGCTCTGCTGGGCTCCTGGGTTCAGCAGCCACTGAAGAGAAAGGGATCCTTCTGGGCTGTCCAAACCACCAAGCTCATCTGTCGATGAGAAAGAGTTCTGCTCTTCTTCTCTTCCCTGAGGCTGGCCAGGTGAGATCAAGGTGCCCATGAAGAAGCTGACCCCTCCGCAGCAGGCAGCCCCTTTCTCATCTCCCCCAGGCTCTGCCTCTGGATTCAGACCCAACTGGGCTGGCAGTGGCCCCCTTTGCCTGGCTCACAGGCCTTAGGGATACGCGAGGCTGGCGGCGGGGTGGGGTCAGCAGCATTCTGAGCTCTGAGCCCCTTGGCCAAGCCCCAGTCTCTTCTTCTCGTATCATGTTTGCATGCTGGCGCGTGCGGGCACGCTGCTCACAGGTGCTGGTCAGCAGGAGCCACGAGGCATCCTTGGAAGTGCAAACCTACTGGGAAGGGCACCCAGAGGAGAGCAGGGTGGGGAGAGCAAGAAGCCCACGGTCGTGGGGAAGAGAAATCCGAAGGAAATTGGGTGAGGGAGGCAGGTGGCCAGGGAGGCAGAAGTGCAAGTGTGTGTAAGGGAGGGGAGGTCGCGTGGGCAGGAAGAGGCTCCAGCCAGCTCTGTGCCTTTCACAACCACGCTGGATCGTCCCTGTTCCTCCGACCCCTGCCAAGTCGCTCCTGACCACCCGGGACAGCACATCCCTTGGCGGCATGGCTGGCTGCTGGCTACCCCTGCCTGCACACGGGTCTTCCCTGCAGATCCCTGCTTTGTCACAGAACCGGTTAAGGGCTTGGCGAGTCTGAAATAGGAGGGGAGGTTGTGAGAGCTGGGATTCTTCCCACACCTGACGGAAGGGAATGAAGAGGGAGCCAGACTCTTCTCACTAGTACCAACTGGCAGCGCAAGAGTCAATGGGCACAAATTAAAACACGTGAAATTCCATCGCAAGGCAGGAAACCACTTTCTTACCGTGAGGGTGGTCAAACAGTGGACCAGGTTGCCCAGAGAGGTTGTGGAGTCTCCATCCTTGGAGATACTCAAAACCCAACCCGACTACGTCCTAAGCAACCAGCTCAAGTTGACCTTGCTGGAGCAGTTGGCTTGGACTAAAGGATCTCAGGAGGAGGATCCCTTGCAACCCCAACGATTCTGAGATTCTGTGAACGGATAAGAGCAATGTCTCCCACAGCAAAATACCTTACCCAAAATGTTCTGTGACTGGAAGTGCTTGACGCCTATTTTGTTTTTCGTTCCCATGGCTGGTTGAGCCTTACCGAAGGCAAGGTAAACAACATCCACCGCTCTTCCCTTCCCCACCAAGCTAGTCACCTCACTGTAGAAGGCTACCAGCTTGGTTAAGCATGACTTCTCCTTTGTAAATCCATGCTTGCTACTCCCAACCACCTTCCTGTGCTACCTATGTTTGGAAACTACTTCCAAGATGTTTTGCTCTACCGTCTTCCCAGGGACTGCGGAGAGGCTGACCATCCTGTGAGTTCCCTGGATCTTCGTCCTCTCCCTTCTTGTTCCTCTTGCCTATGTGGAGACAGAAGAGGTTGAGGTGTGTCCTGAGCCACTTCAAACCCTCGCAAGTTTCTTTGCAGGCCACTCTCATCTCAAAACAAAGGCTTACTTGGGGGCACACATCGAGCTGCTCACACTCAGAAACTCTGACCATTGTTGGGCTGACCGACGAGGATGGGATTCGAACCCATGCGTGCAGAGCACAATGGATTAGCAGTCCATCGCCTTCACCACTCGGCCACCTCGTCAGCATGCTGCTGCTGCTCCTGCCACTGCTGCCGCTGCTCCTGCTGCTGCTTCTCCTGCTCCTGCTTCTCCTGCTCCTGCTCCTACTCCTGCCACTGCCGCTGCCACTGCTCCTGATCTTGCTGTTCCTGCTCCTGCTCCTGTTCCTGCTCCAGCTCCAGCTCCAGCTCCTGCTCCTGCTCCTGACACCTACACCTTTTTAACCTGCTTCTTGACATGGCAGAGAAGGAGCCAGCCTCCAGCTTTTGCCTTTTGGGACTGGTCCACTCTCCCGACAGCTGGGCTCAGCTCCAGGGACCTTTCGGAAATAGGTCTCGGCGTTCACATCAGAAAATGACTGAACGGCGGAGCCCCACGCTCCTTCCCGGGAAGGAACACGGGAGAGTGACCCCGGAGTGGCTCAGCGCCTCCAAAGGACTCGAGCCTGGCTTTGAGATTAATTTCTCACCAGCCACGTTCCCCTTGCACTCTGGAAGGATACCACCAGCTCATACGGCCAGGAGTCACTCACGCTTGACGGGTGGACTTTTCACCAGGACAGAGCATGTGCCTCAGGCTTGGCTGTGGTGTCTCTGTGCTGTTCCCCCTGGCGCTCACCCAGGATCTCATCACAGGCTGCTTCTCTCCCAGCACAGCTAACAGTCGGGAACGAAGCGGGAGCTGAGGGGCACCGGCCCCACTGCACACAACTCCTCTTCTTACCCGCCAGAGCTCCAGTGCTGCAGAGAGTTGAAACCACTGCACTGGTCCCCTGAGCCCAAGCCTCTCTGTGCCTTGAAGGTCAGACCTTGAGCTGGGGGAAACGGTGCAGAGGCCAGGCTTGCTGCCCCTGGTGGATAACAGAAAGGTGGGTAGGGGGTTGCGCACTGTGGGGTGGACACCGATGGCAGGGCCCTGCGATCCTCTCTTTCTGCTCCGCCCGGTTAATTCCTGTCCTGGACAAAAGGGAGCAGTGCACAGCCTTGGGGGGCTGGGACCAGAACCACTTGCACCCTGGTCACTCCGAGTAGTTTCCCCAGCCCGAGCCCGCCCCATGGGCCTGTAATGGCAGAGCTATGTGAACAAGGAGGACCGGCAGATTCAACATCGCCGCCGGGGCAGGAGCCCACAGCAGGAGGGAGGACTGGCCTGGGAAACACAATGCTCTGCCGACCTCCTTCCCCAGACTGATGGCACTCCCTGTTGTGGATATGAAAAATTCCTGGGATTGGCTTTCTGAGTTCTTAACAAAGACGTTCCTGACAAAGTAGCCAGCGCCACCATTGGCTCTCATTCATCCAGCAGCCTGTTGAGTCCCTGCCGTAACCAATGCAGCACAGGGAGATTCAACAGAAAATTCGGGCTTCCCTCATACTTTGTTTTGTGGCCTTCGAGGTGTCCCGATGGGCAATGGGGCTCCTTCCACAAGAGCTCTCGCCCCAAACCGGCCTTGTCCCCATTGCTATGGGATGTCCGGGGCAAAAGACGAGGCCCTCTCAAACCCAGGAACTACGGAGAAAACCGTCGCTTTACCAAGGGAGGAACTCTTTTGGATACTCAGCTGGCTGGGACTGGAGAAGAGGGGAGAATGAAACACGACTCCCTTGCAAAGCTGATGCCCAGTGTCTTTAATGAGAAAATCAAAGGAGAAAGGAAAAGACGAGAGCATTTGGGAGGCTGAGTAAAGCTCAGAGGAGTGCTGCCATCTGAAGGAAAACCTCCACGGCAGGGATGCTTCTTTTCCAGTTCCCCTTCAAGGCTCTGGCAGTCATCTGTCGTTATCACCTAGACCCGTTGCTACGGAAGGAAGGAGGAGGTATTTCATGGGGAGCGTGAGGTAAAGCAGAGCAAGAGGGGCAAAGAGAGAGGCTTCCTTGGAAGAGACGGAAGGCCAGCGCAGGCCCCTTCCTCGCAGCGCAGGCGGAGAAGCGGGAGCTCGGCTCCTCTGCGGACCACGGCCACGCGCTCAGGGCTGGCTCCAGGGCTTTCCTCGAGGCTCCTGGCGCTCGGCCACGGGCAGGCAATCCACGGGCTTCAGCATAAGAGATTGCCCCGTCCCAGAGGCCCACAGAGCCCACGGCCCAGACCGGACCACCCAAAGCCCCCAGAAGCGATGGGCACACTGCCAGCGCTGAGAGAGCTCCCCACGGCAGCCGACGCGGTGGATCCCACAGCTGTGCTCTGAGGGAAGGAGCTGAGGATTGGGCCCGGCAGCGTCACCAGGACTGGCGAGGGCTGGATCGCAACGCTGGAGTCGGCGCACCGGATGACGCACGGCTCGTTGCAGCTGTTGGCAAGCGGGGTTGGGCCACAGGCGGCTGGCAGGCAGGAGCTGTAGCACGACATGTCTCGCGGAGGGAGGCGACCCTGTAAGACCGGGAGGGAGCAGAGGGCATTAGCTGTTGGGCCCTTTCGGACGCCCAGCTTGGCTCCCCTGAAAACGGGCAGCGCCTGGGAGCTCAGCGGAGAGAGATTTGGGATGGGGCACGAGTCAAGAAAGCTGTGTCCAGCAGCAGGGCTCACAATGGTGCCCTGCTGTGCTCTTGGCCGAACACCACAACGCACCCTCCTCTCCACCGCCTTAACCTCCCCGCTGCCTGGTCACACCCTGCCCTATCTGAAGACCTCTTCTCTCAGCCGCCTGGGATGTCTCACCCACAGGGACCTGGGCTAACGTGGCCAGAGTTACTTGCAACACCCCCATGAAATGCAGGGTCCCACTTGGTAATCATTCTCAAAGGCGGAAGCAGTGGCATGGCCCAACAGTTGATGGACCTCCAGTGTCTGCAGAGAGGGGGGTTCTGGGCCTTTTGGTGGGCCGGCAGTGGGCGTTTGTTTGTAATTGAAGGGTGATCCGAGAGGGTCCGTCCAAACGCAAGGAAGGTCCTCCCGTCCAAGGCAAGCTCCTTCGCAGCCTATACCTCAGCCGGCCTTGCCACTCCCAGGCATGCCTGACGCATGGAGGCACCCGGCTCCCTCCGGTTGCTCCATTAGCAAGGGTACGTCTGCAGGCTGTGAGGCTATTTCACAACAGTCCTTCTGCTCAGCCTTGAAGGCTTGGTAGGGAAGGCGCTCCAGAGAGAGCCCTCAGTAAGCCCCCTCCCAGTATGCGGAACTGGATGCCAGGTTTTTCAGATGGGTTGAGCATAGCCTTGATGCCATGGCCTTAGTCAGGGAAAGATTTCCTACCGCAGACCAAGAGGCTCCCCCTCCTCTTGGCGTCAGGCTGTGTACCTCCTGATCATCAGCCCTTGTACCAGCATCAATGTGTTCACTCAGACAAACAGGTCTCCTTCTCCCCCCTCCCCGCCCTCGAGACCCCTACTCTTGTCAGGTCAGGCTCCTCTCGCCCACTTCTCTCAGGAGGGGACATGTCTGAGTAAAACGCAACAGGGCTCCTGAAGACAGCAGCCACTACGGAAGAAGACGTCTATGGTGGGACTAGCTCTCCTGAGGAAGCTCCTCGTCAGGCCAATAGCGCAAAGGGAGCATTGCCGAACTGCGGATGGCAGAGGAAGTGCCCAGTCATTGGTTAGAGAGTGCTGGCCGTACGTCCCGAGCCTTGGAAAGAACCGCTGCTGGCAAAGAAACCAACCCATGCCCTGTTTCACATCCTAGACCATTCACCGAGGACAAGGGAGGCAAAATGCATGCAGCCCTCTCCACAAAAACTGTCCTGCCAACCGAGGAGACGAGAGGCAAAATGAACTGAGACTTACCAACTTCCCAGAGCAGAGGAAGGCACGAGGAGAGGATAGGGGAGCTGGGAGTTGGGCACACTTTTATACAGCGGGCCAGAGCCCCAGGGGAGCTGAAAAATGACGCAAACATGAAGCATGTTGAGAAACAGCAATTTTGGCTTCTCAAAGCTCTGCTGGTAGATGAAAGACATGCCTCCTTTGCCTGAAATGCTTGGCTCCCCTTTCATCCTGGGTAGCACTGAAGTGATTTTGTTGATAGCAATTACGTTTCTTCCCCAGACCAAGGCTCGTTTGAGGCCTCATTCCAGCAGCAGATTCAGGCCACGAGTAGGTGTTGTGCACGTCCTGCCCTTCCTGGGGAACACGGCCACCACTCACTTAGGACTTTGCCTGTGGAGCACGCCTGAAGGCCACTCAGAAGGGTCTCTCTTTGATGGGCTGAGGCTGACCCGGAGCAACACCAGTGCCTGCAGGCTATGGAGCGGCTCAGCGCCCAGCCAAGCCTCTGCAGGATGGCTGTTCCGCTGAGGGACAGAGAACGGAGGAGACTCAGACCCGCGGGGTGACTGGAAGGTGGTGGTCAAACAAGGCCCTCCTGCAGTCTGGAGAGAAATCCCGTTGTGTGCAGGGATGGGGACGCTGAGGCCATTGCTGGAGTGGACGAGGGTACTCGGCGGCAGATCTCTGCTCCCCCCCGGGCCTCGGTGATGCACACACTTGCCAGCCGTGCAAAGGGAGCCCAGCAGTTGAGCTGTCGTCTTCGGTGAGGAAAGGCCAGAGTGTTTTCTTTGGGAACTGCACAGCCCTTGCCTCGCCTGCCAGGACTTTACTCATCACTCTCCTGAGGAGAAGCAACGGCTCAACGTGGCCCTGGAGAGCAAGGAAGGAGCCTGCTGACTCATGCCTGAAAGTGAGCCATCACCAAGTGGACCTGTTTGCTTCGGCGCAGTCTTCCCAAACAACACTCATCTTTGCATCGTTGCTGGGTGCTCGTTCAGGTCACTGACCCAGAGGGTCTGGCTTGTTTTTCCTGGCTCAGGGACGGATTGGCACATTTAATTGCAAGGTGGCACCAGCAGACCACCTCGGAGTCACCTGTGAGTCACCCAAAAGTGCCGAGGCACTATGAGAGACCTCAGCTCCACCTCGGTGCGAATCATCCATGCACTGGCATGAGGGGCTCTGGGGGAAATGGATTCAGACGTGCAGAGGACCCTAGGCGCAACCTCATGTCCGCATTCCTGCAGAAATGCAGCTTTTTGTACAGTGTTGTCACCATGGCTGTTAGCATCTTGCCCAACCGCTTGGTGACTCCTTGACATCCTGTCATGCTCCTTGGTGAAACTGCAGCCAAAGGAGGACATCATGGACGTGCCCTGACGTTCCCACTCCCGGACAGTTCTGGAGCACAGACCAAATTGAGGAAAGTCGAGGCCCCTACGTGTCCAGGGCCTGGGGAGCCTGCTTTTTTGACGGACCGGTGTGACAGACCACCGGACTGAGGCTGCAGCCACTGAGTGGCACCAGGTGGTGCTCCCTGCTGCCCTACGAGACATAGAGGAGACCGGGCCAGTCGGTCTGGGAAGGCTGGGGGGGGAGCTCAAAGGCCAGGCATGTGTCGCCAGCCCTGAGAGCTGCCTGGAAAAGGCCTCTGACTACCCACGCTGCTCGGGAAGGTGGGCCACGCTCTCACCCGGGCGGCCGTGCTGTTTGGGGGAAGGGTCTTGGGAGGGGATTGTTGTTTTCTCCTGCAGAGGATTGATGGCTCTTGTCTCACTTCTGCTGTCATTTCCAGCAGGGCCATGCTCTGGGGCTGTTGTGCCATCCTGCCAGGACGGTCGACCCAGTGCCACAGCTCACAGCAGGAACGCACTCGCTGCGTACAGGCAGAAACAGGTCCCAGGAGTCAGTACGGCACCAGGGTGGGAGGCAGCCACCCGCGGCTCTTTTCCAGGTGGAACTGGAAGCGCACTGACAAAGCAGCCAGTGATGCTCCCTCCTGAAAGGCTCCGAGAGGAACTTGCGAGGCACTCAAGCCGCAGCGTGTCCTCAAGTGAAGGGCAGGAAGCAGCTGCCTATCTCTTCCAGCCCCCCGAGCCCCAAGATGTGGCCCTTTGAGATGTGGCCCAGCCCCGCAGAAGAGGCACGGGTTGCCCACAGCAATCTCCACGGGGGAAGCCGCCAGCAGGAACCAGCCACGAGGGAAACTCCCCGAATGGGACGACCTGCCTGTCGTGGCTTAACCCTAGCCGGCAACTGAGCACCACGCAGCCGCTCACTCACCTCCCTCACAGTGGCATGGGGGAGAGAATCAGAAGGGTAAAAGTGAGAAAACTCGTGGGCTGAGATAAAGGCAGTTTAATAGGTAAAGCAAAAGCCGTGCACGCAGGCAAAGCAAAACAAGGGATTCCTTCACTACTTCCCATCGGCAGGCAGGTGTTCCGCCTCCATCTCCAGGAAAGCAGGGCTCCATCACGCGTAACGGTTACTTGGGAAGACAAACGCCATCACTCTGAACGCCCCCCCCCCGCCCCTTCCTTCTTCTTCCCCCAGCTTTATATGCGGAGCATGACGTCGTATGGTCTGGATTATCCCTTTTGTCAGTTGGGGTCAGCTGTCCCAGCTGTGTCTCCTCCCAACTTCTTGCGCGCCCCCAGCCTACTCGCTGGTGGGGTGGTGTGAGAAGCAGAAAAGGCCTTGACTCTGTAGAAGCACTGCTCAGCAGTAACGAAAGCATCTCAGCATTATCAACGCTGTTTTCAGCACAAATCCAAAACATAGCCCCATACTAGCTACTACGGAGAAAATTAACTCTATCCCAGCCAAACGCAGCACACTGCCCTACGGCTGCTCTGTTCCCGGATGGTGCGCTAATGGAGGAGCGCTCAAACTACTGATGTGCACCAGCACGTGCCAAAGGCCACGGTGGGTGAGGGGAGAAGTTGAGTACAGCCTTGCTGTTCGTCCCTCCCTGCTCTCCCTTCTGGCAATTGAGAGGCCATGCAAAGAGGAGCAGACGCCGGGACAGACACTCTGCTCCTCACGTAGCCTCCTTTGCCACCAGACAGGAGCATGACACAGCCCGTCACACCTCCGCTACAGCAGGCAGTGAGTACCATTGCTGGGCTGCTCTCCTCCTTGGCCTGCCACCCTGCCCCGCTGCTGGATGCGGGAAGGGTGGTGAGGCATTCCTCTGCCGCATGAGGAGCCTGGCATTTGCTGTGCCTGAGCAAAGCTGAGGCAGCGGGAGAGGGCACATGCATCCACCTGCCTCAGCAGGCATGTGGTAACACCTGAGGGCAGGAAGCGGACAGCACAGGCCCATCCTTGCTCCGCAAGATGCCTTCTGCTTTGAACTGCAGCCACAAGAGGACATGTCCTTCCCAGGGCTGGCAAGGCAACCGAAAGTGAAGAGCACCCTCAGTCAAATGCCTGTGAGTTTACTCCTCAGCCGCTTTGACCTTGAACCCTTGGGGCTGACTACCCACTTTGAGAATGACAGTTTTGAGAATGAGAATTGACAGATTGCCATAGAACAAGATTTCCGCGCGCCCCCCCGCCCCCTCCCCTTCCCATTTTTTCCTTTGTTTTGGCGCCACCACAGAGCTACCGGGCCACCTCTAGGAATGGTCCCAGTGCCCCCACCCCTTCACACAGCGGCGCTTCTCTCCATCTCACAGAGGGTCCTTCCTTGGCCTTCACCTTCCAACCACCTCTGGGCTTCTGAGTCCCCTCCTTTCCGTCTCCCTCGGCCAGACAAGCATCCAGCTGGGGCTTGGCTGATTGCTGAGCCCTTCCATGGCCCTGCGGGGCCTTGTGCTTCTCAGGGTCAGCCTCAGCCCTTCAACAGGAGACCCACGTGAGTGGCCTTCATCAGGAGTGCTCCACAGCTGAAGGCCTGACTGAGAGTGGTAGTCACGTTCCCCAGCAAGGATGTGCACAACCCACACACAGGCCCTGGAGCTACTGAAACCCTTTCCTGGGAACTGGCATGGGACCTCAAATGACCGTTGCTTTGAGGAGCCAGCATCTAATGCATCACTGTGCTCTCGCCCAATAGGGAAATGCAAGCCAGACCTTGCAGATGAAAGAGACAAGCTCTTCACCTCTTGGCTGCGCTTTGCAAGCCTCAAATTGCTGTTGGTCAATGTGCTTCACACCGAAGGCGTGTTCCAGCTCTCCTGAGGCGCTGGCTCACCATATAAAAAGCCTGTGCCACTCCAGGCCCTTCCATCCAAATCTCTTCCCTTGCTCTCCACGGTGAACTTGGTAAGTCTGAACTCACTCCCTCTCTTCCTGCTGGTAGGATTTCTGTCACGGGGACTGCTTCCCTTCTGTGCGTGGTCCTTCTGATATGTGGTCCAGGCTTGAAAACCCATTGTGCTTCCCTCTTCCGGGAGGTGAGTTGGTGAGGGAAGAGGGGAGGCTTCAGTCCCTTCCGAGGGGGACTGGGCTCTTTTGTAGCAGCGGCTCTGCTGAAGCCTGAGGCTGAACGACCAGTACCATCTAACCGGTCGCCAGGTACTTCCTCCCCCAACGACAGTGCAGCGACATGCCTCGGTCACTCTTGGCGTGGAAAGGAACTTTGCAGGGAGATCTGGCCCTACGCAGGCACTGCCCGTTTTCAGGGGAGCCAAGCTGGGCGTCCGAAAGGGCCCAACAGCTAATGCCCTCTGCTCCCTCCCGGTCTTACAGGGTCGCCTCCCTCCGCGAGACATGTCGTGCTACAGCTCCTGCCTGCCAGCCGCCTGCGGCCCAACCCCGCTTGCCAACAGCTGCAACGAGCCGTGCGTCATCCGGTGCGCCGACTCCAGCGTTGCGATCCAGCCCTCGCCAGTCCTGGTGACGCTGCCGGGCCCAATCCTCAGCTCCTTCCCTCAGAGCACAGCTGTGGGATCCACCGCGTCGGCTGCCGTGGGGAGCTCTCTCAGCGCTGGCAGTGTGCCCATCGCTTCTGGGGGCTTTGGGTGGTCCGGTCTGGGCCGTGGGCTCTGTGGGCCTCTGGGACGGGGCAATCTCTTATGCTGAAGCCCGTGGATTGCCTGCCCGTGGCCGAGCGCCAGGAGCCTCGAGGAAAGCCCTGGAGCCAGCCCTGAGCGCGTGGCCGTGGTCCGCAGAGGAGCCGAGCTCCCGCTTCTCCGCCTGCGCTGCGAGGAAGGGGCCTGCGCTGGCCTTCCGTCTCTTCCAAGGAAGCCTCTCTCTTTGCCCCTCTTGCTCTGCTTTACCTCACGCTCCCCATGAAATACCTCCTCCTTCCTTCCGTAGCAACGGGTCTAGGTGATAACGACAGATGACTGCCAGAGCCTTGAAGGGGAACTGGAAAAGAAGCATCCCTGCCGTGGAGGTTTTCCTTCAGATGGCAGCACTCCTCTGAGCTTTACTCAGCCTCCCAAATGCTCTCGTCTTTTCCTTTCTCCTTTGATTTTCTCATTAAAGACACTGGGCATCAGCTTTGCAAGGGAGTCGTGTTTCATTCTCCCCTCTTCTCCAGTCCCAGCCAGCTGAGTATCCAAAAGAGTTCCTCCCTTGGTAAAGCGACGGTTTTCTCCGTAGTTCCTGGGTTTGAGAGGGCCTCGTCTTTTGCCCCGGACATCCCATAGCAATGGGGACAAGGCCGGTTTGGGGCGAGAGCTCTTGTGGAAGGAGCCCCATTCCCCGTCGGGACACCTCGAAGGCCACAAAACAAAGTATGAGGGAAGCCCGAATTTTCTGTTGAATCTCCCTGTGCTGCATTGGTTACGGCAGGGACTCAACAGGCTGCTGGATGAATGAGAGCCAATGGTGGCGCTGGCTACTTTGTCAGGAACGTCTTTGTTAAGAACTCAGAAAGCCAATCCCAGGAATTTTTCATATCCACAACAGGGAGTGCCATCAGTCTGGGGAAGGAGGTCGGCAGAGCATTGTGTTTCCCAGGCCAGTCCTCCCTCCTGCTGTGGGCTCCTGCCCCGGCGGCGATGTTGAATCTGCCGGTCCTCCTTGTTCACATAGCTCTGCCATTACAGGCCCATGGGGCGGGCTCGGGCTGGGGAAACTACTCGGAGTGACCAGGGTGCAAGTGGTTCTGGTCCCAGCCCCCCAAGGCTGTGCACTGCTCCCTTTTGTCCAGGACAGGAATTAACCGGGCGGAGCAGAAAGAGAGGATCGCAGGGCCCTGCCATCGGTGTCCACCCCACAGTGCGCAACCCCCTACCCACCTTTCTGTTATCCACCAGGGGCAGCAAGCCTGGCCTCTGCACCGTTTCCCCCAGCTCAAGGTCTGACCTTCAAGGCACAGAGAGGCTTGGGCTCAGGGGACCAGTGCAGTGGTTTCAACTCTCTGCAGCACTGGAGCTCTGGCGGGTAAGAAGAGGAGTTGTGTGCAGTGGGGCCGGTGCCCCTCAGCTCCCGCTTCGTTCCCGACTGTTAGCTGTGCTGGGAGAGAAGCAGCCTGTGACGAGATCCTGGGTGAGCGCCAGGGGGAACAGCACAGAGACACCACAGCCAAGCCTGAGGCACATGCTCTGTCCTGGTGAAAAGTCCACCCGTCAAGCGTGAGTGACTCCTGGCCGTATGAGCTGGTGGTATCCTTCCAGAGTGCAAGGGGAACGTGGCTGGTGAGAAATTAATCTCAAAGCTAGGCTCGAGTCCTTTGGAGGCGCTGAGCCACTCCGGGGTCACTCTCCCGTGTTCCTTCCCGGGAAGGAGCGTGGGGCTCCGCCGTTCAGTCATTTTCTGATGTGAACGCCGAGACCTATTTCCGAAAGGTCCCTGGAGCTGAGCCCAGCTGTCGGGAGAGTGGACCAGTCCCAAAAGGCAAAAGCTGGAGGCTGGCTCCTTCTCTGCCATGTCAAGAAGCAGGTTAAAAAGGTGTAGGTGTCAGGAGCAGGAGCAGGAGCTGGAGCTGGAGCTGGAGCAGGAACAGGAGCAGGAGCAGGAACAGCAAGATCAGGAGCAGTGGCAGCGGCAGTGGCAGGAGTAGGAGCAGGAGCAGGAGAAGCAGGAGCAGGAGAAGCAGCAGCAGGAGCAGCGGCAGCAGTGGCAGGAGCAGCAGCAGCATGCTGACGAGGTGGCCGAGTGGTGAAGGCGATGGACTGCTAATCCATTGTGCTCTGCACGCATGGGTTCGAATCCCATCCTCGTCGGTCAGCCCAACAATGGTCAGAGTTTCTGAGTGTGAGCAGCTCGATGTGTGCCCCCAAGTAAGCCTTTGTTTTGAGATGAGAGTGGCCTGCAAAGAAACTTGCGAGGGTTTGAAGTGGCTCAGGACACACCTCAACCTCTTCTGTCTCCACATAGGCAAGAGGAACAAGAAGGGAGAGGACGAAGATCCAGGGAACTCACAGGATGGTCAGCCTCTCCGCAGTCCCTGGGAAGACGGTAGAGCAAAACATCTTGGAAGTAGTTTCCAAACATAGGTAGCACAGGAAGGTGGTTGGGAGTAGCAAGCATGGATTTACAAAGGAGAAGTCATGCTTAACCAAGCTGGTAGCCTTCTACAGTGAGGTGACTAGCTTGGTGGGGAAGGGAAGAGCGGTGGATGTTGTTTACCTTGCCTTCGGTAAGGCTCAACCAGCCATGGGAACGAAAAACAAAATAGGCGTCAAGCACTTCCAGTCACAGAACATTTTGGGTAAGGTATTTTGCTGTGGGAGACATTGCTCTTATCCGTTCACAGAATCTCAGAATCGTTGGGGTTGCAAGGGATCCTCCTCCTGAGATCCTTTAGTCCAAGCCAACTGCTCCAGCAAGGTCAACTTGAGCTGGTTGCTTAGGACGTAGTCGGGTTGGGTTTTGAGTATCTCCAAGGATGGAGACTCCACAACCTCTCTGGGCAACCTGGTCCACTGTTTGACCACCCTCACGGTAAGAAAGTGGTTTCCTGCCTTGCGATGGAATTTCACGTGTTTTAATTTGTGCCCATTGACTCTTGCGCTGCCAGTTGGTACTAGTGAGAAGAGTCTGGCTCCCTCTTCATTCCCTTCCGTCAGGTGTGGGAAGAATCCCAGCTCTCACAGCCTCCCCTCCTATTTCAGACTCGCCAAGCCCTTAACCGGTTCTGTGACAAAGCAGGGATCTGCAGGGAAGACCCGTGTGCAGGCAGGGGTAGCCAGCAGCCAGCCATGCCGCCAAGGGATGTGCTGTCCCGGGTGGTCAGGAGCGACTTGGCAGGGGTCGGAGGAACAGGGACGATCCAGCGTGGTTGTGAAAGGCACAGAGCTGGCTGGAGCCTCTTCCTGCCCACGCGACCTCCCCTCCCTTACACACACTTGCACTTCTGCCTCCCTGGCCACCTGCCTCCCTCACCCAATTTCCTTCGGATTTCTCTTCCCCACGACCGTGGGCTTCTTGCTCTCCCCACCCTGCTCTCCTCTGGGTGCCCTTCCCAGTAGGTTTGCACTTCCAAGGATGCCTCGTGGCTCCTGCTGACCAGCACCTGTGAGCAGCGTGCCCGCACGCGCCAGCATGCAAACATGATACGAGAAGAAGAGACTGGGGCTTGGCCAAGGGGCTCAGAGCTCAGAATGCTGCTGACCCCACCCCGCCGCCAGCCTCGCGTATCCCTAAGGCCTGTGAGCCAGGCAAAGGGGGCCACTGCCAGCCCAGTTGGGTCTGAATCCAGAGGCAGAGCCTGGGGGAGATGAGAAAGGGGCTGCCTGCTGCGGAGGGGTCAGCTTCTTCATGGGCACCTTGATCTCACCTGGCCAGCCTCAGGGAAGAGAAGAAGAGCAGAACTCTTTCTCATCGACAGATGAGCTTGGTGGTTTGGACAGCCCAGAAGGATCCCTTTCTCTTCAGTGGCTGCTGAACCCAGGAGCCCAGGCTGCCACAGCTCCACGCCCCCAGGCCCAGCCAGCAGCGAGGCTGAGCATGCCTCCCAGGAGGCACACACACACACCCCTCCCAGGAGGCACACACACACACACAAATCCATGTATACAACCCATACTGAGCCTCGTGCTGTCCTGTGGTGCTCTTTTCCTGCACTCATCACAGTTTTCCAGTACTTAAAGGCCACTACAAAGACGACGGAGACTCTCTCTTAACAGCGAGACACATGGAGAGGACAGGGAGCAACCGGCAGAGGCTTCGCCTCGATATAAGAAAGACTTTTTTTACAGTGAGAACAATCATTCCCCGCAACGACCTCCCCAGAGACGTGGTAGAGTCCCCAAGACTGAAGGTTTTCAAGATGCGATTGGACAGGGGGCTAGGTAATCTCGTCTAGGCTCCCTTTCCCACAAAAGGTTGGACCAGATGATCTGTTGAGGTTCCTACCAGTCGGGGCGATTCTACGACTCCATGAAAACTTGGCCTTCCCTCATACTTTGTTTTGTGGCCTTCGAGGTGTCCCGATGGGCAATGGGGCTCCTTCCACAAGAGCTCTCGCCCCAAACCGGCCTTGTCCCCATTGCTATGGGATGTCCGGGGCAAAAGACGAGGCCCTCTCAAACCCAGGAACTACGGAGAAAACCGTCGCTTTACCAAGGGAGGAACTCTTTTGGATACTCAGCTGGCTGGGACTGGAGAAGAGGGGAGAATGAAACACGACTCCCTTGCAAAGCTGATGCCCAGTGTCTTTAATGAGAAAATCAAAGGAGAAAGGAAAAGACGAGAGCATTTGGGAGGCTGAGTAAAGCTCAGAGGAGTGCTGCCATCTGAAGGAAAACCTCCACGGCAGGGATGCTTCTTTTCCAGTTCCCCTTCAAGGCTCTGGCAGTCATCTGTCGTTATCACCTAGACCCGTTGCTACGGAAGGAAGGAGGAGGTATTTCATGGGGAGCGTGAGGTAAAGCAGAGCAAGAGGGGCAAAGAGAGAGGCTTCCTTGGAAGAGACGGAAGGCCAGCGCAGGCCCCTTCCTCGCAGCGCAGGCGGAGAAGCGGGAGCTCGGCTCCTCTGCGGACCACGGCCACGCGCTCAGGGCTGGCTCCAGGGCTTTCCTCGAGGCTCCTGGCGCTCGGCCACGGGCAGGCAATCCACGGGCTTCAGCATAAGAGATTGCCCCGTCCCAGAGGCCCACAGAGCCCACGGCCCAGACCGGACCACCCAAAGCCCCCAGAAGCGATGGGCACACTGCCAGCGCTGAGAGAGCTCCCCACGGCAGCCGACGCGGTGGATCCCACAGCTGTGCTCTGAGGGAAGGAGCTGAGGATTGGGCCCGGCAGCGTCACCAGGACTGGCGAGGGCTGGATCGCAACGCTGGAGTCGGCGCACCGGATGACGCACGGCTCGTTGCAGCTGTTGGCAAGCGGGGTTGGGCCGCAGGCGGCTGGCAGGCAGGAGCTGTAGCACGACATGTCTCGCGGAGGGAGGCGACCCTGTAAGACCGGGAGGGAGCAGAGGGCATTAGCTGTTGGGCCCTTTCGGACGCCCAGCTTGGCTCCCCTGAAAACGGGCAGTGCCTGCGTAGGGCCAGATCTCCCTGCAAAGTTCCTTTCCACGCCAAGAGTGACCGAGGCATGTCGCTGCACTGTCGTTGGGGGAGGAAGTACCTGGCGACCGGTTAGATGGTACTGGTCGTTCAGCCTCAGGCTTCAGCAGAGCCGCTGCTACAAAAGAGCCCAGTCCCCCTCGGAAGGGACTGAAGCCTCCCCTCTTCCCTCACCAACTCACCTCCCGGAAAAGGGAAGCACAATGGGTTTTCAAGCCTGGACCACATATCAGAAGGACCACGCACAGAAGGGAAGCAGTCCCCGTGACAGAAATCCTACCAGCAGGAAGAGAGGGAGTGAGTTCAGACTTACCAAGTTCACCGTGGAGAGCAAGGGAAGAGATTTGGATGGAAGGGCCTGGAGTGGCACAGGCTTTTTATATGGTGAGCCAGCGCCTCAGGAGAGCTGGAACACGCCTTCGGTGTGAAGCACATTGACCAACAGCAATTTGAGGCTTGCAAAGCGCAGCCAAGAGGTGAAGAGCTTGTCTCTTTCATCTGCAAGGTCTGGCTTGCATTTCCCTATTGGGCGAGAGCACAGTGATGCATTAGATGCTGGCTCCTCAAAGCAACGGTCATTTGAGGTCCCATGCCAGTTCCCAGGAAAGGGTTTCAGTAGCTCCAGGGCCTGTGTGTGGGTTGTGCACATCCTTGCTGGGGAACGTGACTACCACTCTCAGTCAGGCCTTCAGCTGTGGAGCACTCCTGATGAAGGCCACTCACGTGGGTCTCCTGTTGAAGGGCTGAGGCTGACCCTGAGAAGCACAAGGCCCCGCAGGGCCATGGAAGGGCTCAGCAATCAGCCAAGCCCCAGCTGGATGCTTGTCTGGCCGAGGGAGACGGAAAGGAGGGGACTCAGAAGCCCAGAGGTGGTTGGAAGGTGAAGGCCAAGGAAGGACCCTCTGTGAGATGGAGAGAAGCGCCGCTGTGTGAAGGGGTGGGGGCACTGGGACCATTCCTAGAGGTGGCCCGGTAGCTCTGTGGTGGCGCCAAAACAAAGGAAAAAATGGGAAGGGGAGGGGGCGGGGGGGCGCGCGGAAATCTTGTTCTATGGCAATCTGTCAATTCTCATTCTCAAAACTGTCATTCTCAAAGTGGGTAGTCAGCCCCAAGGGTTCAAGGTCAAAGCGGCTGAGGAGTAAACTCACAGGCATTTGACTGAGGGTGCTCTTCACTTTCGGTTGCCTTGCCAGCCCTGGGAAGGACATGTCCTCTTGTGGCTGCAGTTCAAAGCAGAAGGCATCTTGCGGAGCAAGGATGGGCCTGTGCTGTCCGCTTCCTGCCCTCAGGTGTTACCACATGCCTGCTGAGGCAGGTGGATGCATGTGCCCTCTCCCGCTGCCTCAGCTTTGCTCAGGCACAGCAAATGCCAGGCTCCTCATGCGGCAGAGGAATGCCTCACCACCCTTCCCGCATCCAGCAGCGGGGCAGGGTGGCAGGCCAAGGAGGAGAGCAGCCCAGCAATGGTACTCACTGCCTGCTGTAGCGGAGGTGTGACGGGCTGTGTCATGCTCCTGTCTGGTGGCAAAGGAGGCTACGTGAGGAGCAGAGTGTCTGTCCCGGCGTCTGCTCCTCTTTGCATGGCCTCTCAATTGCCAGAAGGGAGAGCAGGGAGGGACGAACAGCAAGGCTGTACTCAACTTCTCCCCTCACCCACCGTGGCCTTTGGCACGTGCTGGTGCACATCAGTAGTTTGAGCGCTCCTCCATTAGCGCACCATCCGGGAACAGAGCAGCCGTAGGGCAGTGTGCTGCGTTTGGCTGGGATAGAGTTAATTTTCTCCGTAGTAGCTAGTATGGGGCTATGTTTTGGATTTGTGCTGAAAACAGCGTTGATAATGCTGAGATGCTTTCGTTACTGCTGAGCAGTGCTTCTACAGAGTCAAGGCCTTTTCTGCTTCTCACACCACCCCACCAGCGAGTAGGCTGGGGGCGCGCAAGAAGTTGGGAGGAGACACAGCTGGGACAGCTGACCCCAACTGACAAAAGGGATAATCCAGACCATACGACGTCATGCTCCGCATATAAAGCTGGGGGAAGAAGAAGGAAGGGGCGGGGGGGGGGCGTTCAGAGTGATGGCGTTTGTCTTCCCAAGTAACCGTTACGCGTGATGGAGCCCTGCTTTCCTGGAGATGGAGGCGGAACACCTGCCTGCCGATGGGAAGTAGTGAAGGAATCCCTTGTTTTGCTTTGCCTGCGTGCACGGCTTTTGCTTTACCTATTAAACTGCCTTTATCTCAGCCCACGAGTTTTCTCACTTTTACCCTTCTGATTCTCTCCCCCATGCCACTGTGAGGGAGGTGAGTGAGCGGCTGCGTGGTGCTCAGTTGCCGGCTAGGGTTAAGCCACGACAGGCAGGTCGTCCCATTCGGGGAGTTTCCCTCGTGGCTGGTTCCTGCTGGCGGCTTCCCCCGTGGAGATTGCTGTGGGCAACCCGTGCCTCTTCTGCGGGGCTGGGCCACATCTCAAAGGGCCACATCTTGGGGCTCGGGGGGCTGGAAGAGATAGGCAGCTGCTTCCTGCCCTTCACTTGAGGACACGCTGCGGCTTGAGTGCCTCGCAAGTTCCTCTCGGAGCCTTTCAGGAGGGAGCATCACTGGCTGCTTTGTCAGTGCGCTTCCAGTTCCACCTGGAAAAGAGCCGCGGGTGGCTGCCTCCCACCCTGGTGCCGTACTGACTCCTGGGACCTGTTTCTGCCTGTACGCAGCGAGTGCGTTCCTGCTGTGAGCTGTGGCACTGGGTCGACCGTCCTGGCAGGATGGCACAACAGCCCCAGAGCATGGCCCTGCTGGAAATGACAGCAGAAGTGAGACAAGAGCCATCAATCCTCTGCAGGAGAAAACAACAATCCCCTCCCAAGACCCTTCCCCCAAACAGCACGGCCGCCCGGGTGAGAGCGTGGCCCACCTTCCCGAGCAGCGTGGGTAGTCAGAGGCCTTTTCCAGGCAGCTCTCAGGGCTGGCGACACATGCCTGGCCTTTGAGCTCCCCCCCCAGCCTTCCCAGACCGACTGGCCCGGTCTCCTCTATGTCTCGTAGGGCAGCAGGGAGCACCACCTGGTGCCACTCAGTGGCTGCAGCCTCAGTCCGGTGGTCTGTCACACCGGTCCGTCAAAAAAGCAGGCTCCCCAGGCCCTGGACACGTAGGGGCCTCGACTTTCCTCAATTTGGTCTGTGCTCCAGAACTGTCCGGGAGTGGGAACGTCAGGGCACGTCCATGATGTCCTCCTTTGGCTGCAGTTTCACCAAGGAGCATGACAGGATGTCAAGGAGTCACCAAGCGGTTGGGCAAGATGCTAACAGCCATGGTGACAACACTGTACAAAAAGCTGCATTTCTGCAGGAATGCGGACATGAGGTTGCGCCTAGGGTCCTCTGCACGTCTGAATCCATTTCCCCCAGAGCCCCTCATGCCAGTGCATGGATGATTCGCACCGAGGTGGAGCTGAGGTCTCTCATAGTGCCTCGGCACTTTTGGGTGACTCACAGGTGACTCCGAGGTGGTCTGCTGGTGCCACCTTGCAATTAAATGTGCCAATCCGTCCCTGAGCCAGGAAAAACAAGCCAGACCCTCTGGGTCAGTGACCTGAACGAGCACCCAGCAACGATGCAAAGATGAGTGTTGTTTGGGAAGACTGCGCCGAAGCAAACAGGTCCACTTGGTGATGGCTCACTTTCAGGCATGAGTCAGCAGGCTCCTTCCTTGCTCTCCAGGGCCACGTTGAGCCGTTGCTTCTCCTCAGGAGAGTGATGAGTAAAGTCCTGGCAGGCGAGGCAAGGGCTGTGCAGTTCCCAAAGAAAACACTCTGGCCTTTCCTCACCGAAGACGACAGCTCAACTGCTGGGCTCCCTTTGCACGGCTGGCAAGTGTGTGCATCACCGAGGCCCGGGGGGGAGCAGAGATCTGCCGCCGAGTACCCTCGTCCACTCCAGCAATGGCCTCAGCGTCCCCATCCCTGCACACAACGGGATTTCTCTCCAGACTGCAGGAGGGCCTTGTTTGACCACCACCTTCCAGTCACCCCGCGGGTCTGAGTCTCCTCCGTTCTCTGTCCCTCAGCGGAACAGCCATCCTGCAGAGGCTTGGCTGGGCGCTGAGCCGCTCCATAGCCTGCAGGCACTGGTGTTGCTCCGGGTCAGCCTCAGCCCATCAAAGAGAGACCCTTCTGAGTGGCCTTCAGGCGTGCTCCACAGGCAAAGTCCTAAGTGAGTGGTGGCCGTGTTCCCCAGGAAGGGCAGGACGTGCACAACACCTACTCGTGGCCTGAATCTGCTGCTGGAATGAGGCCTCAAACGAGCCTTGGTCTGGGGAAGAAACGTAATTGCTATCAACAAAATCACTTCAGTGCTACCCAGGATGAAAGGGGAGCCAAGCATTTCAGGCAAAGGAGGCATGTCTTTCATCTACCAGCAGAGCTTTGAGAAGCCAAAATTGCTGTTTCTCAACATGCTTCATGTTTGCGTCATTTTTCAGCTCCCCTGGGGCTCTGGCCCGCTGTATAAAAGTGTGCCCAACTCCCAGCTCCCCTATCCTCTCCTCGTGCCTTCCTCTGCTCTGGGAAGTTGGTAAGTCTCAGTTCATTTTGCCTCTCGTCTCCTCGGTTGGCAGGACAGTTTTTGTGGAGAGGGCTGCATGCATTTTGCCTCCCTTGTCCTCGGTGAATGGTCTAGGATGTGAAACAGGGCATGGGTTGGTTTCTTTGCCAGCAGCGGTTCTTTCCAAGGCTCGGGACGTACGGCCAGCACTCTCTAACCAATGACTGGGCACTTCCTCTGCCATCCGCAGTTCGGCAATGCTCCCTTTGCGCTATTGGCCTGACGAGGAGCTTCCTCAGGAGAGCTAGTCCCACCATAGACGTCTTCTTCCGTAGTGGCTGCTGTCTTCAGGAGCCCTGTTGCGTTTTACTCAGACATGTCCCCTCCTGAGAGAAGTGGGCGAGAGGAGCCTGACCTGACAAGAGTAGGGGTCTCGAGGGCGGGGAGGGGGGAGAAGGAGACCTGTTTGTCTGAGTGAACACATTGATGCTGGTACAAGGGCTGATGATCAGGAGGTACACAGCCTGACGCCAAGAGGAGGGGGAGCCTCTTGGTCTGCGGTAGGAAATCTTTCCCTGACTAAGGCCATGGCATCAAGGCTATGCTCAACCCATCTGAAAAACCTGGCATCCAGTTCCGCATACTGGGAGGGGGCTTACTGAGGGCTCTCTCTGGAGCGCCTTCCCTACCAAGCCTTCAAGGCTGAGCAGAAGGACTGTTGTGAAATAGCCTCACAGCCTGCAGACGTACCCTTGCTAATGGAGCAACCGGAGGGAGCCGGGTGCCTCCATGCGTCAGGCATGCCTGGGAGTGGCAAGGCCGGCTGAGGTATAGGCTGCGAAGGAGCTTGCCTTGGACGGGAGGACCTTCCTTGCGTTTGGACGGACCCTCTCGGATCACCCTTCAATTACAAACAAACGCCCACTGCCGGCCCACCAAAAGGCCCAGAACCCCCCTCTCTGCAGACACTGGAGGTCCATCAACTGTTGGGCCATGCCACTGCTTCCGCCTTTGAGAATGATTACCAAGTGGGACCCTGCATTTCATGGGGGTGTTGCAAGTAACTCTGGCCACGTTAGCCCAGGTCCCTGTGGGTGAGACATCCCAGGCGGCTGAGAGAAGAGGTCTTCAGATAGGGCAGGGTGTGACCAGGCAGCGGGGAGGTTAAGGCGGTGGAGAGGAGGGTGCGTTGTGGTGTTCGGCCAAGAGCACAGCAGGGCACCATTGTGAGCCCTGCTGCTGGACACAGCTTTCTTGACTCGTGCCCCATCCCAAATCTCTCTCCGCTGAGCTCCCAGGCGCTGCCCGTTTTCAGGGGAGCCAAGCTGGGCGTCCGAAAGGGCCCAACAGCTAATGCCCTCTGCTCCCTCCCGGTCTTACAGGGTCGCCTCCCTCCGCGAGACATGTCGTGCTACAGCTCCTGCCTGCCAGCCGCCTGCGGCCCAACCCCGCTTGCCAACAGCTGCAACGAGCCGTGCGTCATCCGGTGCGCCGACTCCAGCGTTGCGATCCAGCCCTCGCCAGTCCTGGTGACGCTGCCGGGCCCAATCCTCAGCTCCTTCCCTCAGAGCACAGCTGTGGGATCCACCGCGTCGGCTGCCGTGGGGAGCTCTCTCAGCGCTGGCAGTGTGCCCATCGCTTCTGGGGGCTTTGGGTGGTCCGGTCTGGGCCGTGGGCTCTGTGGGCCTCTGGGACGGGGCAATCTCTTATGCTGAAGCCCGTGGATTGCCTGCCCGTGGCCGAGCGCCAGGAGCCTCGAGGAAAGCCCTGGAGCCAGCCCTGAGCGCGTGGCCGTGGTCCGCAGAGGAGCCGAGCTCCCGCTTCTCCGCCTGCGCTGCGAGGAAGGGGCCTGCGCTGGCCTTCCGTCTCTTCCAAGGAAGCCTCTCTCTTTGCCCCTCTTGCTCTGCTTTACCTCATGCTCCCCATGAAATACCGCCTCCTTCCTTCCGTAGCAACGGGTCTAGGTGATAACGACAGATGACTGCCAGAGCCTTGAAGGGGAACTGGAAAAGAAGCATCCCTGCCGTGGAGGTTTTCCTTCAGATGGCAGCACTCCTCTGAGCTTTACTCAGCCTCCCAAATGCTCTCGTCTTTTCCTTTCTCCTTTGATTTTCTCATTAAAGACACTGGGCATCAGCTTTGCAAGGGAGTCGTGTTTCATTCTCCCCTCTTCTCCAGTCCCAGCCAGCTGAGTATCCAAAAGAGTTCCTCCCTTGGTAAAGCGACGGTTTTCTCCGTAGTTCCTGGGTTTGAGAGGGCCTCGTCTTTTGCCCCGGACATCCCATAGCAATGGGGACAAGGCCGGTTTGGGGCGAGAGCTCTTGTGGAAGGAGCCCCATTCCCCGTCGGGACACCTCGAAGGCCACAAAACAAAGTATGAGGGAAGCCCGAATTTTCTGTTGAATCTCCCTGTGCTGCATTGGTTACGGCAGGGACTCAACAGGCTGCTGGATGAATGAGAGCCAATGGTGGCGCTGGCTACTTTGTCAGGAACGTCTTTGTTAAGAACTCAGAAAGCCAATCCCAGGAATTTTTCATATCCACAACAGGGAGTGCCATCAGTCTGGGGAAGGAGGTCGGCAGAGCATTGTGTTTCCCAGGCCAGTCCTCCCTCCTGCTGTGGGCTCCTGCCCCGGCGGCGATGTTGACTCTGCCGGTCCTCCTTGTTCACATAGCTCTGCCATTACAGGCCCATGGGGCGGGCTCGGGCTGGGGAAACTACTCGGAGTGACCAGGGTGCAAGTGGTTCTGGTCCCAGCCCCCCAAGGCTGTGCACTGCTCCCTTTTGTCCAGGACAGGAATTAACCGGGCGGAGCAGAAAGAGAGGATCGCAGGGCCCTGCCATCGGTGTCCACCCCACAGTGCGCAACCCCCTACCCACCTTTCTGTTATCCACCAGGGGCAGCAAGCCTGGCCTCTGCACCGTTTCCCCCAGCTCAAGGTCTGACCTTCAAGGCACAGAGAGGCTTGGGCTCAGGGGACCAGTGCAGTGGTTTCAACTCTCTGCAGCACTGGAGCTCTGGCGGGTAAGAAGAGGAGTTGTGTGCAGTGGGGCCGGTGCCCCTCAGCTCCCGCTTCGTTCCCGACTGTTAGCTGTGCTGGGAGAGAAGCAGCCTGTGACGAGATCCTGGGTGAGCGCCAGGGGGAACAGCACAGAGACACCACAGCCAAGCCTGAGGCACATGCTCTGTCCTGGTGAAAAGTCCACCCGTCAAGCGTGAGTGACTCCTGGCCGTATGAGCTGGTGGTATCCTTCCAGAGTGCAAGGGGAACGTGGCTGGTGAGAAATTAATCTCAAAGCCAGGCTCGAGTCCTTTGGAGGCGCTGAGCCACTCCGGGGTCACTCTCCCGTGTTCCTTCCCGGGAAGGAGCGTGGGGCTCCGCCGTTCAGTCATTTTCTGATGTGAACGCCGAGACCTATTTCCGAAAGGTCCCTGGAGCTGAGCCCAGCTGTCGGGAGAGTGGACCAGTCCCAAAAGGCAAAAGCTGGAGGCTGGCTCCTTCTCTGCCATGTCAAGAAGCAGGTTAAAAAGGTGTAGGTGTCAGGAGCAGGAGCAGGAGCTGGAGCTGGAGCTGGAGCAGGAACAGGAGCAGGAGCAGGAACAGCAAGATCAGGAGCAGTGGCAGCGGCAGTGGCAGGAGTAGGAGCAGGAGCAGGAGAAGCAGGAGCAGGAGAAGCAGCAGCAGGAGCAGCGGCAGCAGTGGCAGGAGCAGCAGCAGCATGCTGACGAGGTGGCCGAGTGGTGAAGGCGATGGACTGCTAATCCATTGTGCTCTGCACGCATGGGTTCGAATCCCATCCTCGTCGGTCAGCCCAACAATGGTCAGAGTTTCTGAGTGTGAGCAGCTCGATGTGTGCCCCCAAGTAAGCCTTTGTTTTGAGATGAGAGTGGCCTGCAAAGAAACTTGCGAGGGTTTGAAGTGGCTCAGGACACACCTCAACCTCTTCTGTCTCCACATAGGCAAGAGGAACAAGAAGGGAGAGGACGAAGATCCAGGGAACTCACAGGATGGTCAGCCTCTCCGCAGTCCCTGGGAAGACGGTAGAGCAAAACATCTTGGAAGTAGTTTCCAAACATAGGTAGCACAGGAAGGTGGTTGGGAGTAGCAAGCATGGATTTACAAAGGAGAAGTCATGCTTAACCAAGCTGGTAGCCTTCTACAGTGAGGTGACTAGCTTGGTGGGGAAGGGAAGAGCGGTGGATGTTGTTTACCTTGCCTTCGGTAAGGCTCAACCAGCCATGGGAACGAAAAACAAAATAGGCGTCAAGCACTTCCAGTCACAGAACATTTTGGGTAAGGTATTTTGCTGTGGGAGACATTGCTCTTATCCGTTCACAGAATCTCAGAATCGTTGGGGTTGCAAGGGATCCTCCTCCTGAGATCCTTTAGTCCAAGCCAACTGCTCCAGCAAGGTCAACTTGAGCTGGTTGCTTAGGACGTAGTCGGGTTGGGTTTTGAGTATCTCCAAGGATGGAGACTCCACAACCTCTCTGGGCAACCTGGTCCACTGTTTGACCACCCTCACGGTAAGAAAGTGGTTTCCTGCCTTGCGATGGAATTTCACGTGTTTTAATTTGTGCCCATTGACTCTTGCGCTGCCAGTTGGTACTAGTGAGAAGAGTCTGGCTCCCTCTTCATTCCCTTCCGTCAGGTGTGGGAAGAATCCCAGCTCTCACAGCCTCCCCTCCTATTTCAGACTCGCCAAGCCCTTAACCGGTTCTGTGACAAAGCAGGGATCTGCAGGGAAGACCCGTGTGCAGGCAGGGGTAGCCAGCAGCCAGCCATGCCGCCAAGGGATGTGCTGTCCCGGGTGGTCAGGAGCGACTTGGCAGGGGTCGGAGGAACAGGGACGATCCAGCGTGGTTGTGAAAGGCACAGAGCTGGCTGGAGCCTCTTCCTGCCCACGCGACCTCCCCTCCCTTACACACACTTGCACTTCTGCCTCCCTGGCCACCTGCCTCCCTCACCCAATTTCCTTCGGATTTCTCTTCCCCACGACCGTGGGCTTCTTGCTCTCCCCACCCTGCTCTCCTCTGGGTGCCCTTCCCAGTAGGTTTGCACTTCCAAGGATGCCTCGTGGCTCCTGCTGACCAGCACCTGTGAGCAGCGTGCCCGCACGCGCCAGCATGCAAACATGATACGAGAAGAAGAGACTGGGGCTTGGCCAAGGGGCTCAGAGCTCAGAATGCTGCTGACCCCACCCCGCCGCCAGCCTCGCGTATCCCTAAGGCCTGTGAGCCAGGCAAAGGGGGCCACTGCCAGCCCAGTTGGGTCTGAATCCAGAGGCAGAGCCTGGGGGAGATGAGAAAGGGGCTGCCTGCTGCGGAGGGGTCAGCTTCTTCATGGGCACCTTGATCTCACCTGGCCAGCCTCAGGGAAGAGAAGAAGAGCAGAACTCTTTCTCATCGACAGATGAGCTTGGTGGTTTGGACAGCCCAGAAGGATCCCTTTCTCTTCAGTGGCTGCTGAACCCAGGAGCCCAGCAGAGCCCAGGCTGCCACAGCTCCACGCCCCCAGGCCCAGCCAGCAGCGAGGCTGAGCATGCCTCCCAGGAGGCACACACACACACCCCTCCCAGGAGGCACACACACACACACAAATCCATGTATACAACCCATACTGAGCCTCGTGCTGTCCTGTGGTGCTCTTTTCCTGCACTCATCACAGTTTTCCAGTACTTAAAGGCCACTACAAAGACGACGGAGACTCTCTCTTAACAGCGAGACACATGGAGAGGACAGGGAGCAACCGGCAGAGGCTTCGCCTCGATATAAGAAAGACTTTTTTTACAGTGAGAACAATCATTCCCCGCAACGACCTCCCCAGAGACGTGGTAGAGTCCCCAAGACTGAAGGTTTTCAAGATGCGATTGGACAGGGGGCTAGGTAATCTCGTCTAGGCTCCCTTTCCCACAAAAGGTTGGACCAGATGATCTGTTGAGGTTCCTACCAGTCGGGGCGATTCTACGATTCCATGAAAACTTGGCCTTCCCTCATACTTTGTTTTGTGGCCTTCGAGGTGTCCCGATGGGCAATGGGGCTCCTTCCACAAGAGCTCTCGCCCCAAACCGGCCTTGTCCCCATTGCTATGGGATGTCCGGGGCAAAAGACGAGGCCCTCTCAAACCCAGGAACTACGGAGAAAACCGTCGCTTTACCAAGGGAGGAACTCCTTTGGATACTCAGCTGGCTGGGACTGGAGAAGAGGGGAGAATGAAACACGACTCCCTTGCAAAGCTGATGCCCAGTGTCTTTAATGAGAAAATCAAAGGAGAAAGGAAAAGACGAGAGCATTTGGGAGGCTGAGTAAAGCTCAGAGGAGTGCTGCCATCTGAAGGAAAACCTCCACGGCAGGGATGCTTCTTTTCCAGTTCCCCTTCAAGGCTCTGGCAGTCATCTGTCGTTATCACCTAGACCCGTTGCTACGGAAGGAAGGAGGCGGTATTTCATGGGGAGCATGAGGTAAAGCAGAGCAAGAGGGGCAAAGAGAGAGGCTTCCTTGGAAGAGACGGAAGGCCAGCGCAGGCCCCTTCCTCGCAGCGCAGGCGGAGAAGCGGGAGCTCGGCTCCTCTGCGGACCACGGCCACGCGCTCAGGGCTGGCTCCAGGGCTTTCCTCGAGGCTCCTGGCGCTCGGCCACGGGCAGGCAATCCACGGGCTTCAGCATAAGAGATTGCCCCGTCCCAGAGGCCCACAGAGCCCACGGCCCAGACCGGACCACCCAAAGCCCCCAGAAGCGATGGGCACACTGCCAGCGCTGAGAGAGCTCCCCACGGCAGCCGACGCGGTGGATCCCACAGCTGTGCTCTGAGGGAAGGAGCTGAGGATTGGGCCCGGCAGCGTCACCAGGACTGGCGAGGGCTGGATCGCAACGCTGGAGTCGGCGCACCGGATGACGCACGGCTCGTTGCAGCTGTTGGCAAGCGGGGTTGGGCCGCAGGCGGCTGGCAGGCAGGAGCTGTAGCACGACATGTCTCGCGGAGGGAGGCGACCCTGTAAGACCGGGAGGGAGCAGAGGGCATTAGCTGTTGGGCCCTTTCGGACGCCCAGCTTGGCTCCCCTGAAAACGGGCAGTGCCTGCGTAGGGCCAGATCTCCCTGCAAAGTTCCTTTCCACGCCAAGAGTGACCGAGGCATGTCGCTGCACTGTCGTTGGGGGAGGAAGTACCTGGCGACCGGTTAGATGGTACTGGTCGTTCAGCCTCAGGCTTCAGCAGAGCCGCTGCTACAAAAGAGCCCAGTCCCCCTCGGAAGGGACTGAAGCCTCCCCTCTTCCCTCACCAACTCACCTCCCGGAAGAGGGAAGCACAATGGGTTTTCAAGCCTGGACCACATATCAGAAGGACCACGCACAGAAGGGAAGCAGTCCCCGTGACAGAAATCCTACCAGCAGGAAGAGAGGGAGTGAGTTCAGACTTACCAAGTTCACCGTGGAGAGCAAGGGAAGAGATTTGGATGGAAGGGCCTGGAGTGGCACAGGCTTTTTATATGGTGAGCCAGCGCCTCAGGAGAGCTGGAACACGCCTTCGGTGTGAAGCACATTGACCAACAGCAATTTGAGGCTTGCAAAGCGCAGCCAAGAGGTGAAGAGCTTGTCTCTTTCATCTGCAAGGTCTGGCTTGCATTTCCCTATTGGGCGAGAGCACAGTGATGCATTAGATGCTGGCTCCTCAAAGCAACGGTCATTTGAGGTCCCATGCCAGTTCCCAGGAAAGGGTTTCAGTAGCTCCAGGGCCTGTGTGTGGGTTGTGCACATCCTTGCTGGGGAACGTGACTACCACTCTCAGTCAGGCCTTCAGCTGTGGAGCACTCCTGATGAAGGCCACTCACGTGGGTCTCCTGTTGAAGGGCTGAGGCTGACCCTGAGAAGCACAAGGCCCCGCAGGGCCATGGAAGGGCTCAGCAATCAGCCAAGCCCCAGCTGGATGCTTGTCTGGCCGAGGGAGACGGAAAGGAGGGGACTCAGAAGCCCAGAGGTGGTTGGAAGGTGAAGGCCAAGGAAGGACCCTCTGTGAGATGGAGAGAAGCGCCGCTGTGTGAAGGGGTGGGGGCACTGGGACCATTCCTAGAGGTGGCCCGGTAGCTCTGTGGTGGCGCCAAAACAAAGGAAAAAATGGGAAGGGGAGGGGGCGGGGGGGCGCGCGGAAATCTTGTTCTATGGCAATCTGTCAATTCTCATTCTCAAAACTGTCATTCTCAAAGTGGGTAGTCAGCCCCAAGGGTTCAAGGTCAAAGCGGCTGAGGAGTAAACTCACAGGCATTTGACTGAGGGTGCTCTTCACTTTCGGTTGCCTTGCCAGCCCTGGGAAGGACATGTCCTCTTGTGGCTGCAGTTCAAAGCAGAAGGCATCTTGCGGAGCAAGGATGGGCCTGTGCTGTCCGCTTCCTGCCCTCAGGTGTTACCACATGCCTGCTGAGGCAGGTGGATGCATGTGCCCTCTCCCGCTGCCTCAGCTTTGCTCAGGCACAGCAAATGCCAGGCTCCTCATGCGGCAGAGGAATGCCTCACCACCCTTCCCGCATCCAGCAGCGGGGCAGGGTGGCAGGCCAAGGAGGAGAGCAGCCCAGCAATGGTACTCACTGCCTGCTGTAGCGGAGGTGTGACGGGCTGTGTCATGCTCCTGTCTGGTGGCAAAGGAGGCTACGTGAGGAGCAGAGTGTCTGTCCCGGCGTCTGCTCCTCTTTGCATGGCCTCTCAATTGCCAGAAGGGAGAGCAGGGAGGGACGAACAGCAAGGCTGTACTCAACTTCTCCCCTCACCCACCGTGGCCTTTGGCACGTGCTGGTGCACATCAGTAGTTTGAGCGCTCCTCCATTAGCGCACCATCCGGGAACAGAGCAGCCGTAGGGCAGTGTGCTGCGTTTGGCTGGGATAGAGTTAATTTTCTCCGTAGTAGCTAGTATGGGGCTATGTTTTGGATTTGTGCTGAAAACAGCGTTGATAATGCTGAGATGCTTTCGTTACTGCTGAGCAGTGCTTCTACAGAGTCAAGGCCTTTTCTGCTTCTCACACCACCCCACCAGCGAGTAGGCTGGGGGCGCGCAAGAAGTTGGGAGGAGACACAGCTGGGACAGCTGACCCCAACTGACAAAAGGGATAATCCAGACCATACGACGTCATGCTCCGCATATAAAGCTGGGGGAAGAAGAAGGAAGGGGCGGGGGGCGGGGCGTTCAGAGTGATGGCGTTTGTCTTCCCAAGTAACCGTTACGCGTGATGGAGCCCTGCTTTCCTGGAGATGGAGGCGGAACACCTGCCTGCCGATGGGAAGTAGTGAAGGAATCCCTTGTTTTGCTTTGCCTGCGTGCACGGCTTTTGCTTTACCTATTAAACTGCCTTTATCTCAGCCCACGAGTTTTCTCACTTTTACCCTTCTGATTCTCTCCCCCATGCCACTGTGAGGGAGGTGAGTGAGCGGCTGCGTGGTGCTCAGTTGCCGGCTAGGGTTAAGCCACAACAGGCAGGTCGTCCCATTCGGGGAGTTTCCCTCGTGGCTGGTTCCTGCTGGCGGCTTCCCCCGTGGAGATTGCTGTGGGCAACCCGTGCCTCTTCTGCGGGGCTGGGCCACATCTCAAAGGGCCACATCTTGGGGCTCGGGGGGCTGGAAGAGATAGGCAGCTGCTTCCTGCCCTTCACTTGAGGACACGCTGCGGCTTGAGTGCCTCGCAAGTTCCTCTCGGAGCCTTTCAGGAGGGAGCATCACTGGCTGCTTTGTCAGTGCGCTTCCAGTTCCACCTGGAAAAGAGCCGCGGGTGGCTGCCTCCCACCCTGGTGCCATACTGACTCCTGGGACCTGTTTCTGCCTGTACGCAGCGAGTGCGTTTCTGCTGTGAGCTGTGGCACTGGGTCGACCGTCCTGGCAGGATGGCACAACAGCCCCAGAGCATGGCCCTGCTGGAAATGACAGCAGAAGTGAGACAAGAGCCATCAATCCTCTGCAGGAGAAAACAACAATCCCCTCCCAAGACCCTTCCCCCAAACAGCACGGCCGCCCGGGTGAGAGCGTGGCCCACCTTCCCGAGCAGCGTGGGTAGTCAGAGGCCTTTTCCAGGCAGCTCTCAGGGCTGGCGACACATGCCTGGCCTTTGAGCTCCCCCCCCAGCCTTCCCAGACCGACTGGCCCGGTCTCCTCTATGTCTCGTAGGGCAGCAGGGAGCACCACCTGGTGCCACTCAGTGGCTGCAGCCTCAGTCCGGTGGTCTGTCACACCGGTCCGTCAAAAAAGCAGGCTCCCCAGGCCCTGGACACGTAGGGGCCTCGACTTTCCTCAATTTGGTCTGTGCTCCAGAACTGTCCGGGAGTGGGAACGTCAGGGCACGTCCATGATGTCCTCCTTTGGCTGCAGTTTCACCAAGGAGCATGACAGGATGTCAAGGAGTCACCAAGCGGTTGGGCAAGATGCTAACAGCCATGGTGACAACACTGTACAAAAAGCTGCATTTCTGCAGGAATGCGGACATGAGGTTGCGCCTAGGGTCCTCTGCACGTCTGAATCCATTTCCCCCAGAGCCCCTCATGCCAGTGCATGGATGATTCGCACCGAGGTGGAGCTGAGGTCTCTCATAGTGCCTCGGCACTTTTGGGTGACTCACAGGTGACTCCGAGGTGGTCTGCTGGTGCCACCTTGCAATTAAATGTGCCAATCCGTCCCTGAGCCAGGAAAAACAAGCCAGACCCTCTGGGTCAGTGACCTGAACGAGCACCCAGCAACGATGCAAAGATGAGTGTTGTTTGGGAAGACTGCGCCGAAGCAAACAGGTCCACTTGGTGATGGCTCACTTTCAGGCATGAGTCAGCAGGCTCCTTCCTTGCTCTCCAGGGCCACGTTGAGCCGTTGCTTCTCCTCAGGAGAGTGATGAGTAAAGTCCTGGCAGGCGAGGCAAGGGCTGTGCAGTTCCCAAAGAAAACACTCTGGCCTTTCCTCACCGAAGACGACAGCTCAACTGCTGGGCTCCCTTTGCACGGCTGGCAAGTGTGTGCATCACCGAGGCCCGGGGGGGAGCAGAGATCTGCCGCCGAGTACCCTCGTCCACTCCAGCAATGGCCTCAGCGTCCCCATCCCTGCACACAACGGGATTTCTCTCCAGACTGCAGTAGGGCCTTGTTTGACCACCACCTTCCAGTCACCCCGCGGGTCTGAGTCTCCTCCGTTCTCTGTCCCTCAGCGGAACAGCCATCCTGCAGAGGCTTGGCTGGGCGCTGAGCCGCTCCATAGCCTGCAGGCACTGGTGTTGCTCCGGGTCAGCCTCAGCCCATCAAAGAGAGACCCTTCTGAGTGGCCTTCAGGCGTGCTCCACAGGCAAAGTCCTAAGTGAGTGGTGGCCGTGTTCCCCAGGAAGGGCAGGACGTGCACAACACCTACTCGTGGCCTGAATCTGCTGCTGGAATGAGGCCTCAAACGAGCCTTGGTCTGGGGAAGAAACATAATTGCTATCAACAAAATCACTTCAGTGCTACCCAGGATGAAAGGGGAGCCAAGCATTTCAGGCAAAGGAGGCATGTCTTTCATCTACCAGCAGAGCTTTGAGAAGCCAAAATTGCTGTTTCTCAACATGCTTCATGTTTGCGTCATTTTTCAGCTCCCCTGGGGCTCTGGCCCGCTGTATAAAAGTGTGCCCAACTCCCAGCTCCCCTATCCTCTCCTCGTGCCTTCCTCTGCTCTGGGAAGTTGGTAAGTCTCAGTTCATTTTGCCTCTCGTCTCCTCGGTTGGCAGGACAGTTTTTGTGGAGAGGGCTGCATGCATTTTGCCTCCCTTGTCCTCGGTGAATGGTCTAGGATGTGAAACAGGGCATGGGTTGGTTTCTTTGCCAGCAGCGGTTCTTTCCAAGGCTCGGGACGTACGGCCAGCACTCTCTAACCAATGACTGGGCACTTCCTCTGCCATCCGCAGTTCGGCAATGCTCCCTTTGCGCTATTGGCCTGACGAGGAGCTTCCTCAGGAGAGCTAGTCCCACCATAGACGTCTTCTTCCGTAGTGGCTGCTGTCTTCAGGAGCCCTGTTGCGTTTTACTCAGACATGTCCCCTCCTGAGAGAAGTGGGCGAGAGGAGCCTGACCTGACAAGAGTAGGGGTCTCGAGGGCGGGGAGGGGGGAGAAGGAGACCTGTTTGTCTGAGTGAACACATTGATGCTGGTACAAGGGCTGATGATCAGGAGGTACACAGCCTGACGCCAAGAGGAGGGGGAGCCTCTTGGTCTGCGGTAGGAAATCTTTCCCTGACTAAGGCCATGGCATCAAGGCTATGCTCAACCCATCTGAAAAACCTGGCATCCAGTTCCGCATACTGGGAGGGGGCTTACTGAGGGCTCTCTCTGGAGCGCCTTCCCTACCAAGCCTTCAAGGCTGAGCAGAAGGACTGTTGTGAAATAGCCTCACAGCCTGCAGACGTACCCTTGCTAATGGAGCAACCGGAGGGAGCCGGGTGCCTCCATGCGTCAGGCATGCCTGGGAGTGGCAAGGCCGGCTGAGGTATAGGCTGCGAAGGAGCTTGCCTTGGACGGGAGGACCTTCCTTGCGTTTGGACGGACCCTCTCGGATCACCCTTCAATTACAAACAAACGCCCACTGCCGGCCCACCAAAAGGCCCAGAACCCCCCTCTCTGCAGACACTGGAGGTCCATCAACTGTTGGGCCATGCCACTGCTTCCGCCTTTGAGAATGATTACCAAGTGGGACCCTGCATTTCATGGGGGTGTTGCAAGTAACTCTGGCCACGTTAGCCCAGGTCCCTGTGGGTGAGACATCCCAGGCGGCTGAGAGAAGAGGTCTTCAGATAGGGCAGGGTGTGACCAGGCAGCGGGGAGGTTAAGGCGGTGGAGAGGAGGGTGCGTTGTGGTGTTCGGCCAAGAGCACAGCAGGGCACCATTGTGAGCCCTGCTGCTGGACACAGCTTTCTTGACTCGTGCCCCATCCCAAATCTCTCTCCGCTGAGCTCCCAGGCGCTGCCCGTTTTCAGGGGAGCCAAGCTGGGCGTCCGAAAGGGCCCAACAGCTAATGCCCTCTGCTCCCTCCCGGTCTTACAGGGTCGCCTCCCTCCGCGAGACATGTCGTGCTACAGCTCCTGCCTGCCAGCCGCCTGCGGCCCAACCCCGCTTGCCAACAGCTGCAACGAGCCGTGCGTCATCCGGTGCGCCGACTCCAGCGTTGCGATCCAGCCCTCGCCAGTCCTGGTGACGCTGCCGGGCCCAATCCTCAGCTCCTTCCCTCAGAGCACAGCTGTGGGATCCACCGCGTCGGCTGCCGTGGGGAGCTCTCTCAGCGCTGGCAGTGTGCCCATCGCTTCTGGGGGCTTTGGGTGGTCCGGTCTGGGCCGTGGGCTCTGTGGGCCTCTGGGACGGGGCAATCTCTTATGCTGAAGCCCGTGGATTGCCTGCCCGTGGCCGAGCGCCAGGAGCCTCGAGGAAAGCCCTGGAGCCAGCCCTGAGCGCGTGGCCGTGGTCCGCAGAGGAGCCGAGCTCCCGCTTCTCCGCCTGCGCTGCGAGGAAGGGGCCTGCGCTGGCCTTCCGTCTCTTCCAAGGAAGCCTCTCTCTTTGCCCCTCTTGCTCTGCTTTACCTCACGCTCCCCATGAAATACCGCCTCCTTCCTTCCGTAGCAACGGGTCTAGGTGATAACGACAGATGACTGCCAGAGCCTTGAAGGGGAACTGGAAAAGAAGCATCCCTGCCGTGGAGGTTTTCCTTCAGATGGCAGCACTCCTCTGAGCTTTACTCAGCCTCCCAAATGCTCTCGTCTTTTCCTTTCTCCTTTGATTTTCTCATTAAAGACACTGGGCATCAGCTTTGCAAGGGAGTCGTGTTTCATTCTCCCCTCTTCTCCAGTCCCAGCCAGCTGAGTATCCAAAAGAGTTCCTCCCTTGGTAAAGCGACGGTTTTCTCCGTAGTTCCTGGGTTTGAGAGGGCCTCGTCTTTTGCCCCGGACATCCCATAGCAATGGGGACAAGGCCGGTTTGGGGCGAGAGCTCTTGTGGAAGGAGCCCCATTGCCCATCGGGACACCTCGAAGGCCACAAAACAAAGTATGAGGGAAGCCCGAATTTTCTGTTGAATCTCCCTGTGCTGCATTGGTTACGGCAGGGACTCAACAGGCTGCTGGATGAATGAGAGCCAATGGTGGCGCTGGCTACTTTGTCAGGAACGTCTTTGTTAAGAACTCAGAAAGCCAATCCCAGGAATTTTTCATATCCACAACAGGGAGTGCCATCAGTCTGGGGAAGGAGGTCGGCAGAGCATTGTGTTTCCCAGGCCAGTCCTCCCTCCTGCTGTGGGCTCCTGCCCCGGCGGCGATGTTGACTCTGCCGGTCCTCCTTGTTCACATAGCTCTGCCATTACAGGCCCATGGGGCGGGCTCGGGCTGGGGAAACTACTCGGAGTGACCAGGGTGCAAGTGGTTCTGGTCCCAGCCCCCCAAGGCTGTGCACTGCTCCCTTTTGTCCAGGACAGGAATTAACCGGGCGGAGCAGAAAGAGAGGATCGCAGGGCCCTGCCATCGGTGTCCACCCCACAGTGCGCAACCCCCTACCCACCTTTCTGTTATCCACCAGGGGCAGCAAGCCTGGCCTCTGCACCGTTTCCCCCAGCTCAAGGTCTGACCTTCAAGGCACAGAGAGGCTTGGGCTCAGGGGACCAGTGCAGTGGTTTCAACTCTCTGCAGCACTGGAGCTCTGGCGGGTAAGAAGAGGAGTTGTGTGCAGTGGGGCCGGTGCCCCTCAGCTCCCGCTTCGTTCCCGACTGTTAGCTGTGCTGGGAGAGAAGCAGCCTGTGACGAGATCCTGGGTGAGCGCCAGGGGGAACAGCACAGAGACACCACAGCCAAGCCTGAGGCACATGCTCTGTCCTGGTGAAAAGTCCACCCGTCAAGCGTGAGTGACTCCTGGCCGTATGAGCTGGTGGTATCCTTCCAGAGTGCAAGGGGAACGTGGCTGGTGAGAAATTAATCTCAAAGCCAGGCTCGAGTCCTTTGGAGGCGCTGAGCCACTCCGGGGTCACTCTCCCGTGTTCCTTCCCGGGAAGGAGCGTGGGGCTCCGCCGTTCAGTCATTTTCTGATGTGAACGCCGAGACCTATTTCCGAAAGGTCCCTGGAGCTGAGCCCAGCTGTCGGGAGAGTGGACCAGTCCCAAAAGGCAAAAGCTGGAGGCTGGCTCCTTCTCTGCCATGTCAAGAAGCAGGTTAAAAAGGTGTAGGTGTCAGGAGCAGGAGCAGGAGCTGGAGCTGGAGCTGGAGCAGGAACAGGAGCAGGAGCAGGAACAGCAAGATCAGGAGCAGTGGCAGCGGCAGTGGCAGGAGTAGGAGCAGGAGCAGGAGAAGCAGGAGCAGGAGAAGCAGCAGCAGGAGCAGCGGCAGCAGTGGCAGGAGCAGCAGCAGCATGCTGACGAGGTGGCCGAGTGGTGAAGGCGATGGACTGCTAATCCATTGTGCTCTGCACGCATGGGTTCGAATCCCATCCTCGTCGGTCAGCCCAACAATGGTCAGAGTTTCTGAGTGTGAGCAGCTCGATGTGTGCCCCCAAGTAAGCCTTTGTTTTGAGATGAGAGTGGCCTGCAAAGAAACTTGCGAGGGTTTGAAGTGGCTCAGGACACACCTCAACCTCTTCTGTCTCCACATAGGCAAGAGGAACAAGAAGGGAGAGGACGAAGATCCAGGGAACTCACAGGATGGTCAGCCTCTCCGCAGTCCCTGGGAAGACGGTAGAGCAAAACATCTTGGAAGTAGTTTCCAAACATAGGTAGCACAGGAAGGTGGTTGGGAGTAGCAAGCATGGATTTACAAAGGAGAAGTCATGCTTAACCAAGCTGGTAGCCTTCTACAGTGAGGTGACTAGCTTGGTGGGGAAGGGAAGAGCGGTGGATGTTGTTTACCTTGCCTTCGGTAAGGCTCAACCAGCCATGGGAACGAAAAACAAAATAGGCGTCAAGCACTTCCAGTCACAGAACATTTTGGGTAAGGTATTTTGCTGTGGGAGACATTGCTCTTATCCGTTCACAGAATCTCAGAATCGTTGGGGTTGCAAGGGATCCTCCTCCTGAGATCCTTTAGTCCAAGCCAACTGCTCCAGCAAGGTCAACTTGAGCTGGTTGCTTAGGACGTAGTCGGGTTGGGTTTTGAGTATCTCCAAGGATGGAGACTCCACAACCTCTCTGGGCAACCTGGTCCACTGTTTGACCACCCTCACGGTAAGAAAGTGGTTTCCTGCCTTGCGATGGAATTTCACGTGTTTTAATTTGTGCCCATTGACTCTTGCGCTGCCAGTTGGTACTAGTGAGAAGAGTCTGGCTCCCTCTTCATTCCCTTCCGTCAGGTGTGGGAAGAATCCCAGCTCTCACAGCCTCCCCTCCTATTTCAGACTCGCCAAGCCCTTAACCGGTTCTGTGACAAAGCAGGGATCTGCAGGGAAGACCCGTGTGCAGGCAGGGGTAGCCAGCAGCCAGCCATGCCGCCAAGGGATGTGCTGTCCCGGGTGGTCAGGAGCGACTTGGCAGGGGTCGGAGGAACAGGGACGATCCAGCGTGGTTGTGAAAGGCACAGAGCTGGCTGGAGCCTCTTCCTGCCCACGCGACCTCCCCTCCCTTACACACACTTGCACTTCTGCCTCCCTGGCCACCTGCCTCCCTCACCCAATTTCCTTCGGATATCTCTTCCCCACGACCGTGGGCTTCTTGCTCTCCCCACCCTGCTCTCCTCTGGGTGCCCTTCCCAGTAGGTTTGCACTTCCAAGGATGCCTCGTGGCTCCTGCTGACCAGCACCTGTGAGCAGCGTGCCCGCACGCGCCAGCATGCAAACATGATACGAGAAGAAGAGACTGGGGCTTGGCCAAGGGGCTCAGAGCTCAGAATGCTGCTGACCCCACCCCGCCGCCAGCCTCGCGTATCCCTAAGGCCTGTGAGCCAGGCAAAGGGGGCCACTGCCAGCCCAGTTGGGTCTGAATCCAGAGGCAGAGCCTGGGGGAGATGAGAAAGGGGCTGCCTGCTGCGGAGGGGTCAGCTTCTTCATGGGCACCTTGATCTCACCTGGCCAGCCTCAGGGAAGAGAAGAAGAGCAGAACTCTTTCTCATCGACAGATGAGCTTGGTGGTTTGGACAGCCCAGAAGGATCCCTTTCTCTTCAGTGGCTGCTGAACCCAGGAGCCCAGCAGAGCCCAGGCTGCCACAGCTCCACGCCCCCAGGCCCAGCCAGCAGCGAGGCTGAGCATGCCTCCCAGGAGGCACACACACACACCCCTCCCAGGAGGCACACACACACACACAAATCCATGTATACAACCCATACTGAGCCTCGTGCTGTCCTGTGGTGCTCTTTTCCTGCACTCATCACAGTTTTCCAGTACTTAAAGGCCACTACAAAGACGACGGAGACTCTCTCTTAACAGCGAGACACATGGAGAGGACAGGGAGCAACCGGCAGAGGCTTCGCCTCGATATAAGAAAGACTTTTTTTACAGTGAGAACAATCATTCCCCGCAACGACCTCCCCAGAGACGTGGTAGAGTCCCCAAGACTGAAGGTTTTCAAGATGCGATTGGACAGGGGGCTAGGTAATCTCGTCTAGGCTCCCTTTCCCACAAAAGGTTGGACCAGATGATCTGTTGAGGTTCCTACCAGTCGGGGCGATTCTACGATTCCATGAAAACTTGGCCTTCCCTCATACTTTGTTTTGTGGCCTTCGAGGTGTCCCGATGGGCAATGGGGCTCCTTCCACAAGAGCTCTCGCCCCAAACCGGCCTTGTCCCCATTGCTATGGGATGTCCGGGGCAAAAGACGAGGCCCTCTCAAACCCAGGAACTACGGAGAAAACCGTCGCTTTACCAAGGGAGGAACTCCTTTGGATACTCAGCTGGCTGGGACTGGAGAAGAGGGGAGAATGAAACACGACTCCCTTGCAAAGCTGATGCCCAGTGTCTTTAATGAGAAAATCAAAGGAGAAAGGAAAAGACGAGAGCATTTGGGAGGCTGAGTAAAGCTCAGAGGAGTGCTGCCATCTGAAGGAAAACCTCCACGGCAGGGATGCTTCTTTTCCAGTTCCCCTTCAAGGCTCTGGCAGTCATCTGTCGTTATCACCTAGACCCGTTGCTACGGAAGGAAGGAGGCGGTATTTCATGGGGAGCATGAGGTAAAGCAGAGCAAGAGGGGCAAAGAGAGAGGCTTCCTTGGAAGAGACGGAAGGCCAGCGCAGGCCCCTTCCTCGCAGCGCAGGCGGAGAAGCGGGAGCTCGGCTCCTCTGCGGACCACGGCCACGCGCTCAGGGCTGGCTCCAGGGCTTTCCTCGAGGCTCCTGGCGCTTGGCCACGGGCAGGCAATCCACGGGCTTCAGCATAAGAGATTGCCCCGTCCCAGAGGCCCACAGAGCCCACGGCCCAGACCGGACCACCCAAAGCCCCCAGAAGCGATGGGCACACTGCCAGCGCTGAGAGAGCTCCCCACGGCAGCCGACGCGGTGGATCCCACAGCTGTGCTCTGAGGGAAGGAGCTGAGGATTGGGCCCGGCAGCGTCACCAGGACTGGCGAGGGCTGGATCGCAACGCTGGAGTCGGCGCACCGGATGACGCACGGCTCGTTGCAGCTGTTGGCAAGCGGGGTTGGGCCGCAGGCGGCTGGCAGGCAGGAGCTGTAGCACGACATGTCTCGCGGAGGGAGGCGACCCTGTAAGACCGGGAGGGAGCAGAGGGCATTAGCTGTTGGGCCCTTTCGGACGCCCAGCTTGGCTCCCCTGAAAACGGGCAGTGCCTGCGTAGGGCCAGATCTCCCTGCAAAGTTCCTTTCCACGCCAAGAGTGACCGAGGCATGTCGCTGCACTGTCGTTGGGGGAGGAAGTACCTGGCGACCGGTTAGATGGTACTGGTCGTTCAGCCTCAGGCTTCAGCAGAGCCGCTGCTACAAAAGAGCCCAGTCCCCCTCGGAAGGGACTGAAGCCTCCCCTCTTCCCTCACCAACTCACCTCCCGGAAGAGGGAAGCACAATGGGTTTTCAAGCCTGGACCACATATCAGAAGGACCACGCACAGAAGGGAAGCAGTCCCCGTGACAGAAATCCTACCAGCAGGAAGAGAGGGAGTGAGTTCAGACTTACCAAGTTCACCGTGGAGAGCAAGGGAAGAGATTTGGATGGAAGGGCCTGGAGTGGCACAGGCTTTTTATATGGTGAGCCAGCGCCTCAGGAGAGCTGGAACACGCCTTCGGTGTGAAGCACATTGACCAACAGCAATTTGAGGCTTGCAAAGCGCAGCCAAGAGGTGAAGAGCTTGTCTCTTTCATCTGCAAGGTCTGGCTTGCATTTCCCTATTGGGCGAGAGCACAGTGATGCATTAGATGCTGGCTCCTCAAAGCAACGGTCATTTGAGGTCCCATGCCAGTTCCCAGGAAAGGGTTTCAGTAGCTCCAGGGCCTGTGTGTGGGTTGTGCACATCCTTGCTGGGGAACGTGACTACCACTCTCAGTCAGGCCTTCAGCTGTGGAGCACTCCTGATGAAGGCCACTCACGTGGGTCTCCTGTTGAAGGGCTGAGGCTGACCCTGAGAAGCACAAGGCCCCGCAGGGCCATGGAAGGGCTCAGCAATCAGCCAAGCCCCAGCTGGATGCTTGTCTGGCCGAGGGAGACGGAAAGGAGGGGACTCAGAAGCCCAGAGGTGGTTGGAAGGTGAAGGCCAAGGAAGGACCCTCTGTGAGATGGAGAGAAGCGCCGCTGTGTGAAGGGGTGGGGGCACTGGGACCATTCCTAGAGGTGGCCCGGTAGCTCTGTGGTGGCGCCAAAACAAAGGAAAAAATGGGAAGGGGAGGGGGCGGGGGGGCGCGCGGAAATCTTGTTCTATGGCAATCTGTCAATTCTCATTCTCAAAACTGTCATTCTCAAAGTGGGTAGTCAGCCCCAAGGGTTCAAGGTCAAAGCGGCTGAGGAGTAAACTCACAGGCATTTGACTGAGGGTGCTCTTCACTTTCGGTTGCCTTGCCAGCCCTGGGAAGGACATGTCCTCTTGTGGCTGCAGTTCAAAGCAGAAGGCATCTTGCGGAGCAAGGATGGGCCTGTGCTGTCCGCTTCCTGCCCTCAGGTGTTACCACATGCCTGCTGAGGCAGGTGGATGCATGTGCCCTCTCCCGCTGCCTCAGCTTTGCTCAGGCACAGCAAATGCCAGGCTCCTCATGCGGCAGAGGAATGCCTCACCACCCTTCCCGCATCCAGCAGCGGGGCAGGGTGGCAGGCCAAGGAGGAGAGCAGCCCAGCAATGGTACTCACTGCCTGCTGTAGCGGAGGTGTGACGGGCTGTGTCATGCTCCTGTCTGGTGGCAAAGGAGGCTACGTGAGGAGCAGAGTGTCTGTCCCGGCGTCTGCTCCTCTTTGCATGGCCTCTCAATTGCCAGAAGGGAGAGCAGGGAGGGACGAACAGCAAGGCTGTACTCAACTTCTCCCCTCACCCACCGTGGCCTTTGGCACGTGCTGGTGCACATCAGTAGTTTGAGCGCTCCTCCATTAGCGCACCATCCGGGAACAGAGCAGCCGTAGGGCAGTGTGCTGCGTTTGGCTGGGATAGAGTTAATTTTCTCCGTAGTAGCTAGTATGGGGCTATGTTTTGGATTTGTGCTGAAAACAGCGTTGATAATGCTGAGATGCTTTCGTTACTGCTAAGCAGTGCTTCTACAGAGTCAAGGCCTTTTCTGCTTCTCACACCACCCCACCAGCGAGTAGGCTGGGGGCGCGCAAGAAGTTGGGAGGAGACACAGCTGGGACAGCTGACCCCAACTGACAAAAGGGATAATCCAGACCATACGACGTCATGCTCCGCATATAAAGCTGGGGGAAGAAGAAGGAAGGGGCGGGGGGCGGGGCGTTCAGAGTGATGGCGTTTGTCTTCCCAAGTAACCGTTACGCGTGATGGAGCCCTGCTTTCCTGGAGATGGAGGCGGAACACCTGCCTGCCGATGGGAAGTAGTGAAGGAATCCCTTGTTTTGCTTTGCCTGCGTGCACGGCTTTTGCTTTACCTATTAAACTGCCTTTATCTCAGCCCACGAGTTTTCTCACTTTTACCCTTCTGATTCTCTCCCCCATGCCACTGTGAGGGAGGTGAGTGAGCGGCTGCGTGGTGCTCAGTTGCCGGCTAGGGTTAAGCCACGACAGGCAGGTCGTCCCATTCGGGGAGTTTCCCTCGTGGCTGGTTCCTGCTGGCGGCTTCCCCCGTGGAGATTGCTGTGGGCAACCCGTGCCTCTTCTGCGGGGCTGGGCCACATCTCAAAGGGCCACATCTTGGGGCTCGGGGGGCTGGAAGAGATAGGCAGCTGCTTCCTGCCCTTCACTTGAGGACACGCTGCGGCTTGAGTGCCTCGCAAGTTCCTCTCGGAGCCTTTCAGGAGGGAGCATCACTGGCTGCTTTGTCAGTGCGCTTCCAGTTCCACCTGGAAAAGAGCCGCGGGTGGCTGCCTCCCACCCTGGTGCCATACTGACTCCTGGGACCTGTTTCTGCCTGTACGCAGCGAGTGCGTTTCTGCTGTGAGCTGTGGCACTGGGTCGACCGTCCTGGCAGGATGGCACAACAGCCCCAGAGCATGGCCCTGCTGGAAATGACAGCAGAAGTGAGACAAGAGCCATCAATCCTCTGCAGGAGAAAACAACAATCCCCTCCCAAGACCCTTCCCCCAAACAGCACGGCCGCCCGGGTGAGAGCGTGGCCCACCTTCCCGAGCAGCGTGGGTAGTCAGAGGCCTTTTCCAGGCAGCTCTCAGGGCTGGCGACACATGCCTGGCCTTTGAGCTCCCCCCCCAGCCTTCCCAGACCGACTGGCCCGGTCTCCTCTATGTCTCGTAGGGCAGCAGGGAGCACCACCTGGTGCCACTCAGTGGCTGCAGCCTCAGTCCGGTGGTCTGTCACACCGGTCCGTCAAAAAAGCAGGCTCCCCAGGCCCTGGACACGTAGGGGCCTCGACTTTCCTCAATTTGGTCTGTGCTCCAGAACTGTCCGGGAGTGGGAACGTCAGGGCACGTCCATGATGTCCTCCTTTGGCTGCAGTTTCACCAAGGAGCATGACAGGATGTCAAGGAGTCACCAAGCGGTTGGGCAAGATGCTAACAGCCATGGTGACAACACTGTACAAAAAGCTGCATTTCTGCAGGAATGCGGACATGAGGTTGCGCCTAGGGTCCTCTGCACGTCTGAATCCATTTCCCCCAGAGCCCCTCATGCCAGTGCATGGATGATTCGCACCGAGGTGGAGCTGAGGTCTCTCATAGTGCCTCGGCACTTTTGGGTGACTCACAGGTGACTCCGAGGTGGTCTGCTGGTGCCACCTTGCAATTAAATGTGCCAATCCGTCCCTGAGCCAGGAAAAACAAGCCAGACCCTCTGGGTCAGTGACCTGAACGAGCACCCAGCAACGATGCAAAGATGAGTGTTGTTTGGGAAGACTGCGCCGAAGCAAACAGGTCCACTTGGTGATGGCTCACTTTCAGGCATGAGTCAGCAGGCTCCTTCCTTGCTCTCCAGGGCCACGTTGAGCCGTTGCTTCTCCTCAGGAGAGTGATGAGTAAAGTCCTGGCAGGCGAGGCAAGGGCTGTGCAGTTCCCAAAGAAAACACTCTGGCCTTTCCTCACCGAAGACGACAGCTCAACTGCTGGGCTCCCTTTGCACGGCTGGCAAGTGTGTGCATCACCGAGGCCCGGGGGGGAGCAGAGATCTGCCGCCGAGTACCCTCGTCCACTCCAGCAATGGCCTCAGCGTCCCCATCCCTGCACACAACGGGGTTTCTCTCCAGACTGCAGGAGGGCCTTGTTTGACCACCACCTTCCAGTCACCCCGCGGGTCTGAGTCTCCTCCGTTCTCTGTCCCTCAGCGGAACAGCCATCCTGCAGAGGCTTGGCTGGGCGCTGAGCCGCTCCATAGCCTGCAGGCACTGGTGTTGCTCCGGGTCAGCCTCAGCCCATCAAAGAGAGACCCTTCTGAGTGGCCTTCAGGCGTGCTCCACAGGCAAAGTCCTAAGTGAGTGGTGGCCGTGTTCCCCAGGAAGGGCAGGACGTGCACAACACCTACTCGTGGCCTGAATCTGCTGCTGGAATGAGGCCTCAAACGAGCCTTGGTCTGGGGAAGAAACATAATTGCTATCAACAAAATCACTTCAGTGCTACCCAGGATGAAAGGGGAGCCAAGCATTTCAGGCAAAGGAGGCATGTCTTTCATCTACCAGCAGAGCTTTGAGAAGCCAAAATTGCTGTTTCTCAACATGCTTCATGTTTGCGTCATTTTTCAGCTCCCCTGGGGCTCTGGCCCGCTGTATAAAAGTGTGCCCAACTCCCAGCTCCCCTATCCTCTCCTCGTGCCTTCCTCTGCTCTGGGAAGTTGGTAAGTCTCAGTTCATTTTGCCTCTCGTCTCCTCGGTTGGCAGGACAGTTTTTGTGGAGAGGGCTGCATGCATTTTGCCTCCCTTGTCCTCGGTGAATGGTCTAGGATGTGAAACAGGGCATGGGTTGGTTTCTTTGCCAGCAGCGGTTCTTTCCAAGGCTCGGGACGTACGGCCAGCACTCTCTAACCAATGACTGGGCACTTCCTCTGCCATCCGCAGTTCGGCAATGCTCCCTTTGCGCTATTGGCCTGACGAGGAGCTTCCTCAGGAGAGCTAGTCCCACCATAGACGTCTTCTTCCGTAGTGGCTGCTGTCTTCAGGAGCCCTGTTGCGTTTTACTCAGACATGTCCCCTCCTGAGAGAAGTGGGCGAGAGGAGCCTGACCTGACAAGAGTAGGGGTCTCGAGGGCGGGGAGGGGGGAGAAGGAGACCTGTTTGTCTGAGTGAACACATTGATGCTGGTACAAGGGCTGATGATCAGGAGGTACACAGCCTGACGCCAAGAGGAGGGGGAGCCTCTTGGTCTGCGGTAGGAAATCTTTCCCTGACTAAGGCCATGGCATCAAGGCTATGCTCAACCCATCTGAAAAACCTGGCATCCAGTTCCGCATACTGGGAGGGGGCTTACTGAGGGCTCTCTCTGGAGCGCCTTCCCTACCAAGCCTTCAAGGCTGAGCAGAAGGACTGTTGTGAAATAGCCTCACAGCCTGCAGACGTACCCTTGCTAATGGAGCAACCGGAGGGAGCCGGGTGCCTCCATGCGTCAGGCATGCCTGGGAGTGGCAAGGCCGGCTGAGGTATAGGCTGCGAAGGAGCTTGCCTTGGACGGGAGGACCTTCCTTGCGTTTGGACGGACCCTCTCGGATCACCCTTCAATTACAAACAAACGCCCACTGCCGGCCCACCAAAAGGCCCAGAACCCCCCTCTCTGCAGACACTGGAGGTCCATCAACTGTTGGGCCATGCCACTGCTTCCGCCTTTGAGAATGATTACCAAGTGGGACCCTGCATTTCATGGGGGTGTTGCAAGTAACTCTGGCCACGTTAGCCCAGGTCCCTGTGGGTGAGACATCCCAGGCGGCTGAGAGAAGAGGTCTTCAGATAGGGCAGGGTGTGACCAGGCAGCGGGGAGGTTAAGGCGGTGGAGAGGAGGGTGCGTTGTGGTGTTCGGCCAAGAGCACAGCAGGGCACCATTGTGAGCCCTGCTGCTGGACACAGCTTTCTTGACTCGTGCCCCATCCCAAATCTCTCTCCGCTGAGCTCCCAGGCGCTGCCCGTTTTCAGGGGAGCCAAGCTGGGCGTCCGAAAGGGCCCAACAGCTAATGCCCTCTGCTCCCTCCCGGTCTTACAGGGTCGCCTCCCTCCGCGAGACATGTCGTGCTACAGCTCCTGCCTGCCAGCCGCCTGCGGCCCAACCCCGCTTGCCAACAGCTGCAACGAGCCGTGCGTCATCCGGTGCGCCGACTCCAGCGTTGCGATCCAGCCCTCGCCAGTCCTGGTGACGCTGCCGGGCCCAATCCTCAGCTCCTTCCCTCAGAGCACAGCTGTGGGATCCACCGCGTCGGCTGCCGTGGGGAGCTCTCTCAGCGCTGGCAGTGTGCCCATCGCTTCTGGGGGCTTTGGGTGGTCCGGTCTGGGCCGTGGGCTCTGTGGGCCTCTGGGACGGGGCAATCTCTTATGCTGAAGCCCGTGGATTGCCTGCCCGTGGCCGAGCGCCAGGAGCCTCGAGGAAAGCCCTGGAGCCAGCCCTGAGCGCGTGGCCGTGGTCCGCAGAGGAGCCGAGCTCCCGCTTCTCCGCCTGCGCTGCGAGGAAGGGGCCTGCGCTGGCCTTCCGTCTCTTCCAAGGAAGCCTCTCTCTTTGCCCCTCTTGCTCTGCTTTACCTCATGCTCCCCATGAAATACCTCCTCCTTCCTTCCGTAGCAACGGGTCTAGGTGATAACGACAGATGACTGCCAGAGCCTTGAAGGGGAACTGGAAAAGAAGCATCCCTGCCGTGGAGGTTTTCCTTCAGATGGCAGCACTCCTCTGAGCTTTACTCAGCCTCCCAAATGCTCTCGTCTTTTCCTTTCTCCTTTGATTTTCTCATTAAAGACACTGGGCATCAGCTTTGCAAGGGAGTCGTGTTTCATTCTCCCCTCTTCTCCAGTCCCAGCCAGCTGAGTATCCAAAAGAGTTCCTCCCTTGGTAAAGCGACGGTTTTCTCCGTAGTTCCTGGGTTTGAGAGGGCCTCGTCTTTTGCCCCGGACATCCCATAGCAATGGGGACAAGGCCGGTTTGGGGCGAGAGCTCTTGTGGAAGGAGCCCCATTGCCCATCGGGACACCTCGAAGGCCACAAAACAAAGTATGAGGGAAGGCCAAGTTTTCATGGAATCGTAGAATCGCCCCGACTGGTAGGAACCTCAACAGATCTTCTGGTCCAACCTTTTGTGGGAAAGGGAGCCTAGACGAGATTACCTAGCCCCCTGTCCAATCGCATCTTGAAAACCTTCAGTCTTGGGGACTCTACGACGTCTCTGGGGAGGTCGTTGCGGGGAATGATTGTTCTCACTGTAAAAAAAGTCTTTCTTATATCGAGGCGAAGCCTCTGCCGGTTGCTCCCTGTCCTCTCCATGTGTCTCGCTGTTAAGAGAGAGTCTCCGTCGTCTTTGTAGTGGCCTTTAAGTACTGGAAAACTGTGATGAGTGCAGGAAAAGAGCACCACAGGACAGCACGAGGCTCAGTATGGGATGTTTTGGGGGAGGAACCAGAGGTGGGTGAAAGGACGGTTCAGGGTGCCCCTGGGAGGAAGAAATGTGAGATATCTAGAGGGAAGGTGGGATAACGTGGCTGTCACTTAGGAAATGGTTGCTTTTTTGGATGCTTGCCTGGCTATGCCCTGCTTCTGATCAGTGCAGCCTGTCCTGGCTTCTTCTCAAGTTGTATTGCTAACTAATTTCCCTGGCGATGGGCTCTCTATTCTGTGTGTATGTGTGTGTGTGTATGGAAGTCTAGGGGCCAGCAACTGCAGTCAAACCACAGGTCGCCATGGTTACTGTGTTGGTTGTGCCAGTCACTGGAGTGGGACCAGAGGTCATTGGGAGTGTTTGTCTGGGGTGCCAGCACCTGGACAGACCAGGGTGAGTGGAAATATTGTGCCAGCAAGTGGAGCATGTGTGGGTATGCAAGTCAGCGTGTGGTTGTTCTCGAGTATCAAGCCAGATGATGCAGCGAGTGGCTCTGTATCTGTAAGGGTGAGGTCACAGAAGGTGTTGGCTACAGGAGGCACCAGAGGGTCCTGGCCATCTGCCAGAGATACCATAGAGCCTGTTTGTGTCTGTGTGAGTCTCTAGGGGCCAGACAAATGATCCTGCCTGCCCTGAACAAGCCAAGCTCCTCTTTCATTTTGAAACTTGAATCCTCAGTGCTCTCATGAGCTCCCAGGTTCTTCATTCTGCTGCTTAGCCTTCTGTGACCACGTCATCGTCTTGACAGTGTGTTCTCCCCTCCAGTCCTGAGGAACAGGCTCTTGAGCTTATGCTCACCCACTCCATGGTGAAGTGCCGTGCATTGTGGCCAGTTCCTTGCAGAAAGCACAACTAATCCTCCACTATCTTCCCTCACTGTCCTTTCTAAAGAGCTTCTCCACATCCACGCAGCACTCCACTCGTGCCAATATCACACACCAGCTCTGCGAACCCTGTAAGACTGCAACAGTCCAACTTGTGTAGGTTATGGGGTTTAGCTTTTTTAGTGGTCTCTTGCAGGGTGGATGTAGAGATGTTTGTTAGGCAATTAGGAAAAAATAAAATACAATTAGAATAAAAACAACCCAGCTGAGTGGGTTTTGTTTTTTTTTTTTCCCGGTCCTGGCTGCTCCACGAGGCGGTGGTCATGGCCAATGTTCGGACGGGGGTCAGGCTCGGGCTGGGGTTGTGGCAGGTAGGGTGGGTTTTTCAAGGCTCCCGGGAGCGGCGGTTCTGTGGAGCACTCCCCTGGAACATGGTAATTGCCACTTAGTGCAGGAAATTATGTTGGTCAGTGGATGGTCTTTGGAAGACAGTTGAGGATTTTTGTGGGCAAAGGGTGGGGGGAGTTGGACTTGATGGCCAGCATTGAGTAGGCCAGGGTTGTAAAGTGGGTGAGTGTAACTTTATTATTCCATGGTGTGTTTGTAAAATATTGAGGTGATCTAATGATATTTATAATTTTTATGTCTAAGTGTGGAAGTGGACAGTGTGTGAAGAGAAGTGGAGCTCACTTGTTTTCTGCTTGGGAACAGGGATCATGGAGGTAACGTCGCCTCGGGCAGTAAAACTTCTGGACAGGCAACAACAGACATAATGGCAATGAGGAATGTGGACAAGAGTGATATGGTGGAAAATGCTCTGCAAAACGTTGAAATTAAATAAAATAAAAAGTAGTAGAATATGTTACTGCTGCCGAGTGTAAGTAAAGAAGTTTTTAAGTAAAAAAAAATAAAAATTTAATATCACAGCAGACGTCAAATTTAATATCACAGCACAAAAGTACATCTTTTGAAGTTGCGATTGTAAAAAGGTATTGTAAAACTTAAACTTAAAACAAAACAGCACTAGCCGCTGGCTCAGTCTCTGGGAGTAAAGAGCTATAAGGTAAAGTTAAAAAATTTACTCCCAGGACAGAAACCATTTTCAACTGCAACGTTGCAGTAGGGCAGTGGTTTAACTTCAAAATGTGCAGTACTGCTGTGCTTAACTTGGTCAAAGGCAAGGGGTTGGAGGTCAAAGGTCGTGGGGCTGAGAGGCCATAGGCCACCAGGCCCAAGGGTCAAAGCTCACCACAGCCAGGGGGTCCAAGGTCACCGGGTCAAAACTCATGGGGTCAGGGGTCAAAAGTCACTGGGGTCAAAGGTCATCAGGGTCAGGGGGTCAAAAGCTCAGGTTCAAGGGTCAAGCTCAAAGGTCACGGGTTGGGGTGAAAGGTCACCAAGTCAGGGTCAAAGCTCATGGGGTCAGGGGTCAAATGTCAAAGGTTGCTGGCTCGGGGTAAAAGGTCATGGGGTAAAAGCTTACGGGGTCAAAGTTCAAAGGGCACGGGGTTATGGTCAAAGGTCACTGGGGGCAGGGGGTCAAAAGCTCAAAGGTTCAAGGGTCAAGCTCAAAGGTCACAGGTCACTAAGTCAGGGTCAAAGCTCATGGGGCTCAGGGGTCAAAGGTCATGGGGTCAGGGGTCAAAGGTCACGGGGTCAGAGACCACAGGGTCGGCTGTCAAAGGTCAAGTGCCACAGGGTCAGGTGCCACGGGGTCGGGGTCAAAGGTCGCAGGGTCAGAGGTCAAAGGTCACAAAGTCAGCGGAAATAGCCATGGGGTCAGAGGTCAAAGGGCAGGGACCGGAGGTCAAAGGTCAGAGATCGGGGGTAAAGGTCAGGGTCAGAGGTCAAAGGTTGCGGGCCCAGAGATCAAAGGTCAACTGTCACGGGGTCAAAGGTCAGAGGTCAGGTGCCAAAGGTCAGAGGTAGTGAGGTTAAAGGTCAAGGGGTCTGGGCTCAAAGGTCAGAGGTTGTGGGGTCAGGGTCAAAGGTCACGGGTCAGGACGTCAAAGGTCACGGGGTCAGAGGTTAAAGGTCATGGAATGGGGTCAAAGGTCAGATGTCAAAGATCACAGGGGTCAAAGGTCGTGGGGCCAGAGGTCAAAGGTTGTAGACCGGAGTGAAAGGTCAGAGGTCAAAGGTCACGGGGTCAGAGATCAAAGATCAAGGGGTCCAGGGTCAAAGGTCAGATGTCATGGGGTCAGGGGTCAAAGGTCACAGGTCATAGATTGGGGTCAAAAGTCAAATGTCACGGGGTCAAAGGTCAGAGGTCGTGGGGGTTGGGGTCACAGGTCAAGGATCGGAGGACAAAGCTCACGGGGTGAAAGGTCACGTGTCAGGAGTCAAAGGTCACGGGTTCAGGGGTCAAAGGTCACTGGGTCAATAATGAAAGGTCATGGGTTGGGGTGCAAAGGTCACGGGGGTCAGAGGTCAATGGTCATTGGTTCGGGGTCAAAGCTCAGAGGTCAAATGTCACGGGGTCAAAGGTCGAATGTCACAGGGACAAAAGGTCATAGCTCACAGGTTTGGGGTCAAAGATCACAGGACCGAGGTCAAAGGGTCAGAGGTCAAAGGTCACCGGGCCAGGGATCAAAGGTCAAAGTTCACAGGCTTGGGGTCGAAGGTCATGGGGCTAAGGTCAAAAGGTCACCGGGCCAAAGGTCATTGGGGTCAAAGATCACCGGGTAGGGGTCAAAGGGCAACAGGGTAGGGGTCAAAGGCCTTTGGGGTCAAAACCTCAAAGGTTACCGCATCAGAGGATCAAAAGTTTAACTGCCAGGGTCAAAGGCCACCGACAAGAAGTCAAAGGTCACCCATCAGGGGTCAAAGGGTCACCAGGCCAGGGGTCAGTGGTCACAGGGTGAAAAGGGCCATTGGGTCAAAGGTCACAGCATGGGTTCGCAGCCTCAAAGGTCACGGTGTCAGGGATCACAGTGTCATGGCTCAGGGCCAGGGGTCAGGGCCTGGGGTTAGGGGTCAACTTCCCCAGTTGATATACTGGCTGGGACATCATATGGTATGGAATACCCCTTTGGCTCGTTTGGCTCAGCTGTCTGCACTCCCAGCCTCCGCTGCCAGGGCAGTATGAGAAGCTGAAACATCCTTGACTTAGTATGAACACTGCGTAGTGACAACTAAATCATCAGTCTTTTATCAACATTATGGTCATGTTAAATGCAAACTACAGCACTATACCAGCTACTAGGAAGAAAATTATCTCTATTCCAGCCAAACCCAGGAAATTCCCTCTGCTCTTCACCTCATTTCTTGCAAAAATTTCTACCTATGCCTCCCTCTATCTGGCTCCCTCTTCCTCTTCTTTATTTCTTCTCACTCTTTCCTTTACCCTGTCGGTTTTAAAATTTTCTTTATATGTACATCTCTCTCCAGCTCCCCGGACTTATTTTTTAATTTGCGTCCATGTGAATCGTACCCCATCGCTTTTTGAAATTTTTTTCTATTTCTCCCTCTATCTTCCTCCCTGTCCCTGGTTTTAAACTGTTTCCTGTTTCCTGTACCCCGCTGCTTTCTCGTTTGTTTCTATGTATCCCCCAGTCCATCTCCCTGCCTTTATTTCTTCACGGTTTCCTATCTGTCTTGTACCCTATTGCTTTTTAAGTTTTATTTCTATGTACCCCTCCATCCAGCTCACTGGTCCTATTTTGGAATCCCTCCCTTGAGCTGGGGAAGGGTCTGCCCAGGCATGCCCACCCGAGGGAGCTGACGAAGGTGAACCGTCCGAGGAGGGAATCCAAGGGGGTCCCGCAGGCAGCCACATCCAGCAAGGAACAGCCAGCCCCCGCGGCAAGGAAGGATCCCTCCGAGCCATCCCCAACAGAGCACGCCAGTAGCACGCGGCGCCGGGAGCTCGGCACCTCCGTCGGCCACGCGCGTGAGCCACCGGCAAGCCTCACGGGAGAGGAGCGTTGAGGCGCCTGCCGCCAAGGCAGAGAGAAAAGCATCGGGGCGGTGAAGGTCTCCCACCGATGCCGGGAGCTGCGGAGCATCGCGCATTCTGTCGCGTGCATCCCGCTCCATCTCTGCCACCCTTCCCCAGATCTCTGTTCGCCTCCCTGCCTGTCCCTCCTTCTGTCTCTCCCTCCATCGGCCCACCTGCCCGCCTGGCTCCCAAAAACTTGTTACTCTTCTGCCAACTCTGCCCTGTACCACTTCATCTATAATTTTATTTTTTTTTTTTCTACATTTCCCTCTGTGGCTCCCTATTTTTTACTGCTTTCCCATGTTTCCTGTACCCAGTTGCATTTTAATTTCTCTTTCTACATTTTTCCTAGCAATGGCTTTCAGCTGAGTGGCAGCCATATCGGGGTCTCCTTCTGAGGCCGATGCCCACCACTTCAGTAGCCTTCTCGAGCTGGGAAGGGGGGGCGGGGGCTGCGCCCTACCCGCGCAAACTGCCACACCACAGCACACCTTTCTGACGCACCACGCACTGTTTGCCACGCTCCCCGTCGCTGGCGCTCCTCAGGGCCATTTAAATCTCCCACGGTTGCCCCTGGCAATGCCCACGCCACGTCAGCCTCTCTCGCGAGAGCTGCCGGCTCTGCACTGTCCCTCTGCTCTTCCCCAGGGCTCCTGGGCCTCGGGAACCTCCCGGTCCGCCTCACTCTAGCGCTTAGCTGCCAACTTACCATTGCGTCTGCTGGCCTCACTAGTGAGTGATGTGATTTTAATAACTACATTGTTATTGCATTTAACGAGCTAATTTCCTACCTACTTTAGAGACACGTGTATCTTTTTATGTCTCCGCCTCAGAAAAATTAAGTTGAACTCCTTACCTGGTCACATTGCCGATACAATAGTTGTAGCTGTAGTACAGGAGCACGTATCATTGTTGCCAGTAAGTGTCGCTTTCTCTGTTTGGGGTCTCATTTGCTGTAAATTTAAGGCAGGTGAGAACAGTGCTGCTGCTCCTGCAGCTGACTTTATAACTTCTGGTGGTTTGCCCATCCCCTTTCCCAGGTGATTGCACTAAGGGTGGTGGGCGGAGGCTCGGGGTATTTGAGCCACAGCCTCTGCTAAGGGAGCTTATTGTGCTCCTGGCTTTCTCTGGTGTTGGTGTTCAGCTCTTCCTTGAGTCCTTTGCAGCTTTTGAGCTGGCTCAGCCCTTTGGGAAGAGGTGTCTGCCTGAGGTAAGAGCTTCAGGACCAGTCAAGGTTCAGCAGCATGTGTGGTAGAAAGTAACACTTGTATGCAGCTTTTTTTTTTTTCCTTTCTTTTTTTCAGGTCAGTAATTTTGTTTTGAGGTGTAGAAAGATGGTTTAATAGTATGCATTGTTTGTTGGGTTTTTTTTATTCTTCATGCATTGTGTTTTCCTGGAATTCCCAACTTTATTGAAAAAGGAACCTTGGTTTTTTTCACCAGTTCTGCTGTATGTTGTGTAAGTTGCTGATATCTCTCTTAACGGGACTGATGGTGACATTGTTTAGCAGAGGTTAGGGTGAGTGTCTTGTATGTATTTGTATATGGAGTTTTAGTATTTCTGAAGAAAGCAGAAGTGCCGGGAGGCACAATGACTTTCAGGGTCTGGGATACCTCGTCGCCTTTCTTCATTGCCCATAGAAAGCCATGTTGTCCCTAGAACCTTTGCAGCTTGTGGCAGGCCCCTTGTAGGTTACAAGTCTTGGGACTTGAATTTATTTTGTGGGCATGTAGCAGAGCTTAGAGTCTCTGGGAAGCTGTAGGTTAGGAGGTGCCTCCAGAATTTGGGATGTGGCTCAGAAGAGCAGCTCCTGAGGAGTAGCCGCTGAAGGGGGTTCAGGGGTGTGAATCAAGGGTAGGAGGTGTCAGGAAGCAGTAGGGTTCCTTTCCTGACAGTTGAGGAGAAGAAAAGGGGTTTCTAAAGTTTTGGGACTGCTGGGGAAAGGGAGGAGGGTTCACCAGCCCTTCTCAGATGAGTTTAGCAGTTGGATTGGGATGTCATAGAATAGTAGAATGGTTTGGGTTGGAAGGGACCATAAAGATCCTCTAGTTCTGCCCCCCCCCCCCCCGCAATGAGTAGGGACACCTTCTGCGAGACCAGTTTGCTCAAAGCCCCATCTGACCTGGCCTTGAATGCTTCCAGGGAGGGAGCATCCGCAGGTTCTCTGGGCAACGCGTTCCAGTGCCTCACCACCCCTAGTGAGAAATGTCTTCCTAATGCCTAAACTAAATGTACCCTCTTTAGGACTGAAGTCGTTACTGCCTTGTCCTATTGCTGTACACCCTTGTAAAAAGTCCCTCTGCAGGTTTCTTATAGGCACCCTTTACATACTGTGAAGTCTGCCATAAGGTCTCCTGCAAAGCTGCATGCCAACGAGGGGTCCGAGAAGGTGAGGCAGTTGTTGGCCGGGTCGGTGTTGAATAGCGAAGTATTATGGGGCTGCTTGGTTAAGCATTTACCTCCGTTCTGGAGGCGTTGTGTGGGCTATCTTTGAATTGGATGAGCATTTGAGGTCAGCTGTGGATTAGGGAGGAGGAGTGTGGGGCCGATGACTTCTCATGAGTGCCATGCTAATTTGGTGTCTCGTGGTACCTAAGGTACCAAGAGACACCGAGTGATGACAGCTGCAGGGACTGAGTCCGGAATGAGCGGGGAAGCAAACACAGTGGCACTTGTGAGGAGGGGGGAGTTGGGGAAGTAGTTGGCGTTGGCCAGCGGGATGCTTACTCCCTGTTCTGATTTGGTTGTTTTTTTGCTTGTTTGTTTTTTTTCATTACAGATGTTGAAGAGCAATGTGTCCCCTTGAGGAACATCCCAGTTAGTCCATGTGATTTTTGCGGAGGATGGATTCGTATTCTTGGCCCTCTGAAAGCTAAGTTGAGGGACCCGGGCTGGGGAGCGGCTGGGAGGAAGGGACAAAGCTGGGAATTGCAGGGAGGGGTTTTAAAGTTAGCGCAGGAGAGAGGACTGTCTCAAAGCAGTCACCTTTGCGCAGGTGAAGGGAGGGGGTTGCTTTTCAGCACGAGACCAGTATGTGCCAGGCAGGGCAGTTCCAGCCTGTGTCTGTGGTGGTGCACAGTTTGTGTAGTCTGTCCTCCGTGGCTTAGACCTTCCTCGGATCTCAATGTCCTCGTTGCGCTTTGTGCCGGGGGAGCATGGCATGTGCTTTAGGAGCCGTCCCTAGCGTCTTGAATGCTCTTACTCATCGGCCCGGTGCCAATCAGGTGCATCTTTTCTTGCATTTGGAGCTCTAAAGCACGGATCGGTCTCGGCAGATTCCAGTCGGTTCTTTTTGCGGCGTTCTTTCGGGCTGCTTTGGCAGCTCTGCGCTCTAGCTGTCCGTTTTCTCAGACTGGGAGTTCTTCCCCGCATCTTGATGTTCCTAGGTCTTGATGACAGGCTTCTGGCGCATCCATCATCTCGGTTTTGACAGTACCATCTTGTAACAGGCTGTTACGTTGGACTCCTCGGGGGCCTGCCGTACAGCCTCCTCGCCTCAGTGTTTTGGACCCTGTAGGTCATCTTGCCGGATGGCACCTCCCATCCGGGAGTCATTCTTCATGCCGAGAGTTTTCTCTCTGAATCACCTTGTCTGTACTGTTCTGTCTTGTGTTGGTGTGTGCACAGGTGTGTTTGGCTTGGAGCTGCTCTGCCCAGGGCTGTAGAGTCGGGGTAGGTGGAACAGCGATAAGAGTCTATGGGTGAAATGTTGATTTGACTTAATAGTTTAGGCACGGGTTGTACAGTCATCTGGGATCGAGTAGGCATTGGTGGGCTGTGTGGACAGCAACGTTGAGATTTGTTTATGGAAATGATTGTAAGCTTGTGGCAGAGGCTGTTGAGGGGTGGTGAAGTGGATTTGAGTCTCTAAGGTGTTGGGGCTTGCATGTGATGGGCTTAAAGTTTGGCCCTGTTTTTTTTGTTTTGTTTTTTGTTTTTTAAAAAATGGCTGGTTGTAGCTGGAGTACTGGTATTCCTAGATGGAATCAAGATCTCTGGAGTTGTTAGGCTCTTGCTCCGCATCCAGGCTGACTCGTTCGATATGGGGTTTTAGTCAGATGCGGAGAGACAAGATGCGTGCCCCAGAGCGACGGAGGAGGGGAGCGGAGCGCCATAAGGAGGTGGGTCTGTGAGTGGAGTCAGAGGGAAGATGCGGCCGGTGGCTCTATGACTAGCTGATAGGGTTCTTTTTTTCTTTTATCTGGAAGGTGCGAAGCAAGGAGCGAAGCGGGCCATCAGCACCGGAGGTGTCTCTGGCAAGGTGAGCTGTGACTACTGGGTTAAAGGAACCGTTCCTTTGGAGGTGTCGCATTGTTGGCAAAGTTGGAAGCATCCCTTGTTTGTCTTTTGCAGGTAGTACACATGCTTTGACGTGGCAAGCTCTCGATGACAGAGCAGGGTAGTTGAGCGGCCAAGGTAAAGGAGAGGGAGTTGGGAATCAGTCTGGGCAGGCTGAGGGTTTCGGGCGGCCTCTCAGCATGCGTCTTCTGCTTTGGTTTTTGCAGGTTGTGCACGCAGCCTCAGAGGAGCCATGCTGCAGGCCAATGAGGAGTTTGAGAAGGTGAGGTGGTTGTGGGCTGAGTCGGTGCTGAATATCAAATATTACGTGGTTGCTTGGTTAAGCATTTATCTTTTGTTTTGCAGGCGCTGTGCGGGCCACCTTTGGATTTGGATGAGCGTTTGAGGTGAGCTGTGGATTAGGGAGGAGGAGAATGGGCCTGGTGAGTCTCACGACTGCTATGCTAATTTTGTGTGTCTTGCTGTCTCGGGTACCATGAATGATGATGGCTGCAGGGTCTGACTCTGGAATGAGCAGGTAAGCATAACGCTGTGGTGTGTGTGATTAAGTGGGGGGTTGGGAAAGTAGTTGGTGTTGGCTGATGGGTTACTTACTGCCTCTCCTGATTTTGTGTGTGTTTTTTTTTTTTTTTTTTTGTCTTCACTGCAGATGATGAAGAGGAGCCTGGTGACTGCCGGATCGTCCCAGTTGGCCCATGTGATTTTTGCGGAGGATGGATTCGTATTCTTGGCCCTCTGAAAGCTAAGTTGAGGGACCTGGGCTGGGGAGCAGCTGGGAGGGAGGGACAAAGCTGGGAATTGCCAGAAGGGTTTTTAAAGTTGGACTGGGAGGGCAGGGCTGTCCAGGAGCAGTCCTGTTTGGGCAGATGAAGGGAGCGGGTTGCTTTTCAGCAAGAGACCAGTGTGTGCCAGGCAGGGCAGTTCCAGCCTGTGTCTGTGGTGGTGTGTAGTTTGTGTAGTCTGTCTTCTGTGCTTAGACCTTCCTCAGGTCTCAATGATCAGTCTCAATGATCATGATCAGTCTTTGTGCCGGAGGAGTGCGGCATGCGCTTCAGGCACCGTCCCTAGGGTCTTGAATGCCCTTACTCATCGGCACTGTGCCAGTCGGGCGCTTCTTTTCTTGCGCTCGGAGCTCTAAAGCGTGGATTGGTGTTGGAAGGTTCCTGCTGGTTCTCCTTTGCGGCATTCTTCCGCGCTGCTTTGGCAGCTCTGCTCTCTAGCTGTGTGTTGTCTTGGACTGGGAGTTCTTCCCTGCACCTTGATGTTCCTAGGTCTTGATGACAGGTTTCTTATGCATCCATCATCTTAGTTTTGACAGTACTATCTTGTAATGGGCCCTTACTTTTGCCTCTTCTTCTTTGGGGCTGTCGTAGAGCCTCCTCGCTTCGTGGTTTTGGGCGTTGTAGGTCAATTTTCCAGATGGCACTTCCCATCCGGGGGTCATTCTTCTTGCTGAGAGTCTTCTCTCTCTTCGAATTGCCTTGTCTGTAGTGTTCTGTGTTGTGTTGGTCTGTGCATGGGTGCATTTGGCTTGGAGCTGCTCTGCCCGGGGCTGTAGAGTCAGGGGTAGGTGGAACAGCAATAAGGGTCTATAGGTGAAATGTTGAGATGTCTAGATTGCTAGCATTGAGGGTTAGATGACTTTTCAGTCATCGCATGTCAGTAGGGGAGTGGATTGCAAGTGGATTGTGAGGTAGAATATAGTAAGGCAGTAACTGGGCATGGGTGTTAATATTGTTTATGTGGGCACTTTGTGGTAAGCTTGTAGAAATGGTTAAGGCATTGAGGTTTTTGTTTTTGAAATCGGTGGGAAGCAGGTGTTTGGAGCTGTGGAGGATTTCTTTTTATGCCGAGGGTGAAGTGCGTATTCAAGAGTTTGGTGTGTTGGTTTTGCAGGTGATCACTGGCCACAAGGCGATTGAAGGAACCTCGTGTTTAGGCGATGTGGCTGCTACAGAGGTTGGACTGTGGTAAGTGCCATTATGAAAGCTAAGTATCTGGTTGAAAATCTATGTATGGTGCAGATGGTGTGTGTTGAAGTGTTGCTGTAATGGAAGGGTAGTTTGTGGGGAGCTTGGAAGGAGGTTGGGCTGGGGATTTTGCTGGTAGGGTGATTTTAGAGGGCCCGGGTGCTGCGAGTAAGGGGTGATGGCCCCTTGATACCCTTTGTTGGTGGGATGGGTTAGTTGAGAGTGAGGGCTAGTGTGCATGTGATCTGAATGAGTGGTGTGTTGTGAATGTGTGTAACCTTGTAAGGTTATGCGTTTTGACTTTCTAATGTTTTTTTTCCTTTCAGGTTATACAGGTGAGATGTTTTCCAGGGAATTAGAATTGAAAAAAAAATATAATTAGAATAAAAAAACCTCTACCCAAGGGATTTTTTTTTTTTTTTTTCCCCCAGCCAGGGTTGTGTTGTGTGGTGGTGTTTTTTTGTTTTTTTTTGTTTTTTTTTTTTTTTCCCCAGTACCAGCTGCTCTGTGAGGTGATGTTCATTGCCAATGTTCTGATGGGGGTCAGGCTTGGGCTGGGGTTTTGGTAGGCAGGACAATTTTTTTCCAGGGTTCCGGGAATGGTGCTCCCATGGAACATGGTAATTGCCAATTAGTGTAGGGAATTAAGTTGGTCAGCGGATGGTCTTTGCAAGACAGTTGAGGATTTTGCGGGCGAAGGGTGGGGGCATTTGGACCAGATGGCCAGCATGGAGTAGGCCAGGGTTGTGAAGTGCGTGAGTGTAACTGTATTTTTCCTTGGTGTGTTTGTAAAATATTAGGGTGCTCTTTGTAGTTTGTGATGTAACGGTATTTTTCAATTTTTGTTTTTTGCACCTAGGTGTGGAAGTCGGCAGTCTGTGAAAAGGAGCGGAGCTAACTCCTTTTCTACTTGGGAACAGCGATCATGGAGGTAACGTCACCTGGGGCAGTAAAACTTCTGGATGTGCAGCAAAGGACATAATGGCAGTGAGGAATGTGGAAAAGAATGATGCGTTGGAACATGGTCTGTAAACTCAGAACATGGTCTGTAAACTTTGTATTTAAATACTATGTGAAACAATAATAAAAAGCAGTAGGATATGGCACTGCCCCTGGGTGTAATTAAGAAAAAAAATAAAAAATTTACTATTATGGTGGAAGCCATTTGTATTGCAATTTTTAAAGTTGCTGTTGTACAAATGTATTGTAAAAATGTAAAGTTGCTATTGTGAAACTGTATTGTAAAACTTGAAAGCTGCTATAAGAAACTTTGGCGTCGCTACCGTGAAACCCTGTGGTGAAACTTTGGCGTCGCTACCGTGAAACCCTGTGGTGAAACTTTGGCGTCGCTACCGTGAAACCCTGTGGTGAAACTTTGGCGTCGCTACCGTGAAACCCTGTGGTGAAACTTTGGCGTCGCTACCGTGAAACCCTGTGGTGAAACTTTGGCGTCGCTACCGTGAAACCCTGTGGTGAAACTTTGGCGTCGCTACCGTGAAACCCTGTGGTGAAACTTTGGCGTCGCTACCGTGAAACCCTGTGGTGAAACTTTGGCGTCGCTACCGTGAAACCCTGTGGTGAAACTTTGGCGTCGCTACCGTGAAACCCTGTGGTGAAACTTGAATGTTGAACGGTGAAACTTTGGCGTCGCTACCGTGAAACCCTGTGGTGAAACTTGAATGTTGAACGGTGAAACTTTGACGTTGCTACGGTGAAACCCTGTGGTGAAACTTTGGCGTCGCTACCGTGAAACCCTGTGGTGAAACTTTGGCGTCGCTACCGTGAAACCCTGTGGTGAAACTTTGGCGTCGCTACCGTGAAACCCTGTGGTGAAACTTTGGCGTCGCTACCGTGAAACCCTGTGGTGAAACTTTGGCGTCGCTACCGTGAAACCCTGTGGTGAAACTTTGGCGTCGCTACCGTGAAACCCTGTGGTGAAACTTTGGCGTCGCTACCGTGAAACCCTGTGGTGAAACTTTGGCGTCGCTACCGTGAAACCCTGTGGTGAAACTTTGGCGTCGCTACCGTGAAACCCTGTGGTGAAACTTTGGCGTCGCTACCGTGAAACCCTGTGGTGAAACTTTGGCGTCGCTACCGTGAAACCCTGTGGTGAAACTTAAATGTTGCTACGGTGAAACCCTGTGGTGAAACTTTGTTGTTGCTACGGTGAAATTATGTGGTGAAAGTTTGGCGTTGCTACGGTGAAACTTTGGCGTTGCAACGGTGAAACTTTGGCGTTGCAACGGTGAAACTTTGGCGTTGCTACTGTGAAACGATGTGGTGAAACTTGAATGTTGCTACTGTGAAACTTTGGTTTTGCTACTGTGAAACTATATTGTGAAACTTGAATGTTGCTACGGTGAAACTTTGGCGTCGCTACCGTGAAACCCTGTGGTGAAACTTTGGCGTCGCTACCGTGAAACCCTGTGGTGAAACTTTGGCGTCGCTACCGTGAAACCCTGTGGTGAAACTTTGGCGTCGCTACCGTGAAACCCTGTGGTGAAACTTTGGCGTCGCTACCGTGAAACCCTGTGGTGAAACTTTGGCGTCGCTACCGTGAAACCCTGTGGTGAAACTTTGGCGTCGCTACCGTGAAACCCTGTGGTGAAACTTTGGCGTCGCTACCGTGAAACCCTGTGGTGAAACTTTGGCGTCGCTACCGTGAAACCCTGTGGTGAAACTTTGGCGTCGCTACCGTGAAACCCTGTGGTGAAACTTTGGCGTCGCTACCGTGAAACCCTGTGGTGAAACTTGAATGTTGCTACGGTGAAACTATGTAGTGAAACTTTGGCGTTGCTACTGTGAAACCCTGTGGTGAAACTTGAATGTTGCTACGGTGAAACTTTGGCGTTGCTACTGTGAAACGATATGGTGAAACTTGAATGTTGCTACTGTGAAACATTGGTGTTGCTACTGTGAAACTATATCGTGAAACTTGAATGTTGCTACGGTGAAACTTGGGCGTTGCTACGGTGAAACCCTGTGGTGAAACTTTGGCGTTGCTACGGTGAAACCCTGTGGTGAAACTTTGGCGTTGCTACGGTGAAACCCTGTGGTGAAACTTTGGAGTTGCTACGGTGAAACCATGTGGTGAAACTTAAATGTTGCTACGGTGAAATTATGTGGTGAAACTTTGCAATGTTGCTACGGTGAAACTTTGCAATGTTGCTACGGTGAAACCATGTGGTGAAACTTGAATGTTGCTACGGTGAATCTTTGGCGTTGCTACGGCGAAACCATCTGGTGATACTTAAATGTTGCTACTGTGAAATCATATGGTGAAACTTGAATGTTGCTACTGTGAAACTTTGGTGTTGCTACTGTGAAACTATATTGTGAAACTTGAATGTTGCTGTGGTGAAACTTTGGCGTCGCTACCGTGAAACCGTGTGGTGAAACTTTGGCGTCGCTACCGTGAAACCCTGTGGTGAAACTTGAATGTTGCTACGGTGAAACTATGTAGTGAAACTTTGGCGTCGCTACCGTGAAACCCTGTGGTGAAACTTTGGCGTCGCTACCGTGAAACCCTGTGGTGAAACTTGAATGTTGCTACGGTGAAACTATGTAGTGAAACTTTGGCGTTGCTACGGTGAAACTATGTGGTGAAACTTGAATGTTGCTACGGTGAAACTTTGGCGTTGCTACTGTGAAACGATATGGTGAAACTTGAATGTTGCTACTGTGAAACATTGGTGTTGCTACTGTGAAACTATATCGTGAAACTTGAATGTTGCTACTGTGAAACTTTGGCGTTGCTACGGTGAAACCCTGTGGTGAAACTTTGGCGTTGCTACGGTGAAACCCTGTGGTGAAACTTTGGCGTTGCTACGGTGAAACCCTGTGGTGAAACTTTGGCGTTGCTACGGTGAAACCCTGTGGTGAAACTTTGGCGTTGCTACGGTGAAACCCTGTGGTGAAACTTTGGCGTTGCTACGGTGAAACCATGTGGTGAAACTTAAATGTTGCTACGGTGAAATTATGTGGTGAAACTTTGCAATGTTGCTACGGTGAAACTTTGCAATGTTGCTACGGTGAAACCATGTGGTGAAACTTGAATGTTGCTACTGTGAAACTTTGGTGTTGCTACTGTGAAACTATATTGTGAAACTTGAATGTTGCTGTGGTGAAACTTTGGCGTCGCTACCGTGAAACCGTGTGGTGAAACTTTGGCGTCGCTACCGTGAAACCCTGTGGTGAAACTTTGGCGTCGCTACCGTGAAACCCTGTGGTGAAACTTTGGCGTCGCTACCGTGAAACCCTGTGGTGAAACTTGAATGTTGCTACCGTGAAACCCTGTGGTGAAACTTGAATGTTGCTACGGTGAAACTTTGGCGTCGCTACCGTGAAACCCTGTGGTGAAACTTTGGCGTCGCTACCGTGAAACCCTGTGGTGAAACTTTGGCGTTGCTACCGTGAAACCCTGTGGTGAAACTTTGGCATTGTTACGGTGAAACCCTGTGGTGAAACTTTGGCGTTGCTACGGTGAAACCCTGTGGTGAAACTTTGTTGTTGCTACGGTGAAATTATGTGGTGAAAGTTTGGCGTTGCTACGGTGAAAGTTTGGCGTTGCAACGGTGAAACTTTGGCGTTGCTACTGTGAAACGATGTGGTGAAACTTGAATGTTGCTACTGTGAAACTTTGGTTTTGCTACTGTGAAACTATATTGTGAAACTTGAATGTTGCTACGGTGAAACTTTGGCGTCGCTACCGTGAAACCCTGTGGTGAAACTTTGGCGTCGCTACCGTGAAACCCTGTGGTGAAACTTTGGCGTTGCTACCGTGAAACCCTGTGGTGAAACTTTGGCGTCGCTACCGTGAAACCCTGTGGTGAAACTTTGGCGTCGCTACCGTGAAACCCTGTGGTGAAACTTTGGCGTCGCTACCGTGAAACCCTGTGGTGAAACTTTGGCGTCGCTACCGTGAAACCCTGTGGTGAAACTTTGGCGTCGCTACCGTGAAACCCTGTGGTGAAACTTTGCAATGTTGCTACGGTGAAACCATGTGGTGAAACTTTGCAATGTTGCTACGGTGAAACCATGTGGTGAAAATTTGCAATGTTGCTACGGTGAAACCATGTGGTGAAAATTTGCAATGTTGCTACGGTGAAACCCTGTGGTGAAACTTTGCAATGTTGCTACGGTGAAACCCTGTGGTGAAACTTTGCAATGTTGCTACGGTGAAACCATGTGGTGAAACTTTGCAATGTTGCTGCGGTGAAACCATGTGGTGAAACTGCGGCGTTGCTGCGGTGAAACCATGTGGTGAAACTGGAACGTTGCTGCGGTGAAACCATGTGGTGAAACTGGAACGTTGCTGCGGTGAAACCATGTGGTGAAACTGGAACGTTGCTGCGGTGAAACCATGTGGTGAAACTGGAACGTTGCTGCGGTGAAACCATGTGGTGAAACTGGAACGTTGCTGCGGTGAAACGATATGGTGAAACTTGAATGTTGCTACGGTGAAATCATATGGTGAAACTTGAATGTTGCTACTGTGAAACATATGGTGAAACTTGAATGTTGCTACGGTGAAATCATATGGTGAAACTTGAATGTTGCTACTGTGAAACGATATGGTGAAACTTGAATGTTGCTACGGTGAAATCATATGGTGAAACTTGAATGTTGCTACTGTGAAACTATATTGTGAAACTTGAATGTTGCTGTGGTGAAACTTTGGCGTCGCTACCGTGAAACCCTGTGGTGAAACTTGAATGTTGCTACGGTGAAACCATGTGGTGAAACTTGAATGTTGCTACGGTGAAATTATGTGGTGAAACTTTGGCGTTGCTACGGTGAAACTTTGGCGTTGCTACGGTGAAACTTTGGCGTTGCTACGGTGAAACTTTGGCGTTGCTACGGTGAAACTTTGGCGTTGCTACGGTGAAACTTTGGCGTTGCTACGGTGAAACTTTGGCGTTGCTACGGTGAAACTTTGGCGTTGCTACGGTGAAACTTTGGCGTTGCTACGGTGAAACTTTGGCGTTGCTACGGTGAAACTTTGGCGTTGCTACGGTGAAACTTTGGCGTTGCTACGGTGAAACTTTGGCGTTGCTACGGTGAAACTTTGGCGTTGCTACGGTGAAACTTTGGCGTTGCTACGGTGAAACTTTGGCGTTGCTACGGTGAAACTTTGGCGTTGCTACGGTGAAAACATGTGGTGAAACTTTGCAATGTTGCTACGGTGAAAACATGTGGTGAAACTTTGCAATGTTGCTACGGTGAAACCATGTGGTGAAACTTTGCAATGTTTCTACGGTGAAACCATGTGGTGAAACTTTGGAGTTGCTGCGGTGAAACCATGTGGTGAAACTTTGGCGTTGCTACGGTGAAACCATATGGTGAAACTTGAATGTTGCTATGGTGAAACCATGTGGAGAAACTTGAATGTTGCTACGGTCAAATTATGTGGTGAAACTTTGGCGTTGCTACGGTGAAACTTTGGCGTTGCTACTGTGAAACGATATGGTGAAACTTGAATGTTGCTACTGTGAAACTTTGGTTTTGCTACTGTGAAACTATATTGTGAAACTTGAATGTTGCTACGGTGAAACTTTGGCGTCGCTACTGTGAAACCCTGTGGTGAAACTTGAATGTTGCTGCCGTGAAACCCTGTGGTGAAACTTGAATGTTGCTACGGTGGAACTTTGGCGTTGCTACGGTGAAACCATGTGGTGAAACTTTGGCGTTGCTACGGTGAAACCCTGTGGTGAAACTTTGGCGTTGCTACGGTGAAACCATGTGGTGAAACTTAAATGTTGCTACGGTGAAACCATGTGGTGAAACTTAAATGTTGCTACGGTGAAACCATGTGGTGAAACTTAAATGTTGCTACGGTGAAACCATGTGGTGAAACTTGAATGTTGCTACAGTGAAATTATGTGGTGAAACTTTGGCGTTGCTACGGTGAAACTTTGGCGTTGCTACGGTGAAACTTTGGCGTTGCTACGGTGAAACTTTGGTGTTGCTACGGTGAAACTTTGGCGTTGCTACTGTGAAACGATATGGTGAATCTTGAATGTTGCTACTGTGAAACTTTGGTTTTGCTACTGTGAAACTATATTGTGAAACTTGAATGTTGCTACGGTGAAACTTTGGCGTCGCTACCGTGAAACCCTGTGGTGAAACTTTGGCGTCGCTACCGTGAAACCCTGTGGTGAAACTTTGGCGTTGCTACCGTGAAACCCTGTGGTGAAACTTGAATGTTGCTACGGTGAAACCCTGTGGTGAAACTTGAATGTTGCTACAGTGAAATTATGTGGTGAAACTTTGGCGTTGCTACGGTGAAACTTTGGCGTTGCTACTGTGAAACGATATGGTGAATCTTGAATGTTGCTACTGTGAAACTTTGGTTTTGCTACTGTGAAACTATATTGTGAAACTTGAATGTTGCTATGGTGAAACTTTGGCGTCGCTACCGTGAAACCCTGTGGTGAAACTTTGGCGTTGCTACCGTGAAACCCTGTGGTGAAACTTTGGCGTCGCTACCGTGAAATTATGTGGTGAAACTTTGGCGTTGCTACGGTGAAACTTTGGCGTTGCTATGGTGAAACTTTGGCGTTGCTACGGTGAAACCATGTGGTGAAACTTTGCAATGTTGCTACGGTGAAACCATGTGGTGAAACTTTGCAATGTTGCTACGGTGAAACCATGTGGTGAAACTTTGCAATGTTGCTACGGTGAAACCATGTGGTGAAACTTTGCAGTGTTGCTGCGGTGAAACCATGTGGTGAAACTGCGGCGTTGCTGCGGTGAAACCATGTGGTGAAACTTTGGCGTTGCTGCGGCGAAACCATGTGGTGAAACTGCAGCATTGCTGAGGAGAAACCATGTGGTGAAACTGCGGCGTTGCTGCGGCGAAACCATGTGCTGAAACTGCGGCGTTGCTGCGGCGAAACCATGTGCTGAAACTGCGGCGTTGCTGCGGCGAAACCATGTGCTGAAACTGCGGCGTTGCTGCGGCGAAACCATGTGCTGAAACTGCGGCGTTGCTGCGGCGAAACCATGTGCTGAAACTGCGGCGTTGCTGCGGCGAATCTTTGGCGTTGCTACGGCGAAACCATCTGGTGAAACTTGAATGTTGCTACGGCGAAATCATATGGTGAAACTTGAATGTTGCTACTGTGAAACGATATGGTGAAACTTGAATGTTGCTACGGTGAAATCATATGGTGAAACTTGAATGTTGCTACTGTGAAACTATATTGTGAAACTTGAATGTTGCTACGGTGAAACTTTGGCGTCGCTACCGTGAAACCCTGTGGTGAAACTTTGGCGTTGCTACCGTGAAACCCTGTGGTGAAACTTGAATGTTGCTACGGTGAAAGTTTGGCGTCGCTACCGTGAAACCCTGTGGTGAAACTTTGGCGTCGCTACTGTGAAACCATGTGGTGAAACTTTGGCGTCGCTACGGTGAAACCATGTGGTGAAACTTTGGCGTTGCTACAGTGAAACCATGTGGTGAAACTTAAATGTTGCTACGGTGAAACCATGTGGTGAAACTTAAATGTTGCTACGGTGAAACCATGTGGTGAAACTTGAATGTTGCTACAGTGAAATTATGTGGTGAAACTTTGGCATTGCTACGGTGAAACTTTGGCGTTGCTACTGTGAAACGATATGGTGAAACTTGAATGTTGCTACGGTGAAACTTTGGTTTTGCTACTGTGAAACTATATTGTGAAACTTGAATGTTGCTATGGTGAAACTTTGGCGTCGTTACGGTGAAACCCTGTGGTGAAACTTTGGCGTTGCTACGGTGAAACCATGTGGTGAAACTTAAATGTTGCTACGGTGAAACCATGTGGTGAAACTTAAATGTTGCTACAGTGAAACCATGTTGTGAAACTTTAATGTTGCTACAGTGAAATTATGTGGTGAAAGTTTGGCGTTGCTACGGTGAAAGTTTGGCGTTGCTACGGTGAAACTTTGGCGTTGCTACTGTGAAACGATATGGTGAATCTTGAATGTTGCTACTGTGAAACTTTGGTTTTGCTACTGTGAAACTATATTGTGAAACTTGAATGTTGCTACGGTGAAACTTTGGCGTCGCTACCGTGAAACCCTGTGGTGTAACTTTGGCGTCGCTACCATGAAACCCTGTGGTGAAACTTTGGCGTTGCTACCGTGAAACCCTGTGGTGAAACTTTGGCGTTGTTACGGTGAAACCCTGTGGTGAAACTTTGGCGTTGCTACGGTGAAACCCTGTGGTGAAACTTAAATGTTGCTACGGTGAAACCATGTGGTGAAACTTTGTTGTTGCTACGGTGAAATTATGTGGTGAAACTTTGGCGTTGCTACGGTGAAACTTTGGCGTTGCTACGGTGAAACTTTGGCGTTGCTACTGTGAAACGATGTGGTGAAACTTGAATGTTGCTACTGTGAAACTTTGGTTTTGCTACTGTGAAACTATATTGTGAAACTTGAATGTTGCTATGGTGAAACTTTGGCGTCGCTACCGTGAAACCCTGTGGTGAAACTTTGGCGTCGCTACCGTGAAACCCTGTGGTGAAACTTTGGCGTCGCTACCGTGAAACCCTGTGGTGAAACTTAAATGTTGCTACGGTGAAACCCTGTGGTGAATCTTGAATGTTGCTATCGTGAAACCCTGTGGTGAAACTTGAATGTTGCTACGGTGAAACTTTGGCGTCGCTACCGTGAAACCCTGTGGTGAAACTTTGGCGTCGCTACGGTGAAACCATGTGGTGATACTTAAATGTTGCTACTGTGAAATCATATGGTGAAACTTGAATGTTGCTACTGTGAAACTTTGGTGTTGCTACTGTGAAACTATATTGTGAAACTTGAATGTTGCTGTGGTGAAACTTTGGCGTCGCTACCGTGAAACCGTGTGGTGAAACTTTGGCGTCGCTACCGTGAAACCCTGTGGTGAAACTTGAATGTTGCTACGGTGAAACTATGTAGTGAAACTTTGGCGTCGCTACCGTGAAACCCTGTGGTGAAACTTTGGCGTCGCTACCGTGAAACCCTGTGGTGAAACTTGAATGTTGCTACGGTGAAACTATGTAGTGAAACTTTGGCGTTGCTACGGTGAAACTATGTGGTGAAACTTGAATGTTGCTACGGTGAAACTTTGGCGTTGCTACTGTGAAACGATATGGTGAAACTTGAATGTTGCTACTGTGAAACATTGGTGTTGCTACTGTGAAACTATATCGTGAAACTTGAATGTTGCTACGGTGAAACTTTGGCGTTGCTACGGTGAAACCCTGTGGTGAAACTTTGGCGTTGCTACGGTGAAACCCTGTGGTGAAACTTTGGCGTTGCTACGGTGAAACCCTGTTGTGAAACTTTGGAGTTGCTACGGTGAAACCATGTGGTGAAACTTAAATGTTGCTACGGTGAAATTATGTGGTGAAACTTTGCAATGTTGCTACGGTGAAACTTTGCAATGTTGCTACGGTGAAACCCTGTGGTGAAACTTGAATGTTGCTACGGTGAATCTTTGGCGTTGCTACGGCGAAACCATCTGGTGATACTTAAATGTTGCTACTGTGAAATCATATGGTGAAACTTGAATGTTGCTACTGTGAAACTTTAGTGTTGCTACTGTGAAACTATATTGTGAAACTTGAATGTTGCTGTGGTGAAACTTTGGCGTCGCTACCGTGAAACCGTGTGGTGAAACTTTGGCGTCGCTACCGTGAAACCGTGTGGTGAAACTTTGGCGTCGCTACCGTGAAACCCTGTGGTGAAACTTTGGCGTCGCTACCGTGAAACCATGTGGTGAAACTTTGGCGTCGCTACTGTGAAACCATGTGGTGAAACTTTGGCGTCGCTACGGTGAAACCCTGTGGTGAAACTTTGGCGTTGCTACGGTGAAACCCTGTGGTGAAACTTTGGCGTTGCTACGGTGAAACCCTGTGGTGAAACTTTGGAGTTGCTACGGTGAAACCATGTGGTGAAACTTAAATGTTGCTACGGTGAAACCATGTGGTGAAACTTAAATGATGCTACGGTGAAACCATGTGGTGAAACTTGAATGTTGCTACAGTGAAATTATGTGGTGAAAGTTTGGCGTTGCTACGGTGAAACTTTGGCGTTGCTACTGTGAAACGATATGGTGAATCTTGAATGTTGCAACTGTGAAACTTTGGTTTTGCTACTGTGAAACTATATTGTGAAACTTGAATGTTGCTACGGTGAAACTTTGGCGTCGCTACCGTGAAACCCTGTCGTGAAAATTTGGCGTCGCTACCGTGAAACCCTGTCGTGAAACTTTGGCGTCGCTACCGTGAAACCCTGTGGTGAAACTTGAATGTTGCTACCGTGAAACCCTGTGGATGAAACTTAAATGTTGCTACAGTGGAACTTTGGCGTTGCTACGGTGAAACCATGTGGTGAAACTTTGGCGTTGCTACCGTGAAACCCTGTGGTGAAACTTGAATGTTGCTACGGTGAAACCCTGTGGTGAAACTTGAATGTTGCTACAGTGAAATTATGTGGTGAAACTTTGGCGTTGCTACGGTGAAACTTTGGCGTTGCTACTGTGAAACGATATGGTGAATCTTGAATGTTGCTACTGTGAAACTTTGGTTTTGCTACTGTGAAACTATATTGTGAAACTTGAATGTTGCTATGGTGAAACTTTGGCGTCGCTACCGTGAAACCCTGTGGTGAAACTTTGGCGTTGCTACCGTGAAACCCTGTGGTGAAACTTTGGCGTCGCTACCGTGAAATTATGTGGTGAAACTTTGGCGTTGCTACGGTGAAACTTTGGCGTTGCTATGGTGAAACTTTGGCGTTGCTACGGTGAAACCATGTGGTGAAACTTTGCAATGTTGCTACGGTGAAACCATGTGGTGAAACTTTGCAATGTTGCTACGGTGAAACCATGTGGTGAAACTTTGCAGTGTTGCTACGGTGAAACCATGTGGTGAAACTTTGCAGTGTTGCTGCGGTGAAACCATGTGGTGAAACTGCGGCGTTGCTGCGGTGAAACCATGTGGTGAAACTTTGGCGTTGCTGCGGCGAAACCATGTGGTGAAACTGCAGCATTGCTGAGGAGAAACCATGTGGTGAAACTGCGGCGTTGCTGCGGCGAAACCATGTGCTGAAACTGCGGCGTTGCTGCGGCGAAACCATGTGCTGAAACTGCGGCGTTGCTGCGGCGAAACCATGTGCTGAAACTGCGGCGTTGCTGCGGCGAATCTTTGGCGTTGCTACGGCGAAACCATCTGGTGAAACTTGAATGTTGCTACGGCGAAATCATATGGTGAAACTTGAATGTTGCTACTGTGAAACGATATGGTGAAACTTGAATGTTGCTACGGTGAAATCATATGGTGAAACTTGAATGTTGCTACTGTGAAACTATATTGTGAAACTTGAATGTTGCTACGGTGAAACTTTGGCGTCGCTACCGTGAAACCCTGTGGTGAAACTTTGGCGTTGCTACCGTGAAACCCTGTGGTGAAACTTGAATGTTGCTACGGTGAAAGTTTGGCGTCGCTACCGTGAAACCATGTGGTGAAACTTTGGCGTCGCTACTGTGAAACCATGTGGTGAAACTTTGGCGTCGCTACGGTGAAACCCTGTGGTGAAACTTTGGCGTCGCTACGGTGAAACCCTGTGGTGAAACTTTGGCGTTGCTACGGTGAAACCCTGTGGTGAAACTTTGGCGTTGCTACGGTGAAACCCTGTGGTGAAACTTTGGAGTTGCTACGGTGAAACCATGTGGTGAAACTTAAATGTTGCTACGGTGAAACCATGTGGTGAAACTTAAATGATGCTACGGTGAAACCATGTGGTGAAACTTAAATGATGCTACGGTGAAACCATGTGGTGAAACTTGAATGTTGCTACAGTGAAATTATGTGGTGAAAGTTTGGCGTTGCTACGGTGAAACTTTGGCGTTGCTACTGTGAAACGATATGGTGAATCTTGAATGTTGCAACTGTGAAACTTTGGTTTTGCTACTGTGAAACTATATTGTGAAACTTGAATGTTGCTACGGTGAAACTTTGGCGTCGCTACCGTGAAACCCTGTCGTGAAAATTTGGCGTCGCTACCGTGAAACCCTGTCGTGAAACTTTGGCGTCGCTACCGTGAAACCCTGTGGTGAAACTTGAATGTTGCTACCGTGAAACCCTGTGGATGAAACTTAAATGTTGCTACAGTGGAACTTTGGCGTTGCTACGGTGAAACCATGTGGTGAAACTTTGGCGTTGCTACAGTGAAACCATGTGGTGAAACTTAAATGTTGCTACGGTGAAACCATGTGGTGAAACTTAAATGTTGCTACGGTGAAACCATGTGGTGAAACTTGAATGTTGCTACAGTGAAATTATGTGGTGAAACTTTGGCGTTGCTACGGTGAAACTTTGGCGTTGCTACTGTGAAACGATATGGTGAAACTTGAATGTTGCTACGGTGAAACTTTGGTTTTGCTACTGTGAAACTATATTGTGAAACTTGAATGTTGCTATGGTGAAACTTTGGCGTCGTTACGGTGAAACCCTGTGGTGAAACTTTGGCGTTTCTACGGTGAAACCATTTGGTGAAACTTAAATGTTGCTACGGTGAAACCATGTGGTGAAACTTAAATGTTGCTACAGTGAAACCATGTTGTGAAACTTTAATGTTGCTACAGTGAAATTATGTGGTTAAAGTTTGGCGTTGCTACGGTGAAAGTTTGGCGTTGCTACGGTGAAACTTTGGCGTTGCTACTGTGAAACGATATGGTGAATCTTGAATGTTGCTACTGTGAAACTTTGGTTTTGCTACTGTGAAACTATATTGTGAAACTTGAATGTTGCTACGGTGAAACTTTGGCGTCGCTACCGTGAAACCCTGTGGTGTAACTTTGGGGTCGCTACCATGAAACCCTGTGGTGAAACTTTGGCGTTGCTACCGTGAAACCCTGTGGTGAAACTTTGGCGTTGTTACGGTGAAACCCTGTGGTGAAACTTTGGCGTTGCTACGGTGAAACCCTGTGGTGAAACTTAAATGTTGCTACGGTGAAACCATGTGGTGAAACTTTGTTGTTGCTACGGTGAAATTATGTGGTGAAACTTTGGCGTTGCTACGGTGAAACTTTGGCGTTGCTACGGTGAAACTTTGGCGTTGCTACTGTGAAACGATGTGGTGAAACTTGAATGTTGCTACTGTGAAACTTTGGTTTTGCTACTGTGAAACTATATTGTGAAACTTGAATGTTGCTATGGTGAAACTTTGGCGTCGCTACCGTGAAACCCTGTGGTGAAACTTTGGCGTCGCTACCGTGAAACCCTGTGGTGAAACTTTGGCGTCGCTACCGTGAAACCCTGTGGTGAAACTTTGGCGTCGCTACCGTGAAACCCTGTGGTGAAACTTAAATGTTGCTACGGTGAAACCCTGTGGTGAATCTTGAATGTTGCTATCGTGAAACCCTGTGGTGAAACTTGAATGTTGCTACGGTGAAACTTTGGCGTCGCTACCGTGAAACCCTGTGGTGAAACTTTGGCGTCGCTACGGTGAAACCATGTGGTGATACTTAAATGTTGCTACTGTGAAATCATATGGTGAAACTTGAATGTTGCTACTGTGAAACTTTGGTGTTGCTACTGTGAAACTATATTGTGAAACTTGAATGTTGCTGTGGTGAAACTTTGGCGTCGCTACCGTGAAACCGTGTGGTGAAACTTTGGCGTCGCTACCGTGAAACCCTGTGGTGAAACTTGAATGTTGCTACGGTGAAACTATGTAGTGAAACTTTGGCGTCGCTACCGTGAAACCCTGTGGTGAAACTTTGGCGTCGCTACCGTGAAACCCTGTGGTGAAACTTGAATGTTGCTACGGTGAAACTATGTAGTGAAACTTTGGCGTTGCTACGGTGAAACTATGTGGTGAAACTTGAATGTTGCTACGGTGAAACTTTGGCGTTGCTACTGTGAAACGATATGGTGAAACTTGAATGTTGCTACTGTGAAACATTGGTGTTGCTACTGTGAAACTATATCGTGAAACTTGAATGTTGCTACGGTGAAACTTTGGCGTTGCTACGGTGAAACCCTGTGGTGAAACTTTGGCGTTGCTACGGTGAAACCCTGTGGTGAAACTTTGGCGTTGCTACGGTGAAACCCTGTTGTGAAACTTTGGAGTTGCTACGGTGAAACCATGTGGTGAAACTTAAATGTTGCTACGGTGAAATTATGTGGTGAAACTTTGCAATGTTGCTACGGTGAAACTTTGCAATGTTGCTACGGTGAAACCCTGTGGTGAAACTTGAATGTTGCTACGGTGAATCTTTGGCGTTGCTACGGCGAAACCATCTGGTGATACTTAAATGTTGCTACTGTGAAATCATATGGTGAAACTTGAATGTTGCTACTGTGAAACTTTAGTGTTGCTACTGTGAAACTATATTGTGAAACTTGAATGTTGCTGTGGTGAAACTTTGGCGTCGCTACCGTGAAACCGTGTGGTGAAACTTTGGCGTCGCTACCGTGAAACCGTGTGGTGAAACTTTGGCGTCGCTACCGTGAAACCCTGTGGTGAAACTTTGGCGTCGCTACCGTGAAACCATGTGGTGAAACTTTGGCGTCGCTACTGTGAAACCATGTGGTGAAACTTTGGCGTCGCTACGGTGAAACCCTGTGGTGAAACTTTGGCGTTGCTACGGTGAAACCCTGTGGTGAAACTTTGGCGTTGCTACGGTGAAACCCTGTGGTGAAACTTTGGCGTTGCTACGGTGAAACCCTGTGGTGAAACTTTGGAGTTGCTACGGTGAAACCATGTGGTGAAACTTAAATGTTGCTACGGTGAAACCATGTGGTGAAACTTAAATGATGCTACGGTGAAACCATGTGGTGAAACTTAAATGATGCTACGGTGAAACCATGTGGTGAAACTTGAATGTTGCTACAGTGAAATTATGTGGTGAAAGTTTGGCGTTGCTACGGTGAAACTTTGGCGTTGCTACTGTGAAACGATATGGTGAATCTTGAATGTTGCAACTGTGAAACTTTGGTTTTGCTACTGTGAAACTATATTGTGAAACTTGAATGTTGCTACGGTGAAACTTTGGCGTCGCTACCGTGAAACCCTGTCGTGAAAATTTGGCGTCGCTACCGTGAAACCCTGTCGTGAAACTTTGGCGTCGCTACCGTGAAACCCTGTGGTGAAACTTGAATGTTGCTACCGTGAAACCCTGTGGATGAAACTTAAATGTTGCTACAGTGGAACTTTGGCGTTGCTACGGTGAAACCATGTGGTGAAACTTTGGCGTTGCTACAGTGAAACCATGTGGTGAAACTTAAATGTTGCTACGGTGAAACCATGTGGTGAAACTTAAATGTTGCTACGGTGAAACCATGTGGTGAAACTTGAATGTTGCTACAGTGAAATTATGTGGTGAAACTTTGGCGTTGCTACGGTGAAACTTTGGCGTTGCTACTGTGAAACGATATGGTGAAACTTGAATGTTGCTACTGTGAAACTTTGGTTTTGCTACTGTGAAACTATATTGTGAAACTTGAATGTTGCTATGGTGAAACTTTGGCGTCGTTACGGTGAAACCCTGTGGTGAAACTTTGGCGTTGCTACGGTGAAACCATGTGGTGAAACTTAAATGTTGCTACGGTGAAACCATGTGGTGAAACTTAAATGTTGCTACAGTGAAACCATGTTGTGAAACTTTAATGTTGCTACAGTGAAATTATGTGGTGAAAGTTTGGCGTTGCTACGGTGAAAGTTTGGCGTTGCTACGGTGAAACTTTGGCGTTGCTACTGTGAAACGATATGGTGAATCTTGAATGTTGCTACTGTGAAACTTTGGTTTTGCTACTGTGAAACTATATTGTGAAACTTGAATGTTGCTACGGTGAAACTTTGGCGTCGCTACCGTGAAACCCTGTGGTGTAACTTTGGCGTCGCTACCATGAAACTCTGTGGTGAAACTTTGGCGTTGCTACCGTGAAACCCTGTGGTGAAACTTTGGCGTTGTTACGGTGAAACCCTGTGGTGAAACTTTCGCGTTGCTACGGTGAAACCCTGTGGTGAAACTTAAATGTTGCTACGGTGAAACCATGTGGTGAAACTTTGTTGTTGCTACGGTGAAATTATGTGGTGAAACTTTGGCGTTGCTACGGTGAAACTTTGGCGTTGCTACGGTGAAACTTTGGCGTTGCTACTGTGAAACGATGTGGTGAAACTTGAATGTTGCTACTGTGAAACTTTGGTTTTGCTACTGTGAAACTATATTGTGAAACTTGAATGTTGCTATGGTGAAACTTTGGCGTCGCTACCGTGAAACCCTGTGGTGAAACTTTGGCGTCGCTACCGTGAAACCCTGTGGTGAAACTTTGGCGTTGCTACCGTGAAACCCTGTGGTGAAACTTAAATGTTGCTACGGTGAAACCCTGTGGTGAATCTTGAATGTTGCTATCGTGAAACCCTGTGGTGAAACTTGAATGTTGCTATGGTGAAACTTTGGCGTCGCTACCGTGAAACCCTGTGGTGAAACTTTGGCGTTGCTACGGTGAAACCATGTGGTGAAACTTTGCAATGTTGCTACGGTGAAACCATGTGGTGAAACTTTGCAATGTTGCTACGGTGAAACCATGTGGTGAAAATTTGCAATGTTGCTACGGTGAAACCCTGTGGTGAAACTTTGCAATGTTGCTACGGTGAAACCCTGTGGTGAAACTTTGCAATGTTGCTACGGTGAAACCATGTGGTGAAACTTTGCAATGTTGCTGCGGTGAAACCATGTGGTGAAACTGCGGCGTTGCTGCGGTGAAACCATGTGGTGAAACTGGAACGTTGCTGCGGTGAAACCATGTGGTGAAACTGGAACGTTGCTGCGGTGAAACCATGTGGTGAAACTGGAACGTTGCTGCGGTGAAACCATGTGGTGAAACTGGAACGTTGCTGCGGTGAAACGATATGGTGAAACTTGAATGTTGCTACGGTGAAATCATATGGTGAAACTTGAATGTTGCTACTGTGAAACATATGGTGAAACTTGAATGTTGCTACGGTGAAATCATATGGTGAAACTTGAATGTTGCTACTGTGAAACGATATGGTGAAACTTGAATGTTGCTACGGTGAAATCATATGGTGAAACTTGAATGTTGCTACTGTGAAACTATATTGTGAAACTTGAATGTTGCTGTGGTGAAACTTTGGCGTCGCTACCGTGAAACCCTGTGGTGAAACTTGAATGTTGCTACGGTGAAACCATGTGGTGAAACTTGAATGTTGCTACGGTGAAATTATGTGGTGAAACTTTGGCGTTGCTACGGTGAAACTTTGGCGTTGCTACGGTGAAACTTTGGCGTTGCTACGGTGAAACTTTGGCGTTGCTACGGTGAAACTTTGGCGTTGCTACGGTGAAACTTTGGCGTTGCTACGGTGAAACTTTGGCGTTGCTACGGTGAAACTTTGGCGTTGCTACGGTGAATCTTTGGCGTTGCTACGGTGAAACTTTGGCGTTGCTACGGTGAAAACATGTGGTGAAACTTTGCAATGTTGCTACGGTGAAAACATGTGGTGAAACTTTGCAATGTTGCTACGGTGAAACCATGTGGTGAAACTTTGCAATGTTTCTATGGTGAAACCATGTGGTGAAACTTTGGTGTTGCTACGGTGAAACCATGTGGTGAAACTTTGGAGTTGCTGCAGTGAAACCATGTGGTGAAACTGCGGCGTTGCTGCGGTGAAACCATGTGGTGAAACTTTGGCGTTGCTACGGTGAAACTTCGGCGTTGCTACGGTGAAACTTTGGCGTTGCTACGGCGAAACCATATGGTGAAACTTGAATGTTGCTATGGTGAAACCATGTGGAGAAACTTGAATGTTGCTACGGTGAAACCATGTGGAGAAACTTGAATGTTGCTACGGTCAAATTATGTGGTGAAACTTTGGCGTTGCTACGGTGAAACTTTGGCGTTGCTACTGTGAAACGATATGGTGAAACTTGAATGTTGCTACTGTGAAACTTTGGTTTTGCTACTGTGAAACTATATTGTGAAACTTGAATGTTGCTACGGTGAAACTTTGGCGTCGCTACCGTGAAACCCTGTGGTGAAACTTGAATGTTGCTGCCGTGAAACCCTGTGGTGAAACTTGAATGTTGCTACGGTGGAACTTTGGCGTTGCTACGGTGAAACCATGTGGTGAAACTTTGGCGTTGCTACGGTGAAACCCTGTGGTGAAACTTTGGCGTTGCTACGGTGAAACCATGTGGTGAAACTTAAATGTTGCTACGGTGAAACCATGTGGTGAAACTTAAATGTTGCTACGGTGAAACCATGTGGTGAAACTTAAATGTTGCTACGGTGAAACCATGTGGTGAAACTTGAATGTTGCTACAGTGAAATTATGTGGTGAAACTTTGGCGTTGCTACGGTGAAACTTTGGTGTTGCTACGGTGAAACTTTGGCGTTGCTACTGTGAAACGATATGGTGAATCTTGAATGTTGCTACTGTGAAACTTTGGTTTTGCTACTGTGAAACTATATTGTGAAACTTGAATGTTGCTACGGTGAAACTTTGGCGTCGCTACCGTGAAACCCTGTGGTGAAACTTTGGCGTCGCTACCGTGAAACCCTGTGGTGAAACTTTGGCGTTGCTACCGTGAAACCCTGTGGTGAAACTTGAATGTTGCTACGGTGAAACCCTGTGGTGAAACTTGAATGTTGCTACAGTGAAATTATGTGGTGAAACTTTGGCGTTGCTACGGTGAAACTTTGGCGTTGCTACTGTGAAACGATATGGTGAATCTTGAATGTTGCTACTGTGAAACTTTGGTTTTGCTACTGTGAAACTATATTGTGAAACTTGAATGTTGCTATGGTGAAACTTTGGCGTCGCTACCGTGAAACCCTGTGGTGAAACTTTGGCGTTGCTACCGTGAAACCCTGTGGTGAAACTTTGGCGTCGCTACCGTGAAATTATGTGGTGAAACTTTGGCGTTGCTACGGTGAAACTTTGGCGTTGCTATGGTGAAACTTTGGCGTTGCTACGGTGAAACCATGTGGTGAAACTTTGCAATGTTGCTACGGTGAAACCATGTGGTGAAACTTTGCAATGTTGCTACGGTGAAACCATGTGGTGAAACTTTGCAATGTTGCTACGGTGAAACCATGTGGTGAAACTTTGCAGTGTTGCTACGGTGAAACCATGTGGTGAAACTTTGCAGTGTTGCTGCGGTGAAACCATGTGGTGAAACTGCGGCGTTGCTGCGGTGAAACCATGTGGTGAAACTTTGGCGTTGCTGCGGCGAAACCATGTGGTGAAACTGCAGCATTGCTGAGGAGAAACCATGTGGTGAAACTGCGGCGTTGCTGCGGCGAAACCATGTGCTGAAACTGCGGCGTTGCTGCGGCGAAACCATGTGCTGAAACTGCGGCGTTGCTGCGGCGAAACCATGTGCTGAAACTGCGGCGTTGCTGCGGCGAAACCATGTGCTGAAACTGCGGCGTTGCTGCGGCGAAACCATGTGCTGAAACTGCGGCGTTGCTGCGGCGAAACCATGTGCTGAAACTGCGGCGTTGCTGCGGCGAATCTTTGGCGTTGCTACGGCGAAACCATCTGGTGAAACTTGAATGTTGCTACGGCGAAATCATATGGTGAAACTTGAATGTTGCTACTGTGAAACGATATGGTGAAACTTGAATGTTGCTACGGTGAAATCATATGGTGAAACTTGAATGTTGCTACTGTGAAACTATATTGTGAAACTTGAATGTTGCTACGGTGAAACTTTGGCGTCGCTACCGTGAAACCCTGTGGTGAAACTTGAATGTTGCTACGGTGAAACTTTGGCGTTGCTACGGTGAAACCCTGTGGTGAAACTTTGGCGTCGCTACCGTGAAACCCTGTGGTGAAACTTTGGCGTTGCTACCGTGAAACCCTGTGGTGAAACTTTGGCGTCGCTACCGTGAAATTATGTGGTGAAACTTTGGCGTTGCTACGGTGAAACTTTGGCGTTGCTATGGTGAAACTTTGGCGTTGCTACGGTGAAACCATGTGGTGAAACTTTGCAATGTTGCTACGGTGAAACCATGTGGTGAAACTTTGCAATGTTGCTACGGTGAAACCATGTGGTGAAACTTTGCAATGTTGCTACGGTGAAACCATGTGGTGAAACTTTGCAGTGTTGCTACGGTGAAACCATGTGGTGAAACTTTGCAGTGTTGCTGCGGTGAAACCATGTGGTGAAACTGCGGCGTTGCTGCGGTGAAACCATGTGGTGAAACTTTGGCGTTGCTGCGGCGAAACCATGTGGTGAAACTGCAGCATTGCTGAGGAGAAACCATGTGGTGAAACTGCGGCGTTGCTGCGGCGAAACCATGTGCTGAAACTGCGGCGTTGCTGCGGCGAAACCATGTGCTGAAACTGCGGCGTTGCTGCGGCGAAACCATGTGCTGAAACTGCGGCGTTGCTGCGGCGAAACCATGTGCTGAAACTGCGGCGTTGCTGCGGCGAAACCATGTGCTGAAACTGCGGCGTTGCTGCGGCGAATCTTTGGCGTTGCTACGGCGAAACCATCTGGTGAAACTTGAATGTTGCTACGGCGAAATCATATGGTGAAACTTGAATGTTGCTACTGTGAAACGATATGGTGAAACTTGAATGTTGCTACGGTGAAATCATATGGTGAAACTTGAATGTTGCTACTGTGAAACTATATTGTGAAACTTGAATGTTGCTACGGTGAAACTTTGGCGTCGCTACCGTGAAACCCTGTGGTGAAACTTGAATGTTGCTACGGTGAAACTTTGGCGTTGCTACGGTGAAACCCTGTGGTGAAACTTTGGCGTTGCTACGGTGAAACCCTGTGGTGAAACTTTGGCGTTGCTACGGTGAAACCCTGTGGTGAAACTTTGGCGTTGCTACGGTGAAACCCTGTGGTGAAATTTTGGCGTTGCTACGGTGAAACCCTGTGGTGAAATTTTGGCGTTGCTACGGTGAAACCCGGTGGTGAAACTTAAATGTTGCTACGGTGAAACCAGGTGGTGAAACTTTGTTGTTGCTACGGTGAAATTATGTGGTGAAACTTTGGCGTTGCTACGGTGAAACTTTGGCGTTGCTACGGTGAAACAATGTGGTGAAACTTGAATGTTGCTACTGTGAAACTTTGGTTTTGCTACTGTGAAACTATATTGTGAAACTTGAATGTTGCTATGGTGAAACTTTGGCGTCGCTACCGTGAAACCCTGTGGTGAAACTTTGGCGTCGCTACCGTGAAACCCTGTGGTGAAACTTTGGCGTCGCTACCGTGAAACCCTGTGGTGAAACTTAAATGTTGCTACGGTGAAACCCTGTGGTGAATCTTGAATGTTGCTATCGTGAAACCCTGTGGTGAAACTTGAATGTTGCTACGGTGAAACTTTGGCGTCGCTACCGTGAAACCCTGTGGTGAAACTTTGGCGTCGCTACGGTGAAACCATGTGGTGATACTTAAATGTTGCTACTGTGAAATCATATGGTGAAACTTGAATGTTGCTACTGTGAAACTTTGGTGTTGCTACTGTGAAACTATATTGTGAAACTTGAATGTTGCTGTGGTGAAACTTTGGCGTCGCTACCGTGAAACCGTGTGGTGAAACTTTGGCGTCGCTACCGTGAAACCCTGTGGTGAAACTTGAATGTTGCTACGGTGAAACTATGTAGTGAAACTTTGGCGTCGCTACCGTGAAACCCTGTGGTGAAACTTTGGCGTCGCTACCGTGAAACCCTGTGGTGAAACTTGAATGTTGCTACGGTGAAACTATGTAGTGAAACTTTGGCGTTGCTACGGTGAAACTATGTGGTGAAACTTGAATGTTGCTACGGTGAAACTTTGGCGTTGCTACTGTGAAACGATATGGTGAAACTTGAATGTTGCTACTGTGAAACATTGGTGTTGCTACTGTGAAACTATATCGTGAAACTTGAATGTTGCTACGGTGAAACTTTGGCGTTGCTACGGTGAAACCCTGTGGTGAAACTTTGGCGTTGCTACGGTGAAACCCTGTGGTGAAACTTTGGCGTTGCTACGGTGAAACCCTGTTGTGAAACTTTGGAGTTGCTACGGTGAAACCATGTGGTGAAACTTAAATGTTGCTACGGTGAAATTATGTGGTGAAACTTTGCAATGTTGCTACGGTGAAACTTTGCAATGTTGCTACGGTGAAACCCTGTGGTGAAACTTGAATGTTGCTACGGTGAATCTTTGGCGTTGCTACGGCGAAACCATCTGGTGATACTTAAATGTTGCTACTGTGAAATCATATGGTGAAACTTGAATGTTGCTACTGTGAAACTTTAGTGTTGCTACTGTGAAACTATATTGTGAAACTTGAATGTTGCTGTGGTGAAACTTTGGCGTCGCTACCGTGAAACCGTGTGGTGAAACTTTGGCGTCGCTACCGTGAAACCCTGTGGTGAAACTTTGGCGTCGCTACCGTGAAACCCTGTGGTGAAACTTTGGCGTCGCTACCGTGAAACCATGTGGTGAAACTTTGGCGTCGCTACTGTGAAACCATGTGGTGAAACTTTGGCGTCGCTACGGTGAAACCCTGTGGTGAAACTTTGGCGTTGCTACGGTGAAACCCTGTGGTGAAACTTTGGCGTTGCTACGGTGAAACCCTGTGGTGAAACTTTGGCGTTGCTACGGTGAAACCCTGTGGTGAAACTTTGGAGTTGCTACGGTGAAACCATGTGGTGAAACTTAAATGTTGCTACGGTGAAACCATGTGGTGAAACTTAAATGATGCTACGGTGAAACCATGTGGTGAAACTTAAATGATGCTACGGTGAAACCATGTGGTGAAACTTGAATGTTGCTACAGTGAAATTATGTGGTGAAAGTTTGGCGTTGCTACGGTGAAACTTTGGCGTTGCTACTGTGAAACGATATGGTGAATCTTGAATGTTGCTACTGTGAAACTTTGGTTTTGCTACTGTGAAACTATATTGTGAAACTTGAATGTTGCTACGGTGAAACTTTGGCGTCGCTACCGTGAAACCCTGTCGTGAAAATTTGGCGTCGCTACCGTGAAACCCTGTCGTGAAACTTTGGCGTCGCTACCGTGAAACCCTGTGGTGAAACTTGAATGTTGCTACCGTGAAACCCTGTGGATGAAACTTAAATGTTGCTACAGTGGAACTTTGGCGTTGCTACGGTGAAACCATGTGGTGAAACTTTGGCGTTGCTACAGTGAAACCATGTGGTGAAACTTAAATGTTGCTACGGTGAAACCATGTGGTGAAACTTAAATGTTGCTACGGTGAAACCATGTGGTGAAACTTGAATGTTGCTACAGTGAAATTATGTGGTGAAACTTTGGCGTTGCTACGGTGAAACTTTGGCGTTGCTACTGTGAAACGATATGGTGAAACTTGAATGTTGCTACTGTGAAACTTTGGTTTTGCTACTGTGAAACTATATTGTGAAACTTGAATGTTGCTATGGTGAAACTTTGGCGTCGTTACGGTGAAACCCTGTGGTGAAACTTTGGCGTTGCTACGGTGAAACCATGTGGTGAAACTTAAATGTTGCTACGGTGAAACCATGTGGTGAAACTTAAATGTTGCTACAGTGAAACCATGTTGTGAAACTTTAATGTTGCTACAGTGAAATTATGTGGTGAAAGTTTGGCGTTGCTACGGTGAAAGTTTGGCGTTGCTACGGTGAAACTTTGGCGTTGCTACTGTGAAACGATATGGTGAATCTTGAATGTTGCTACTGTGAAACTTTGGTTTTGCTACTGTGAAACTATATTGTGAAACTTGAATGTTGCTACGGTGAAACTTTGGCGTCGCTACCGTGAAACCCTGTGGTGTAACTTTGGCGTCGCTACCATGAAACTCTGTGGTGAAACTTTGGCGTTGCTACCGTGAAACCCTGTGGTGAAACTTTGGCGTTGTTACGGTGAAACCCTGTGGTGAAACTTTCGCGTTGCTACGGTGAAACCCTGTGGTGAAACTTAAATGTTGCTACGGTGAAACCATGTGGTGAAACTTTGTTGTTGCTACGGTGAAATTATGTGGTGAAACTTTGGCGTTGCTACGGTGAAACTTTGGCGTTGCTACGGTGAAACTTTGGCGTTGCTACTGTGAAACGATGTGGTGAAACTTGAATGTTGCTACTGTGAAACTTTGGTTTTGCTACTGTGAAACTATATTGTGAAACTTGAATGTTGCTATGGTGAAACTTTGGCGTCGCTACCGTGAAACCCTGTGGTGAAACTTTGGCGTCGCTACCGTGAAACCCTGTGGTGAAACTTTGGCGTTGCTACCGTGAAACCCTGTGGTGAAACTTAAATGTTGCTACGGTGAAACCCTGTGGTGAATCTTGAATGTTGCTATCGTGAAACCCTGTGGTGAAACTTGAATGTTGCTATGGTGAAACTTTGGCGTCGCTACCGTGAAACCCTGTGGTGAAACTTTGGCGTTGCTACGGTGAAACCATGTGGTGAAACTTTGCAATGTTGCTACGGTGAAACCATGTGGTGAAACTTTGCAATGTTGCTACGGTGAAACCATGTGGTGAAAATTTGCAATGTTGCTACGGTGAAACCCTGTGGTGAAACTTTGCAATGTTGCTACGGTGAAACCCTGTGGTGAAACTTTGCAATGTTGCTACGGTGAAACCATGTGGTGAAACTTTGCAATGTTGCTGCGGTGAAACCATGTGGTGAAACTGCGGCGTTGCTGCGGTGAAACCATGTGGTGAAACTGGAACGTTGCTGCGGTGAAACCATGTGGTGAAACTGGAACGTTGCTGCGGTGAAACCATGTGGTGAAACTGGAACGTTGCTGCGGTGAAACCATGTGGTGAAACTGGAACGTTGCTGCGGTGAAACGATATGGTGAAACTTGAATGTTGCTACGGTGAAATCATATGGTGAAACTTGAATGTTGCTACTGTGAAACATATGGTGAAACTTGAATGTTGCTACGGTGAAATCATATGGTGAAACTTGAATGTTGCTACTGTGAAACGATATGGTGAAACTTGAATGTTGCTACGGTGAAATCATATGGTGAAACTTGAATGTTGCTACTGTGAAACTATATTGTGAAACTTGAATGTTGCTGTGGTGAAACTTTGGCGTCGCTACCGTGAAACCCTGTGGTGAAACTTGAATGTTGCTACGGTGAAACCATGTGGTGAAACTTGAATGTTGCTACGGTGAAATTATGTGGTGAAACTTTGGCGTTGCTACGGTGAAACTTTGGCGTTGCTACGGTGAAACTTTGGCGTTGCTACGGTGAAACTTTGGCGTTGCTACGGTGAAACTTTGGCGTTGCTACGGTGAAACTTTGGCGTTGCTACGGTGAAACTTTGGCGTTGCTACGGTGAAACTTTGGCGTTGCTACGGTGAATCTTTGGCGTTGCTACGGTGAAACTTTGGCGTTGCTACGGTGAAAACATGTGGTGAAACTTTGCAATGTTGCTACGGTGAAAACATGTGGTGAAACTTTGCAATGTTGCTACGGTGAAACCATGTGGTGAAACTTTGCAATGTTTCTATGGTGAAACCATGTGGTGAAACTTTGGTGTTGCTACGGTGAAACCATGTGGTGAAACTTTGGAGTTGCTGCAGTGAAACCATGTGGTGAAACTGCGGCGTTGCTGCGGTGAAACCATGTGGTGAAACTTTGGCGTTGCTACGGTGAAACTTCGGCGTTGCTACGGTGAAACTTTGGCGTTGCTACGGCGAAACCATATGGTGAAACTTGAATGTTGCTATGGTGAAACCATGTGGAGAAACTTGAATGTTGCTACGGTGAAACCATGTGGAGAAACTTGAATGTTGCTACGGTCAAATTATGTGGTGAAACTTTGGCGTTGCTACGGTGAAACTTTGGCGTTGCTACTGTGAAACGATATGGTGAAACTTGAATGTTGCTACTGTGAAACTTTGGTTTTGCTACTGTGAAACTATATTGTGAAACTTGAATGTTGCTACGGTGAAACTTTGGCGTCGCTACCGTGAAACCCTGTGGTGAAACTTGAATGTTGCTGCCGTGAAACCCTGTGGTGAAACTTGAATGTTGCTACGGTGGAACTTTGGCGTTGCTACGGTGAAACCATGTGGTGAAACTTTGGCGTTGCTACGGTGAAACCCTGTGGTGAAACTTTGGCGTTGCTACGGTGAAACCATGTGGTGAAACTTAAATGTTGCTACGGTGAAACCATGTGGTGAAACTTAAATGTTGCTACGGTGAAACCATGTGGTGAAACTTAAATGTTGCTACGGTGAAACCATGTGGTGAAACTTGAATGTTGCTACAGTGAAATTATGTGGTGAAACTTTGGCGTTGCTACGGTGAAACTTTGGTGTTGCTACGGTGAAACTTTGGCGTTGCTACTGTGAAACGATATGGTGAATCTTGAATGTTGCTACTGTGAAACTTTGGTTTTGCTACTGTGAAACTATATTGTGAAACTTGAATGTTGCTACGGTGAAACTTTGGCGTCGCTACCGTGAAACCCTGTGGTGAAACTTTGGCGTCGCTACCGTGAAACCCTGTGGTGAAACTTTGGCGTTGCTACCGTGAAACCCTGTGGTGAAACTTGAATGTTGCTACGGTGAAACCCTGTGGTGAAACTTGAATGTTGCTACAGTGAAATTATGTGGTGAAACTTTGGCGTTGCTACGGTGAAACTTTGGCGTTGCTACTGTGAAACGATATGGTGAATCTTGAATGTTGCTACTGTGAAACTTTGGTTTTGCTACTGTGAAACTATATTGTGAAACTTGAATGTTGCTATGGTGAAACTTTGGCGTCGCTACCGTGAAACCCTGTGGTGAAACTTTGGCGTTGCTACCGTGAAACCCTGTGGTGAAACTTTGGCGTCGCTACCGTGAAATTATGTGGTGAAACTTTGGCGTTGCTACGGTGAAACTTTGGCGTTGCTATGGTGAAACTTTGGCGTTGCTACGGTGAAACCATGTGGTGAAACTTTGCAATGTTGCTACGGTGAAACCATGTGGTGAAACTTTGCAATGTTGCTACGGTGAAACCATGTGGTGAAACTTTGCAATGTTGCTACGGTGAAACCATGTGGTGAAACTTTGCAGTGTTGCTACGGTGAAACCATGTGGTGAAACTTTGCAGTGTTGCTGCGGTGAAACCATGTGGTGAAACTGCGGCGTTGCTGCGGTGAAACCATGTGGTGAAACTTTGGCGTTGCTGCGGCGAAACCATGTGGTGAAACTGCAGCATTGCTGAGGAGAAACCATGTGGTGAAACTGCGGCGTTGCTGCGGCGAAACCATGTGCTGAAACTGCGGCGTTGCTGCGGCGAAACCATGTGCTGAAACTGCGGCGTTGCTGCGGCGAAACCATGTGCTGAAACTGCGGCGTTGCTGCGGCGAAACCATGTGCTGAAACTGCGGCGTTGCTGCGGCGAAACCATGTGCTGAAACTGCGGCGTTGCTGCGGCGAAACCATGTGCTGAAACTGCGGCGTTGCTGCGGCGAATCTTTGGCGTTGCTACGGCGAAACCATCTGGTGAAACTTGAATGTTGCTACGGCGAAATCATATGGTGAAACTTGAATGTTGCTACTGTGAAACGATATGGTGAAACTTGAATGTTGCTACGGTGAAATCATATGGTGAAACTTGAATGTTGCTACTGTGAAACTATATTGTGAAACTTGAATGTTGCTACGGTGAAACTTTGGCGTCGCTACCGTGAAACCCTGTGGTGAAACTTGAATGTTGCTACGGTGAAACTTTGGCGTTGCTACGGTGAAACCCTGTGGTGAAACTTTGGCGTCGCTACCGTGAAACCCTGTGGTGAAACTTTGGCGTTGCTACCGTGAAACCCTGTGGTGAAACTTTGGCGTCGCTACCGTGAAATTATGTGGTGAAACTTTGGCGTTGCTACGGTGAAACTTTGGCGTTGCTATGGTGAAACTTTGGCGTTGCTACGGTGAAACCATGTGGTGAAACTTTGCAATGTTGCTACGGTGAAACCATGTGGTGAAACTTTGCAATGTTGCTACGGTGAAACCATGTGGTGAAACTTTGCAATGTTGCTACGGTGAAACCATGTGGTGAAACTTTGCAGTGTTGCTACGGTGAAACCATGTGGTGAAACTTTGCAGTGTTGCTGCGGTGAAACCATGTGGTGAAACTGCGGCGTTGCTGCGGTGAAACCATGTGGTGAAACTTTGGCGTTGCTGCGGCGAAACCATGTGGTGAAACTGCAGCATTGCTGAGGAGAAACCATGTGGTGAAACTGCGGCGTTGCTGCGGCGAAACCATGTGCTGAAACTGCGGCGTTGCTGCGGCGAAACCATGTGCTGAAACTGCGGCGTTGCTGCGGCGAAACCATGTGCTGAAACTGCGGCGTTGCTGCGGCGAAACCATGTGCTGAAACTGCGGCGTTGCTGCGGCGAATCTTTGGCGTTGCTACGGCGAAACCATCTGGTGAAACTTGAATGTTGCTACGGCGAAATCATATGGTGAAACTTGAATGTTGCTACTGTGAAACGATATGGTGAAACTTGAATGTTGCTACGGTGAAATCATATGGTGAAACTTGAATGTTGCTACTGTGAAACTATATTGTGAAACTTGAATGTTGCTACGGTGAAACTTTGGCGTCGCTACCGTGAAACCCTGTGGTGAAACTTGAATGTTGCTACGGTGAAACTTTGGCGTTGCTACGGTGAAACCCTGTGGTGAAACTTTGGCGTTGCTACGGTGAAACCCTGTGGTGAAACTTTGGCGTTGCTACGGTGAAACCCTGTGGTGAAACTTTGGCGTTGCTACGGTGAAACCCTGTGGTGAAATTTTGGCGTTGCTACGGTGAAACCCTGTGGTGAAATTTTGGCGTTGCTACGGTGAAACCCGGTGGTGAAACTTAAATGTTGCTACGGTGAAACCAGGTGGTGAAACTTTGTTGTTGCTACGGTGAAATTATGTGGTGAAACTTTGGCGTTGCTACGGTGAAACTTTGGCGTTGCTACGGTGAAACAATGTGGTGAAACTTGAATGTTGCTACTGTGAAACTTTGGTTTTGCTACTGTGAAACTATATTGTGAAACTTGAATGTTGCTATGGTGAAACTTTGGCGTCGCTACCGTGAAACCCTGTGGTGAAACTTTGGCGTCGCTACCGTGAAACCCTGTGGTGAAACTTTGGCGTCGCTACCGTGAAACCCTGTGGTGAAACTTAAATGTTGCTACGGTGAAACCCTGTGGTGAATCTTGAATGTTGCTATCGTGAAACCCTGTGGTGAAACTTGAATGTTGCTACGGTGAAACTTTGGCGTCGCTACCGTGAAACCCTGTGGTGAAACTTTGGCGTCGCTACGGTGAAACCATGTGGTGATACTTAAATGTTGCTACTGTGAAATCATATGGTGAAACTTGAATGTTGCTACTGTGAAACTTTGGTGTTGCTACTGTGAAACTATATTGTGAAACTTGAATGTTGCTGTGGTGAAACTTTGGCGTCGCTACCGTGAAACCGTGTGGTGAAACTTTGGCGTCGCTACCGTGAAACCCTGTGGTGAAACTTGAATGTTGCTACGGTGAAACTATGTAGTGAAACTTTGGCGTCGCTACCGTGAAACCCTGTGGTGAAACTTTGGCGTCGCTACCGTGAAACCCTGTGGTGAAACTTGAATGTTGCTACGGTGAAACTATGTAGTGAAACTTTGGCGTTGCTACGGTGAAACTATGTGGTGAAACTTGAATGTTGCTACGGTGAAACTTTGGCGTTGCTACTGTGAAACGATATGGTGAAACTTGAATGTTGCTACTGTGAAACATTGGTGTTGCTACTGTGAAACTATATCGTGAAACTTGAATGTTGCTACGGTGAAACTTTGGCGTTGCTACGGTGAAACCCTGTGGTGAAACTTTGGCGTTGCTACGGTGAAACCCTGTGGTGAAACTTTGGCGTTGCTACGGTGAAACCCTGTTGTGAAACTTTGGAGTTGCTACGGTGAAACCATGTGGTGAAACTTAAATGTTGCTACGGTGAAATTATGTGGTGAAACTTTGCAATGTTGCTACGGTGAAACTTTGCAATGTTGCTACGGTGAAACCCTGTGGTGAAACTTGAATGTTGCTACGGTGAATCTTTGGCGTTGCTACGGCGAAACCATCTGGTGATACTTAAATGTTGCTACTGTGAAATCATATGGTGAAACTTGAATGTTGCTACTGTGAAACTTTAGTGTTGCTACTGTGAAACTATATTGTGAAACTTGAATGTTGCTGTGGTGAAACTTTGGCGTCGCTACCGTGAAACCGTGTGGTGAAACTTTGGCGTCGCTACCGTGAAACCCTGTGGTGAAACTTTGGCGTCACTACCGTGAAACCCTGTGGTGAAACTTTGGCGTCGCTACCGTGAAACCCTGTGGTGAAACTTTGGCGTCGCTACCGTGAAACCATGTGGTGAAACTTTGGCGTCGCTACGGTGAAACCCTGTGGTGAAACTTTGGCGTTGCTACGGTGAAACCCTGTGGTGAAACTTTGGCGTTGCTACGGTGAAACCCTGTGGTGAAACTTTGGAGTTGCTACGGTGAAACCATGTGGTGAAACTTAAATGTTGCTACGGTGAAACCATGTGGTGAAACTTAAATGATGCTACGGTGAAACCATGTGGTGAAACTTAAATGATGCTACGGTGAAACCATGTGGTGAAACTTGAATGTTGCTACAGTGAAATTATGTGGTGAAAGTTTGGCGTTGCTACGGTGAAACTTTGGCGTTGCTACTGTGAAACGATATGGTGAATCTTGAATGTTGCAACTGTGAAACTTTGGTTTTGCTACTGTGAAACTATATTGTGAAACTTGAATGTTGCTACGGTGAAACTTTGGCGTCGCTACCGTGAAACCCTGTGGTGAAAATTTGGCGTCGCTACCGTGAAACCCTGTCGTGAAACTTTGGCGTCGCTACCGTGAAACCCTGTGGTGAAACTTGAATGTTGCTACCGTGAAACCCTGTGGATGAAACTTAAATGTTGCTACGGTGGAACTTTGGCGTTGCTACGGTGAAACCATGTGGTGAAACTTTGGCGTTGCTACAGTGAAACCATGTGGTGAAACTTAAATGTTGCTACGGTGAAACCATGTGGTGAAACTTAAATGTTGCTACGGTGAAACCATGTGGTGAAACTTGAATGTTGCTACAGTGAAATTATGTGGTGAAACTTTGGCGTTGCTACGGTGAAACTTTGGCGTTGCTACTGTGAAACGATATGGTGAAACTTGAATGTTGCTACGGTGAAACTTTGGTTTTGCTACTGTGAAACTATATTGTGAAACTTGAATGTTGCTATGGTGAAACTTTGGCGTCGTTACGGTGAAACCCTGTGGTGAAACTTTGGCGTTGCTACGGTGAAACCATGTGGTGAAACTTAAATGTTGCTACGGTGAAACCATGTGGTGAAACTTAAATGTTGCTACAGTGAAACCATGTTGTGAAACTTTAATGTTGCTACAGTGAAATTATGTGGTGAAAGTTTGGCGTTGCTACGGTGAAAGTTTGGCGTTGCTACGGTGAAACTTTGGCGTTGCTACTGTGAAACGATATGGTGAATCTTGAATGTTGCTACTGTGAAACTTTGGTTTTGCTACTGTGAAACTATATTGTGAAACTTGAATGTTGCTACGGTGAAACTTTGGCGTCGCTACCGTGAAACCCTGTGGTGAAACTTTGGCATCGCTACCGTGAAACCCTGTGGTGAAACTTTGGCGTCGCTACCGTGAAACCCTGTGGTGAAACTTAAATGTTGCTACGGTGAAACCCTGTGGTGAAACTTGAATGTTGCTATCGTGAAACCCTGTGGTGAAACTTGAATGTTGCTACGGTGAAACTTTGGCGTCGCTACCGTGAAACCCTGTGGTGAAACTTTGGCGTCGCTACGGTGAAACCATGTGGTGAAACTTTGGCGTCGCTACGGTGAAACCCTGTGGTGAAACTTTGGCGTTGCTACGGTGAAACCATGTGGTGAAACTTTGGCGTTGCTACGGTGAAACCCTGTGGTGAAACTTAAATGTTGCTACGGTGAAACCATGTGGTGAAACTTGAATGTTGCTACAGTGAAATTATATGGTGAAACTTTGGCGTTGCTACGGTGAAACTTTGGCGTTGCTACTGTGAAACGATATGGTGAATCTTGAATGTTGCTACTGTGAATCTTTGGTTTTGCTACTGTGAAACTATATTGTGAAACTTGAATGTTGCTATGGTGAAACTTTGGCGTTGCTACCGTGAAACCCTGTGGTGAAACTTTGGCGTTGCTACGGTGAAATTATGTGGTGAAACTTTGGCGTTGCTACGGTGAAACTTTGGCGTTGCTATGGTGAAACTTTGGCGTTGCTACGGTGAAACCATGTGGTGAAACTTGAATGTTGCTACAGTGAATCTTTGGCGTTGATACTGTGAAACCATCTGGTGAAACTTGAATGTTGCTACTGTGAAATCATATGGTGAAACTTGAATGTTGCTACTGTGAAACGATATGGTGAAACTTGAATGATGCTACTTTGAAACTTTGGTGTTGCTACTGTGAAACTATATTGTGAAACTTGAATGTTGCTGTGGTGAAACTTTGGCGTCGCTACCGTGAAACCCTGTGGTGAAACTTTGGCGTCGCTACCGTGAAACCCTGTGGTGAAACTTTGGCGTCGCTACCGTGAAACCCTGTGGTGAAACTTGAATGTTGCTACCGTGAAACCCTGTGGTGAAACTTGAATGTTGCTATGGTGAAACTTTGGCGTCGCTACCGTGAAACCCTGTGGTGAAACTTTGGCGTCGCTACCGTGAAACCCTGTGGTGAAACTTTGGCGTCGCTACCGTGAAACCCTGTGGTGAAACTTTGGCGTTGCTACGGTGAAACCATGTGGAGAAACTTGAATGTTGCTAGGGTGAAACCATGTGATGAAACTTAAATGTTGCTACGGTGAAACCATGTGGTGAAACTTGAATGTTGTTACAGTGAAATTATGTGGTGAAACTTTGGCGTTGCTACGGTGAAACTTTGGCGTTGCTACGGTGAAACTTTGGCGTTGCTACTGTGAAACGATATGGTGAATCTTGAATGTTGCTACTGTGAAACTTTGGTTTTGCTACTGTGAAACTATATTGTGAAACTTGAATGTTGCTACGGTGAAACTTTGGCGTCGCTACCGTGAAACCCTGTGGTGAAACTTTGGCATCGCTACCGTGAAACCCTGTGGTGAAACTTTGGCGTTGCTACCGTGAAACCCTGTGGTGAAACTTTGGCGTTGTTACGGTGAAACCCTGTGGTGAAACTTTGGCGTTGCTACGGTGAAACCCTGTGGTGAAACTTAAATGTTGCTATGGTGAAACCATGTGGTGAAACTTTGTTGTTGCTACGGTGAAATTATGTGGTGAAACTTTGGCGTTGCTACGGTGAAACTTTGGCGTTGCTACGGTGAAACTTTGGCGTTGCTACTGTGAAACGATGTGGTGAAACTTGAATGTTGCTACTGTGAAACTTTGGTTTTGCTACTGTGAAACTATATTGTGAAACTTGAATGTTGCTACGGTGAAACTTTGGCGTCGCTACCGTGAAACCCTGTGGTGAAACTTTGGCGTCGCTACCGTGAAACCCTGTGGTGAAACTTTGGCGTCGCTACCGTGAAACCCTGTGGTGAAACTTTGGCGTCGCTACCGTGAAACCCTGTGGTGAAACTTTGGCGTCGCTACCGTGAAACCCTGTGGTGAAACTTTGGCGTCGCTACCGTGAAACCCTGTGGTGAAACTTTGGCGTCGCTACCGTGAAACCCTGTGGTGAAACTTTGGCGTCGCTACCGTGAAACCCTGTGGTGAAACTTTGGCGTCGCTACCGTGAAACCCTGTGGTGAAACTTTGGCGTCGCTACCGTGAAACCCTGTGGTGAAACTTTGGCGTCGCTACCGTGAAACCCTGTGGTGAAACTTTGGTGTCGCTACCGTGAAACCCTGTGGTGAAACTTTGGCGTCGCTACCGTGAAACCCTGTGGTGAAACTTGAATGTTGCTACGGTGAAACTTTGGCGTCGCTACCGTGAAACCCTGTGGTGAAACTTTGGCGTCGCTACCGTGAAACCCTGTGGAGAAACTTTGGCGTCGCTACCGTGAAACCCTGTGGAGAAACTTGAATGTTGCTACGGTGAAACCATGTGGAGAAACTTGAATGTTGCTACGGTGAAATTATGTGGTGAAACTTGAATGTTGCTACAGTGAAATTATGTGGTGAAACTTTGGCGTTGCTACGGTGAAACGATATGGTGAATCTTGAATGTTGCTACTGTGAAACTTTGCTTTTGCTTCTGTGAAACTATATTGTGAAACTTGAATGTTGCTACGGTGAAACTTTGGCGTCGCTACCGTGAAACCCTGTGGTGAAACTTGAATGTTGCTACCGTGAAACCCTGTGGATGAAACTTAAATGTTGCTACAGTGGAACTTTGGCGTTGCTACGGTGAAACCATGTGTTGAAACTTTGGCGTTGCTACGGTGAAACCATGTGGTGAAACTTAAATGTTGCTACGGTGAAACCATGTGGTGAAACTTAAATGTTGCTACGGTGAAACCATGTGGTGAAACTTGAATGTTGCTACAGTGAAACCATGTGGTGAAACTTTGGCGTTGCTACGGTGAAACTTTGGCGTTGCTACTGTGAAACTATATGGTGAATCTTGAATGTTGCTACTGTGAAACTTTGGTTTTGCTACTGTGAAACTATATTGTGAAACTTGAATGTTGCTATGGTGAAACTTTGGCGTTGCTACCGTGAAACCCTGTGGTGAAACTTTGGCGTTGCTACCGTGAAACCCTGTGGTGAAACTTTGGCGTTGCTACCGTGAAACCCTGTGGTGAAACTTTGGCGTTGCTACCGTGAAACCCTGTGGTGAAACTTTGGCGTTGCTACCGTGAAATTATGTGGTGAAAGTTTGGCGTTGCTACGGTGAAATTTTGGCGTTGCTATGGTGAAACTTTGGCGTTGCTACGGTGAAACCATGTGGTGAAACTTGAATGTTGCTACAGTGAATCTTTGGCGTTGATACTGTGAAACCATGTGGTGAAACTTGAATGTTGCTACTGTGAAACGATATGGTGAAACTTGAATGTTGCTACTTTGAAACTTTGGTGTTGCTACTGTGAAACTATATTGTGAAACTTGAATGTTGCTGTGGTGAAACTTTGGCGTCGCTACCGTGAAACCCTGTGGTGAAACTTTGGCGTCGCTACCATGAAACCCTGTGGTGAAACTTTGGCGTCGCTGCCGTGAAACCCTGTGGTGAAACTTTGGCGTCGCTGCCGTGAAACCCTGTGGTGAAACTTTGGCGTCGCTACCGTGAAACCCTGTGGTGAAACTTTGCCGTCGCTACCGTGAAACCCTGTGGTGAAACTTAAATGTTGCTACGGTGAAACCCTGTGGTGAAACTTAAATGTTGCTACGGTGAAACCATGTGGTGAAACTTAAATGTTGCTACGGTGAAACCATGTGGTGAAACTTGAATGTTGCTACGGTGAAACCATGTGGTGAAACTTTGGCGTTGCTACGGTGAAACTTTGGCGTTGCTACTGTGAAACCCTGTGGTGAAACTTTGGCGTCGCTACCGTGAAACCCTGTGGTGAAACTTTGGCGTCGCTACCGTGAAACCCTGTGGTGAAACTTTGGCGTCGTTACGGTGAAACCATGTGGTGAAACTTTGGCGTTGCTACGGTGAAACCCTGTGGTGAAACTTTGGCGTTGCTACGGTGAAACCCTGTGGTGAAACTTTGGCGTTGCTACGGTGAAACCCTGTGGTGAAACTTAAATGTTGCTACGGTGAAACCATGTGGTGAAACTTAAATGTTGCTACGGTGAAACCATGTGGTGAAACTTGAATGTTGCTACGGTGAAACCATGTGGTGAAACTTGAATGTTGCTACGGTGAAACCATGTGGTGAAACTTGAATGTTGCTACGGTGAAACCATGTGGTGAAACTTGAATGTTGCTACTGTGAAACTTTGGTTTTGCTACTGTGAAACTATATTGTGAAACTTGAATGTTGCTACGGTGAAACTTTGGCGTCGCTACCGTGAAACCCTGTGGTGAAACTTTGGCGTCGCTACCGTGAAACCCTGTGGTGAAACTTTGGCGTCGCTACGGTGAAACCCTGTGGTGAAACTTTGGCGTCGCTACCGTGAAACCCTGTGGTGAAACTTGAATGTTGCTATCGTGAAACCCTGTGGTGAAACTTGAATGTTGCTATGGTGAAACTTTGGCGTCGCTACCGTGAAACCCTGTGGTGAAACTTTGGCGTCGCTACGGTGAAACCATGAGGTGAAACTTTGGCGTCGCTACGGTGAAACCCTGTGGTGAAACTTTGGCGTCGCTACGGTGAAACCCTGTGGTGAAACTTTGGTGTTGCTACGGTGAAACCATGTGGAGAAACTTGAATGTTGCTACGGTGAAATTATGTGGTGAAACTTGAATGTTGCTACAGTGAAATTATGTGGTGAAACTTTGGCGTTGCTACGGTGAAACGATATGGTGAATCTTGAATGTTGCTACTGTGAAACTTTGCTTTTGCTTCTGTGAAACTATATTGTGAAACTTGAATGTTGCTACGGTGAAACTTTGGCGTCGCTACCGTGAAACCCTGTGGTGAAACTTTGGCGTCGCTACCATGAAACCCTGTGGTGAAACTTTGGCGTCGCTACCGTGAAACCCTGTGGTGAAACTTTGGCGTCGCTACCGTGAAATCATATGGTGAAACTTTGGCGTTGCTACGGTGAAACCATGTGGAGAAACTTGAATGTTGCTACGGTGAAACCATGTGGTGAAACTTGAATGTTGCTACGGTGAAATTATGTGGTGAAACTTTGGCATTGCTATGGTGAAACTTTGGCGTTGCTACGGTGAAACTTTGGCGTTGCTACTGTGAAACGATATGGTGAAACTTGAATGTTGCTACTGTGAAACTTTGGTTTTGCTACTGTGAAACTGTATTGTGAAACATGAATGTTGCTACGGTGAAACTTTGGCGTCGCTACCGTGAAACCCTGTGGTGAAACTTTGGCGTCGCTACCATGAAACCCTGTGGTGAAACTTTGGCGTCGCTACCGTGAAACCCTGTGGTGAAACTTTGGCGTCGCTACCGTGAAATCATATGGTGAAACTTTGGCGTTGCTACGGTGAAACCATGTGGAGAAACTTGAATGTTGCTACGGTGAAACCATGTGGTGAAACTTGAATGTTGCTACGGTGAAACCATGTGGTGAAACTTTGGCATTGCTATGGTGAAACTTTGGCATTGCTATGGTGAAACTTTGGCGTTGCTACGGTGAAACTTTGGCGTTGCTACTGTGAAACGATATGGTGAAACTTGAATGTTGCTACTGTGAAACTTTGGTTTTGCTACTGTGAAACTGTATTGTGAAACTTGAATGTTGCTACGGTGAAACTTTGGCATCGCTACCGTGAAACCCTGTGGTGAAACTTGAATGTTGCTACCGTGAAACCCTGTGGTGAAACTTGAATGTTGCTACGGTGGAACTTTGGCGTTGCTACGGTGAAACCATGTGGTGAAACATTGGCGTCGTTACGGTGAAACCCTGTGGTGAAACTTTGGCGTTGCTACGGTGAAACCATGTGGTGAAACTTAAATGTTGCTACGGTGAAACCATGTGGTGAAACTTAAATGTTGCTACAGTGAAACCATGTGGTGAAACTTTAATGTTGCTACAGTGAAATTATGTGGTGAAAGTTTGGCGTTGCTACGGTGAAAGTTTGGCGTTGCTACGGTGAAACTTTGGCGTTGCTACTGTGAAACGATATGGTGAATCTTGAATGTTGCTACTGTGAAACTTTGGTTTTGCTACTGTGAAACTATATTGTGAAACTTGAATGTTGCTACGGTGAAACTTTGGCGTCGCTACCGTGAAACCCTGTGGTGTAACTTTGGCGTCGCTACCATGAAACCCTGTGGTGAAACTTTGGCGTTGCTACCGTGAAACCCTGTGGTGAAACTTTGGCGTTGTTACGGTGAAACCCTGTGGTGAAACTTTCGCGTTGCTACGGTGAAACCCTGTGGTGAAACTTAAATGTTGCTACGGTGAAACCCTGTGGTGAAACTTGAATGTTGCTATCGTGAAACCCTGTGGTGAAACTTGAATGTTGCTACGGTGAAACTTTGGCGTCGCTACCGTGAAACCCTGTGGTGAAACTTTGGCGTCGCTACGGTGAAACCATGTGGTGAAACTTTGGCGTCGCTACGGTGAAACCCTGTGGTGAAACTTTGGCGTTGCTACGGTGAAACCCTGTGGTGAAACTTTGGCGTTGCTACGGTGAAACCCTGTGGTGAAACTTAAATGTTGCTACGGTGAAACCATGTGGTGAAACTTGAATGTTGCTACAGTGAAATTATGTGGTGAAACTTTGGCGTTGCTACGGTGAAACTTTGGCGTTGCTACTGTGAAACGATATGGTGAATCTTGAATGTTGCTACTGTGAAACTTTGGTTTTGCTACTGTGAAACTATATTGTGAAACTTGAATGTTGCTATGGTGAAACTTTGGCGTTGCTACCGTGAAACCCTGTGGTGAAACTTTGGCGTTGCTACCGTGAAACCCTGTGGTGAAACTTTGGCGTTGCTACCGTGAAACCCTGTGGTGAAACTTTGGCGTTGCTACGGTGAAATTATGTGGTGAAACTTTGGCGTTGCTACGGTGAAACTTTGGCGTTGCTATGGTGAAAGTTTGGCGTTGCTACGGTGAAACCATGTGGTGAAACTTGAATGTTGCTACAGTGAATCTTTGGCGTTGATACTGTGAAACCATCTGGTGAAACTTGAATGTTGCTACTGTGAAATCATATGGTGAAACTTGAATGTTGCTACTGTGAAACGATATGGTGAAACTTGAATGTTGCTACTTTGAAACTTTGGTGTTGCTACTGTGAAACTATATTGTGAAACTTGAATGTTGCTGTGGTGAAACTTTGGCGTCGCTACCGTGAAACCCTGTGGTGAAACTTTGGCGTCGCTACCGTGAAACCCTGTGGTGAAACTTTGGCGTCGCTACCGTGAAACCCTGTGGTGAAACTTTGGCGTCGCTACCGTGAAACCCTGTGGTGAAACTTTGGCGTCGCTACCGTGAAACCCTGTGGTGAAACTTTGGCGTCGCTACCGTGAAACCCTGTGGTGAAACTTTGGCGTTGCTACGGTGAAACCATGTGGAGAAACTTGAATGTTGCTACGGTGAAACCATGTGGTGAAACTTGAATGTTGCTACAGTGAAATTATGTGGTGAAACTTTGGCATTGCTATGGTGAAACTTTGGCGTTGCTACGGTGAAACTTTGGCGTTGCTACTGTGAAACGATATGGTGAAACTTGAATGTTGCTACTGTGAAACTTTGGTTTTGCTACTGTGAAACTGTATTGTGAAACATGAATGTTGCTACGGTGAAACTTTGGCATCGCTACCGTGAAACCCTGTGGTGAAACTTGAATGTTGCTACCGTGAAACCCTGTGGTGAAACTTGAATGTTGCTACGGTGGAACTTTGGCGTTGCTACGGTGAAACCATGTGGTGAAACATTGGCGTCGTTACGGTGAAACCCTGTGGTGAAACTTTGGCGTTGCTACGGTGAAACCATGTGGTGAAACTTAAATGTTGCTACGGTGAAACCATGTGGTGAAACTTAAATGTTGCTACAGTGAAACCATGTGGTGAAACTTTAATGTTGCTACAGTGAAATTATGTGGTGAAAGTTTGGCGTTGCTACGGTGAAAGTTTGGCGTTGCTACGGTGAAACTTTGGCGTTGCTACTGTGAAACGATATGGTGAATCTTGAATGTTGCTACTGTGAAACTTTGGTTTTGCTACTGTGAAACTATATTGTGAAACTTGAATGTTGCTACGGTGAAACTTTGGCGTCGCTACCGTGAAACCCTGTGGTGAAACTTTGGCGTCGCTACCGTGAAACCCTGTGGTGAAACTTTGGCGTCGCTACCGTGAAACCCTGTGGTGAAACTTAAATGTTGCTACGGTGAAACCCTGTGGTGAAACTTGAATGTTGTTATCGTGAAACCCTGTGGTGAAACTTGAATGTTGCTACGGTGAAACTTTGGCGTCGCTACCGTGAAACCCTGTGGTGAAACTTTGGCGTCGCTACGGTGAAACCATGTGGTGAAACTTTGGCGTCGCTACGGTGAAACCCTGTGGTGAAACTTTGGCGTTGCTACGGTGAAACCATGTGGTGAAACTTTGGCGTTGCTACGGTGAAACCCTGTGGTGAAACTTAAATGTTGCTACGGTGAAACCATGTGGTGAAACTTGAATGTTGCTACAGTGAAATTATATGGTGAAACTTTGGCGTTGCTACGGTGAAACTTTGGCGTTGCTACTGTGAAACGATATGGTGAATCTTGAATGTTGCTACTGTGAAACTTTGGTTTTGCTACTGTGAAACTATATTGTGAAACTTGAATGTTGCTATGGTGAAACTTTGGCGTTGCTACCGTGAAACCCTGTGGTGAAACTTTGGCGTTGCTACCGTGAAACCCTGTGGTGAAACTTTGGCGTTGCTACCGTGAAACCCTGTGGTGAAACTTTGGCGTTGCTACGGTGAAATTATGTGGTGAAACTTTGGCGTTGCTACGGTGAAACTTTGGCGTTGCTATGGTGAAACTTTGGCGTTGCTACGGTGAAACCATGTGGTGAAACTTGAATGTTGCTACAGTGAATCTTTGGCGTTGATACTGTGAAACCATCTGGTGAAACTTGAATGTTGCTACTGTGAAATCATATGGTGAAACTTGAATGTTGCTTCTATGAAACGATATGGTGAAACTTGAATGTTGCTACTTTGAAACTTTGGTGTTGCTACTGTGAAACTATATTGTGAAACTTGAATGTTGCTGTGGTGAAACTTTGGCGTCGCTACCGTGAAACCCTGTGGTGAAACTTTGGCGTCGCTACCGTGAAACCCTGTGGTGAAACTTTGGCGTCGCTACCGTGAAACCCTGTGGTGAAACTTTGGCGTCGCTACCGTGAAACCCTGTGGTGAAACTTTGGCGTCGCTACCGTGAAACCCTGTGGTGAAACTTGAATGTTGCTACCGTGAAACCCTGTGGTGAAACTTGAATGTTGCTATGGTGAAACTTTGGCGTCGCTACCGTGAAACCCTGTGGTGAAACTTTGGCGTCGCTACCGTGAAACCCTGTGGTGAAACTTTGGCGTCGCTACCGTGAAACCCTGTGGTGAAACTTTGGCGTTGCTACGGTGAAACCATGTGGAGAAACTTAAATGTTGCTACGGTGAAACCATGTGGTGAAACTTAAATGTTGCTACGGTGAAACCATGTGGTGAAACTTGAATGTTGTTACAGTGAAATTATGTGGTGAAACTTTGGCGTTGCTACGGTGAAACTTTGGCGTTGCTACGGTGAAACTTTGGCGTTGCTACTGTGAAACGATATGGTGAATCTTGAATGTTGCTACTGTGAAACTTTGGTTTTGCTACTGTGAAACTATATTGTGAAACTTGAATGTTGCTACGGTGAAACTTTGGCGTCGCTACCGTGAAACCCTGTGGTGAAACTTTGGCATCGCTACCGTGAAACCCTGTGGTGAAACTTTGGCGTTGCTACCGTGAAACCCTGTGGTGAAACTTTGGCGTTGTTACGGTGAAACCCTGTGGTGAAACTTAAATGTTGCTATGGTGAAACCCTGTGGTGAAACTTTGTTGTTGCTACGGTGAAATTATGTGGTGAAACTTTGGCGTTGCTACGGTGAAACTTTGGCGTTGCTACGGTGAAACTTTGGCGTTGCTACTGTGAAACGATGTGGTGAAACTTGAATGTTGCTACTGTGAAACTTTGGTTTTGCTACTGTGAAACTATATTGTGAAACTTGAATGTTGCTGTGGTGAAACTTTGGCGTCGCTACCGTGAAACCCTGTGGTGAAACTTTGGCGTCGCTACCGTGAAACCCTGTGGTGAAACTTTGGCGTCGCTACCGTGAAACCCTGTGGTGAAACTTTGGCGTCGCTACCGTGAAACCCTGTGGTGAAACTTTGGCGTCGCTACCGTGAAACCCTGTGGTGAAACTTTGGCGTCGCTACCGTGAAACCCTGTGGTGAAACTTGAATGTTGCTACGGTGAAACTTTGGCGTCGCTACCGTGAAACCCTGTGGTGAAACTTTGGCGTCGCTACCGTGAAACCCTGCGTTGAAACTTTGGCGTCGCTACCGTGAAACCCTGTGGAGAAACTTTGGCCTCGCTACCGTGAAACCCTGTGGAGAAACTTGAATGTTGCTACGGTGAAACCATGTGGTGAAACTTGAATGTTGCTACGGTGAAATTATGTGGTGAAACTTTGGCGTTGCTACGGTGAAACTTTGGCGTTGCTACTGTGAAACGATATGGTGAAACTTGAATGTTGCTACTGTGAAACTTTGGTTTTGCTACTGTGAAACTATATTGTGAAACTTGAATGTTGCTACGGTGAAACTTTGGCGTCGCTACCGTGAAACCCTGTGGTGAAACTTTGGCGTCGCTACCGTGAAACCCTGTGGTGAAACTTTGGCGTCGCTACTGTGAAACCCTGTGGTGAAACTTTGGCGTTGTTACGGTGAAACCCTGTGGTGAAACTTTGGCGTTGCTACGGTGAAACCCTGTGGTGAAACTTAAATGTTGCTACGGTGAAACCATGTGGTGAAACTTTGTTGTTGCTACGGTGAAATTATGTGGTGAAAGTTTGGCGTTGCTACGGTGAAACTTTGGCGTTGCAACGGTGAAACTTTGGCGTTGCTACTGTGAAACGATGTGGTGAGACTTGAATGTTGCTACTGTGAAACTTTGGTTTTGCTACTGTGAAACTATATTGTGAAACTTGAATGTTGCTACGGTGAAACTTTGGCATCGCTACCGTGAAACCCTGTGGTGAAACTTTGGCGTCGCTACCGTGAAACCCTGTGGTGAAACTTTGGCGTCGCTACCGTGAAACCCTGTGGTGAAACTTTGGCGTCGCTACCGTGAAACCCTGTGGTGAAACTTTGGCGTTGCTACCGTGAAACCCTGTGGTGAAACTTTGGCGTCGCTACCGTGAAACCCTGGTGTGAAACTTTGGCGTCGCTACCGTGAAACCCTGTGGTGAAACTTGAATGTTGCTACCGTGAAACCCTGTGGTGAAACTTGAATGTTGCTACGGTGAAACTTTGGCGTCGCTACCGTGAAACCCTGTGGTGAAACTTTGGCGTCGCTACCGTGAAACCCTGTGGTGAAACTTTGGCGTCGCTACGGTGAAACCCTGTGGTGAAACTTTGGCGTCGCTACGGTGAAACCATGTGGTGAAACTTTGGCGTTGCTACGGTGAAACCATGTGGTGAAACTTGAATGTTGCTACAGTGAAATTATGTGGTGAAAGTTTGGCGTTGCTACGGTGAAACTTTGGCGTTGCTACGGTGAAACTTTGGCGTTGCTACTGTGAAACGATATGGTGAATCTTGAATGTTGCTACTGTGAAACTTTGGTTTTGCTACTGTGAAACTATATTGTGAAACTTGAATGTTGCTACGGTGAAACTTTGGCGTCGCTACCGTGAAACCCTGTGGTGAAACTTGAATGTTGCTACCGTGAAACCCTGTGGATGAAACTTAAATGTTGCTACAGTGGAACTTTGGCGTTGCTACGGTGAAACCATGTGGTGAAACTTTGGCGTTGCTACGGTGAAACCATGTGGTGAAACTTAAATGTTGCTACGGTGAAACCATGTGGTGAAACTTAAATGTTGCTACGGTGAAACCATGTGGTGAAACTTGAATGTTGCTACAGTGAAATTATGTGGTGAAACTTTGGCGTTGCTACGGTGAAACTTTGGCGTTGCTACTGTGAAACGATATGGTGAATCTTGAATGTTGCTACTGTGAAACTTTGGTTTTGCTACTGTGAAACTATATTGTTAAACTTGAATGTTGCTATGGTGAAACTTTGGCGTTGCTACCGTGAAACCCTGTGGTGAAACTTTGGCGTTGCTACCGTGAAACCCTGTGGTTAAACTTTGGCGTTGCTACCGTGAAACCCTGTGGTGAAACTTTGGCGTCGCTACCGTGAAACCCCGAGGTGAAACTTTGGCGTTGCTACGGTGAAACCATGTGGAGAAACTTGAATGTTGCTACGGTGAAACCATGTGGTGAAACTTGAATGTTGCTACGGTGAAATTATGTGGTGAAACTTTGGCATTGCTACGGTGAAACTTTGGCGTTGCTACGGTGAAACTTTGGCGTTGCTACTGTGAAACGATATGGTGAAACTTGAATGTTGCTACTGTGAAACTTTGGTTTTGCTACTGTGAAACTGTATTGTGAAACTTGAATGTTGCTACGGTGAAACTTTGGCGTCGCTACCGTGAAACCCTGTGGTGAAACTTGAATGTTGCTACCGTGAAACCCTGTGGTGAAACTTGAATGTTGCTACGGTGGAACTTTGGCGTTGCTACGGTGAAACCATGTGGTGAAACTTTGGCATCGTTACGGTGAAACCATGTGGTGAAACTTTGGCGTTGCTACGGTGAAACCCTGTGGTGAAACTTTGGCGTTGCTACGGTGAAACCATGTGGTGAAACTTAAATGTTGCTACGGTGAAACCATGTGGTGAAACTTAAATGTTGCTACGGTGAAACCATGTGGTGAAACTTGAATGTTGCTACAGTGAAATTATGTGGTGAAACTTTGGCGTTGCTACGGTGAAACTTTGGCGTTGCTACGGTGAAACTTTGGCGTTGCTACTGTGAAACGATATGGTGAATCTTGAATGTTGCTACTGTGAAACTTTGGTTTTGCTACTGTGAAACTATATTGTGAAACTTGAATGTTGCTACGGTGAAACTTTGGCGTCGCTACCGTGAAACCCTGTGGTGAAACTTTGGCGTCGCTACCGTGAAACCCTGTGGTGAAACTTTGGCGTTGCTACCGTGAAACCCTGTGGTGAAACTTTGGCGTTGTTACGGTGAAACCCTGTGGTGAAACTTTGGCGTTGCTACAGTGAAACCCTGTGGTGAAACTTTGGCGTTGCTACGGTGAAACCCTGTGGTGAAACTTAAATGTTGCTACGGTGAAACCATGTGGTGAAACTTTGTTGTTGCTACGGTGAAATTATGTGGTGAAAGTTTGGCGTTGCTACGGTGAAACTTTGGCGTTGCAACGGTGAAACTTTGGCGTTGCTACTGTGAAACGATGTGGTGAAACTTGAATGTTGCTACTGTGAAACTTTGGTTTTGCTACTGTGAAACTATATTGTGAAACTTGAATGTTGCTACGGTGAAACTTTGGCATCGCTACCGTGAAACCCTGTGGTGAAACTTTGGCGTCGCTACCGTGAAACCCTGTGGTGAAACTTTGGCGTCGCTACCGTGAAACCCTGTGGTGAAACTTTGGCGTCGCTACCGTGAAACCCTGTGGTGAAACTTTGGCGTCGCTACCGTGAAACCCTGTGGTGAAACTTTGGCGTCGCTACCGTGAAACCCTGTGGTGAAACTTTGGCGTCGCTACCGTGAAACCCTGTGGTGAAACTTTGGCGTCGCTACCGTGAAACCCTGTGGTGAAACTTAAATGTTGCTACGGTGAAACCCTGTGGTGAAACTTTGTTGTTGCTACGGTGAAATTATGTGGTGAAAGTTTGGCGTTGCTACGGTGAAACTTTGGCGTTGCTACGGTGAAACTTTGGCGTTGCTACTGTGAAACGATATGGTGAATCTTGAATGTTGCTACTGTGAAACTTTGCTTTTGCTTCTGTGAAACTATATTGTGAAACTTGAATGTTGCTACGGTGAAACTTTGGCGTCGCTACCGTGAAACCCTGTGGTGAAACTTGAATGTTGCTACCGTGAAACCCTGTGGATGAAACTTAAATGTTGCTACAGTGGAACTTTGGCGTTGCTACGGTGAAACCATGTGGTGAAACTTTGGCGTTGCTACGGTGAAACCATGTGGTGAAACTTAAATGTTGCTACGGTGAAACCATGTGGTGAAACTTGAATGTTGCTACAGTGAAATTATGTGGTGAAACTTTGGCGTTGCTACGGTGAAACTTTGGCGTTGCTACTGTGAAACGATATGGTGAATCTTGAATGTTGCTACTGTGAAACTTTGGTTTTCCTACTGTGAAACTATATTGTGAAACTTTGATGTTGCTACGGTGAAACTTTGGCGTCGCTACCGTGAAACCCTGTGGTGAAACTTTGGCGTCGCTACCGTGAAACCCTGTGGTGAAACTTTGGCGTCGCTACCGTGAAACCCTGTGGTGAAACTTTGGCGTTGTTACGGTGAAACCCTGTGGTGAAACTTTGGCGTTGCTACGGTGAAACCCTGTGGTGAAACTTTGGCGTTGCTACGGTGAAACCCTGTGGTGAAACTTAAATGTTGCTACGGTGAAACCATGTGGTGAAACTTTGTTGTTGCTATGGTGAAATTATGTGGTGAAAGTTTGGCGTTGCTACGGTGAAACTTTGGCGTTGCAACGGTGAAACTTTGGCGTTGCTACTGTGAAACGATGTGGTGAAACTTGAATGTTGCTACTGTGAAACTTTGGTTTTGCTACTGTGAAACTATATTGTGAAACTTGAATGTTGCTACGGTGAAACTTTGGCATCGCTACCGTGAAACCCTGTGGTGAAACTTTGGCGTCGCTACCGTGAAACCCTGTGGTGAAACTTTGGCGACGCTACCGTGAAACCCTGTGGTGAAACTTTGGCGTCGCTACCGTGAAACCCTGTGGTGAAACTTTGGCGTCGCTACCGTGAAACCCTGTGGTGAAACTTTGGCGTTGCTACCGTGAAACCCTGTGGTGAAACTTTGGCGTCGCTACCGTGAAACCCTGTGGTGAAACTTGAATGTTGCTACCGTGAAACCCTGTGGTGAAACTTGAATGTTGCTACGGTGAAACTTTGGCGTCGCTACCGTGAAACCCTGTGGTGAAACTTTGGCGTCGCTACCGTGGAACCCTGTGGTGAAACTTTGGCGTCGCTACGGTGAAACCCTGTGGTGAAACTTTGGCGTTGCTACGGTGAAACCATGTGGTGAAACTTTGGCGTTGCTACGGTGAAACCATGTGGTGAAACTTGAATGTTGCTACAGTGAAATTATGTGGTGAAAGTTTGGCGTTGCTACGGTGAAACTTTGGCGTTGCTACGGTGAAACTTTGGCGTTGCTACTGTGAAACGATATGGTGAATCTTGAATGTTGCTACTGTGAAACTTTGCTTTTGCTTCTGTGAAACTATATTGTGAAACTTGAATGTTGCTACGGTGAAACTTTGGCGTCGCTACCGTGAAACCCTGTGGTGAAACTTGAATGTTGCTACCGTGAAACCCTGTGGATGAAACTTAAATGTTGCTACAGTGGAACTTTGGCGTTGCTACGGTGAAACCATGTGGTGAAACTTTGGCGTTGCTACGGTGAAACCATGTGGTGAAACTTAAATGTTGCTACGGTGAAACCATGTGGTGAAACTTGAATGTTGCTACAGTGAAATTATGTGGTGAAACTTTGGCGTTGCTACGGTGAAACTTTGGCGTTGCTACTGTGAAACGATATGGTGAATCTTGAATGTTGCTACTGTGAAACTTTGGTTTTGCTACTGTGAAACTATATTGTGAAACTTGAATGTTGCTATGGTGAAACTTTGGCGTTGCTACCGTGAAACCCTGTGGTGAAACTTTGGCGTTGCTACCGTGAAACCCTGTGGTGAAACTTTGGCGTTGCTACCGTGAAACCCTGTGGTTAAACTTTGGCGTTGCTACCGTGAAACCCTGTGGTGAAACTTTGGCGTTGCTACGGTGAAATTATGTGGTGAAACTTTGGCGTTGCTACGGTGAAACTTTGGCGTTGCTATGGTGAAACTTTGGCGTTGCTACGGTGAAACCATGTGGTGAAACTTGAATGTTGCTACAGTGAATCTTTGGCGTTGATACTGTGAAACCATCTGGTGAAACTTGAATGTTGCTACTGTGAAATCATATGGTGAAACTTGAATGTTGCTACTTTGAAACTTTGGTGTTGCTACTGTGAAACTATATTGTGAAACTTGAATGTTGCTGTGGTGAAACTTTGGCGTCGCTACCGTGAAACCCTGTGGTGAAACTTTGGCGTCGCTACCATGAAACCCTGTGGTGAAACTTTGGCGTCGCTACCGTGAAACCCTGTGGTGAAACTTTGGCGTCGCTACCGTGAAACCCCGAGGTGAAACTTTGGCGTTGCTACGGTGAAACCATGTGGAGAAACTTGAATGTTGCTACGGTGAAACCATGTGGTGAAACTTGAATGTTGCTACGGTGAAATTATGTGGTGAAACTTTGGCATTGCTACGGTGAAACTTTGGCGTTGCTACGGTGAAACTTTGGCGTTGCTACTGTGAAACGATATGGTGAAACTTGAATGTTGCTACTGTGAAACTTTGGTTTTGCTACTGTGAAACTGTATTGTGAAACTTGAATGTTGCTACGGTGAAACTTTGGCGTCGCTACCGTGAAACCCTGTGGTGAAACTTGAATGTTGCTACCGTGAAACCCTGTGGTGAAACTTGAATGTTGCTACGGTGGAACTTTGGCATTGCTACGGTGAAACCATGTGGTGAAACTTTGGCGTCGTTACGGTGAAACCATGTGGTGAAACTTTGGCGTTGCTACGGTGAAACCCTGTGGTGAAACTTTGGCGTTGCTACGGTGAAACCATGTGGTGAAACTTAAATGTTGCTACGGTGAAACCATGTGGTGAAACTTAAATGTTGCTACGGTGAAACCATGTGGTGAAACTTGAATGTTGCTACAGTGAAATTATGTGGTGAAAGTTTGGCGTTGCTACGGTGAAACTTTGGCGTTGCTACGGTGAAACTTTGGCGTTGCTACTGTGAAACGATATGGTGAATCTTGAATGTTGCTACTGTGAAACTTTGGTTTTGCTACTGTGAAACTATATTGTGAAACTTGAATGTTGCTACGGTGAAACTTTGGCGTCGCTACCGTGAAACCCTGTGGTGAAACTTTGGCGTCGCTACCGTGAAAGCCTGTGGTGAAACTTTGGCGTTGCTACGGTTAAACCCTGTGGTGAAACTTTGGCGTTGCTACGGTGAAACCCTGTGGTGAAACTTTGGCGTTGCTACGGTGAAACCATGTGGTGAAACTTAAATGTTGCTACGGTGAATCCATGTGGTGAAACTTGAATGTTGCTACGGTGAAACCATGTGGTGAAACTTGAATGTTGCTACAGTGAAATTATGTGGTGAAACTTTGGCGTTGCTACGGTGAAACTTTGGCGTTGCTACTGTGAAACGATATGGTGAATCTTAAATGTTGCTACTGTGAAACTTTGGTTTTGCTACTGTGAAACTATATTGTAAAACTTGAATGTTGCTACGGTGAAACTTTGGCGTCGCTACCGTGAAACCCTGTGGTGAAACTTTGGCGTCGCTACCGTGAAACCCTGTGGTGAAACTTTGGCGTTGCTACGGTGAAACCCTGTGGTGAAACTTTGGTGTTGCTACTGTGAAACTATATTGTGAAACTTGAATGTTGCTGTGGTGAAACTTTGGCGTCGCTACCGTGAAACCCTGTGGTGAAACTTTGGCGTCGCTACCATGACACCCTGTGGTGAAACTTTGGCGTCGCTACCGTGAAACCCTGTGGTGAAACTTTGGCGTCGCTACCGTGAAACCCCGAGGTGAAACTTTGGCGTTGCTACGGTGAAACCATGTGGAGAAACTTGAATGTTGCTACGGTGAAACCATGTGGTGAAACTTGAATGTTGCTACGGTGAAATTATGTGGTGAAACTTTGGCATTGCTACGGTGAAACTTTGGCGTTGCTACGGTGAAACTTTGGCGTTGCTACTGTGAAACGGTATGGTGAAACTTGAATGTTGCTACTGTGAAACTTTGGTTTTGCTACTGTGAAACTGTATTGTGAAACTTGAATGTTGCTACGGTGAAACTTTGGCGTCGCTACCGTGAAACCCTGTGGTGAAACTTGAATGTTGCTACCGTGAAACCCTGTGGTGAAACTTGAATGTTGCTACGGTGGAACTTTGGCGTTGCTACGGTGAAACCATGTGGTGAAACTTTGGCGTCGTTACGGTGAAACCATGTGGTGAAACTTTGGCGTTGCTACGGTGAAACCCTGTGGTGAAACTTTGGCGTTGCTACGGTGAAACCATGTGGTGAAACTTAAATGTTGCTACGGTGAAACCATGTGGTGAAACTTAAATGTTGCTACGGTGAAACCATGTGGTGAAACTTGAATGTTGCTACAGTGAAATTATGTGGTGAAAGTTTGGCGTTGCTACGGTGAAACTTTGGCGTTGCTACGGTGAAACTTTGGCGTTACTACTGTGAAACGATATGGTGAATCTTGAATGTTGCTACTGTGAAACTTTGGTTTTGCTACTGTGAAACTATATTGTGAAACTTTGATGTTGCTACGGTGAAACTTTGGCGTCGCTACCGTGAAACCCTGTGGTGAAACTTTGGCGTCGCTACCGTGAAACCCTGTGGTGAAACTTTGGCGTTGCTACCGTGAAACCCTGTGGTGAAACTTTGGCGTTGTTACGGTGAAACCCTGTGGTGAAACTTTGGCGTTGCTACGGTGAAACCCTGTGGTGAAACTTTGGCGTTGCTACGGTGAAACCCTGTGGTGAAACTTAAATGTTGCTACGGTGAAACCATGTGGTGAAACTTTGTTGTTGCTACGGTGAAATTATGTGGTGAAAGTTTGGCGTTGCTACGGTGAAACTTTGGCGTTGCAACGGTGAAACTTTGGCGTTGCTACTGTGAAACGATGTGGTGAAACTTGAATGTTGCTACTGTGAAACTTTGGTTTTGCTACTGTGAAACTATATTGTGAAACTTGAATGTTGCTACGGTGAAACTTTGGCATCGCTACCGTGAAACCCTGTGGTGAAACTTTGGCGTCGCTACCGTGAAACCCTGTGGTGAAACTTTGGCGTCGCTACCGTGAAACCCTGTGGTGAAACTTTGGCGTCGCTACCGTGAAACCCTGTGGTGAAACTTTGGCGTCGCTACCGTGAAACCCTGTGGTGAAACTTTGGCGTCGCTACCGTGAAACCCTGTGGTGAAACTTTGGCGTCGCTACCGTGAAACCCTGTGGTGAAACTTGAATGTTGCTACCGTGAAACCCTGTGGTGAAACTTGAATGTTGCTACCGTGAAACCCTGTGGTGAAACTTGAATGTTGCTACGGTGAAACTTTGGCGTCGCTACCGTGGAACCCTGTGGTGAAACTTTGGCGTTGCTACGGTGAAACCATGTGGTGAAACTTTGTTGTTGCTACGGTGAAACCATGTGGTGAAACTTGAATGTTGCTACAGTGAAATTATGTGGTGAAAGTTTGGCGTTGCTACGGTGAAACTTTGGCGTCGCTACCGTGAAACCCTGTGGTGAAACTTTGGCGTTGCTACCGTGAAACCCTGTGGTGAAACTTTGGCGTTGTTACGGTGAAACCCTGTGGTGAAACTTTGGCGTTGCTACGGTGAAACCCTGTGGTGAAACTTTGGCGTTGCTACGGTGAAATTATGTGGTGAAACTTTCGCGTTGCTACGGTGAAACCATGTGGTGAAACTTAAATGTTGCTACGGTGAAACCATGTGGTGAAACTTTGTTGTTGCTACGGTGAAATTATGTGGTGAAAGTGTGGCGTTGCTACGGTGAAACTTTGGCGTTGCTACGGTGAAACTTTGGCGTTGCTACTGTGAAACGATGTGGTGAAACTTGAATGTTGCTACTGTGAAACTTTGGTTTTGCTACTGTGAAACTATATTGTGAAACTTGAATGTTGCTACGGTGAAACTTTGGCGTCGCTACCGTGAAACCCTGTGGTGAAACTTTGGCGTCGCTACCGTGAAACCCTGTGGTGAAACTTTGGCGTCGCTACGGTGAAACCCTGTGGTGAAACTTTGGCGTCGCTACCGTGAAACCCTGTGGTGAAAGTTTGGCGTCGCTACCGTGAAACCCTGTGGTGAAACTTTGGCGTCGCTACCGTGAAACCCTGTGGTGAAACTTTGGCGTCGCTACCGTGAAACCCTGTGGTGAAACTTGAATGTTGCTACCGTGAAACCCTGTGGTGAAACTTGAATGTTGCTACGGTGAAACTTTGGCGTCGCTACCGTGAAACCCTGTGGTGAAACTTTGGCGTTGCTACCGTGAAACCATGTGGTGAAACTTTGGCGTCGCTACGGTGAAACCCTGTGGTAAACTTTGGAGTTGCTATGGTGAAACCATGTGGTGAAACTTTGGCGTTGCTACGGTGAAACTTTACCGTGAAACTTTGGCGTTGCTACGGTGAAACCCTGTGGTGAAACTTTGGCGTTGCTACGGTGAAACCATGTGGTGAAACTTAAATGTTGCTACAGTGAAATTATGTGGTGAAACTTTGGCGTTGCTACGGTGAAACTTTGGCGTTGCTACTGTGAAACGATATGGTGAATCTTGAATGTTGCTACTGTGAAACTATATTGTGAAACTTAAATGTTGCTACGGTGAAACTTTGGCGTTGCTACCGTGAAACCCTGTGGTGAAACTTTGGCGTTGCTACCGTGAAACCCTGTGGTGAAACTTTGGCGTTGCTACGGTGAAACCCTGTGGTGAAACTTTGGCGTTGCTACAGTGAAATTATGTGGTGAAACTTTGGCGTTGCTACAGTGAATCTTTGGCGTTGCTACGGTGAAACCATCTGGTGAAACTTGAATGTTACTACTGTGAAACTTTGGCGTTGATACTGTGAAACCATCTGGTGAAACTTGAATGTTGCTACTGTGAAACGATATGGTGAAACTTGAATGTTGCTACTTTGAAACTTTGGTGTTGGTACTGTGAAACTATATTGTGAAACTTGAATGTTGCTACGGTGAAACTTTGGCGTCGCTACCGTGAAACCCTGTGGTGAAACTTGAATGTTGCTACCGTGAAACCGTGTGGTGAAACTTGAATGTTGCTACGGTGAAACTTTGGCGTCGCTACCGTGAAACCCTGTGGTGAAACTTTGGCGTCGCTACCGTGAAACCCTGTCGTGAAACTTTGGCGTCGCTACGGTGAAACCCTGTGGTGAAACTTTGGCATCGCTACCGTGAAACCCTGTGGTGAAACTTTGGCGTCGCTACGGTGAAACCCTGTGGTGAAACTTTGGCGTCGCTACCGTGAAACCCTGTGGTGAAACTTTGGCGTCGCTACCGTGAAACCCTGTGGTGAAACTTGAATGTTGCTACCGTGAAACCCTGTGGTGAAACTTTGGCGTCGCTACCGTGAAACCCTGTGGTGAAACTTGAATGTTGCTACCGTGAAACCCTGTGGTGAAACTTTGGCGTCGCTACCGTGAAACCCTGTGGTGAAACTTTGGCGTCGCTACCGTGAAACCCTGTGGTGAAACTTTGGCGTCGCTACCGTGAAACCCTGTGGTGAAACTTGAATGTTGCTAGCGTGAAACCCTGTGGTGAAACTTGAATGTTGCTACGGTGAAACTTTGGCGTTGCTACGGTGAAACCATGTGGTGAAACTTTGGCGTTGCTACGGTGAAACCATGTGGTGAAACTTTGGCGTCGCTACCGTGAAACCCTGCGGTGAAACTTTGGCGTTGCTACGGTGAAACGCTGTGGTGAAACTTTGGCGTTGCTACGGTGAAACCCTGTGGTGAAACTTTGGCGTTGCTACGGTGAAACCCTGTGGTGAAACTTGAATGTTGCTACGGTGAAATTATGTGGTGAAACTTTGGCGTTGCTATGGTGAAACTTTGGCGTTGCTACGGTGAAACCATGTGGTGAAACTGCAATGTTGCTACGATGAAAACATGTGGTGAAACTTTAATGTTGCTACGATGAAAACATGTGGTGAAACTTCAATGTTGCTACGATGAAACCCTGTGGTGAAACTTGAATGTTGCTACTTTGAAACTTTGCTGTTGCTACTGTGAAACTATATTGTGAAACTTGAATGTTGCTGTGGTGAAACTTTGGCGTCGCTACCGTGAAACCCTGTGGTGAAACTTAAATGTTGCTACGGTGAAACCCTGTGGTGAAACTTTGGCGTTGCTACGGTGAAACCCTGTGGTGAAACTTGAATGTTGCTACGGTGAAATTATGTGGTGAAACTTTGGCGTTGCTATGGTGAAACTTTGGCGTTGCTACGGTGAAACTTTGGCGTTGCTACGGTGAAACCATGTGGTGAAACTGCAATGTTGCTACGATGAAAACATGTGGTGAAACTTTAATGTTGCTACGATGAAAACATGTGGTGAAACTTCAATGTTGCTACGATGAAACCCTGTGGTGAAACTTGAATGTTGCTACTTTGAAACTTTGGTGTTGCTACTGTGAAACTATATTGTGAAACTTGAATGTTGCTGTGGTGAAACTTTGGCGTCGCTACCGTGAAACCCTGTGGTGAAACTTAAATGTTGCTACGGTGAAACCCTGTGGTGAAACTTATATATTGCTACGGTGAAACCATGTGGTGAAACTTGAATGTTGCTACGGTGAAACCATGTGGTGAAACTTTGTCGTTGCTATGGTGAAACCCTGCGTTGAAACTTAAATGTTGCTACGGTGAAACCCTGTGGTGAAACTTTGGCGTTGCTACGGTGAAACCATGTGGTGAAAGTTAAATGTTGCTACGGTGAAACCATATGGTGAAACTTAAATGTTGCTACGGTGAAACCATGTGGTGAAACTTTGGCGTTGCTACGGTGAAACTTTGGCGTTGCTACTGTGAAACGATATGGTGAATCTTGAATGTTGCTACTGTGAAACTTTGGTTTTGCTACTGTGAAACTATATTGTGAAACTTGAATGTTGCTACGGTGAAACTTTGGCGTCGCTACCGTGAAACCCTGTGGTGAAACTTTGGCGTCGCTACCGTGAAACCCTGTGGTGAAACTTTGGCGTCGCTACCGTGAAACCCTGTGGTGAAACTTTGGCGTCGCTACCGTGAAACCCTGTGGTGAAACTTTGGCGTCGCTACCGTGAAACCCTGTGGTGAAACTTTGGCGTCGCTACCGTGAAACCCTGTGGTGAAACTTTGGCGTCGCTACCGTGAAACCCTGTGGTGAAACTTTGGCGTCGCTACCGTGAAACCCTGTGGTGAAACTTTGGCGTCGCTACCGTGAAACCCTGTGGTGAAACTTTGGCGTCGCTACCGTGAAACCCTGTGGTGAAACTTTGGCGTCGCTACCGTGAAACCCTGTGGTGAAACTTTGGCGTCGCTACCGTGAAACCCTGTGGTGAAACTTTGGCGTCGCTACCGTGAAACCCTGTGGTGAAACTTTGGCGTCGCTACCGTGAAACCCTGTGGTGAAACTTGAATGTTGCTACTGTGAAACCCTGTGGTGAAACTTGAATGTTGCTACGGTGAAACTTTGGCGTCGCTACCGTGAAACCCTGTGGTGAAACTTTGGCGTCGCTACGGTGAAACCCTGTGGTGAAACTTTGGCGTTGCTATGGTGAAACCATGTGGTGAAACTTTGGCGTTGCTACGGTGAAACCCTGTGGTGAAACTTAAATGTTGCTACGGTGAAACCCTGTGGTGAAACTTTGGCGTTGCTATGGTGAAACCATGTGGTGAAACTTTGGCGTTGCTACGGTGAAACTTTACCGTGATACTTTGGCGTTGCTACGGTGAAACCATGTGGTGAAACTTAAATGTTGCTACGGTGAATCCATGTGGTGAAACTTGAATGTTGCTACGGTGAAACCATGTGGTGAAACTTGAATGTTGCTACAGTGAAATTATGTGGTGAAACTTTGGCGTTGCTACGGTGAAACTTTGGCGTTGCTACTGTGAAACGATATGGTGAATCTTAAATGTTGCTACTGTGAAACTTTGGTTTTGCTACTGTGAAACTATATTGTAAAACTTGAATGTTGCTACGGTGAAACTTTGGCGTCGCTACCGTGAAACCCTGTGGTGAAACTTTGGCGTCGCTACCGTGAAACCCTGTGGTGAAACTTTGGCGTTGCTACGGTGAAACCCTGTGGTGAAACTTTGGTGTTGCTACTGTGAAACTATATTGTGAAACTTGAATGTTGCTGTGGTGAAACTTTGGCGTCGCTACCGTGAAACCCTGTGGTGAAACTTTGGCGTCGCTACCATGAAACCCTGTGGTGAAACTTTGGCGTCGCTACCGTGAAACCCTGTGGTGAAACTTTGGCGTCGCTACCGTGAAACCCCGAGGTGAAACTTTGGCGTTGCTACGGTGAAACCATGTGGAGAAACTTGAATGTTGCTACGGTGAAACCATGTGGTGAAACTTGAATGTTGCTACGGTGAAATTATGTGGTGAAACTTTGGCGTTGCTACGGTGAAACTTTGGCGTTGCTACGGTGAAACTTTGGCGTTGCTACTGTGAAACGGTATGGTGAATCTTGAATGTTGCTACTGTGAAACTTTGGTTTTGCTACTGTGAAACTGTATTGTGAAACTTGAATGTTGCTACGGTGAAACTTTGGCGTCGCTACCGTGAAACCCTGTGGTGAAACTTGAATGTTGCTACCGTGAAACCCTGTGGTGAAACTTGAATGTTGCTACGGTGGAACTTTGGCGTTGCTACGGTGAAACCATGTGGTGAAACTTTGGCGTCGTTACGGTGAAACCATGTGGTGAAACTTTGGCGTTGCTACGGTGAAACCCTGTGGTGAAACTTTGGCGTTGCTACGGTGAAACCATGTGGTGAAACTTAAATGTTGCTACGGTGAAACCATGTGGTGAAACTTAAATGTTGCTACGGTGAAACCATGTGGTGAAACTTGAATGTTGCTACAGTGAAATTATGTGGTGAAAGTTTGGCGTTGCTACGGTGAAACTTTGGCGTTGCTACGGTGAAACTTTGGCGTTGCTACTGTGAAACGATATGGTGAATCTTGAATGTTGCTACTGTGAAACTTTGGTTTTCCTACTGTGAAACTATATTGTGAAACTTTGATGTTGCTACGGTGAAACTTTGGCGTCGCTACCGTGAAACCCTGTGGTGAAACTTTGGCGTCGCTACCGTGAAACCCTGTGGTGAAACTTTGGCGTTGCTACCGTGAAACCCTGTGGTGAAACTTTGGCGTTGTTACGGTGAAACCCTGTGGTGAAACTTTGGCGTTGCTACGGTGAAACCCTGTGGTGAAACTTTGGCGTTGCTACGGTGAAACCCTGTGGTGAAACTTAAATGTTGCTACGGTGAAACCATGTGGTGAAACTTTGTTGTTGCTACGGTGAAATTATGTGGTGAAAGTTTGGCGTTGCTACGGTGAAACTTTGGCGTTGCAACGGTGAAACTTTGGCGTTGCTACTGTGAAACGATGTGGTGAAACTTGAATGTTGCTACTGTGAAACTTTGGTTTTGCTACTGTGAAACTATATTGTGAAACTTGAATGTTGCTACGGTGAAACTTTGGCATCGCTACCGTGAAACCCTGTGGTGAAACTTTGGCGTTGCTACGGTGAAACCATGTGGTGAAACTTTGGCGTCGCTACCGTGAAACCCTGCGGTGAAACTTTGGCGTTGCTACGGTGAAACGCTGTGGTGAAACTTTGGCGTTGCTACGGTGAAACCCTGTGGTGAAACTTTGGCGTTGCTACGGTGAAACCCTGTGGTGAAACTTGAATGTTGCTACGGTGAAATTATGTGGTGAAACTTTGGCGTTGCTATGGTGAAACTTTGGCGTTGCTACGGTGAAACCATGTGGTGAAACTGCAATGTTGCTACGATGAAAACATGTGGTGAAACTTTAATGTTGCTACGATGAAAACATGTGGTGAAACTTCAATGTTGCTACGATGAAACCCTGTGGTGAAACTTGAATGTTGCTACTTTGAAACTTTGCTGTTGCTACTGTGAAACTATATTGTGAAACTTGAATGTTGCTGTGGTGAAACTTTGGCGTCGCTACCGTGAAACCCTGTGGTGAAACTTAAATGTTGCTACGGTGAAACCCTGTGGTGAAACTTTGGCGTTGCTACGGTGAAACCCTGTGGTGAAACTTGAATGTTGCTACGGTGAAATTATGTGGTGAAACTTTGGCGTTGCTATGGTGAAACTTTGGCGTTGCTACGGTGAAACTTTGGCGTTGCTACGGTGAAACCATGTGGTGAAACTGCAATGTTGCTACGATGAAAACATGTGGTGAAACTTTAATGTTGCTACGATGAAAACATGTGGTGAAACTTCAATGTTGCTACGATGAAACCCTGTGGTGAAACTTGAATGTTGCTACTTTGAAACTTTGGTGTTGCTACTGTGAAACTATATTGTGAAACTTGAATGTTGCTGTGGTGAAACTTTGGCGTCGCTACCGTGAAACCCTGTGGTGAAACTTAAATGTTGCTACGGTGAAACCCTGTGGTGAAACTTATATATTGCTACGGTGAAACCATGTGGTGAAACTTGAATGTTGCTACGGTGAAACCATGTGGTGAAACTTTGTCGTTGCTATGGTGAAACCCTGCGTTGAAACTTAAATGTTGCTACGGTGAAACCCTGTGGTGAAACTTTGGCGTTGCTACGGTGAAACCATGTGGTGAAAGTTAAATGTTGCTACGGTGAAACCATATGGTGAAACTTAAATGTTGCTACGGTGAAACCATGTGGTGAAACTTTGGCGTTGCTACGGTGAAACTTTGGCGTTGCTACTGTGAAACGATATGGTGAATCTTGAATGTTGCTACTGTGAAACTTTGGTTTTGCTACTGTGAAACTATATTGTGAAACTTGAATGTTGCTACGGTGAAACTTTGGCGTCGCTACCGTGAAACCCTGTGGTGAAACTTTGGCGTCGCTACCGTGAAACCCTGTGGTGAAACTTTGGCGTCGCTACCGTGAAACCCTGTGGTGAAACTTTGGCGTCGCTACGGTGAAACCCTGTGGTGAAACTTTGGCGTCGCTACCGTGAAACCCTGTGGTGAAACTTTGGCGTCGCTACCGTGAAACCCTGTGGTGAAACTTTGGCGTCGCTACCGTGAAACCCTGTGGTGAAACTTTGGCGTCGCTACGGTGAAACCCTGTGGTGAAACTTTGGCGTCGCTACGGTGAAACCCTGTGGTGAAACTTTGGCGTCGCTACCGTGAAACCCTGTGGTGAAACTTTGGCGTCGCTACCGTGAAACCCTGTGGTGAAACTTTGGCGTCGCTACCGTGAAACCCTGTGGTGAAACTTTGGCGTCGCTACCGTGAAACCCTGTGGTGAAACTTTGGCGTCGCTACCGTGAAACCCTGTGGTGAAACTTTGGCGTCGCTACGGTGAAACCCTGTGGTGAAACTTTGGCGTCGCTACCGTGAAACCCTGTGGTGAAACTTTGGCGTCGCTACCGTGAAACCCTGTGGTGAAACTTTGGCGTCGCTACCGTGAAACCCTGTGGTGAAACTTTGGCGTCGCTACCGTGAAACCCTGTGGTGAAACTTTGGCGTCGCTACCGTGAAACCCTGTGGTGAAACTTTGGCGTCGCTACCGTGAAACCCTGTGGTGAAACTTTGGCGTCGCTACGGTGAAATTATGTGGTGAAACTTTCGCGTTGCTACGGTGAAACCATGTGGTGAAACTTAAATGTTGCTACGGTGAAACCCTGTGGTGAAACTTGAATGTTGCTACTGTGAAACCCTGTGGTGAAACTTGAATGTTGCTACGGTGAAACTTTGGCGTCGCTACCGTGAAACCCTGTGGTGAAACTTTGGCGTCGCTACGGTGAAACCCTGTGGTGAAACTTTGGCGTTGCTATGGTGAAACCATGTGGTGAAACTTTGGCGTTGCTACGGTGAAACCCTGTGGTGAAACTTAAATGTTGCTACGGTGAAACCCTGTGGTGAAACTTTGGCGTTGCTATGGTGAAACCATGTGGTGAAACTTTGGCGTTGCTACGGTGAAACTTTACCGTGATACTTTGGCGTTGCTACGGTGAAACCATGTGGTGAAACTTAAATGTTGCTACGGTGAATCCATGTGGTGAAACTTGAATGTTGCTATGGTGAAACCATGTGGTGAAACTTGAATGTTGCTACAGTGAAATTATGTGGTGAAACTTTGGCGTTGCTACGGTGAAACTTTGGCGTTGCTACTGTGAAACGATATGGTGAATCTTAAATGTTGCTACTGTGAAACTTTGGTTTTGCTACTGTGAAACTATATTGTAAAACTTGAATGTTGCTACGGTGAAACTTTGGCGTCGCTACCGTGAAACCCTGTGGTGAAACTTTGGCGTCGCTACCGTGAAACCCTGTGGTGAAACTTTGGCGTTGCTACGGTGAAACCCTGTGGTGAAACTTTGGTGTTGCTACTGTGAAACTATATTGTGAAACTTGAATGTTGCTGTGGTGAAACTTTGGCGTCGCTACCGTGAAACCCTGTGGTGAAACTTTGGCGTCGCTACCATGAAACCCTGTGGTGAAACTTTGGCGTCGCTACCGTGAAACCCTGTGGTGAAACTTTGGCGTCGCTACCGTGAAACCCCGAGGTGAAACTTTGGCGTTGCTACGGTGAAACCATGTGGAGAAACTTGAATGTTGCTACGGTGAAACCATGTGGTGAAACTTGAATGTTGCTACGGTGAAATTATGTGGTGAAACTTTGGCATTGCTACGGTGAAACTTTGGCGTTGCTACGGTGAAACTTTGGCGTTGCTACTGTGAAACGGTATGGTGAAACTTGAATGTTGCTACTGTGAAACTTTGGTTTTGCTACTGTGAAACTGTATTGTGAAACTTGAATGTTGCTACGGTGAAACTTTGGCGTCGCTACCGTGAAACCCTGTGGTGAAACTTGAATGTTGCTACCGTGAAACCCTGTGGTGAAACTTGAATGTTGCTACGGTGGAACTTTGGCGTTGCTACGGTGAAACCATGTGGTGAAACTTTGGCGTCGTTACGGTGAAACCATGTGGTGAAACTTTGGCGTTGCTACGGTGAAACCCTGTGGTGAAACTTTGGCGTTGCTACGGTGAAACCATGTGGTGAAACTTAAATGTTGCTACGGTGAAACCATGTGGTGAAACTTAAATGTTGCTACGGTGAAACCATGTGGTGAAACTTGAATGTTGCTACAGTGAAATTATGTGGTGAAACTTTGGCGTTGCTACGGTGAAACTTTGGCGTTGCTACGGTGAAACTTTGGCGTTGCTACTGTGAAACGATATGGTGAATCTTGAATGTTGCTACTGTGAAACTTTGGTTTTCCTACTGTGAAACTATATTGTGAAACTTTGATGTTGCTACGGTGAAACTTTGGCGTCGCTACCGTGAAACCCTGTGGTGAAACTTTGGCGTCGCTACCGTGAAACCCTGTGGTGAAACTTTGGCGTTGCTACCGTGAAACCCTGTGGTGAAACTTTTGCGTTGTTACGGTGAAACCCTGTGGTGAAACTTTGGCGTTGCTACGGTGAAACCCTGTGGTGAAACTTTGGCGTTGCTACGGTGAAACCCTGTGGTGAAACTTAAATGTTGCTACGGTGAAACCATGTGGTGAAACTTTGTTGTTGCTACGGTGAAATTATGTGGTGAAACTTTGGCGTTGCTACGGTGAAACTTTGGCGTTGCAACGGTGAAACTTTGGCGTTGCTACTGTGAAACGATGTGGTGAAACTTGAATGTTGCTACTGTGAAACTTTGGTTTTGCTACTGTGAAACTATATTGTGAAACTTGAATGTTGCTACGGTGAAACTTTGGCATCGCTACCGTGAAACCCTGTGGTGAAACTTTGGCGTCGCTACCGTGAAACCCTGTGGTGAAACTTTGGCGTCGCTACCGTGAAACCCTGTGGTGAAACTTTGGCGTCGCTACCGTGAAACCCTGTGGTGAAACTTGAATGTTGCTAGCGTGAAACCCTGTGGTGAAACTTGAATGTTGCTACGGTGAAACTTTGGCGTTGCTACGGTGAAACCATGTGGTGAAACTTTGGCGTTGCTACGGTGAAACCATGTGGTGAAACTTTGGCGTCGCTACCGTGAAACCCTGCGGTGAAACTTTGGCGTTGCTACGGTGAAACGCTGTGGTGAAACTTTGGCGTTGCTACGGTGAAACCCTGTGGTGAAACTTTGGCGTTGCTACGGTGAAACCCTGTGGTGAAACTTGAATGTTGCTACGGTGAAATTATGTGGTGAAACTTTGGCGTTGCTATGGTGAAACTTTGGCGTTGCTACGGTGAAACCATGTGGTGAAACTGCAATGTTGCTACGATGAAAACATGTGGTGAAACTTTAATGTTGCTACGATGAAAACATGTGGTGAAACTTCAATGTTGCTACGATGAAACCCTGTGGTGAAACTTGAATGTTGCTACTTTGAAACTTTGCTGTTGCTACTGTGAAACTATATTGTGAAACTTGAATGTTGCTGTGGTGAAACTTTGGCGTCGCTACCGTGAAACCCTGTGGTGAAACTTAAATGTTGCTACGGTGAAACCCTGTGGTGAAACTTTGGCGTTGCTACGGTGAAACCCTGTGGTGAAACTTGAATGTTGCTACGGTGAAATTATGTGGTGAAACTTTGGCGTTGCTATGGTGAAACTTTGGCGTTGCTACGGTGAAACTTTGGCGTTGCTACGGTGAAACCATGTGGTGAAACTGCAATGTTGCTACGATGAAAACATGTGGTGAAACTTTAATGTTGCTACGATGAAAACATGTGGTGAAACTTCAATGTTGCTACGATGAAACCCTGTGGTGAAACTTGAATGTTGCTACTTTGAAACTTTGGTGTTGCTACTGTGAAACTATATTGTGAAACTTGAATGTTGCTGTGGTGAAACTTTGGCGTCGCTACCGTGAAACCCTGTGGTGAAACTTAAATGTTGCTATGGTGAAACCCTGTGGTGAAACTTATATATTGCTACGGTGAAACCATGTGGTGAAACTTGAATGTTGCTACGGTGAAACCATGTGGTGAAACTTTGTCGTTGCTATGGTGAAACCCTGCGTTGAAACTTAAATGTTGCTACGGTGAAACCCTGTGGTGAAACTTTGGCATTGCTACGGTGAAACCATGTGGTGAAAGTTAAATGTTGCTACGGTGAAACCATATGGTGAAACTTAAATGTTGCTACGGTGAAATTATGTGGTGAAACTTTGGCGTTGCTACGGTGAAACTTTGGCGTTGCTACTGTGAAACGATATGGTGAATCTTGAATGTTGCTACTGTGAAACTTTGGTTTTGCTACTGTGAAACTATATTGTGAAACTTGAATGTTGCTACGGTGAAACTTTGGCGTCGCTACCGTGAAACCCTGTGGTGAAACTTTGGCGTCGCTACCGTGAAACCCTGTGGTGAAACTTTGGCGTCGCTACCGTGAAACCCTGTGGTGAAACTTTGGCGTCGCTACCGTGAAACCCTGTGGTGAAACTTTGGCGTCGCTACCGTGAAACCCTGTGGTGAAACTTTGGCGTCGCTACCGTGAAACCCTGTGGTGAAACTTTGGCGTCGCTACCGTGAAACCCTGTGGTGAAACTTTGGCGTCGCTACCGTGAAACCCTGTGGTGAAACTTTGGCGTCGCTACCGTGAAACCCTGTGGTGAAACTTTGGCGTCGCTATGGTGAAACCATGTGGTGAAACTTTGGCGTTGCTACGGTGAAACCCTGTGGTGAAACTTAAATGTTGCTACGGTGAAACCCTGTGGTGAAACTTTGGCGTTGCTATGGTGAAACCATGTGGTGAAACTTTGGCGTTGCTACGGTGAAACTTTACCGTGATACTTTGGCGTTGCTACGGTGAAACCATGTGGTGAAACTTAAATGTTGCTACGGTGAATCCATGTGGTGAAACTTGAATGTTGCTACGGTGAAACCATGTGGTGAAACTTGAATGTTGCTACAGTGAAATTATGTGGTGAAACTTTGGCGTTGCTACGGTGAAACTTTGGCGTTGCTACTGTGAAACGATATGGTGAATCTTAAATGTTGCTACTGTGAAACTTTGGTTTTGCTACTGTGAAACTATATTGTAAAACTTGAATGTTGCTACGGTGAAACTTTGGCGTCGCTACCGTGAAACCCTGTGGTGAAACTTTGGCGTCGCTACCGTGAAACCCTGTGGTGAAACTTTGGCGTTGCTACGGTGAAACCCTGTGGTGAAACTTTGGTGTTGCTACTGTGAAACTATATTGTGAAACTTGAATGTTGCTGTGGTGAAACTTTGGCGTCGCTACCGTGAAACCCTGTGGTGAAACTTTGGCGTCGCTACCATGAAACCCTGTGGTGAAACTTTGGCGTCGCTACCGTGAAACCCTGTGGTGAAACTTTGGCGTCGCTACCGTGAAACCCCGAGGTGAAACTTTGGCGTTGCTACTGTGAAACCATGTGGAGAAACTTGAATGTTGCTACGGTGAAACCATGTGGTGAAACTTGAATGTTGCTACGGTGAAATTATGTGGTGAAACTTTGGCGTTGCTACGGTGAAACTTTGGCGTTGCTACGGTGAAACTTTGGCGTTGCTACTGTGAAACGGTATGGTGAATCTTGAATGTTGCTACTGTGAAACTTTGGTTTTGCTACTGTGAAACTGTATTGTGAAACTTGAATGTTGCTACGGTGAAACTTTGGCGTCGCTACCGTGAAACCCTGTGGTGAAACTTGAATGTTGCTACCGTGAAACCCTGTGGTGAAACTTGAATGTTGCTACGGTGGAACTTTGGCGTTGCTACGGTGAAACCATGTGGTGAAACTTTGGCGTCGTTACGGTGAAACCATGTGGTGAAACTTTGGCGTTGCTACGGTGAAACCCTGTGGTGAAACTTTGGCGTTGCTACGGTGAAACCATGTGGTGAAACTTAAATGTTGCTACGGTGAAACCATGTGGTGAAACTTAAATGTTGCTACGGTGAAACCATGTGGTGAAACTTGAATGTTGCTACAGTGAAATTATGTGGTGAAAGTTTGGCGTTGCTACGGTGAAACTTTGGCGTTGCTACGGTGAAACTTTGGCGTTGCTACTGTGAAACGATATGGTGAATCTTGAATGTTGCTACTGTGAAACTTTGGTTTTCCTACTGTGAAACTATATTGTGAAACTTTGATGTTGCTACGGTGAAACTTTGGCGTCGCTACCGTGAAACCCTGTGGTGAAACTTTGGCGTCGCTACCGTGAAACCCTGTGGTGAAACTTTGGCGTTGCTACCGTGAAACCCTGTGGTGAAACTTTGGCGTTGTTACGGTGAAACCCTGTGGTGAAACTTTGGCGTTGCTACGGTGAAACCCTGTGGTGAAACTTTGGCGTTGCTACGGTGAAACCCTGTGGTGAAACTTAAATGTTGCTACGGTGAAACCATGTGGTGAAACTTTGTTGTTGCTACGGTGAAATTATGTGGTGAAACTTTGGCGTTGCTACGGTGAAACTTTGGCGTTGCAACGGTGAAACTTTGGCGTTGCTACTGTGAAACGATGTGGTGAAACTTGAATGTTGCTACTGTGAAACTTTGGTTTTGCTACTGTGAAACTATATTGTGAAACTTGAATGTTGCTACGGTGAAACTTTGGCATCGCTACCGTGAAACCCTGTGGTGAAACTTTGGCGTCGCTACCGTGAAACCCTGTGGTGAAACTTTGGCGTCGCTACCGTGAAACCCTGTGGTGAAACTTTGGCGTCGCTACCGTGAAACCCTGTGGTGAAACTTGAATGTTGCTAGCGTGAAACCCTGTGGTGAAACTTGAATGTTGCTACGGTGAAACTTTGGCGTTGCTACGGTGAAACCATGTGGTGAAACTTTGGCGTTGCTACGGTGAAACCATGTGGTGAAACTTTGGCGTCGCTACCGTGAAACCCTGCGGTGAAACTTTGGCGTTGCTACGGTGAAACGCTGTGGTGAAACTTTGGCGTTGCTACGGTGAAACCCTGTGGTGAAACTTTGGCGTTGCTACGGTGAAACCCTGTGGTGAAACTTGAATGTTGCTACGGTGAAATTATGTGGTGAAACTTTGGCGTTGCTATGGTGAAACTTTGGCGTTGCTACGGTGAAACCATGTGGTGAAACTGCAATGTTGCTACGATGAAAACATGTGGTGAAACTTTAATGTTGCTACGATGAAAACATGTGGTGAAACTTCAATGTTGCTACGATGAAACCCTGTGGTGAAACTTGAATGTTGCTACTTTGAAACTTTGCTGTTGCTACTGTGAAACTATATTGTGAAACTTGAATGTTGCTGTGGTGAAACTTTGGCGTCGCTACCGTGAAACCCTGTGGTGAAACTTAAATGTTGCTACGGTGAAACCCTGTGGTGAAACTTTGGCGTTGCTACGGTGAAACCCTGTGGTGAAACTTGAATGTTGCTACGGTGAAATTATGTGGTGAAACTTTGGCGTTGCTATGGTGAAACTTTGGCGTTGCTACGGTGAAACTTTGGCGTTGCTACGGTGAAACCATGTGGTGAAACTGCAATGTTGCTACGATGAAAACATGTGGTGAAACTTTAATGTTGCTACGATGAAAACATGTGGTGAAACTTCAATGTTGCTACGATGAAACCCTGTGGTGAAACTTGAATGTTGCTACTTTGAAACTTTGGTGTTGCTACTGTGAAACTATATTGTGAAACTTGAATGTTGCTGTGGTGAAACTTTGGCGTCGCTACCGTGAAACCCTGTGGTGAAACTTAAATGTTGCTACGGTGAAACCCTGTGGTGAAACTTATATATTGCTACGGTGAAACCATGTGGTGAAACTTGAATGTTGCTACGGTGAAACCATGTGGTGAAACTTTGTCGTTGCTATGGTGAAACCCTGCGTTGAAACTTAAATGTTGCTACGGTGAAACCCTGTGGTGAAACTTTGGCGTTGCTACGGTGAAACCATGTGGTGAAAGTTAAATGTTGCTACGGTGAAACCATATGGTGAAACTTAAATGTTGCTACGGTGAAACCATGTGGTGAAACTTTGGCGTTGCTACGGTGAAACTTTGGCGTTGCTACTGTGAAACGATATGGTGAATCTTGAATGTTGCTACTGTGAAACTTTGGTTTTGCTACTGTGAAACTATATTGTGAAACTTGAATGTTGCTACGGTGAAACTTTGGCGTCGCTACCGTGAAACCCTGTGGTGAAACTTTGGCGTCGCTACCGTGAAACCCTGTGGTGAAACTTTGGCGTCGCTACCGTGAAACCCTGTGGTGAAACTTTGGCGTCGCTACGGTGAAACCCTGTGGTGAAACTTTGGCGTCGCTACCGTGAAACCCTGTGGTGAAACTTTGGCGTCGCTACCGTGAAACCCTGTGGTGAAACTTTGGCGTCGCTACCGTGAAACCCTGTGGTGAAACTTTGGCGTCGCTACGGTGAAACCCTGTGGTGAAACTTTGGCGTCGCTACCGTGAAACCCTGTGGTGAAACTTTGGCGTCGCTACCGTGAAACCCTGTGGTGAAACTTTGGCGTCGCTACCGTGAAACCCTGTGGTGAAACTTTGGCGTCGCTACCGTGAAACCCTGTGGTGAAACTTTGGCGTCGCTACCGTGAAACCCTGTGGTGAAACTTTGGCGTCGCTACGGTGAAACCCTGTGGTGAAACTTTGGCGTCGCTACGGTGAAACCCTGTGGTGAAACTTTGGCGTCGCTACCGTGAAACCCTGTGGTGAAACTTTGGCGTCGCTACCGTGAAACCCTGTGGTGAAACTTTGGCGTCGCTACCGTGAAACCCTGTGGTGAAACTTTGGCGTCGCTACCGTGAAACCCTGTGGTGAAACTTTGGCGTCGCTACCGTGAAACCCTGTGGTGAAACTTTGGCGTCGCTACCGTGAAACCCTGTGGTGAAACTTTGGCGTCGCTACCGTGAAACCCTGTGGTGAAACTTTGGCGTCGCTACCGTGAAACCCTGTGGTGAAACTTTGGCGTCGCTACCGTGAAACCCTGTGGTGAAACTTGAATGTTGCTACTGTGAAACCCTGTGGTGAAACTTGAATGTTGCTACGGTGAAACTTTGGCGTCGCTACCGTGAAACCCTGTGGTGAAACTTTGGCGTCGCTACGGTGAAACCCTGTGGTGAAACTTTGGCGTTGCTATGGTGAAACCATGTGGTGAAACTTTGGCGTTGCTACGGTGAAACCCTGTGGTGAAACTTAAATGTTGCTACGGTGAAACCCTGTGGTGAAACTTTGGCGTTGCTATGGTGAAACCATGTGGTGAAACTTTGGCGTTGCTACGGTGAAACCATGTGGTGAAACTTGAATGTTGCTACGGTGAAATTATGTGGTGAAACTTTGGCGTTGCTACGGTGAAACTTTGGCGTTGCTACTGTGAAACGCTATGGTGAATCTTGAATGTTGCTACTGTGAAACTTTGGTTTTGCTACTGTGAAACTATATTGTGAAACTTTGATGTTGCTACGGTGAAACTTTGGCGTCGCTACCGTGAAACCCTGTGGTGAAACTTGAATGTTGCTACCGTGAAACCCTGTGGTGAAACTTGAATGTTGCTACGGTGGAACTTTGGCGTTGCTACGGTGAAACCATGTGGTGAAACTTTGGCGTTGTTACGGTGAAACCATGTGGTGAAACTTTGGCGTTGCTACGGTGAAACCCTGTGGTGAAACTTTGGCGTTGCTACGGTGAAACCATGTGGAGAAACTTAAATGTTGCTACGGTGACACCATGTGGTGAAACTTAAATGTTGCTACGGTGAAATCATGTGGTGAAACTTGAATGTTGCTACAGTGAAATTATGTGGTGAAAGTTTGGCGTTGCTACGGTGAAACTTTGGCGTTGCTACTGTGAAACGATATGGTGAATCTTGAATGTTGCTACTGTGCAACTTTGGTTTTGCTACTGTGAAACTATATTGTGAAACTTGAATGTTGCTACGGTGAAACTTTGGCGTTGCTACGGTGAAACCATGTGGTGAAACTTTGGCGTTGTTACGGTGAAACCATGTGGTGAAACTTTGGCGTCGCTACCGTGAAACCCTGTGGTGAAACTTTGGCGTTGCTACGGTGAAACCATGTGGTGAAACTTATATGTTGCTACGGTGAAACCATGTGGTGAAACTTGAATGTTGCTACAGTGAAATTATGTGGTGAAAGTTTGGCATTGCTACTGTGAAGCTTTGGCGTTGCTACTGTGAAACGATATGGTGAATCTTGAATGTTGCTACTGTGAAACTTTGGTTTTGCTACTGTGAAACTATATTGTGAAACTTGAATGTTGCTATGGTGAAACTTTGGCGTCGCTACCTTGAAACCCTGTGGTGAAACTTTGGCTTTGCTACGGTGAAACCCTGTGCTGAAACTTGAATGTTGCTACCGTGAAACACTGTGGTGAAACTTGAATGTTGCTACGGTGAAACTTTGGCGTTGCTACGGTGAAACCATGTGGTGAAACTTTGGCGTTGCTACGGTGAAACCCTGCGGTGAAACTTTGGCGTTGCTACGGTGAAACCCTGTGGTGAAAGTTTGGCGTTGCTACGGTGAAACCCTGTGGTGAAACTTTGGAGTTGCTACGGTGAAACCATGTGGTGAAACTTTGGCGTTGTTACGGTGAAACCCTGCGGTGAAACTTTGGCGTTGCTACGGTGAAACCCTGCGGTGAAACTTTGGCGTTGCTACGGTGAAACCCTGTGGTGAAACTTTGGCGTCGCTACCGTGAAACCCTGTGGTGAAACTTGAATGTTGCTACCGTGAAACCCTGTGGTGAAACTGCGGCGTTGCTACGGTGAAACCATGTGGTGAAACTTTGGCGTTGTTACGGTGAAACCATGTGGTGAAACTTTGGCGTTGCTACGGTGAAACCATGTGGTGAAACTTATATGTTGCTACGGTGAAACCATGTGGTGAAACTTGAATGTTGCTACAGTGAAATTATGTGGTGAAAGTTTGGCGTTGCTACGGTGAAACTTTGGCGTTGCTACTGTGAAACGATATGGTGAATCTTGAATGTTGCTACTGTGCAACTTTGGTTTTGCTACTGTGAAACTATATTGTGAAACTTGAATGTTGCTACGGTGAAACTTTGGCGTTGCTACGGTGAAACCATGTGGTGAAACTTTGGCGTTGTTACGGTGAAACCATGTGGTGAAACTTTGGCGTCGCTACCGTGAAACCCTGCGGTGAAACTTTGGCGTTGCTACGGTGAAACCCTGTGGTGAAACTTTGGCGTTGCTACGGTGAAACCATGTGGTGAAACTTGAATGTTGCTACGGTGAAACCATGTGGTGAAACTTGAATGTTGCTACAGTGAAATTATGTGGTGAAACTTTGGCGTTGCTACGGTGAAACTTTGGCGTTGCTACGGTGAAACTTTGGCGTTGCTACTGTGAAACGATATGGTGAATCTTGAATGTTGCTACTGTGAAACTTTGGTTTTGCTACTGTGAAACTATATTGTGAAACTTGAATGTTGCTACGGTGAAACTTTGGCGTCGCTACTGTGAAACCCTGTGGTGAAACTTTGGCGTCGCTACCGTGAAACCCTGTGGTGAAACTTTGGCGTCGCTACCGTGAAACCCTGTGGTGAAACTTTGGCGTCGCTACCGTGAAACCCTGTGGTGAAACTTTGGCGTCGCTACCGTGAAACCCTGTGGTGAAACTTTGGCGTCGCTACCGTGAAACCCTGTGGTGAATCTTGAATGTTGCTACGGTGAGACCCTGTGGTGAAACTTGAACGTTGCTACGGTGAGACCCGGTGGTGAAACTTGAACGTTGCTACGGTGAGACCCGGTGGTGAAACTTGAACGTTGCTACGGTGAGACCCGGTGGTGAAACTTTGATTTAAAATAGAAGAGCAGTAGCAGATGGCTCAGGCTCTGGGACGAAAGAGTTATAGAATGAAGTTAAAAAATTTACTGCCAGGGCAGAAGCCATTTCCTACTGCAAGTTTGCAGTACTGCTGCACTTAACCTTAGATTTTGCAGTACTATAGCGCTTAAGCGCAGCAGTATTGCACAATCTAATCTTATGTGAAAATTGGCACTACTGCTGTGCTTAACTTGAAAATTGGCACTACTGCTGCCCTTAAACATAATTTTAAGTTTAAAAGCAAACTTTTTTTAGACTCCGTGGGAGCAAAAAGTTTAAAAAAAAAAAAAAAAGAAGAAAACACTTGCTCCTGTGCAGGAAGCCAATTTCTTACATATTTTTAATATTTTTTTTATAGATTATCTACACCTTCCCCACCCACCTACCACTTAATGGGGTAAGTCCACACCCAAGCACCCACCCCTGGTGGTAATTAGGAGCCCTGCCCCCACTACCTACTCCATCCCTGAGCACCACCCTCTTAATTGCATGCCCCTACACCCACCCCCAATGCACTAATTAGAGTAAGCTGGAACTTTCCCATAGTAATCAATTAGTGTAACAGCTGCCATGTGCCCCAACCTTTTGGAGTGGGGGTTGGTCCTGGAGTAATGACGAAATCTCAATATGAGTATAGTCGTTCTCCTTTATTACAGGTTTTTACAGAGTTTATATAGAAAAAGGTGATAACACATGCTAACTACAGTGTTATTATTGGCTAAGCTTCTATGTCCATGTGCCTTGAGCATTAGTCTAATTGGTATAATACCCCTTTTCATGCGACGCTGTCTTTTCCTCTATTGGCTGTGAAAACTTCTTCATGAGGTGTCCAGCAGTTACTGATCTCATCCTTCAGCATCCAGGTGTTGTTAGTCAGGCTCTTCTTATCTTCCTTTTTCCCAGTGTACAAGGACACAGCATCCTTGTCCGTTTCAGCACTTTGTAAACTTATGCTTCGCTCCCAAATACCTGCTGGATTGCTCATATGCCTTTGCCCAGCCAAGAAATCCTCAACACCAACCCTACAGTTTTAGTTAGCTCAAGGTAGGGTTAGGGTACCACCTGGACCTAGAAGGCCACCCTACCCCTAATGAGGGTGTACCCCCCCATTACACCCCCTTGTGCTCTATGGTAAGGGGACCTCTTAGACACAGAACCCCACCCTAACCCCAGTGGGGGACCCCCACTTAGGGCCCCCAAGCAGTAGGGTTGTGGTTAGGGCTCTGCAGGGCTATGGTTGGGGGGGTTAGGGGTCCCTGCGTTCACAGGCATTCTAGACCCCAGGGACCCTTAAGCCCGGACTGCCCTAACCCTACCCCGGGGATCCCTGGCCACAACCACAAACACCCATAACCCTAGCATTGCGGAACCCCAGGCTCCACTACTCCTAGTCCCCTGGAACCCTGGTCGCTGGAAACCGTACTGTAGAGGAACCCTAATTAGGGTTACACCAAGTGGGCGGGGCCTCACTAGAGAGTGGTATGAGTGGTGGGACAGCGCCCTCTGGTGGCTGGATTTGGGTTAGGGATTAGGAGTTAGGGGCTGGGGTTAGGTTTAGGGCTGTTAGTGTTTAGGGTTAGAGTGGTGGGTTAGGGTGTCAGGTTACGGGGTCAAAGGTCACAGGGTCAAGGTCAAATATCATGGGGTCAAAGTCAAATGTCATTGGGTCATTGGTCAAAGGTTACAATGCCAAGGGTCAGACTTCATGGTGGTCAGTGGTCAAAGGTCATAGGTCAAGGTCAAGGGTCAGGGGTCAAAGGGTTAGGATTAGGTTGTCAGTTTACGGTTAGGTCTTAGGTTTTAGGATTAGGATTATGGTGTCGGGTTATGTTGTGAGGTTAGGGTGTTGGGTTAGGGTTAGGCTTAGGGGTTAGGGTGTCATGTTAGGGTAAGCGGTTAGGGTGTTGGGTTAGGGGTTAGGGTTAATGTTAGGGTGTTGGGTTAGGCTTAGGATTTAGGGTTAGAAGTTAGGGTTAGGGTTAATGTTAGTGTATCAGGTTAGGTGTTAGGGTGTTGGGTTAGGTTAGGGTTAGAGCCATTAGGGTTAGGATGTCGGGTTAGGGTTAGGGTCTCAGGTTAGGGTTAGGTTTAGGGTGTCGGGTTATGATGTCGGGTTAGGGTATCGGGTTGGGGTTAGGTTTAGGGCTAGGGTGTTGGGTTAGGGTGTGGGGTTAGGGTGTTGTGTTAGGGTTAGGTTAGGGGTTAGGGTTAGGTTTAGGAGTTAGGGTTAGGGTGTCGAGTTAGGGTGTCGGGTTATGGTTAGGGTGTCGCATTAGGGTGTCAGGTTAGGGGTTAGGGTTAGGGTGTTGTGTTAGGGTTAGGTTAGGGGTTAGAGTTAGGGTGTCTGGTTAGGTTTAGGAGTTAGGGGTAGGGTGTTGGGTTAGGGTTAGGTTTAGGGGTTAGAGTTAGGGTGTTGAGTTAGGGTTAGGGTGTCGCGTTAGGGTGTCAGGTCAGGGGTTAGGGTTAGGGAGTTGGGTTAGGGTGTCGGGTTAGGGTTAGGGTGTTGGGTTAGGGATTAGGGTTAGGGAGTTGGGGTAGGGTTAGGTGTAGGGGTTAGTGTGTCAGGTTAGGGTTAGGGTTTCAGGTTAGCGTTAGGGTGTCGGGTTAGGGTTAGGGGGTTAAGAAGTCTGGTTAGGGTGTTGGGTTAGGGTTAGGGTGTTGGGGTAGGGGGTTAAGGTGTCTGGTTAGGGTGTCGGGTAAGGGGTTAGGGTGTCGGGTAAGGGGTTAGGGTGTCAGGTTAGGGTGTTTCATTCTCCCGTCTTCTCCAGTGCCAGCCAGCTGAGAATCCAAAAGAGTTCCTCCCTTGGTAAAGCGACGGTTTTCTCCGTAGTTCCTGGGTTTGAGAGGGCCTCGTCTTTTGCCCCGGACATCCCATAGCAATGGGGACAAGGCCGGTTTGGGGCGAGAGCTCTTGTGGAAGGAGCCCCATTGCCCATCGGGACACCTCGAAGGCCACAAAACAAAGTATGAGGGAAGGCCAAGTTTTCATGGAATCGTAGAATCGCCCCGACTGGTAGGAACCTCAACAGATCATCTGGTCCAACCTTTTGTGGGAAAGGGAGCCTAGACGAGATTACCTAGCCCCCTGTCCAATCGCATCTTGAAAACCTTCAGTCTTGGGGACTCTACGACGTCTCTGGGGAGGTCGTTGCGGGGAATGATTGTTCTCACTGTAAAAAAAGTCTTTCTTATATCGAGGCGAAGCCTCTGCCGGTTGCTCCCTGTCCTCTCCATGTGTCTCGCTGTTAAGAGAGAGTCTCCGTCGTCTTTGTAGTGGCCTTTAAGTACTGGAAAACTGTGATGAGTGCAGGAAAAGAGCACCACAGGACAGCACGAGGCTCAGTATGGGATGTTTTGGGGGAGGAACCAGAGGTGGGTGAAAGGACGGTTCAGGGTGCCCCTGGGAGGAAGAAATGTGAGATATCTAGAGGGAAGGTGGGATAACGTGGCTGTCACTTAGGAAATGGTTGCTTTTTTGGATGCTTGCCTGGCTATGCCCTGCTTCTGATCAGTGCAGCCTGTCCTGGCTTCTTCTCAAGTTGTATTGCTAACTAATTTCCCTGGCGATGGGCTCTCTATTCTGTGTGTATGTGTGTGTGTGTATGGAAGTCTAGGGGCCAGCAACTGCAGTCAAACCACAGGTCGCCATGGTTACTGTGTTGGTTGTGCCAGTCACTGGAGTGGGACCAGAGGTCATTGGGAGTGTTTGTCTGGGGTGCCAGCACCTGGACAGACCAGGGTGAGTGGAAATATTGTGCCAGCAAGTGGAGCATGTGTGGGTATGCAAGTCAGTGTGTGGTTGTTCTCGAGTATCAAGCCAGATGATGCAGCGAGTGGCTCTGTATCTGTAAGGGTGAGGTCACAGAAGGTGTTGGCTACAGGAGGCACCAGAGGGTCCTGGCCATCTGCCAGAGATACCATAGAGCCTGTTTGTGTCTGTGTGAGTCTCTAGGGCCCAGACAAATGATCCTGCCTGCCCTGAACAAGCCAAGCTCCTCTTTCATTTTGAAACTTGAATCCTCAGTGCTCTCATGAGCTCCCAGGTTCTTCATTCTGCTGCTTAGCCTTCTGTGACCACGTCATCGTCTTGACAGTGTGTTCTCCCCTCCAGTCCTGAGGAACAGGCTCTTGAGCTTATGCTCACCCACTCCATGGTGAAGTGCCGTGCATTGTGGCCAGTTCCTTGCAGAAAGCACAACTCATCCTCCACTACAGGAACTAATGTACAGGAACATACACTTATAAGAGCAAAGAACTGTAAAAATTATGAGTAACTACCTCTACTAGTTAATTACTTGGCTACACTTTTGTCTATTGTTTCAATCATAGTGTTAGTATAAGATTTCTAATAGTTATTTACCGAATCTCACTTTTACAGTCATCTAGCAGCAAACCAGTTTCCACAGCTGGTACAAAATATTAAAACCATAAAAAATATTTAGACGTAACATACAGAATGTATGGACATATGGTATCACATGTTCTGTGAGGAACGGGCTTTTGTTCTAGTCCAGGTGTGCAGAACATATTCTCTTGCTTTACTGTGCAGACTGTCTGCAGATAGTATATGAAACTCCTGCTCAGCTGAAACTAGGCAGAGGAATGAAGGCTGAAGTACAATGATTATTTTCAAGGACCGTATAAGATAACTGATATGCAACTGTTATAAATGGGATAATTGTAGGGTAGTTTAGAGGTGCAGACTCTTGGTAGGGCACTTGCTAATCATATTAGTAATACCTTATCAGGCTGAGATTGCCTAGGTAACCAGATCAGAGCCACATAATTTGTATATGGGTGTTGCAGAACGGGGACCAATGAGCAAAAAGTAATTCACAGTGGATTGTTTCTCTGGAAGGATTTTGAGAAGAGAGGGGAGATGAAATGACCACAAAAAGGTGGATTGAGAAGTAGAAAAAAATGGGGAATAATTGTCCTAGTTTCAGCTGGGATAGGGTTAACTGTCTTCCTAGTAGTTGGTACGGTGCTATGTTTTGAGTTCAGTATGTGAAGAATGTTGATAACACTGATGTTTTCAGTTGTTGCTAAGTAGTGTTTAGTCTAAAGTCAAGGATTTTTCAGCTTCTCATGCCCAGCCAGCGAGAAAGCTGGAGGGGCACAAGAAGTTGGCACAGGACACAGCCAGGGCACCTGACCCAAACTGGCCAACAGGGTATTCCATACCATGTGACGTCCCATTTAGTATAGGAACTGGGAAGTGGGGGCAGGGAATCGCCGCTCGGGGACTAGCTGGGTGTCAGTCGGCGGGTGGTGAGCAATTGTCCTGCGCATCATCTGTATAATCCAATCCTTTTATTATTACTGTTGTTATTTTATTAGTGTTATCATTATCATTATTAGTTTCTTCTTTTCTGTTCTATTAAACCGTTCTTATCTCAACCCATGAGTTTTACTTCTTTTCCTGATTTTCTCCCCCATCCCACTGGGTGGGGTGGGGGGAGTGAGTGAGCAGCTGTGTGGTGCTTAGTTGCTGGCTGGGGTTAAACCACGACAATAATGTATGAAACCAGGTAAAGAGAAAAGATGAGACCTAGCAACAGTAGGAGCGCAGATGCCTATGGATGGTAATGAAGCTGACTGCAGATCCAAGCCCACCAGGAAATTGGAGGGAAACTTGTTGGTCAACCTAAGAGAGTCTCCTTCAGGAGAAAGGAGGGCAGATTGACTATATGCTCATATAGAATCATAGAAATATAGAATCATAGAATCATTTAGGTTGGAAAAGACCTTCAAGATCATCGAGTCCAACCATCGTCCATGCCCACTAAACCATGTTCTGGAGTACCTTGTCTACGCGCTTTTTGAATACCTCCAGGGATGGTGACTTAACTACTTCCCTGAGCAGCCTATTCCAATGACTGACAACCCTCTCAGTAAAGAAAATTTTCCTAATATCCAACCTAAATCTCCCTTGCCACAACTTGAGGCCATTTCCTCTTGTCCTATCACCAGCCACCTGACAGAAGGGACCAACACCCACCTCATTACAACCTCCTCTCAGGTAGTTGTAGAGAGTGATAAGGTCTCCCCTCAGCCTTCTCTTCTCTAGACTGAACAGTCCCAGCTCCCTCAGCTGCTCCTTATAAGACTTGTGCTCCAGGCCCCTCACCAACTTGGTTGCCCTTCTCTGGACATGTTCCAGCAACTCAATGTCTTTCCTGTAGTGAGGGGCCCAAAACTGAACACAGTACTTGAGGTGTGGCCTCACCAGTGCCGAATACAGGGGAACAATCACGTCCCTGCTCCTGCTGGTCACACTATTTCTGATACAGGCCAGGATGCCATTGGCCTTCTTGGCCACCTGGGCACACTGCTGGCTCATATTCAGCTGGCTGTCCACCAGCACCCCCAGGTCTTTTTCTGCAGGCAGCTTTCCAGCCACTCTTCCCCAAGCCTGTAGTGCTGCAGCTTGGGGTTGCTGTGACCAAAGTGCAGGACCCAGCACTTGGCCTTGTTGAACTTTATACAATTGGCCTCAGCCCATCGATCCAGCCTGTCCAGATCTCTCTGTAGAGCCTACATATGTCTCTATTACTGAGATGAACACCAACTTTTCTTGTAGTTTTTTATCAGGATGCTTACCTTTCTGATTATGTAGGAGGAACCATACCTACATACTGTGGCACACCACTGCTGTGGATGTGTGGGAAGAGAACGTCAAATAAATAATGACATGGACTGGTGAGTGGTTTTGACCTTGAGCAGGCAGTGTGTTTGACTTGAACTATATGTTCTTCTGTTGACACTGTTTCTGATTCAAAGGTTTTTGGTTCTTACATTGTGATCACAAAACTTAAAACTTTCCAAAGGGCAGTTTTTAAGTCCAAAATTGTTAAGATTAGTTTTTTTACATTGAGAATGGAAATCCTGTATGTGTCTGCTGCTCCCATGACCAAACATGGTACTGACTGCTTTTTCAAGCAAGAATTTCAGTGCTTTCCAAGGCTTGAAAATATTCATAGAGGTATTATGAATATATGATGGGCTAATTGTGCAAGTCAACAACAGGTCTATGAATAGTGGGAACCATTCACAGATGGTTATGACATAGGTATAAACACAGGAATTCTAGCAAATGTCAGAAGTATCTTTAAGTAGAAATGGTACTATCTGTATGCTCAGTGATTTCAAAGCTATCAAAAGAAAATAGAAGGAAAATCAGTAAAATATGAATGGAAGGAAACAGAAACAATGGCTGAGGGGAAAAAAAAAGGTAAAATTCATCGAACTGTGAAAATAATGCAGTCACAGCAAATGCCCTACAATGTCACATGTTTGAGATAAATGGGGAACCCTGGACTCACTACAGCCTACGTGGTCCTTTATGGGAAGCATAAGAAGCACAGAACTAAAGCACTTTACCTGGCTACTGCTGGTATAAAAAATGTCTCTGGCTCTGAGTGCTGGAGACACATATCCTCTCAAAGTATATGAAAATCCATATGCCTTTCTTTTTCTACTCAAAGACAGAATTGTATTCCTAGATGTTAGGCAGCCAGTGATTAAAATAAAGAGCTACGGTGTAGATGAGAATATGCCTATGCTTAGGGATTTCACAACCCCCAGAAATGATAGCTGTAAAGCTAGGATCATCTTTTGGGACCAGACATGGATTTGAAATCTTGGATTCTTGTTTTTGGATGAATGCTTTAACCACCAGTGCCCCTAATAATTGCTTTCTCTACAGTGTGTTAAACTCTTGTTTCCTCCAAGAAACAAACAAACCCAAACAAAACATGGAAGAACACGCACCTTCCCACCCAATGCTATGTCCAGCACTTCTGAACAATGTGAAATGTAAGTGTATGTAAGTGCATGGTAATGATCTCAGACAGCCTTCTGGGTCAATCACTTCAGGGAATTAAGCCCTAGATCTCCAGAAAGTTTCAGGTTTGGACACATACTGATCTGCTCTCGACCAAGGGGTTGGGAACGTAGAGACTTTCAGAGCTAGCTGAGAGAGAGCGAGGGCCTCACTTTTGTTCGTTTCCCTGTAGATGAGTTACCCTTTTTATGGTATCTACCCTCTGAAACTATTTGTAATGATTCTTGTTTCTCTGGTGTTTCTAATGGTGCTCTGTAGGTGGCAGTGCAGAATGCATTTTTATGGCACTTCACCCAACTGAGAGATGTGTTTGGAAAGATTTGGGTGCTTTGGTTATTGTAGTCACTGTATGTCTGTATTTTTCCAGATGACGCAGGCAGTCTTCCTTTACAATTGTTCATTAATATTAACAGACATGTTAGCATTTTATCATTACAATCTTACACATTGTTGGTTGTCTAGTTCTTTCAACTGACTTTTTCCTGTTCTTGCTCTTACATTACTTGTACCATTGCTCGGGTTCATTTAGAAACAAAGCAAACAAATCACTTGGAACTCCTATAAATCGTCTGTCTTTAGTGTGTGCTTTTTTTTTGATGTTTCACCTTCACAGAAAAATGTTTTCAGAACCCTGAATAAATTAAACAAACAACACATCCTGTTCCATAAAAGGAACAAACCAGCTTACTTACTGATAGGGAAATGCATATCTATTTATTTAAAGCTGATGCTTTGAAAGTAAGCGAAGATAGATGGGGCTTTAGGGGTGATGGAAAATCAGATTTCCTCTGCTTCTGCAGGTGGCTTGGCATGACTTCTTAGCTTAATTGATTTATGTTTTTACATTCTCCTGTGGAAACTGATGTAAATTTCAGGACACCATGACCATTTTGCATTCGAAAGTAGGTATTTATTCATATCTGTCTTTCAGTATGGAGTCTTCTGAGCTAGAAGTGCACACAATGTTTCAAACATTATCATGTTATTCAGTTCTGTGGTTTGGAAATCTTAAATCATGGGTTCTTTGGCAGGGAACTTCAACTTTCACAGGCAGGAATATGCATGTTCATTCCCAATGTCATTAGCTTCTAGAGCAAGTTAGGTTTACAAACTAGTCCCATCCTATGCCCTCTTGAATAACTTTCTATCCTTTCCCACTCATTGAAAGCTAACACTGTCCTGGTACCTGCAGACCTAACCATGAAGTCCTTGTTCCTTGTTCCAACACTCCAGTATCAATGATTCTCTATCATTTGTAGACTTGTCATTATTTCATTGGAGATGAAAATTAGAACATAGAATTTAGATGACCACTTACACAGCATGAACAGGAGCACTGAATCTAGTTGTCAAAACTTACAATTTTAAGGCTGCAATACAATTTTTTGAAAGAGCAAACAGGAATGATTTACGGTAAACCATTCTTTTCTCTAGAACCCCAAAGGGCAACCCGTAACTGTGATTGTCAGTTTAACAGATCATATCTCTCTGCAGGAAATGTAAAAGATCACTTACCTAAAGTTGATATGGTCATGAAATTGCTGGGAAAGAGGCACATCTGCCTTGCAGATACCAAGAACGGAAAGCAGCCTGCGGCACCTAGAAGCGCAGTACGCCAGCCCAGTCTGTGCTCCTCCACTCAGCTGCCCACAGCAGCTCTGTGTGATGCACTGGTTCCCAAGCCAGCTTGCTCAAAGACCTTTTCCTGACACATACATACACCATTCATATTGCTGAACAGTGATTATTTCAAGTGACAACTTCTTTATGGTACCTTTTGCTTGTTTTTGAAGACCTATTGTTATGATGGGGTTTATACAAATGTTTTTATGTGTGAAGTTAATTGAAGGCCAATGACAAGAAGTTGAGACAGTCCCATGAACAACTGCAACTGAAGGCAAGACCGAAAGATAGATGTTTCTTTGTACAGCTGAATTGATACTGTACTAAGATCTTTTACATGGCTGCCCAGCCTGTTGGACTAGATAGGTCAGGCATCCAAATCACACTGCAGATGCTATATTTACTTTTAAAGTGTCTCTGTCACGTGGCTATACATAGCCATTCTCATTCAGGGCAAGCAGCCTCAACAAATGCAATGCTCTATGAAATTGTTAAAGGACTTTTAATTAAACCTTTAATACAAAAATTTACAAAAATACAAAAGAATGCTTTATCTGTGCCTGGAGTCTTCATAGCCATAGTAAGTGATTCTGTTTTCCTCTGTCTTTATAGAACAGAAACCACTTTTGTTATGTGTTTTATCTGAAATTAGGATTAAAAGCTTTTTATCTGTTTTCCTGCAATAGTAACGTAATTAAAAGTTCAGTGTTATATTTTAGCCTATGTTTTGCCTCAAGGCAATATTTTTACTAAAACTCTATTATGTTTTTGCCAACATAGAGTAATTTTGAATAAAAGGAATCCAGATTTGGTTAGACCATGCAATGATAAGGAAAACAAAGAAACAGTATTATCCTGCTTATTAAATTATAATATTAAGCCATTGATTGGAAAAGAAGCTTGCCACTGCTTCAAGTCTTTGGCATGCTGATTACTGGATTTCCTATATATGAAAATATTGCTTTTTTAGATAAGAATAATTTGAAAAACAATGATTGCATATTATGATTACTGTTACTCTCATATTGTCTTTTGTTTCCCACAGAGATGGGTTTTCTTGCTGTACTTGCTCTGCCATTACTTCTCTTAGGGATCAGTGGAATTATTTATATTTACCAGTCAGTCAGGTGGCTATTGTCCAAATCAGCTGTGCAAAACAAGGTGGTGGTGATCACGGATGCCATCTCTGGACTGGGCAAGGGTGAGTTGTCTCATTTTTTCTCAGTGTCAGAGAATAGAAACAGCCAGAGAGCCACCTCTTAGGTGATAAAATGTGCATACATTAACTTGTATATATTTGTAACTGCACGGATGAAGCAGAAGTTAAGAAATATATTTTTAAACAAATCCTATGATTTTTAAATGTACATTTTTAGTTTCAGCCACAGGAACTGCTGGTAAACTTTTAGGAACTACAGAGCTTTGTATTTATTTAATTCAATAGAATGAGAGGTTTTGTAAGCACATTAAGAGTTCTATTTTTAGCATGTTGCTACTATGAGATCTTATTACTTAAGCTGTCACTGGAGGGTAGCAGCAAATCAGTATAAACAGGTGTCACCTTACTCTTTACATGTTCCTTTTCAGCCCTTAAAGACTTCAACATTTCCTGCTCCCTGTAAACAACAGTGCTCACCCCTCTGTCCCTGTTCATATCTCTGCCCCCTTTATCACCCATGTTACTCCACTTATATTTATATATTATATATTTATGATATTATTTATCACTCCAGTACCTCCAAGTGGGCTGCCTGGCTGTGTGTAATGGTGGGTTCAGTGGACAGAAGGAAAGCGTATGTGATAATTTATCTATTTATATAAGCTGATTGCCTGGGTGGCCAGCCTCTTAGCATATACTTCTTCTTGGCTTGTATTTCCTGCCTACACAGTGCTACCAGATTAAAGGTACTGCGTCATATATTGCTTATGTACAGTTCTGCACTAGGCATCAGTTGAGGGGCAGTATATGCAAATGCCTGATAAGGCAACCATAGCTTCAGGCTACGTTTTGGTATTTTCAGTGAAGACTTCCTGTATGTTAGAAACCTTACACTCCAAAGCAGAAAACAGATGGGGAAAGGGAAAGGTCTTGCAGAATTATTCCTTAGCAAAACAGAGCAGAGATCTGCAATGGAAATACACATTATGTTGGCAAGGAGTGCTCTTTATCAGAGCCTGTTAGGACAAGGTATGAAATAATTCTGACCTCCACGTCCCACCTGGTCTTCCCTTTCCCTGGCACACTTCAGTTTCAGTTGAAGATAATATTAGCATGAATTTTCTCTGATTGGTTATATTTCAGTATTTTTGTTTGGAGAATTATGATTTGCAGTTCTCCAGCTAAGATTGGGTGTCTCATAGGATACGTAGAGGTTTCTAGACAGAAGTCCTGCTTGGAGCAGGAATATCACCAGTGCTAGATCTGGTGCATTGTGGCTTCAAGCCAAATATTGGAAACCTGCAAGGGTACAGAACATTTATTGAACATAAGAAAAAGGAAGAGCAACAGACGTCATCTACCTGGACTTGTGCAAAACATTTGACACTGTCCCACATGACATCCTTGTCTCTAAATTGGAAAGACATGGATTTGATGGATGGACCACTCGGTAGATAAGGAATAGAAGCCTTCCAGTACTTAAAGGTGCCTACAGAAAAGATAGGGAGGGACTCTTTATCATGGAGTGTAGTGATAGGATGAGGGTTAATGGTTTTAAACTGAAAGAAAGTAGGTTTAGAATAGGTATTAGGAAGAAATTCTTTACTGTGAGGGTGGTGAGACACTGGAATAGGTTGCCCAGAGAGAATTTGTGGATGCCCCATCCCTGGAAGTGTTCAAGGCCACATTGGATGGAGCTTTAAGCAACCTATCTAGTGGAAGGTGTCCCTGCCTATGGCAAGGGAGTTGGAACTAGGTGATCTTTAAGGTCCCTTCCAACCCAACCCATTCTCTTCTCTTCTCTCTTCTCTCTTCTTTCTTCTTTCTTCTTTCTATTCTCTCTTCTTTCTCCTCTTCTCTCTTGTTTCTCCTCTTCTCTCTTCTTTCTCCTCTTCTCTCTTCTTTCTCCTCTTCTCTCTTCTTTCTCCTCTTCTCTCTTCTTTCTCCTCTTCTCTCTTCTTTCTCTTCTCTTCGGTACCTTGCTCCAGCACTGCATGCGACCCGGGGAATATTTTCATAAGTTCAATTTCCTTATTAACCTTCATTTTTTTAAAAAAAATTTTGTGACTAGCTGCTGCCTCTCCCTTGAGGCTACAAAGGCAATGACCTCCCCCTCCCCCCTGCCCTTTCCCACAGAGAAGAAAAAGGAGGTAACTCAAATCAATTTTATTTTACTATCCTAAACATATCTACTGCCAGTATCCCATAGGGTGATAATGAGAAGTTATTTGCAGGCTCGAATCATTCCAAATCATGCAGAATTCACTGTGCAGTCCACTCATGCATATGTGATGGCCATTCATCCAGAGCTTTAAAATACCAGCTGTCTGGACAGCTGCTGCATATTTGAGCTCTTAGGCAACAGCCAAATTCCTTTTCCAACATGCCATAATTTCCGGACTAAAGACAACATTTATCAACATTAAAAAAGAGAAACAAAAACTATGACGATTGAAGTTGTTTGCAGTGGTTTATCGTTATTTAACCTGATTCCTGTTTCTTCTCAGTGCTATATCTCAGGAAAGTCCAGGATAGTTCTAGAGGAGAACATAATTCATTTCCCTTTTCCCCTTTTATTGCTGTTCACACAGTAGTCACATTTTATTCACAAAGTTGCCCCAGCTGTTATATTTATACAAAAAATAGTGGTGTAGTTGTCCTAGTACTGGCAAATAATCTTTGGGGCTTTAAATAAAAAATCTTTCTATGCTAGAAAAAAGAAAATGAAAGACACGCATAAAATTACTCTTGTAAATAATGAAAAAGATTACATAAATAGAAGTTTCCAGCTGCACAGGTTTACAAAGATAGAAGAGTGGATCCAGAAGTGCTTCCATACAGATATTAAGAGTCTAGCATGGGCATTTAAGAAATCTAAGATGGGCATATTAGCATAACTGGATTTCCCTGTGGGTATTGAAATCTAAAGAAAATGCTTTTTGGAGGACAGACAGCACTAGGGTTGTACTCTTTCCCATTCAAAAAAGGCCGTAGTAACTAAGACAAATCAAGTATGCTGGAAAGGTCTAAGAGTAATTTTAAGACCACATTCCCATTCCACCCATATTGAATATGTAACTGTCATACAGATTTGGTCTAGGGACCAAATATGAGGGCTCCAAGACTGAAAGCTTTTTGGGAGACCTAATCAGGAAAAAAAAAAACCACATGAGGGGAAAAATAACTGTTGATTTCCAATCCTACCAGCACACATAACCCACTGTCAAACCCACAGACATCTGGTTTGGGGCACAGTGGGCACATCATCTGTCGCATCCTCAGGCCTATCTGAAAGACATTATCTATTACAAGAAAGAAGAGATGGGAAATTGTATACTTTTCCTGGTCAGGAGGACAACCTTGACAGATTCCTGGACTGAGAGCCACAGTTTCAGTTCAGCAGATCTAGAACGTGCACCCTGTAGCAGCCTGTAACAGCCAGAGGCATACAGCTGACAATGAATTCCCAAAAGATGCCCATGAGATATCCATGCTCCATGTTTTTAAACACCTTTCTTTGGTCAAACTGACAGGACAGTGAGGAATATATTCTCCCTCAACACCACCTAGACAAGAAAATAGACCAGACATGCTGTCAAGAAGCTCCAGCCTGGTATTTCATAGTCTGGATTGAGTTGATCACATACTCCCATGAACACCTAAACTAATGAGTTGGCTACAGTCTTGTAGCCAGAATGGAGGTGGTATGATGGGTAACACTGACTGCCAGTTCCTCTTGTTACGTGAGTCCCCACTTTCAGAAAAGCACAATCATAGTTCACTTGCATAAAAAAGGGAGAAGAATCATCCCTAGAGACCTAGCTTAAACTGGGGTGAACCCCTAGCTCAGAATAACCCTGAATATATGGAGAAAAAAGCAGTGCCATCCCAGCATACCCTGAAACTTCTCAGTGCCCTTCTCAGGAAGGCTTCAGGGAATGTAGCTGAACAAGAGGTAGTTCAGGCTGGTCCCTGATGCCTCTGATGACTACTGGGAAGTTCTAATACTCAGGAGATAAAGGTCTTGGGATGGATTGCCTATGGAGGGAACAGTCTGTAGAAGAAAGGCCTCTCTCATTGATGCTCCGTTGGTGGGCCAGTGGATGGTAAATTTCTCTGTATTGCTCTTTCTCAAAGTTGTAGGTAAGTTTCATGTTGCCAAGAGTTTCATGAAGGTAGCATACAGAGCTAGTTTTACTATTTACTGGGGTTGGTTGGTTTCTTCTTTACACTGCAGTAGACATGAAGTTGCAGAAGATGCAGTTTGTATTGTAACAACCTAAAGTATGTCTTTTTGAATATATTTTGCTTTATAGCAAGTGTGGCTGTAGGTGGAGAGAGTTAAGGAAGGTAATCAGAACAATTTTTCTAACTCAAAGCCATCATCCATTAACTGGCATATTGTTATTTTCTTAATTAAATTTTTAAATCCCATGACTAAAGAGTGCCATTGTGCTGTACCATTAATTGTGCATTATACCATTACATTAAATTTTAATTTGTTACTGACATATATATTATTGCCATTTAATGTTTTATTTTTTCTCATATATATTTATTCTTTCAAAATTAATGAATTTTAGAGCATAGATTCAACATCATTAGCAAAACCAGCATCCCATTTCAACCAAAATAAACAAAATCAAATTGTTGTTATTATTTATTTTGAATGTATTTCTCTCCTAGAATGTTCTCGGGTGTTTCATACAGGAGGAGCAAGACTTGTGCTGTGTGGCAGGACATGGGAAAAGTTAGAAGCCTTGTACGATGCTTTAATTAGTGTGGCAGACCCCAGTATAGTAAGTATTTCCTCACTCTGCTTTGAAAATTCACAACTTGAGGTAAACACCTTGTTCAGGTACACAAAGCACTTTTAAATCCAGTAGAACAAGGTACATGAAACATGATTCACTGTTAATGGTGATTTTGGTCACCCAGGTAACACACTTAGCACAGTCCAGGGGAGGGAGAGAGAGAGAGAAGCATCTCTGAATGTCTTCAGAGCATGATGCCAAAAGTATAAGTCAGAAATCCTGCTCTCTTGAGCTAATTCAAGGCAATTACTGTAAAGCAGCTGAGTGGTCCTGCATTTTGAACAAGCCACCCAACTAGAAATGCTAGGCAGAGGAATTTGCCTGTTAATTTGGATGAAAGGGATCCAAAGTGCTTCATTTAATCACAGGAAGTATCATCCATTTTTCACATAATTAGAATGCTCGAGGAGCGAGAGATGGGTCTAAATATTGAAATAATTTTGAGTTTCTCCACTGCTCTGGGAGAAGTCCCATCTAGAAGGGCATGGGACCATATGAATAAGAGTACCCTTTCCTCATTAACACTGGCTGGGTCACCATGTAAGTAGACATGCAAGGCTGCCCCTGCTGCCAGTTTCTTTGATGCTCATGGGAAAGCTTTCCGTCTGTGGCCAACAGATATCTTACTCATTTTGGGGCACAGGTGTTCTGAAGGCATCACACAAGTTCTACAGCCATTGCTCACCAGACCAACAAACATTTGCATTTGACCCCTTTTTTTCAGTAAGCTTCATTCATCTGCATAAATAAACATAAAAGTAGTATGTTCATGTTAGTCTGTGCAGATTCAGCTAGGAAAAAAATATTAAGTATGACTAAGGGATCTGCATTACATCACCATAGTAATATAATAAGAGAAGATAGTCAGAGTTCATTCCTTTGTCCCATAGCTGATAAAATCTACATCTCTGCAGAAATCATACAAATGAAAACTCTGTTTGAATAACCTATAGCTGAACAAACCATTCTTACCTTTCAACTGTCCCCCATGTATACATAAATTATCTATCAAAGCACCATATCCTAGCCTCTGTCGTCAGCAAAGTTCTCCAGAGGGCTGGTTACACAAAGACTATAACTTGGAGTGGTAGGAGTCACCCTGTGTCTATTATCTGTCTCCACTAATTACAAGAGAGACAAAACTCAATAGGGTAGATCTAGTCCGGCTTACCCTTCCCATGGTGTTCTGATTCATCTGAATTTCAGAGTCTATGAATACCTGTTGCTGAACTACCTTCTTTCTAGAGTGGGTTAAAAAAAACAAATGAAAGTTTTTGTAAGAATGATAAAAGCACTTTCTTCAGATATCAAGGTAGATTAATTTACAAGACAAGTAAATAGGAACACATTTTTATACAACAGGTATCCTTGAAATAAGTCTTTTCTTTATTAGACATATGCACCAAAGCTCATACTTATGGATATCTCAGATGTAAACTGCATTCAAGATGTAGCTAAGGAAATCCTGAATTGCTATGGCTGTGTGGATATACTGATCAACAATGCAAGCATGAAGGTGAAAGGAGCAGTGCAGAGCATTTCATTGGAACTTGATAAAAAGATAATGGATGCCAACTATTTTGGACCTATAACATTAACCAAAGGTATTTTAATTTCTTTTGCTGTTTTCCTGTTGCCACTTAAAGCTTGAGATCCAAGTCATTGGTGTTACACTGTTTCATCTGCACTTATTTTTGCCTTCTGCATTAGAATCAGATGCAATCCTGGGAAAATCAATGGACTGAAATTGAGGTGAAGATGATCAAAATCAGAGTGCCTGGGTTTGGAAATAGACTGGTCAAGAAATATATAAGCAGGTGTTTGAAAGACAGACTTTTTTTAAAAATGTCTGCTTATTGTATTTTGTATATGGTGACTCCTTTATTTATGTGCTTGCTACCTCTGTTACAAAGACAGTTGTTTTCAAAACCCTTGCAAGGATACAGACAGGCTGACAATTAAATGTGATAATATTTCACCCAAATCTGCACATAGAATCCAAGTGAAGTCTAGAAGACACTCAATTTCCAGCTACTGGATTTTGTGATATTTTTGATTGCAGTATTGAGACAACCTTCATTAAAGTTGTGCTATCTACACTTCAGCTGTCACTTCTTTTTACTAAATACATTGAGGTATTTTGCTTATGTGGCTTTTTATTTCTTTTTTTTAGCTATTCTTCCCAGCATGATCTCAAGAAGAAGTGGCCAAATTGTTCTAATTAACAGTATTCAAGGAAAAATAGGAATCCCATTTCGTGCAGCTTGTAAGTTATACATAGCAAAAATGTGCATTCTAATGCATAAATTGTGAGTATTCTATGGCACTGATAATAGATTATTAAAAGTGCTAATTTGCGTCCTAATTCAGTAAACTCTTAATACCATATTTGGCTGAAAAATTTTCAAAGAAGTGGAACTCAAGAAGAAATATTTAAAATAGTATCTTTGAAGTATAACTACTGCCTAAGATATTGGGGACAAGAGGATATAAAATGTGACAATAAGGGGTTTTTATGATCTTAGGAGACATTCAGGAAACAGCAAGCTTGTAGGTCTAACATCTGTACTGGGCATATTAATAGAAACCATAACAAAGAATGAAGTAATGTACAAATGTAACATACTGGTAGATACTAGCTACTGCTTTGTAAAGTGAGATTCATGCACTTAATGGATTTGTGTGTGGGAGTTTAAAAGGAGATGTAGTAATTGTATTCTGCTTGGCTTTCCAGAAAATTTTCAAGATGGTCTTTCATCCAAAGATCCTAATGAAACTAACCCATCCTGAACTATGATGAAAAGTCTTTGCATTAATAAAACGCAAAGTTAGTGGACAGAAAATATAGGATAGATGTAAATAGATATTTGTAATTGTGACAGGATGGCTAATCATTCCATGCTTAATTTTCCAAACATTCATGTTTTATGGAGCTCTATCATACCATACATCTATATCAATGCATTCATATATCCAAACATGCATATGTGGGGGTTTTTTTTCTTTCTTTTAGATGCTGCTTCTAAGCATGCTGCTGTAGGCTTTTTTGATTGTCTTAGAGCTGAAATGGAAGAATTTGATATTTCTGTCAGCACTGTGAATCCAACCTTCATCTGTTCATACCATCGCCAACCAGCACCTGGCAACTGGGAGGCATCTATTTGGAAATGTAAGGTTTGATGCATCAAGAGAGATGGTAGATAAGGCCTATATAGTAGTATGGAGGGTTTCCCAGGGAGAAGACAGGAGCATAGGGAAAAGAATGGAAATGACAAAAAGGATGAACAGGTTAGGGGAGCAAAAGAAAAGAAAGATTGGAGAGTTCAGATGAGCCTAGTGAAAAGAGAAGGAACATGGAAAGAGACAACAGTATGTAATAAAATAAATACACTAGGGGATGGGAAATGGAGGTAGAGCAGAGCATGAAAGGTCCAAAGGGAGACTTTCACTCCACTCAGGTTTGCTCCTTCTCTTAGGGACTGTGAGGGTTTTACTTCAAAATTGTAAAAAGATCTTAGGGACATAGTGATGAGAGAAAGGGAAGGGGTAAGAGATTGAAAGTGTGTATGAATTTAACTAATTTTACTGATGCACTAGCTGTGCATCTTTTCACCACCGTTCCCTCAGATGTGTCTGTCTGTCTGTCGCTCTCACTCCTCTCTGTTTGATTTACAGTCTTTTTCAGAAAGGTGGCATATGGTGTGCACCCAGTGGAGGTGGCAGAGGAAGTCTTGTGCACAGTAAGCAGTAAGAAGCAGGAGGTACTTATTGCCAACCCTATCCCCAGAGCAGCAGTTTACATTCGGACCTTCTTCCCTGAGATGTTTTTTGCCATTGTTGCCTCAGGGATTAGGGAAAAGCTGAAGACAGAAGAGGAAAATTGATTTTGTTCAGTTCTTTACCCTGCTTTTGACCTGAAAAAAAGTTTGGTTCAAATGTCAATGATTTCTGCTTCTCACTATGGGTAGAATAAAGCAGGAGGCTTTATTAAACATGAACCAGCCAATGTCTCACTTAGTGATTCACTACCATTGTCACACGCTCATCTGTGGGATTTCTACTCTTCTGGATTTAGTGAATATGACAAGACGTCATTGTTTGCATTGCAACAGTATGGGAAAAACTCTACTAGGAACTCTATTACTGTTTTAAGAGAGTGATGCCCAATCTAAATTGGTAGATCAAAGTTTGGGGACCTGCAGCAACTTACCAGAATAGTCTGTCAGTGCTAGGACTGATGGGAACTTACAGGAACAAAAGGAAGGGGAAGTAAGGAGGTGTGGGAGAGAAAGCAGTAAAAATCAGTGGAAAATGGGGTTGGAGCCTTAATCAGAGTGTTCCTCAGATGTGCTTTTTGGAAGTACTTGCAGGATATGCAAACGTTTAGCGCAAATAAGAGCTTATCTAGTTCAATATCTCATCCACAACAGGACCCTGGAGTACATGCTTAAAAGATGGATTATGAGAGTGGGACAATAATATGGAGACACTCCCTGTATTGTACTCTCCCAGGTTCTGGTAATCTGCTACACAGTTTGAAACAGAATCTGTCTCTGTGTCTTGTTAAACTATCAATTTTTCACACAAATTTTTCAAACTCCTGTTTGAAACATTCCATCCCTGAGGAAAGGAACTAATCATATATTAAAAAAAGACTTCATTATGTTTACTTTAAACCTGTTGTCAGATAATATTCTCTGATATCTCCTACTTCTTTTACTGTGAGAGACAAAAAGTAATGGTACTCAATTCATTCACTCCCAGTCATCCATGCCCATCATACTTTCCATGCAGTTACCTGTTTTCCGAGTTGGAGAGCCCTGGTATCTATTCACTCTCTGTATGTGAGAAGTCCAGATTATTATTCTTGTTCTTCTTTATATCTTTTCTTGGTTTACTTTTTTTTTTTTAAGATGGACAGGCCACAGCTGCATGCAGCATTCAAGATAGATAAACAATCTGGACTCACAGACAAGCAGACAGATGCTTCCTGCATTTTTCACTTCTTTTCTTCTTCTGCATGTCTTATGCAAATTCCTGGTTTTGAGATATTTTTCTGACTGCTACTGAGCACTGAGTTCCCTTGTCCACTCTGCTATGTGTGGTAATTAATCATTATATTCAACATGACCGTGGCCATTACTCATGTCAATTGTGTAAATTCCATATAATTCCCGAAGTCCTCTCACTCCTAGATATTCTGAGTTTCTCTTCCCTATCACATTTTCCATTCATGCTGTGAACTTACCCCTTTTTTGTTTCATACTGTGAGCTGAACCAGAATATAAATAAAGCTCATGCAAGGGTGTCCTGATCTTCAGTTTTACATCTAAGAGCTTGAATTCTGTCTCCCAAATCCTCCTCTGGCCTTTCTTTTGTCATCAGTACTCACAGAGATCATGACCACCTGCTTTTTTGCAGACACTCCCAAAATGCCTTATTTGCAGAATACCTACAAAGGAAATACCTACTCAGAAGCATGTAACCAAACTACACTTCCTGCTACAACAAGTCCAGTTGCTCATATAGCTTTCAACACCAGCTGCACTTATCTACGTCTTTCTATCAGTAAGAATCACCAAACATTAAAGGAACTAGTGCATTGTTATCATCTTGCAGGGACGTTAACCTGTTCCTGTATCTCTAATTCATTTGCTCTGGCAATCAAGAAACATGCATGCATCTACCTCACTCAGGGAAGTCTAGTTCACAACTAGTGAGAAGTAGCCAGTTCCTGCAGTACCTGCTGGAGTTCCATCTATTTGCTGTTGTAGCACTGGGCTTTTATTGTTGTTTGAATGACTATACCTTAACTGTGAAGTCAACCATCCACTTTGCCAAAAATTTTCTTGCTCCTCACCAGAACTCTACTCCCTCAAGCAAATGTGCTTTACCTGTGGTCTCAGTTATACTTGTGTCTGTGCCTAAGCAACAGCCAAGCCCTTCACAGCTCCACAAAATCATCAGAAAAGGATCAGAGAATCATAGGACATCACAGCTAAACATGAAACAACATTATCTTGCTTTGTTGTAAAAACAAATGGATTGCATGTTCAAATAAGCTGAATAATCCTTCTGCTCCATTTTGCACTTTCTAGATATCAGCAGGAATTCTTCATTGGTTTTGAATATTTCACTTTAAAAATTTGGAACAGTTCAAGAAATCACAGTGAGAAGAAATGAGAGTAACAAAAGTAAAATAACACCTGTGGTCTATCAAGAAATTTTTAAAGAACAGATGTATTTTAATCTAGAAAGTAGAAGAAAGTCATATCTAAACAATTTTCAAATACCTAAAATGTACTCCAAGAGGATAGAACTAAACTGTTCTCCATTTCTGCTGTAGTAGAACAATGTGCTAAAATTACTGCAAAGGAGATTTACAGGGAAAGAATTTTCTGCTAAGAATAGTTAAGCATGAAGGATAAATTGCCACAGAAATTTTAGAATGCCTGTCTTTGGAAGCTTTAAAGAAGAGATTAATGAAACATCTGTAAAAAAGCAATGTAGCTTTAGTTTATCCTGCCTAAAGGAAAAGAAGGATTAGGTGACCTTTTAAATGGGTCACACTTTTCTATAATTCTGTGGTCTTTTCTCATTTTGAGAACAAGGATTCTCCACTGGTATTTCCGAAGTAGTGTTTTTTCCTCCAGGGAAATCTATTATTTAATCTGAAGTTTTCTATTTATTTCATTTGTCCATCTCTGCCTTACTGTTTAAATACCTGTGAATATATGTTGCATATAAAAATATTATGACAATAAAAAGAAATATTATGAGTTCATTAAGAGATATTCTCTATGAGCCTCACTCAGCCATATTTTAATCTATGTGGTTTCCTAACTTTTATAAATGAGGACAAAACTAGGCCTGCAGATTTAGTTGTAGAAGTCATAGGAGAAAGATATTAAACTACAGCTCCTTTAATTTTTTTTTTTAAGCTTCTCACATGCCTAAAGGGCACATAATTTTCTTTTAATGTGAGCTGCAGCTGGCTGCACTGTTTCAAATTTATGGGTTTTGTGCTGAAATCAACTATTCTTGGTGTTGGCCAAGAAAGTTGACATTGCTGGACACAAGTGCCCTTGAAGTAAGGAAGAATTTAAAAGAGTGCTAAGACTGGAAAGTCTTAGAAGTGAGGAGACTCTTGTCTAATTTTAGACATCTGTCTTAGAGCCTACTCAGAGCTAACCTCCCACATCCCCTTCTTAAGCAGTGGAAAGAAACAGGTGCCTTTAACCTGTGATTTATCCAACATACAGCTTAGGATAACATGAATTGCATCCTAGAAGTGCCTATTTCTCTCATTAACTTTCATTGGACTCCAGGTAACCAGCGCAACTGTAGATCTGGGTATCTGTGTCACAGGCAGCTGAAGTTTACTGAGATGCCACATTCATCAGGATTGATTGGGTCAAATGAACTGGAATAAAAGTGCCACGGTATTTTCTAAGCTGCCCTTTTTTTTTTTTTTTGCCTACTTTCAAATAATGTTGTTCAAGGACTTACCCCAGAACTATCAATGTCTACAAACTGGGAATCAAAATACGGGCCAGAATGTGAAATCATGGGTTGCAAATAGGGATAAGTAGTCTTGCATTTCATCAGGTGAATCTGTTTACAAAACATCCAGCAAAACACTTACACCTCCTTGAATGGTTAGCATGTGAGAAAACCAGACTGTCTGAGATTTAAGTATTGATCAGGATGGGGGTCCTACTGCACAGTTATTTAAAAGCTCTTGTCCAGATACAGTGTTTTGTATGAGTGCAAATGACTGTGAGAACCCTGAGGAAAGAGCATAGGGTAGAGACTACCAGTCTGTGTTTATAAACTGCAGGCTAAAAAAAAAACGTGGAACTTAAATTAGATCTTTTAAAGATCTGGTAAGAATAAACCAAGTATGTTCCTGGATGAGGTGGAAATTCATTGGTGACACCCAGGAACAACATGAGATTGGGTAAAAATCTATTGTTAAGAGACCACAGTTATTATAAAGTAAGAAAAGCAGAAAGTCAGATGGAATCAGGAACAATACCTCTATCAGTGAAGACGTTAGAAACAACTCTACCACAAAGAAATAATGTGAAACAAGTGGAAGGAATCAAGATCTTGTGTTCTGGCCAAGGCATTGAGACTACTTCTACTAGAGTGGATATCAAACTGTCTAGGAACTGCTTTTTTCATCTGCAGAACTGAAGGTGGCAGTTTCAGAATACTGGGTATGCTGTAATGAATAAATACAGACTTTTCTAAAGATGAAAGGGGAAATCTTATTGCTGTCTACAGCTACCTAGTGGGATGATGTAGAGAAGATTCAGCCAGACTCTTCTCAGATCTGCACAGTGGAAGAAAAAAAAGGTAATGGACACAAATCAGAACACATGAAGTTCTGATTAGATATTAGGAACTATTTTTTTCCACAATTACAGTAGTCAAGCATTGGGACAGGTTGCCAATGAGGTCAGGAAATTGAAGTCAGGAAATCTTACTTCTTGCATATATTCAAAACTCAATTGCTTAAGGCTCTGAGCAACATCATCTAATTGGTCTGGCTTTGAGAAGGGAGGCTGGGCCAGAAACCCCCAGAGGTACCTTCTAACTTAAATTATTCTGTGTGACTCTACAGGTATAGATGAGTTTTGCAGTTGGTCTCCAGCCAAGATAATTTTGATATTCCCCCAGCCAGAGAATGTGATTTTGTCAGTTTTTCCAGTGGATGGGAAAATTTAGATGAATACCAAATGCTGAAAATGCTGAAAATTGATGAAACTGCAGACAAGTTATGCAGAGTAAAACACATAATCAAACAAACCCTGCTAAAGGTACCAGGAGATGACTTTGGGTATAAATACCTAAATGACATCCTTTAGTGAGTCCTACAGTGCTCTATGCAATAAGGTGTCAGCTGGCAGGACACAGTCTACTCTAGTCACTATTCAAAGATGCTGCTTTACATTTGTTTGTTTGCTTGTTGGTTTTTTTTTTTTTTTAAGTTATTAATGAGTGTTTAGAAGCTGGAAATAGTTTAAATGCTAAATTAATAAGGAGAATACTATAGCAATTATTCTTTCTGAAGTTCATGTGAGGTAAGTGATGGTGCACAATGACCACAAATTAATCAATTATAAATCTAGTGGACTGCATATAATTTATTTTATTTCCACAGGATGTGAAAAGCATGAAGAAATTATGATGCTAATTTTAAATTGTACACAGTCAGATGCTGTTATAGGACAGGAGCCAACAATTGATTGTAGGAAAATATAGGCTAATGAAAGGAATCTCTGCTATTGGGTAGAGGGGCAAAACTTGAACCTTGAAAATAAAGGTTCATTTAGTATTTGAAGTATAAAGAAAGATGCAATCGGTACTGAAGAAAGTAGAAAAAAGAGGTTCCAAATATTTCCAAATATTAGATTCAATTTTTGGGAGGCAGCAGGGAAAGAACTGTAGGAAAACTCAGGTGGGAAGGTACCTCAGGAGGTCTTTTGTCCACCCTCCTATCAGCTATGAGGTAAGACCAGGTTGCTTAGGGCTTTACCTAGTCAAGTCTTGAAAACCTCTCAAGTCCAAGCCTCTCTTATGTGAACCTATGCTCAGTGTCTCTCTCCTACAATCCACCAGTGTGAAAAGCCTGGCTCCCTGTAATAAATAACCTTCTTGTAGAAACTGGATGACTGCTAGACATTGTAGATATTGGAGAGCTTCAGGTCCCTCTGAAGTCTCCTCTGCAGGCAGAAAAAAACCTCAGCTTCTCATATCACATGTGCTCCAGCCCCCTCATCATCTTGGTGGCCATCTGCTGAACTTAATCCACTTTGTTCCTGTGTTTCCTGTGTTGTGGAGCCTAAAACTGGACACAGTATTCTATATGTTATCTAATGAATGCTAAGTGGCAAGGAATAATCACTTCCCTGGATCTACTGGGTATGTTCCTGTTAATACAGACAAAGATGCTCTTGGCTTTCTTTCTGCCAGGCACATTTTCAGCTTGCTGTGGTCTCAGTGCAACAGTATCCTCAAGCCCTTCTCCACAGTTAATCTTCAGCAATCATAGCAGCCCAATTGTGCAACCACATCTTTTATTCCGATGATATTGCAGCTCATTGACTGCATGTGGAGATCTAGTTCCTCCCACTTGTTTCTCAGGCTGTTTGCATTTGTCTACATACACTTGAGGTGGTTTTTTCTTTACCCTGTTTTGTCATTCCTGAGGTGTCATTTTTTCCTATGGCCTTGCACCTTTTGCTTTCCATCACTGTTGGCTTCTACCTAATGACAACATCTCCCTCCTCCATTATTCCTAGTTTAAAGTATTTCTCAACAGGCTGGCCAGCCTGATCACAAAGGTGCTTTTGTCCAGCTTTGTTGAGTGGACCCTGTTTCTTTCCAGCAGCTCCTCATCCTCTGAGAGATACCTACAGTTGTCAAAGCCAAACCCCTATCACCAGGACCATCTGTGTACAATCAGGTGTTGACACACAGGATCCATGCCCTACTCCCAAGCCTTGTCCTTGCAGGATCAATGAGAACACCACCTGGGGCCTCATGTCCTACACCTTCACCCCTCTTGACATGCTCAGGGTCTCCGTGATAGTATCATTTGTGTCCACATGGATAATCAGCATGGAATCATAGTCTGACGGCTGTCTAGGCTCCAGCAGTCTCCCTGAAACACCTCAGATCTAAGGCCCCAACAGACAGCAAACATCCCTGGATAGCAAGTCAGGTCACCATATAGTGGCCTCTAATCCCTGAAGGACATAGTCTCCCACTACTGTCACTTGCCATGCTCCCCTGGTTCTGATGCATGTTTCAGGCTCAGTTGGCTCTGAATGGTCCCCAGACAAAGCTTGTAGCCTCTTGCCTGCTGCCAGAGATCAAAATTATTCTGCATTTGCAGATCTGCCAATGGAGAAAGAGTTGTCCTCCTCTTGCCAGAAGCCACAACATCCAGTGTTCCTGGTCCTGAGAGTCTCCAGTGAGCACAGTCTCTGGCTGCTCTTCCTTCTGTTCATTATAGGGGTTCATGCTCTCATCTTTGCAGTTTTTCTGTGAAGAGCTTGTCAATTTCTTTTTCATCATTCCTTGTGCTATGCAGCCTTCTCACTTCCCACAGTTCCTTAACTTCAGTAGAGCTTCTCAGCCACAGCATACCTTCTACAGGTAAGGATACTGCCTTCACCTGCTCCAGCTTCAGCAAGTGGCCCCAGGCACTTCCTGCAGCCCCAGACCCAGAGACTTGCATCCTTCCTCAGGAGCCCAGTCTTGGCCAAGACCTCTGCTGTGCCTGGGACAGTTGCTCCAGTTGGTGTTGGGGGCAATGCTCACTGACTTGTCACCACAAATGCTGAATGCTCACACACTGCCTTCAGCAGAGTTTCTGCTGCTTTGAAGAGCAATGGTCTGGGCCCTAAGCTTGCAGTCCAGCAGTCATATAGCTCTCTCCCTAGCACTAGTTGCAAGAGTAACCTGAAACTCCCTGATTGGGAGTCAGCTTTTCCCACTTGCAACCTGGATCTGAAGAGCCTTGAATTTGCTCCCAGAAGAGCTAGAAGCAGAGCCCAGAACAGCTGCACAAACTACAGGCAGCAGCAGCCAGCAACAAACAGTCCAAGCAGTGTCTGAGGTGCTTGCCTGCATCCTGCCCACAAACTGCCTGTTCCGAGGTCACAGCACTCCAAGAGCCAGTTTACACAGCAGATGGAGACTGGGCACAGGTGCCTGCCACCCCTTGGTTGGCTTCCCACCACCTCCCTTCTGAGGAGACTGGCTTATGTGTTGCTTTGTTATCTCACCTCATTTTCTCTCAATTTTCCTCTCTTGCCACTAATGGCCCATAGTTTCCTTCTGAGCTAATTGTTTTTTAATTGTGCTACTCTATTATCAGCTTGACCTTATCACTGGCCATAAACTGACCTACTATGGACGCTGCTGGCATAACAAATTCAGACTACATTTATGTTAGGATTGTTTTGCTTGAAAAAAGCATACAGTGATTTCTCTAAAGCCCAGAGCTGCTCAGTATACTGTGTAAGGCCTCTGCCACCCAGCATTCACAAGTGTGTTTCCTAGCAGGCTCATTAACAGAAGCATTCATACAAAAATGAAGAAAAACTGGTGTCCAACAAAGTAGGCACACATAGCTCAGTTCCATGGGAAAGCTCCACGTTGATCCTCAGAGTGGAGCAGCTGTGTATTCCTAATCTATGAGGATCGTAATCACTTCTAGTGTCCAATCTTTAATGTGATTGTAGATTATTCTTCATGTATAATAATCACAAATCAAATTTTGATTCTTTCTGATACTGTTGTCAGAATGATACATAGAGAATTTCATAGGTGAGTTGTATGTTGTCTACAACCATGTATCTTCCAGATTTCTGTTTGCCTTGCTAGCCATTTTAAATGAGTAGTATTTACATTGAAAGCCTCTTCCCTCTATTAGCCTTTCCTTCACAGCAAATCCTACCACTATGCATATGGTGAAATTCTTGAATCATAAGCTGTAATACACAGATTTTCCTGGAGAGATTGTACTTTTAATAACAAACAAATTATTCAAGCCATACACTACATGTGGGCTGCCATATTTTCTGCCCTACTCTGTGTGGGTTTTGGTTTTGGGATGGGATTTTTTACAGTCTTTTCTATAAAGAATTAGGGTGGAAATCCATAATGCTCTGAAATTCTAACAGACTCACATACTTTATATTAGTATTAGAGACTGCTTAAAAATCAGAGCAGTGGAGGACCTGTGTCATTGTCTTTTTCTGAACCGAGACACCTGAATCTACTTTTCCAATACTAAGACTTCCTTGAAACATCCATGGAAATGTCACTTTTTAATTAAGAAAAATAACTAATGCTACACAAATATACATTTTTATTAATACTGTTTCATTCTAATCTAGTATTATGGTTTACAGAATGTCTTGAGATACGATTCAAATTTACAGAACTGAAATAGTGGCCAGGTGACGCAAGCCTTTTATTGGGTGCGCAGGGTCCTCTGTACTGTTGTGAAAAGAGTTCACATACACATTGCAAGCTTTCTCTGGAGCTGTATGATCAGGAAACTTGTATTTAATCTTTAAACGCCTTTCCAGCATTTTTCTTTTGTGCTTGAATTCCAAAATAGTTTTTGTATATTTGTTAATAGTAGTGACAGCTGCAGCCATACAGCAAGCGAAGGAAGCCCATGCGAGGCTATAAACAAAAAGGTTTATCAGAAATTAGCAGAACATTTTCATATCCAGGTCCTTCAATTTTATTTTTGAAAATACTGCATACATATGATTGTATTAGTGTATATTAGGGAAAGAGGAGCATGGTGGGAAAGGAAGAAAGATTCTTAGTTAATGACCATCTATATACCTTACTTATGTAGTTGACCTCTACATATAGGTTATAATATTCATATTTAATGTTCTGGTTTAATGAAACCCTACCTTCAATTTCTCTGTTTACTCTACTTAGAGCTTAATATCAGAAGGAGGAACTATAAAAAAATGAGGATGCATAAAAAATTAAAAGGTGCAGTTATTGAGGCTACAAATCTCACAGGTGACACTAAGAAAAATTGTGCCAGTTATCCAAAAGGTTTAAAAAGAAAAGAGAAGGCACAATTAAATAGCTGACTAAAGCAGGCTTAGAGCACTGAAATGCATTCCTGAGAAAATACAGGTCATGACTAAACAGAGAAAAGGACATAAACTCTGAAATATTAGAAGTAAAACCATAAGAAGACAGAACTAAAAAATTATATTGAGGTACAATTTGCTAAAAATGTGTGAAAATTCCAGACTGCTGGGTGAGTAATACACGCTGGAGATGTAAAAGTAGCATGTAAAAATATGGCCACAGTGGAATGAATTGGAGTTCACAGTGGAGGAACTTATCATCAGAGCTTTTCTTAACATGGCGAGGTCATAATTATCTAATGAAACATGTGCTTTGGTGGAGAAATCAGTTTAAGAAACTCCTGCTTATCTCTCCTCTGCCTCAGTGCTGTTTGTTCTCACATTCTTGCTGTAGTTCAACAAACTCGTTTAGGTTTTTAAATAACTCCTCTTTTTTTTTTTTTTTTTTTTAGCATTATTTTCAGCCAGGATTGGTTTCCAGGGTGATCAGACAATCAGATGTGTTAACAGAATTTGAGTGTGGTGGAGTATGACACATAGATGTGAAGGGCTCCTAGAAGCGGGAAGAAGGGGAGCAGCTTAAGCTATCTTTGCTCCTGAAGTCAGTCAAACTACACTCTGACTAACTCTCAGATGTGGGGAGCCACAGAAGAGCTCTTATAACAAAGCAATAGCAAGAATAGTGGAAAATCACCAGAAAGAGATAGATTTACCTCACCATGTGAACGGAGCATGAATGGGACAGCAGGCCTATTTATGGTGGTATGTAACCTGTGGATGAAGCCAACTATGGTAGAGAAGAATTGAAGATTAAGCCTCTGGAATGAGATAGAAGTGGCAGGTCTGCAGTAGTCCTGACCCACATAATGGGCATTTTTGGCTGAATAACTGAAGTACAGTAGCATTAGTAGACAAATTGATAGAACTGATACTATGAAGCACAGCTTTTGTTGAAGGTGCTTTTCCTAATCCATGTGTTGAAGCCCTTTGAAGGACTTGATGACATAAGAGTAAGAAACTGATTTCAAGTAAGCTTCTATAAAGGCTTCTTAGCAAAGACTGAAATAAATTAATCTCTTATGAGCAGATTCTCTTGTAGACCAATACTGTGTTAAAAGAGAAAAAACAAAGGACAGAAATAAATGGTTTCCTTTGACAATACAAGAAAGATAACAGTGTGATTCTTCAAAGTTTTTGCCAGAAATTTTGCTTTTCCATAAACAATTTGGAAAAAACGGGGAGTCCCCCATCTGACTAGTGAGAACTGAGGAAGGAAGTGAACAAAGTCTTGCCATTGAGAGAGCCAGACGATAAAGGGCAGTTTGGCTGCAGTGGAAATTCAGCTTCGGGAAGGAGAGGATTTGATCTGAATTCTGCCCAGAGGCAAATGGCAAAAGGAGAAATCAAACAGGTCAACTCAACAAGGAAGCAAACTAAAGCAACCAGTCATTCATCTGCATAAAAGAAATGCTGGTAGAAGCTCAGCTGGATTACGGGTTTTCCTTTTACTCCATGAAGTCTCCCATATGAGGTGTCTCATGGGAATTTAGTACAGGGCAGGTCTTTAGAGAGAAAATGTTGTCTCTTGATGTGAGAATGCCTCAATCTGAGAAACACAAGGAGTGAGACATTCACCAATCATAGAAACATCTTTCAACCTCCAGGAAAACTGCTGAAGAAAAGAGAAATATGGAGGGATTTACTGAGGAGATGTTCAGGGATATCATAGAGTGACTCTACCCATCATAAGCAATTCCAGCACTGAAAAGGAAGAATAAAGGTCTAATGCTTCCTGGACCAGGTGGAAGAGAAACCCTGGCCACAGCAGCTGGATGTGAGGACAGAGGGGGAAATGTGGCAAGTAGAAGGTCCATGACAGATGCTCAGTAGTTCTTGCAGGAATAGCTGCCCTACTAGGTCTGGTGACTGCGATGAAAAGCTGCTGCCATGGGCCCAATTCTTTGTTTGACTGCTAAGGAGACAATTATAAGTCCCCATGAAAAGGTAGCAGACTCTTTGCCTGTGTCTCTGCCTGCCTATGCCCCTGTCATGGTCTTGGTGACATTGTTGGCCACAAGTGGGTGCTGAGGTAGTTAGAAAGGGAGTGTCAGTTATAATAATTAATGCCCCTTTTTTGGCATCTGTTCTTTTTCCTCTTGTAAAAGACACATAGCTTCAGCATCCTTCCTCTCTTACCATCAGATGAGCTTCTCGCATGCAGGCAATGGGAGAGCAGCTAAGAGAGGCTGAAATTAGGTTTCATACAAGAGGAAGGGAGGTGCAGATATAGATTACCAGAATAAAGACAACATTATATATGAAAGGAGATTAGAGGAAAGAAACAAAGGGAGGCAGATGGGAGGAGAGGGTGAGGCACCTGTAAGCATGGCTTGCTTTATTTTTAGATTACTATCAAACTGGGAGACATAGCTGCCATTTAGGCTGAGAAAAGGAAAGAAGAAAGTGAATCTTGAAAGAAAAATGGAGCATACAATTGATTAGAAAAAGGCACCACACAAACCACCCTCCCCAATATCTTCCTGCATGCAGGCACTGATGGCTTGGAAAGTCTTGTGTTGGTACAAGCATTTCATTGGGCATTCAGTGTCCCAGGCTGCACTGAATTGTTAGAGGGCAGCCATGAAATCCTCAATTCCTGAGCGCATGCCATATGGTGAAAGTCTAGGTGCTCAGGAGAAGGCTAGCTGTAGTGGCAGCAGTGATGACATCAGTAATGAACATGATGATAGTGGCGATAGCGGCATCAATGGAGTTGTGTCAGTAATAGCAATGGTGACAGTGATTTGGGTGTTTTTCTTGTCCTCCCAGTGAGATGGAAAGGACGGAACAGACTCCTCAGTACCAGTTTTCTGTTTCCACTGCCATAGGAAGAGGGAAGTAACAAAGGAACACTTCCCCTCTTTTCCACTGACCACTCTTCTTACTGATTTTAGAGTAAAAACAGGCCTAATCTAATTCATGAAAGAAATGGGGAAACCTCCCAGAAATGTGATCAGAGCCCCAAACCAGGGAAACAAAATTATTATTGCAAGAACAAAACCAAGAATGAATGGAAGCAGTGAGAGTCAAAGAAGCAAAATGTATCTAAGTCTGAAAGGAGGGAAGAAGGCACTATTTGAAGATCCTGCACAGCTCCTGTGATACCTGTTGAGGGTATCCAAGTAGCCCTTGGACATTGTCCAGGGTGTTGTCTGGATACTTGGTATTGGACCTTCTCAGACCAGTTCTTCCTGACAGAAGGCGAGTCACCCTTTCCACTTTGAGCAAGTGGACCACATAATCTGCTGGACAAACAGGATAAGATACACCATTTGTCATGATTTGGCTAATCTTCAGCTTGGGAGTACTGACCAGGCCCATCCTTCAGTGCTCTGAAAGCACTAGAGAAACATCTCCATTTATACACATATAACAATAGCTTCAAACACACTGCATCTGCTTGGGAAACAGGCTCCTGGAAAGATGCAGAGCAATGTACAGTGACCTTCAGATGAGATTTGAGTTATTAGGAAGGTGAAAAGTAACAGAACAAAAGACAGAAGAAACCCTTATTTCACTGCAAAAGTCCCTAGTGAGTCTGCATTGTAAAGGCTGCATACAGCTATAAGCTCTTGTTCAATAACGGTACAATAAAAGTAGAAAGAGCAACAAGAATGAGTGACAATGAGCTGTGATCTCTGCTGTCACAGCGCGTATGAAGGAGACAAACAGCCTAAGCTCTGCTCTACTGACCCAAAATATTGGTCCTGACTGACTTTTGATTTAACCCAATACAGCTGTTCCTACTCTTTTTCCCAGTCACAGTTGTGGAAATAGCAGTTTCCAACACCTGAACGTTCAAATTCTTGCTACTGATCAGATTTGATGGATTTTCAAAGACACCTCTCTATAGCAAAAATCCTCTGAACAGCTCATTTTCTTAATAAATTCACTAGATCTCCTCAGAGGATATGTTGCAATTATTTACAGGGCCAAAATAATGTCATTTTATCTAAGCCTGTTTTCAAAAAATTGAACCATCTTGTCTGAAATGTTCCAAATACCTGAAGTATATATCTGATAAGGAAAAATTCAGCCTAAATGGCTAAAGCTGGAAGAGTTTTAAACAACTTATGTAAGGCACTTGTCCTGGGAGATAAGGGTGCTAAATCTGGGTCTGATGTGTATGAAGAACCTCTGCTTCGTGCAGAGCAGTTGGAGGTCTCTGTACTGACTAAAGGATGGCAAATGCAAACCTCACAAGTTTATACATTCTATGCAATAATCTGACAACTGAACTTGGAGAAAAACAGCTGCTACTGAACTGCATCCCCAGGAGTGAAATAAGGTAGACCCATTCCTTATAAATTAGGTATACATTCCTTGAACATGGGGTGAAGTGACTGAAATGTAATGGAAGAACCAAACATAAACCAATAGGTACCAATAGGACCAGCCATAATCCCATGTGTGAGGTCTCCAGTCTTCAGGACCAAGATTTACAGTCATTTGAAATACAGTTGTGTACATCATGTGAGCAACCATGCCCAGAAGACCTAAAAAATAAAATATCATAATAATATTAGAGAATGTAAATTGAGCACATTTTTCTTTGTCACCTTTTTGCAGTTGTCCCTTGACTTTTTGAAGAATATTTTATGAAGTGTCTAAATTCCATAAATCACTCAAAAATACTGGGCATTATAATCTAAATGTATTTGTGTGTCATGTATTTGCCAATACAATCACTAGTAACAGTCCCTTGACACCTACTCTGTGTGCTAGCGGAATCTAGGGGAGTAATGGGACATGTAGCCCATAGGTTTTAAAAGGCAACAAGTTGATTGGTTCTCATCCTCTGAAAACTTCTTAGTAATTCAACCTTGAGGAGGGATCTGCCATCACAACAAAGTATCACTCAGTTGCATTGCTCAGGACACATTTCCCACAGTTTCCTATCATTCAGTGGAAAGATTTTTCAAAGATGTGCAGTCATATGCCCTTTCCCAGTGCCTCAAATGCAGCCAGATTTATCAAAGTTATGTAGGTGAATGAAAAAGTGAACAAACACTTAATGGCCAGTAAAAAGCACTGAAAGTCTAGTTTATGAAAGGGGCTTATATTTAATAATTTATTTTCAAAATTACTACTAGGCGGCTGCTTAAACCTAAGGGTATCTGTTTTCCCTTAGCATTTTATCTTCCAGTAGTGAACTTCCCTGTGAACATCCATGTTTTTGTTTCCAGCTTCATTTACAAATCCATCAATACCCTTGCAGTATCAACTATCCCACTATCTAAAACATGTTAGCTTCTCAGAGCAGATGGTCCCCCACCAAACTGACAACACCCAATTTGTTAGGTTTTCCTAAAGTAGATCTGTTTCATGAATTCTTAAAAAACTACCTAGCTAACACACAGTATCTCAGTCTAGGACACATGTCTTTGGGCATAACAAGTCAGTGCTGACAATGACCTGGCTTCAGTAATCACTGGGAAATGGCCTTTCCTGAAATACTGTTATTGCCTGAAACACCATCAACAGGCAATTAGGAGAGCGCTTTTATGTGGCACAGAGCCAAGAGGCTTCAGGCTGTGAAACACAGCATTCGGTGGTTAGCTAGCACCCTGATAGCACATTCCTTAATAAACTCTTTGGAGAAAGTTGTTTGACTGTCAATGTGGCTATTAGAGAACAGAGACCAGTTGTTCATCTCTCACCAGAGAGGTGATATGTCATAGCCATTTTTGAGTTACATGAACGTCTGTCCTGAATCCTCCAGTCTGGCTGCCTAGAAATGCAAATAACTGGAGTGTGAACATGAGCTCCTATGCTGGAGCTCTCAGCTCTTGTACAAAGATTAAATTCTGAGCCAGGCTCAACATTTTAGCTATGGCATCAGGGCAGTTTGGTGCCTGAGAAATGGTGAAAATTTAACTAATTAGATAAAAGGCGAGCATATTCATATATGGGTGCCTGTCAATGTTCATTTTCATCAAAGGCCACTGAGGGCTACAGGACAGTGGTATCAATGTGTATTTCATAGCCGTGGAGTCAACCAGCAGTGCATATGTATTTAAGAGAAAACCCTCACAAATTAGAATAATAATTTCTGTAAAGTCAAGGGCTGCATGTGGGACATTATAAACCTACATATCCATGGTCAGAAAAATTCACACTGTGATTCTTCTTCTAAGTCACCATGTTCTGCACAAGTTATAACATACATTTTAGGATTTTATTCAGTCTGAGCTAAAGACTGAGAGAACTGAGAAACTGAACACTGGTTTTAATGTGGTTTTTTTTCAATGGTTAAATACTGTAACAGTGGGGTTTTTTAATTGTGTGTTTTCAATATAGCTAGCATTTCAATATAGCTACTGTTTCCAGTAGCTGAATTTTAATTTGCATTTTTCTGTTAGAATCAAGACCATGTTTGTACAAGAAATTGCATCTTCATTACAGATTAGGGCAACTAGATTTGGTTTATATCTACAAAGGATTTATACACAAGTTTAACAGTTAGGACAGATGCTCTTCCACTTTTTAATATTTCAATAAATTTTACTAGTGGAAGTAAACAGAATGTCCAGGAAAAGCCTGCTGCTTACTGTGTAAGCCTCCTTAATACTGTACATGCCAAAACAAAAAACAGTATTAATAAAAGTGAATATTTATGATTATCGGGAGAGGGGAAAGCTGCTAGTAGTGGGCAAAACTGCCTAAAGAGTTGAATGAAGTTCACTACTCTTTCTTTGGAAATAGACATGACAGTGGATCGTGAGGTTTGGTGAGATACAGGAGAAATGGGGCTTTTTTTTGCGCAGTTAGTGGAACTGGTGGTAATAGAGATTTTTAACTAGTTGGACATCTTTGAAGAAAGTAATTCAGAATAAAGGAGATATTCCAGCAGGTTCTCAGAGTTCATAGGCAGCAGAGTTTGGGGACTGCTCTCTGGACTACAGGGAGCTGAGATAGCAATCTTCAAATGTGTAAAATTTAACTGCAAAGAGAAAGGAATCATCTACTCTCTGTTGCAGAAGGGTATCCTAAAAGAAATGCTGTAAACAATTACAGCACCCAGGGCTTTAGATTAGACATGAAGAAAATCTTTAGAATGCTATGAATTGGATTACATTTCCTAAGAAGGTGACAGAAACTTTAATACCAAAGAGGGAGCATTGATTATTTGTTGTTGTTGTTGTGGGCTTGGGGATTTTTTTAAGATGGGGCTAGACAAATATCTGTCAGGAAAGGTTTAGGAGAGTTGGGCCTAACTCAGGGTGGAGTGATGGGTCCCTAGAAGTTTTATATTTCCATAAAATTAAGCAAAACTGGAGTGTTTCAGAAGTCATCATCTGGAATATAAAGTTAAAGTCCTTGGAGGTTCAGCCTGGTGTCCACATTTAGTACTGGCCTCCAGGAAGATTGTGCAGAAACTGGGCTAGAGAAAGACTAGAGCAACAAGAGTGATCAAAGGTCTTAAAAATACAGGTGGTGAAGTCATATGACATGATTCTCAGTCATTTCTTTTGGAGAAGATGAAGGAGAGATGTGATAATTGTCTTCAACTACGCAAAGGCTTCTGCAGAAAGGAAGAAAATTATTTCTTCCCCATTATCACAGTCAGATATTTAATAAACTTGATTTATTTAGCCAACAAAAATGAGATTGGCAAATGAATTATATGTGTGATTATGTTTAAGAAGAAAAAGTGCAATAAAAAATCTTTAATTCATGAAGAAAGGCACAACAATCACAAATGCATGAGTACTAAATCCAGAAACATTAGGATTAGGATCAAAGTCCAGAATTTGGACAGAGAAAGACAGTCTTGAGATTAATTCTTTGCCATCTGCCAGGTGATTGACTTGCAGTTAGATGCCATTCTAAAAGAGATGCTTTCACCAAGTATAAGTCACTTTGGGCTCTGAACAGTCCTAACCAATATGAAGCTCAGTGGCATGTGTTCCACAAGAAATTATAATAAATAAATAGTATGATTGCTTCTGTCTCTAAACCTAATAACTCTATGAAACATTGTTCATGTTGTCCCTAATTGCTGTTTTTACTGCAACATTCCTCAGTAACAATTCTATAATATAGACAGAATCACAGAGTAGTTCAGGCTGTAAGACACCTTCAGAAGTGTCTGGTCCAACCTCCTCCTGCTCAGCACACAGACAATACTGAATTCAGACCAGATTCCTCAGACTGGACTAGGGACACTCTGAAGTTTCTTCCAAACTGAATTTGCCTAGGATCCTATGATTAAATAGCACTGGATTAAGAAGTAATATGCAGAAAATGAAAGACAATTTTGATGACAATTCTGTACTAACAATTATCCAATTACATTTTATTCCCTCTTAAAAGTGCTATTTTAATTCAGCTATTCCTAATTTTATACTTAGCATGTTAGAAATAAAAAAATCAAGTTATTTGGAAGATTATGTTACTTTATCTTTGAAAACCAACCTCACAATGAAATTAAAAATTATAAAACTAAAATAATGAAGTTAAAAATAGCAAAAACTATAAATATAAAATATAAAAATAATCACATTGAGAAATAATTTATTGAAAATAAATTTTACCTAAAATTTTCCTGCATCTTGTCTTGTTAGTGTTTCCATAGGTATTGTAATAGTTTTGAAACTTAGACACTGTTATTAATTTTCAGGTGGAAGTCTATCAATGCTGCATTTTCTGAATGTAATAAATCGAGATCCTTAACTATACCTGCTAATACGGTGACTACTGCAGAAAAGGCGTTGATCTTTAGCCCATCAATGACAGTACTGTAGTAGCACATTTCTACTGACATAAGAATGGCTCCAGTCAGAAGCAAAATTATGTAGAGAAGCTCTGCTACAATAGACAGCCATAAAACCCCTGGAAAACCAAATCAATAGCACTGATATTATAAGCAGTCATTTAGTATTTTCACTGTTTCTTATTCATTTATATTTTTTACACAACATTAAACAAAAGCTCAAAGGATGTGAGGATGTGAATATAACATCTATAGGAAGACTTCAAGGTCAATGGACACCCTAAATTAGAATTCCCTCTACTGATTTGGCCATTTAGTGGAAGAGCACTTGCACGTTTTTGCTATACACTTAAAAAGCTTACAGTGCAAGGTGGAGCAGCATGGTTTTATACTCAGTAGCTACACTAAAATTACCATGAGCCAAAGTTAATATAAAAAGAAGAATTACTATCCAATTATCTAGTTGACATCACGGTTGCTGAGTCCAGAGAGAAGTGTACCAAAACAGAAGACCATGTTACCCAGTTAACAAACTGCAAGGCCATGCACACAACCACATGACCTGAGGGTGCAGTCATTAAATAAAATCTTCCCCATGGACTTAATCTTCCACCAAACAGGATCTTGATTTTTTGGACAGAGAAGCCTTCATGAGCCCAAACACCCTCTAGCTTTCACTGAGGTTAATTTCTCTGGTTATCTGCTAACTCATCTCTTTCTGGATATCTGTTAATTACATCTTACGCAAGAAGTTAATCTTCCCATTAAAGTTTCTCAGCCTGCTGTTTTACTATTAGCATGCTAATGTCCCACAGTCAGGAGCAGGAGGACTTCTTGTGTCTGGATAACAGCAAGAACTGGACAGCAACCTTCCCAAACCTTTTCTAAAAAAAAGTAAGTGTGTCCTGAGACACCTGGTTGCACATTCAAATAGTGATTTCATGTGAAGGTATATACTAACAATCATAACTTAAAAATAGAAATACTGCTAAGACACGTCATTGATTACTAAACACTACATAAAACAGTAAACAATGTTTATGTGGTAAACAACCCCTACAGTAGGCTCTGACAGTGTCTATGGGACTTGTCTGATTCAAAGGCCATTTAGACATTAAATTCTTGGGCCAGGCAATGTGTGGGGCTTCCTGGGCAAAGTTTATTTCTCCAGCAAATCTTTGTCTCAGTAAAATATTCTGGTTTTGCTCAGCAACTCCAGATGTTACATTGCCCAACAGTATTGGCTGCTCCAGCTATCAGAGCTTGCATCTTACATATGCACTGAACAACTGTGATAATGCTTGTGTATGATGCCTAGGAATGATAAATTCAGGAGAGGTGAGCCTGACACATCCTGAGTTTTGTGCACATAACAGCCGTATGCATGTGCAGAACACAAACTCGCTCTTCTCCTGTGCAGGGCAGGAGTCTATTTCCACACAGGATTTCGCTACTCAGGGATAGCTTCCCATGGTGGTTATCAGGTCCCTAGATGCTGTCTTAGCTGTCTTGATCTGACCTGCAAGTGTCTGTGGCATTTGCTGATGCTGTTCACAGAGTTAGTTTCAGCACTATGTCCACCAGCAGTTTCACATGTGAGGAGCACTCAGGGCAGGGCCCATAATCCACCCTTCCTTTCTGAGGACTGTGTCTGTGTGACTAAGAACCACATCTCATTTATATTCTTTTCTCACGCTATAAAAATCTTTAATTACTTGTGCATAGTGACAAGCTGCAATAGAGGGCAGGAGGACTGGCCTTCAGATACCAAGTCTTTCTTCTTCCCCAAGGGGCTGAAATTGCGTATCCAGGAAAGTACTCCAGTCCCAGTATACTGGACAGGCAATTTCAATCCCCCCAGCCCTGGGGATAAAGGAAGACTTTTTTTCCTGGATTAGCCACTTGCAAAGTGATTCGTCTAACCATATCAGTAATAGAGTTTACATCAGAGTGGGGGTACTTAACGGCATCTGCAGGCATGTTCTATAGGAATATGAACCATTCTTTGAAAGAAAGAGGGCAACTCTCTGCTTTCAGGAGAATGGAAATACCTCCTTACAGCTCTCCGTAAGGTACAGGGAGGGGATTCAGACTGCCATCAATATTGGGTTGGTCCACAACACATCTCCCCCAAGTCCCCTCAGCATACTGCCTACCCTTGTTCACACACTGCCTGTCCCTCTACCCTCTCCTGGCCACATGGTGCAAGCCACAAAATTCCTGACTGTGAATATGGAGGTATAAGGAGAGAGGGAGCAAAAACTTACAGATCTTGACTTCTAGCACCCATATTCAAAGTAATTTTAAAAAACATTTGTATTCAAATGTAGTGTTTTTAAAAGACATAGATTCATATTTTAAGTCATGTGGACTTAATTTGGAAGTTGAAAAACTAAATAAAGGACAAAAAAACTGTGTGGGATTAAAGCAAGCATTCTTGATATCAAAATACAGAAAATTTATACTGGTAAATGTGATCAGGGAAGTTTTATCTACACAAACAAAATATGCATAACTACCTCGATCAGCAGCTGGAGTCAGACCGATGAAGCTTCTACATTTCTCACCTTAAAAAAAAAAATTACTTTAAAATAAAATTCAGGATTATTTTGTATTCTGTAATGATCTAAAGAAAGAGATTATTAGAAAGAAGAAAATGCAAAATCTATCATAAAGGCACAAACTGAGATGATTAGGAGCAACTGTCTCTGATGTTTGTTTGTACACAGAGTCCCTGGTACATGAACCTACTCCTGGGACTTAGCCAGAGAATCCTTCCAGACTTTTTCAAGGCAGAACCAGAGTCTGGGAGATTTAGAGAAAGGCTGTAAATTGATTTCCAGAAGGTTGTAGCTGTGAAAGCCAGAATGGGAAAACAATCAATTCCTTTAAAAGACTGGCAGCCTGTATACTATCTTCCCTATGAAGGAAGACCTGCTCTCCTTACAGTAACAAGGCTGCTGCTCACACAAATTTCTTCTAAGTTTGATTACAGTTTCTTTCTGTAAGCTTTGATTTTCAAACCCATGTGACCTCCTGACCCCCACACAGATGCTGTGAACAAAGCTCTTGGAATTAATTCTGCTCTGCTCTGAAAATACAGGGTGGGGTTTTTTCAGCTACTAACTGCACCAAGTTGGAAAACAAAAACTGCCATAGCAGATGCACAAATTAAGCAACCCCAGTATCCATAGCAATCACCACCTGAAAGATGTCTTTTGGACATGTATTTTGCTCTCATCTTCAACATTCACCCTGTTGAAATTGCATAATTTACAAGACCTTCTGGTAGAACTGGAGTTTCAGGGCAGGTGACTGCAAAAACCTTTGCATTTTGTAGCACAGATGACAGCTGATTTGATTTCTCTGAAGTTTTGTTCTAGTTGTCATTTGTAAACTGATCAGGACAATAAGGGGAAAAACTTAGTTTTGATATGGATTTACAATAAATGCCCTATTTCTTGAACCAGCTAAGCAATTCCTTTATACAAACATCCAAAATTAACCAGAAGCTTTGTTTAATGGCAAGCTAATTTCATTCTACTGACATTTATATACTCAAGAGTGAAACTCAATTAAATGCCACCACTCATGACTAGTAAGTCTCCAAATTATGTTTTAGCAGGGTGAAACTAATCTTCTTCCGCTTTGATTTATGAAAGGTGAGATCACAGTAAGAAAGTAGAAATACCTGTGCTTAAGAGGAAATCTGTTAAATAACTTAGATCTCACAGATTTAATTACTTAAATGATTTTTAAAACAAAAAAAATCACATTGGGCTTTTTATGTTGCCATAGGGGATCATAAGTATATCATAAGGCAAATATAGGCATTTTTCCCTAAGGGACTAAAAACATCAGAAAAATAAAACACTTTCCTGTTAAAGTAACGTAACTTGCTGCTCTGGTTAGAAGAATAAAAAAACCCCTTCGTCTGTACTACAACCTATCACTCTAAAGTTCTTTGCAGAATTTATTAGGATTTTTTTAGGAATTGACTAGATAGTACCCTCTAAGATCCCCCTTCCCAGAGAAGAGCAATTTTTTAAGGATACTTTTTCCTTTAAAATACATACACGATATTGCAGCAAAGAAGAAAATGACACCAAACAAGTAGGAAGAACCCTAATTAATTTCTTAAGTAAACTTACATGGTTTTACTCACCTTCTTCATCTATAATTTCTTCACAAGAATACCAAATCCCAGCATGAAACTTTCGGTCAATGAATTTGTCATCTCCTGTCTCCCAGATATACTGCACAGCATTGCTGTTGCTGGCATCAGGACTATTAAAGCGGATGCAGTGATCCCCTTTGCTCTGTCCTGTACAGAAAGGTTTGGCAACTTTTCTAGTCCCTTCACACCAGTAACTGCTACTGAATGCTGTAATAGAGAAGACTAAAGAGAGAAAACTGAGAGAAAATGCTGCTGAGGCTCTCTGCCGTCTGTCTGCAGCTGGGACTGAAGCTGGCATCCTCCAGGACTGCACTATCAATTATTCTAGAAACAACCTTTTACAAAACTATGTATATATCTTCCTGGTGAATCACCTGCCTGTATTTACCATCCCATTCTTCATTCTTCTCAGAAAATTGTACCAGCTTAGTAGTTAAGACAGAAAGCAGAGATATGGGCACGACCAGAAATCATGTGGCAGAAGAGATTAAGAATATAGGACAGTGTTGTTTGGCAGCAATGTCTTGTGAAAGAAATATGAGGAGGTGGGACAATAAATTATAGTTTGCCCCATGAATCACAGGAGTAAAGATACATGGAACACAAAAGCATTGGAAGTACCCCACTACGAGATCAGAAAAGTTTTATTTCTACAAACAAAATTTGCATATTTACCTTGATCAGCAGGTGGAGTCAGACTGATGGAACTTCTCCTTTCTCAACTAAGAAATAAACAAAAACTTGCAGTTCCAAATGCTCCTGTTACACTGAACACTGATTAAATCAAATACAGTTGTGAATCTTACTATAAAGAAATTCTTGAGATAAAACCAGTTGCTAAATTAGAGTATTTCACAGCATTACAGCATTTCCCAAGACCACTGGGAAGGTGGTTGCATCTGTTTGAAATTCCACCAGTGACAAATGAAAGACATAAGTTACATGACACTGCTATTGATGGGCTTCTGAGCACCATGCAGTCTTGCCTCCATGAAGACATACGAGAAGTCTTGCCCAAGTTAGGTGAAACAGTAGAGAAAAAGCTGAATTATTTTAATTTGGTCTGTCCATCTGTTCTCTCTGTGAAATAGTATTTTTTTCCCTTCCTCTAAGAAACATTTCCCACCTTGACATGTTATATATGTTGCTTTTTCCGCATGTTTGATAATGCAAGTAAGTGATGCAAAGAACCAGAGGGAGCAGAAGTGTTAGTAAATGACTGCTTCATTTTACAACTGTAAGGTCAAAACACATGCCCTAAGGGAGACTGATACCACAGAACAGACACTGAAGTCACATATGTATCTTTTAATGAAAATCATTCTGATTTTTAAGACAAATCTCTACCCAGAAGATAGCAGGGTTGGAGAAGCCAAGGTTGTGGTGTGATGGGTTGACTCTGGCTGGACGCCAGGTGCCCACCAAAGCCGTTCTATCACTCCCCCATCCTCAACTGGACAGGGGAGAGAAAAATATAACAAAAACTTGCGGGTCGAGATAAGGACAGGAGAGATCATTCACTAATTACCGTCACGGGCAAAACAGACTCAGCTTAGGGAAAATTAGCTCAATTTATTACAAATCAGCCAGAGTAAGGTAATGAGAAAATAAAACGAAATCTCAGAACACCTTCCCACCACCCCTCCCTTCTTCCCGGGCACAACTTCACTCCCGGATTTCTCCACCAAAGCCCCCCCAGCGGCACAAGGGGGACAGGGATGGGGTTTACGGCCATCACACGTTATTTTCTGCCGCTTCACCTCCTCAGGGTGAGGGCTGATCACACTCTTCCCCCGCTCCAGCGTGGGGTCCCACCCACGGGGTCAGTCCTCCACGAACTTCTCCAACATGGGCCATTCCCACGGGCTGCAGTTCTTCACGAACTGCTCCAGCATGGGTCCTTTCCACGGTGTGCAGTCCTTCAGGAGCAGACTGCTCCAGCGCGGGTCCCCCACGGGGTCACAAGTCCTGCCAGAAAACCTGCTCCACGGGCTCCTCTCTCCGCAGATCCGCAGGTCCTGCCAGGAACCTGCTCCAGCGCGGGGTTCCCACGGGGTCACAGCCTCCTTCGGGAACCCACCTGCTCCGGCGTGGGGTCCTCCACGGGCTGCAGGTGGAGATCTGCTCCACCGTGGACCTCCCTGGACTGCAGGGGGACAGCCTGCCTCACCAGGGTCTTCACCACGGGCTGCAGGGGAATCTCCGCTCCGGCGCCTGGAGCATCTCCTCCCCCTCCTTCTTCACTGACCTTGGTGTCCGCAGGCTTGTTTCTCTTACATGTTCTCACTCCTCTCTCCCGCGGCTGTTTCTCACTCTCCCAACTTTTTTTCCTTCTTAAAAATGTTATCACAGAGGTGTTTTACCACTATCACTGATTGGCTCGGCCTTGGCCGGCGGCGGGTCCGTCTCAGAGCCAACTGGTATGGGCTCGCTCTCTCTCGAACACAGGGGAAGCTTCCAGCAGCTTCTTACAGAAGCCACCCCTGTAACCCCCCCCGCTACCAAAACCTTGCCACATAAAACCAATACATGTGGCTAGACAAGTCCCAGCATAAAACTCAAAGAAACAGGATAAATGCCTGCTTTAGACTGTTAGGAAGATCTCAGCTTGAAGAGCTGGCCAGCAACAGAGTGAAAGATCAAGCAGTTATCTGGGCTAAAAAGGCAGAGCAAAACTCCCAACCTGAAAGGCAGACTGTAGCTTGAGCCAGGAGTTATTTTTTCCTACAGCTTTGTGTTACTGTATTTTCACAAGGATGTAGCACTCGTGAACTCCACTTGAAGCCTCTGTGCATTGACACTGCTTCTGGACTGCATTACCAACTGCCCAGCAAGTCTGAGAAAAGGATTGGTGGGAGGGAAGGAGAGAGGGAGGGAAGTCATTCTAAGGATTAAACACTTATCTATGTTCCTGTTCCCAGGAATAATCTGCATATGGCTGTATTCAAACATAGTTTGAGCGCTGTGAAACCACTGACTCAAGGGAGTTGAGTTCACTTGGGAATAACACTGACACCTCTTCAATATGTACGAACTTTATGGTTTTATGCCCATTATAAAATTTAACCAGCATAAATGCCATAGCATTGTTGTCTTCTTTGACTAAATAGACCTTGTACTAGACTCTGAATCAGTCTCAGAAGACTTCAGAAAAAGCTCTGTCAGTTGATATATTCTGGTTGACAACTGCAGTCTGAGGTTTTTCACTGAGCCAGTTTTCTGCTTATGCCCTATCAATGCTGGTACCACAAACTTTTAAATCAGTTTGCCATGTAAGAATAGGAGAAATGTATTGCATAAGCATTTATCGGTTAGACCTGTCATACTGTGAAAAAAGAAAGAAAATAAAAGAGGAGCAAATAGATTAACTGGATCTTCCTTCAAACAAAGTGTTATATTCAGTGATTTTTGCTGGAGTAAAGTTGAGAGTGAATGAGGGTGGACAGCTGTGGCTAGCGTTCAGCATTATGACCTTCCTGATTTACATTGTTCTAGTAAAAACTCTGAGCAGTAACCCAGAAATTCAAACTTCAGCTCTGCATTCTGTCTTTACCACATAGCGCCACAGTTTATTAGTGCAATTACAATATGGGGATACTTTAATGTGGGTCTCCTGCACTGGCCTAGTCCTGGGTAGCGTGAAGTCTACAGAGGGACCACAGAGGTCATTCAAGTATAAACTTCAGATGATTTTTAAAAGTGAGCAAGTAAAAACTTGTAGAAGTCAAAAACTGAAAACAGAGCCTCAGCTGCTGGGTGCTAGCTATCAGTAGAGAAGATGAGAGGAATTACATACTCCTGAGCAATAGTGAGGATGTACCACAGGACACCCTGTGGATCTGCTCATCTAGGGTCTAGACAGACCTCAGGGTTTCTTGAATATTAGGACATTTTTCATGGTGATTCCAGAACAGCTCCAATGCCAGAGCACTATTCAGGTCTTATCCTGACCTATTCAGGTTTTAACCTGATACAGAGCTGACCTTACTCGTACGGCCAATATAAAATGTGCTTCTATCCCTTGCAGCAATACACAGCAATACACAGATGAGCTTTGAAGTGCCTCTCCCTGGTCCCCAGAGTTGCCGTTAGGTGTGGCAGGGAGGAATGTGTATACTGACACATCAACCCAGGAGGCACACTAGTGCGGAGCAGCACTGCCCTTACTGTCAAGCCTCTAGAGTTGGCTGGATGCATTTCCACCCTGAAATATTTGTCCCCAGACCACTTCTATACCCCATGTCCCAGTACTCTTTTTTACCACATCCAGACTTTGTGTAAAGGTGAGATATGGGTATACGTTATGCCCTTCCACCTCCTGGATTCCTCTAGAGAAAGTTTTAGCAACTGTGGAGAAGGGGAGTCAGGTCACACTGCTGGCCAGGTTGATGGGGTGTGCTAAACACAGTTTGGGTTTAGCCTGTGTCTGGCATTGAAAATGGGGCTACTGCTGGCCTCCACAGTCCCAGTATTGCACCTCTGTCTGTTCTCCAGCTTAGCTGCTCAGGATGCCTGTGAATTCTGGAAAGAGCATGAGCTATCCTCTAGTATGAATAGCTGCAAGTTTCATTTCTCTTGGAAATGGAGGAGGCAACATCTTCTTTACTCTCCATATTGCCAACTCAAAGCATGACAATCGTAAGCTAGACCCTAAAATTATTATAGGATAGATGGTTTTATTCCCTGAGCCTGCATAACACATAGATTTATTAATGTTTTCAGGCTTTTCTCTGCCACTAGAAAAGTTACAATTTTTTGAAAATTAAAGCTGAAATGCATTGACAGTTTCTCCAACCTTGCAGCTGAAGCTGTGAAAAAAACACTGAATGTCACAAGAACTGTAGTAAAACTTTAATTGCTGGTAACATCATCTTTTGCATATTTAGAGTCTCCCCAATCCTGCGCTGACTGTGCAGATTTGGCAAAATATGATCAGAAAGGATAAAATTCAGCTATTACTGAGCTGCTTCCTAACAGCCAACTGGATTCAGCAAGCTTCCTACACAAAGTTTTTCTGTGTTCTAAGGCATTTTTAATGGTTTCATGAGGTGTATATAAATATATATATATATTTATGAAGCTGGATTGCATTCTTGCAAAACCACTGGCAGAATTCCCGTGGAGTTTCAAGGGAACAGGATCAGCCCCTTAATGTTTTAATAGTTTTCTGACTTCTTATTGGCTAAAGGTCAAGCTACAATAAGCAGACTTTCTGTGAAGTTTAGAGTAAATTCTCCCTGCCTTTAATCAGAAAAAACAAAACGTAGTTGGAGTCTAGCAAGCCTAGACACTTTAGTAGACTTCCTCACTTATTTGTAAGAAGATTCATGAGACAGTTGCACATATAAAAGAAGACATTTTTACTTTTTTCACAGGACACGGTGATATAATTGTTCTATAGCATTGTGAAATAGCAGCATATTGGGGACAAATTTATTAGAACGGGCATGGTGACACTTCTTGGTCTCTGTTCCAACATGGGACTCTTGTCCAGAATATCTGTCACACCGGCTAGCTGTGTCATGATATTGTTTCTAGTGAAACAGGTAAGCTAATTCAATAATTAATAATGGACAGCATAAAAGTGGTTTCCTAGCACATAACATTTTAACCTTCACAAACAGCATGTTTGTTTCAAAAATAGTTTTGACATAGCAATTTATGTTTACTAAAAATTAGTCATGAGAAATGTTGACTGAGAAGCTGTAGAGTTTTGTATTAGAACTCACTGTAGGTAATTTATTACAGTTTTTTTCTATTAATGTTCATTCATACAGTGAATAAATTGTGTTTACATCCATTTATACAATCTCTTTTCATAGCAGTATTGATCAGTATTGAATTATATTTATTTTTCAATTTTCCTACCAGATATTAATACTATTGTGAAACATGTTTATTTTCTACTGGTTTTCCTCTGTTCTAAAACCAGCTTTGCTTTGTTTCTAGCACTGTCTTTTAGCCTTTCACTTGTACGAGGGGTGAGCATTGAATCTCACATTTGTGAAATCTGGTGTTATTGGTTTCATTCTGCACCTCAGCTTCTTACAGAAGGCTAATAAATCTGTATGCGATTTCTACTTTTATTTGTTGTAGAGACCTACTAAACTATTCTTTTCTTTTTTTCCTAAATCTATAAAAAAATCTGAAAGCTTGCTTCTTTGTCTATATTGTCTTTTAATTTGGAAGAGTTTTAGGTATTTAATGACAAAATATCTCAGTATAATTCACTTCAAGGAAATTTTCACTTATGTTTTTAATCATTATAATTGATTTATTAATATCAACCTTGATTTCAATATATTTAAAAAATGATTTACCAAGATGTAGTAAATTTCAATTCATCTGAATAAAATTCATATATAGATTTAGGGTACATTTCTATGAAATAAGTGTACATGAGAATAAGTGTAATTGACAGGCTTACTTTAAACTTGAAGTAATAAGGTATTTCTATCTACTCATCCTCCATTTAGCTGGGTTACTAAGGAAGAGGTTTGCATGTGTGTGTGTGCCGTAGAGACTGTGATTGTGTTCCTAGCTTTTTTATTAAGAAAAAGTTACCAGGAGACACACAGTCTGTTTTTTTTTTTTAATAGAAAATATTCCTAATACCTTTGTTTAATTCAAATTTAGAGCTTCTCTGACATAAATGAATATAGAACTGAAACAACTCTCATGTTTGTGAGACACCTTAAATCTGTAGGAAATCTTGACCAAAGCACTGGTTCCATCAATGCTATCAGAAAACCTCCCAATTATTTCTATGAGATCAAAACTTTACAAGACTATAAATCACAGTGAATTACTTTGTCATAGTGATTCCTGTAACTTGTTTAAAGAAATGTGTTGTATTTCTTTATATTTTATTTAATAAGAAAGAAAAATTTAAAGAAATAATAAATCACTATATCCATATTTTCTATCAAACACTTCTATAGATATGAAAAATATCAATCTGAATAAACCAAGATCATGGCTGAAAGAATAAGTAAATATTTACACTCTTATTTCTAGTTTATACCTAAATTGAAGTTTTTTTCTGTCCATAATAGCATAGTCTGAATAAACAGAAACATTTCCTTTCACTGTTAGTTTTGTATAAGAAATTAAAAGGGTGAAATCCTGATTATAGTGTAGTCAGTTATGAAAAAAATTAACTTAAACCAGTCTGTTTGCAACCTAGGAGGTTTATTATTATAATCCACTTCCTAAGAGAGAGCTTCAAGCAGTGTTTTCTGCTGCATCCAACATATTTTTAAACAGTGGTGTCATCTTGGTGCAGTCTGTGGGCTCTGAGCAAACAAAATTAATTGAAAGACCCTTCCAGGGAAGTTTGATTAAATCGCAGTACAGGTGAACTTCAATGTGAGCAGGGTACCAGGCTCACATGCTGAGGCAGTTCATTTGCTACCAGCAAAACTTCAGATAGCCTGAAGTGAAGAAATGTCCAGTGTAGGGCAAAAGGTCACAGATTTTCTGAGCTTCTGTCTTGGACATTGGAGTTTAATTTCCTCTGAGTTGGAAGTCCTGTTTAAATGCTAGTGGCTGAATGTCAACTGAAGCATAAAACTGAGATCAAAAGCCATGCTGAGTTGCATGTTGCCACTGCTTGAGACCATGATAAATATACTTGAAAGCTTGTATTTCTACCACTGAGCATGCATTGTATTTAAATTTTGATAGCACTGAGTAGCCTAAAACTTAGATTGTAATAAAACCCCACTGGGATCTGTAATCACAGACCCATGTCAGATGCAGAGAGCAATTTGTTGGTTCTTCTCAGAACATGCCCACAGGACTGGGCCTTCTCCTACACATGGAAAAAGGAGGAAAAGCCCCTGCTATCTCAGCAGTGATTGCTGTGCTCCTCACATTGACCCACACTGCAGACCCTCCTCTTTCAGAAGGAACCTGCGCCCGTCTCTGAAGAATAATAGCAACATGGATGTAAGACACAGAGGCAAGCCTGTCTCTGATTTTTTTTGTTGAATCCTTTTCACTTAGTTAAACAGACATATGACATCAAGATGTCCGACTTCCTGAATTTCCCCTTCCCTCTTAAGCCTAGTGCCTTATTCCAGGCCCACACAGTTTGTCTTCTCACTGGGCAGTGAATAGCTCTGTAGTACACTTAATGCAGAAGAGTCTTAACAGGATGTCCCACTGCAGAAAACACTGAAGTCTTCTGTCTGGGGCACCTGCATCAATCCCTCTCAAGCCAAGAAGGGAAAGAAAGCTGATTTTCCTCATTTCAAGGCACTGCCAGCATTCTTCAGCCTTTCTCTATACATATTTCCTTACAGATTTTCCCCAGAAAGAGTGGAGACCACTGTAGACTGAATAGTCACATATGAACAGCAAGCTTGCTTTTTTTAGCTGCTTTTACTAGTCCCTGTGTAAGTAGCTGATGATCAATTCACAAGTTGCTGCCATTCAAGTCATCATGGTTTGCAGTTGAATATCTTGTTTATAATTTCTTTGGTAAGATAAATATATGGGGATTTCTTAGTCTTTTAGTTTAACGTTTAAGGCCACTCCAGCACTTTCCTTACAACTTGCAAATTTATTGTCATCTCTTTTGAGGTATGACCATCAAAGTTAGTCATACTATCCAGGCAGAGTTACACCAGGGAAAAATACTACTCATTAATATTGTCTTGTACTCCTTTTCAACACCCTCGCTTGCATCTACAGCTCCAGAAATGTCAATAATATCCTGTACTGCAACATTGTCTACAGGTGGCTCATGTAATTTCATTTCCACAACTAAACATAAATTGTCAGAAAGTCCTGACATACATCCTCCAGCTGTGGCTTCTAGGAGTAAACTGTTGCATTAAGTCTATCACAGTGCATGCTCTGCACAGGGGTTCATGTTTCTCTGTGATGTAAATGGCCCTTGCTAACTGATCATTGTCTGCTCCCCTGTTAATTTCCAATCATCTGCATAATTTTTGATTAAAAATTTAGATTATTTTATATGTTCTTTGAACTATATTTCAAATTAATTTTTGAGGTCAGCCGACAGCTTTTAATTTTTTTGTCAGGTGCAGCTCTGATTTTATATAGACTTGATTTGGTTATTTTATCAGAAAGTCTTATTGTACAAAACCAAGCATCTCACAGCTATTTACACCAATAGTGACCAGATATTGCCTATCTGACTCCTCCTGCAACTTTGTAGAAATTGACAATTACATAAGGAAGTGATGTGAAACTGTCATTTATGCCTAGAATGCTCCTTACTCTTGTTAAGTGAACTTCTTCATGACTGTATGTCAACCTCTTCTCCAGGAATGGAACCAAACAAGCAGCCAGGTAGCTGCTGTGAGGCTTTCCTTGTATTTCCTTGGCTGTTCAATGCATTTGTTTATTAGAAACTGAAGTGGTAACCCTTAAATCAAGCAGTCTTTTCTACAGATGCGTCATCTCCATGTCTTTGCCTCTTCAAATGAAGTTCACTGACCTGGGAGTGTCTGAAGAATCTTCCCTGGCTCCGAGCATTTTAAGGCCTACATGAGGGAAATGTCAAGATACTTTTTATTTTGGAAACTTGCATTCCTTTCTCATGGCTGCTGTAAATATTCTCTCTTTATCTTGCAAGCCCATCAGAAGAAGAATAATTATAGTCTTTCTACTCCATGGAATTTAAAGTAGGGTGTCTGGAAGTTAGCTGAGAGACTAAAAGCAGAGTATTGGGCAGGCAAAATTTTACACAGCAAAAACATGCATTAAAGAGTGGTCTCATATAACAGCTAGATAATAGTCTCTACTGTTCTTGTTTTGCAAGTAAATAAATACAATTTTCTTTGTTTTTCCAACAAACATAGGTTCAAAGAAAAAGATACAGGTGAAATTCACAGCCATACATTATCCTGGTTATTTATCTCAGCCTTTGGCACATCACCAAGCTCAGACAAGCTCAGGACAACCACACGTGTGAAAGGCAGTTTCCAGAAAGCCTCTAGTCCAGACAAAAGGAAATTAATTTTCCCTGGAGAGTTGAAAAGCATCCTTTGCTATAAGGAACCTTTTTTTTTTAGAAAACTTATATTTAGTCTGCTCTCCAAAATTTGGTCTTTACAATTGGTAACGTGTTCAACCAGGAGTGAATTCTTCATTTTTGGTGACTTACAGTGACAGTGTTCTTTGACTACTTGCTTGCCTCTGGCCTGTCAAAGCCCTGGTTTCAGGACACCAGCTGGCATATTACACAGAGACTGCTTAGGCTGATGTTCTTTTCCCTGGATAAATAATGATCAAGTCATCATGCTGATACTGAACTGTAAGCAGTATCTAGCATTATCCTTTTCCTACTGCTTTGCTCCTAACTGGACATTTCTTCAAGAACCCAAGTCTAATACAACACCAACCAATTTTGCATTTAACTCTTCTATTTTTAGCCATTCCTTTCCTAAACAGTAATTATCAGCTATGGCCCTCTTAAAGGCCTCTGCAGCCACAGTGTTGTGTGATAAAGATGTGTCAGAAATATGGATATTTACACAGAGCAATTTAAAATATGAGAGTCCCCTTGGGAAAGTTGCCACCCTTATATTGATAAGGTGTATGCCACAGATATCCTCCACATCCTAAACGCATCAGTCACTATATATAAAATCATTATTAAAATCTGTCTATAGCTGGGAATTTTTATTTTTTTAACAGCAGAGCAGATTTTATCCTAAGAGTAATTTTATCAGTAGAGACAAATTTAATTATCTTCTCTGTGCCAACAACTGTTGATCTACATCCCTGATCTCACCCTTTCTTGCTAACATCTAGGTCTTTCCCCTTTCTGCTTATCTCCTTCCCAGTGCCAACAGAGCGACTCAAGGTCAGCATGTCCAAGCAGGGCTCCTAAGCTTCTTCTCTCATTCCTTTTTTGAACACCACTGACAATCCCCTCAACCTCTGTGTTTCTTCTGTGTGTTTCTGCAGCCACAGTGCCCTCCATATCTTATAAATGCAGCAATCCTCTCCCATATAACCTGCCAGAATTTGTACCTCAGAGCAACTGCCCATTTAAACACTGACATAACTTTTTGCTTGATTTGTGTTCTCAGCCTATCTTCAACCAGAAAAGTGATAGGTCCGGTAGGACTCTGTGGTTTGAGGGTGGATTGTTCTTGCTTTTAGGAGCAGCTAAATGCATTTGGGGACAGATGTTTCCAGAACGCAGCACAGGGTGAGCAAGCAAGGAGAAAGAACCAGAGAAAGGAGGCAGAAGCCTGCAGCATAGGAGCAGCCAAAAGGAGCAAGCAGCTCTTGTAATCACAGCATGGTTGATTTCCAGACACCAGAGGGGACTCCGCTGAATATGCTGTCATTAAACTGACTAAATCCAAAGTTGAGCCTGTCTTCAAGGCTACACTAATAAAAGGGAGATTGTTCTTGAAGTACTTTTATTTCTATTCTCTCTAAACAGATCACATTAACACAATGGTTCCAGATGATATTCTCTCCAGAAATCTAGCTTTTCACAATTTAAAGGAATTCTTGATCTTCTCTGAGGTCGTCAATATAACAGGAAGGCCTAGGCAAAACCAGCTTTGAAAATATCAAAAACAAAACAAAAAAGAAAATAAATGTACCTACAAAAGCTCAGGACATAAAAATCCATTTGTGTGAGAAGTTTATATACAGAAGATTTTGACATGGATAAAAATAACGCTCCATTTCACTGTATGAGAAATCTTGAGGGCAAAGACTCTTCTCCCCTGTGGACACGAGAGGACAGCAAAACTGTGCCCTGTCCAGGCAAAAAGGGCAACATAGTTGGTGCAGATGGGCAAGTAAAACTAAGATTTACAATTGTGTTTTCTAAAAAAAAAAAAAAAAAAAAAAAAGAAGAGGAAAAAAGATATCTATAGCACAGTTGCAGCTGTTAGAGAAAGACGTGGTCTTTAAAGTGCTGGGCAGGAGTACAGAATGCACTGGTGAAAAGGTGTTAGTAGCTAAATAGTATTGCTTTTTCATTACCCTTTTATTCAGTTTTTTACTGTGCTACTCAACCATGTGTGCTTGATTATCTTTAAAAATACTCTAAAAATAAACAGACCTCAAAATTATCATCAGATTCCTAAATTAATCTAGCAGAAACATAAATACAAGAGAAGTATAGCTGACCTTGGTATAAATTGACTGTAAAAAGCCTGGAAAGGGTAAAATTTGAGAAGATAAGCACACATTTTCTACAATGGAGATTGAAATGCAGCCTCACAAGCCCTAGCAATTAAATAGCTGTGTGGATTTTTTAAAAGGGACTTTACATAAATTGAATATATTTCTGTGGTAATATAGCACCATGGCAATACATTTCTTGCTTAGGCAAAGACAGCAACTGAAGAAATTTCACTAACAGACTCCTGGAGAAGGAAGGGACCTGTCTTTACCTGCCTGCTTATCTACTGTTCCTCCATTCTCCTCTCTTCTCTCCTCTTCTCTCCTCTCCTTTCCTCTCAAATTTCTTTTAATAGAAAGAAACTTGCCACTAAAAGACCACAAGGTTCTAACCAATTTTCCTCACGTTCAGTATTTTCACTCACAGGCCAAAGGATCTGTGCTGGAAAAAACCACTGCTGAATGGAACAAATATAAACAAGAATGCTTGAAAATGCTGCAAGGATCAACTGTAGATACAGGTAAGGAAACAAACAGCACAATAAATCAACGTGTTAAGTAACATTGATGAATATGCAAATACTCTTTTACTTGCTTTGCAGAAGTGTGTGTCTGTTTATAAGTTCTAAATGTAGAACAATGCCATCATGAAGTTAATGGCTTTCTTTGTCCTGAAACTTACTAGGTTTCTATATGTAAAACCAGATCATATACAGAAATTAACCATTGAAGAGCTGGTGCTGAGCTACCACTGTGGAGTGGCACTGGGTGCCTGGTCAGGAGGTAGCTGCTACCCATTATTGGTAAGAACCATGTCCTTTCCATGAAGGAGACCAGTTTTCACGTCCCTTTTCAGGGTGAAGGAATTCAAACCCATATTCCTGGAAATTATGCCAACCACACGAGAACAGATCATCCAGGGAAAAGAAGATGTCTCCCACTTCTATACTTTAGAAACTGAGACATGGCAGACAAGAACCCAAAACACACGAGGCAAGACAGAGTCTGGTTTCTGCATAGTCAAGGCAGCTGGAGAGCTAGTCTTTTCTCACAGGACTGCTTTTGCATTTTGTGATGCAGTCATCAGATTAATAAGCTAAGACACGGAGACAAGATTGCCCCATGTTCACCTGGCACTTACAACAATTGGCTTAAAGTCCCTTATTTATTGTGCTGCCTCCAAGGCTTTCGGATTCTTGTCTGAAAAGCAGCATAGCTTCAGAGGACAGTGTCTTCTCCTGAAAAGTGGCAGAGGGAGGAACTGAGTCCATACCTCCTACCTCTAGTTGAGTGCTCTAAGTTTTATGCTGTTTGGCAAAAGGAGAGCTTATAATCTGTAATTATTTCACTCTTAAAAGTACAAACTCTGCTCAGCTAGATGTTTGTCTTTAGGAAAGGATGACACAGGCTTAGTTTGAGTAGTTGGAGAAGTTCAAGAAGTAGCTGGGAGAGAGGTCACTGCAGTCACCAAGGGTAGGTAGTCAACAAGCACAGAGTTAAACTGTGCTCTATGTTTTGTACTCACTGGCTATAGGCAGGTCTCTGCTCCTGTGTGCAACTGATACACTCATGGTCATCCTGCTTGGTGGCTACCTCACCCCATCAGCTGCACAGGGAGACTCCAGGATGATATTATGAGCTCTGACTCACTTTGCCAGTGGTAGAAAGCTGCATTTATGACATTGTAGTGTGCAACTTTGTCAGCCAGAACATATGGTCTGTTTAAGATCTATATGTGTATTTTTCACCATTCAAAATGCATTTGAAAGTTGGAAATCGATGCAAAGCATTGGTGTGGGAATTTAAAACAGCAGAAAAAAAAGAGGGGTTTTCAAGCCTATGTTATGTAATATTTTATCTTTTGAAGTTCCTTAAACTTTTCCTAAAAGTTTAAAAAGAAATCTCTAACTTTCACAGGCCTTTGAAAAGCAAAAGGGAGGATATACCCTGTGAGTCAAGGAAACTATTTTTGGTAATCACACTCAATAACAGACCTTTTCTTCTTTCAGATGAATTAGAAGTTGCTGAAAATGAGCAGTCCTGTTTGGGCATGGCAGCATGCTAAAGGAATGAATCCTCATGCTGTCCAGCCTTCATCACTGACATGCTCCAGAGGCGGCTGGAGCCTCTGGTAGCTGCAACAGCATGAGCTAATTGCCTTAGCTTATGCTGTGACGCTATAACAGCTGGGGAAACAAAGCAAGACCCCATTCTCATTTCTGACCCCTAACTCTATCAAGAACCTCGTTCAGCTTTCATAGTATACGTGGGGCAGGTAACGCCCACTCATTGTTCCTGAGATTTTAGGTGTGCTTAAAAGCAAAAAAGAAGCACACCAGCTATGCAAAGGCAGCCAAATACCCATCAAGGACTACCAGAACTTTGCTAGGGCATGCAGAGATGCAGTCAGGACCTAAGGCTCATCTAGAACTGAAATTGTCCAAAGATGTCAAGAACAACAAAGTACATGAGCAGATGCACAGAGAAGACATAGAGTCATTACTAAACAGGGCAGGGAAACTAGTCACTAACAAAGGAGGAGGCAGGAAGCTACAGGCCTATCAGTATTACTTCAATCCCTGGGAAAGTGATGGAACAAGTCCTCCTGGAAACTGTTCCTAACCAAATGAAGCAGATGATCGGGAAAAGCCAGCAAGGATTTACCAAAAGCAAATCAGGCAAATCATGCCTGACTAACGTGATCACCTTCTACAACAAGGTAACCTCTGCTGTCAACATGGGGAGAGCAGTGGATGTTGTTTACTCGGACTTTGGCAAAGCATTTGAAACTGCTTCCTACAGCCTTCTCCTGGACAAGCTGGCAATGTACAGATTGGATGGAGGGTTGCAAAATGGGTAGCAAACTGGCTAACAGGCCACACTCAAACAGTGGTGAAAAATGGTTTTGACTCAGGCTGGCAGCCTGTTGCAAGTGGGGTCCCCCAGGGATCAATACCGAGCCCCACGCTGTTCAGCATCTTCATAAATGATTTGGGCACAATGGCATTGAAAGAACCCTCACCAAGTTTGCTGATGACACCAAAGTGTGTGGTGAGATACACACATCAGAAAGCAAAGCCATCTTACAGAGACACCTGGTCAGGCTGGAAGAGTGCGCTAGCAAGAACCATATGAAGTATAACAAAGACAGAACAAAAGAGCTCATACAGGCTAGGATCCGTGTGGCTGGGGAGCAGCCTGGATGAAAGGGATTTGGGGGTCCTCATGGACAACAAGCTGAACATAAGTCAGCAGTGCACTGCTGCCTCAGCAAAAACAAATCAGATCCTGGGCTACATCCTCAGGGGCATTACTAGAAGAGATAGAGAAGTGATCATCCAACTCCACTCAGCACTTGTCAGGTTGCTTGTGGAGTACTGTGTCCAGTTCTGGTCCCCGCAACTCAAGAAAGATGCAGACAGACTGAAGAGGGTCCAAAGGAGGGCCATGGAGATGATCGAAGGGCTGGACAACCTGTCCTGTGAGGAAAGACTGAAAGAGTTAGGTCTTTTCTCCTTGGAGAACAGAAGGTGCAGGGGGGACCTCATCAAAGTAAAAGGCAGCTACAAAGAGGATGGAGGCTCTCTCTTCACAAAAAGCCACATGGAGAGGACAGGGAGCAACCAGGAGAGGTTTCTCCTTGATATAAGAAAGACATTTTTTACAGTGAGAGCAATCATTCACTGTAACAACCTCCTGTCATGGTTTAACCCCAGCCAGCAACTAAGCACCATGTAGCTGCTCACTCACTCTCCGCCCCCCAGTGGGAGGGGGGAGAAAATCGGGAAAAGAAGTAAAACTCGTGGGTTGAGATAAGAATTGTTTAATAGAACAGAAAAGAAGAAACTAATAATGATAATGATAACACTAATAAAATGACAACAGTAATAATAAAAGGATTGGAATATACAGATGATGCACAGTGCAATTGCTCACCACATGCTGATCGATGCCCACTTAGTCCCTGAGCAGCGATTCCCCCTGCCCTCACTCCCCCCAGTTTATATACTCGATGTGACATCACATGGTATGGAACACTCCATTGGCCAGTTTGGGTCAGGTGCCCTGGCTGTGTCCTGTGCCAACTTCTTGTGCCCCTCCAGCTTTCTTGCTGGCTGGGCATGAGAAGCTGAAAAATCCTTGACTTTAGACTAAACATGATTTAGCAACAACTGAAAACATCAGTGTTATCAACATTCTTCTCATACCTAACTCAAAAACATAGCACTGTACCAGCTACTAGGAAGACAACTAACTCCATCCCAGCTGAAACTAGGACACCTCGCCAAGGATGTGGTGGAGTCCCCATCATTGGAGTTTTTCAAGATGCAATTGAACAGGGTGCTAGATAATCTCAGCTAGTCTCCCTTTCCCATGAAAGGTTGGACCAGATGATCTTTCAAGGTCCCTTCCAACCTGGGATGTTCTATGATTCTATGGTATTTCAGGAAAGCATGCTAACGACTGGGCCACTAGTGGTGCTGAAGGAGATAGGATAACCCTTGTTCAGGTTGACCCACTATGTATCCAGCAGTGACAGCAGTAAGGGGAAAATAGGAGTTCTAGTCCCTGTTCTTTGTGATGTTTACGTATTTTTTATGGACAAGCACTGGATGAAAACAGAAGTAATCTGGGGTGTGGAACTTGTGCTTTCTAGTCTCTGGGGACATGGAGGTTCTGGATTCAGCTTCCACCAACTTACAAGAGGGTAATAAAGATTATATGAATAATGTCCTGGAGTTTTCTAGCCATTACTATGCAAAGGGGAAAAACATCAACAATATTTAAAGCCAGTTCTTCCAGTATCCATTTCCATGCTGAGAACTTAGAATCTGGGAATCTCTATAGTTTAGGGACTTGCATGGATGGCACATCATTTCTGAGTCCTAAGCAGTTTGAGGCAGGAAACACAGCCAGTTAACTCTGTCAAAACTATTATGCTTCTAGTACAACACAGTGTCAATTTGAGCACATAATGAAATGTCTGCCAGAAGTGTGTTGTATCTGGGCTGTCTCAGGTCTCCAAAAACCCCAGGTAGGAAGGTTTTGGATTTGTTCCCTTGGAAGCAAGCAACTAACTGTTCTGGTTACCATGGAGGATGTTACCATGTAGGAGAGTCACTGTACCAAGAGCTCATGCAGAAAGGGTCAGGGTCACTCGGCTGAAGCATTTAGTTATCTAGTTCTTCATTGTCCACTTCATCATGCTAGATTTTTATGTCATGATAAAATACTACTTGTTGCTAGATGCCAACAATCTAATTATATGTTTTCCTTCCATGTTGTGTAAATCTTTATCTGACTTCAAGGTTTCAAAGATGAATGACCAGAAGTCAGGAAAGTACTAATGAAGATATGCAGTAGAAATGTTAAGCAAACTTTCTCAGAAAGAAAGGTGTATTTGTGACACAGGGGTCATCAGAACAGCATGTATGGCCAGTATGCTAACAAAGCTGAGTTACTCTTAGGTTCAGTAAAATCCACCTTCTAGGATGCCTGATCATCCCTAGGCATGTGCTTTCTAGTAGTAGGACCCAAGTACCAAGAAGAGTATGAACTCTCACCCAGAGTTTTGCTTTTTGTTGTCCTTTGACATTTCCTCTCCTCTCCTCTCCTCTCCTCTCCTCTCCTCTCCTCTCCTCTCTTCTCCTCTCTTCTCTTTTTCTGCTTAATTTGGCTGTAGCAAATAAGGAAAGAGAAAACACAGAAAGGTCAGACAAAGAAGCTGCCAAAAATTACAGTCTATGTGACTACATTCAGAGAGGCAAGAAGACAGAATGATGAGGATTGCAGAGGGGACAAAGTTTTTCTGGAAAGCAAGGGAAGCAAAGCACAGATCAGCCCAGCCAGTACACCTGCAGGATAGCTTACAACTAAAGCTGACAAGAAAGAAAGAGAAACAGTAGTGAGAAGCTAGGGATCAATGACCTGTGGTGAAAACCTGGTGTGCAGAAACCCTTAGCATGATGCAAAAGAAGAATGTATTATGGTGGGAAGGCAGAGAATAGTGGCTTTTGTTGGCAATTAGAACTAAGCCAGATGACCCAGGAGGCCAAAAGCAGTGACACATGGCAAGATACTAGAGGGCAGTAGTTTGTAGCAAGTGATCAGGAGAACTACAGGAACTCAGAACTCCAGCTTTCATGAAATGGAGAAGAAATTATTTTTCTCCTGGCAGCCTACCCAAGCCACACATGAACAAACCTTGGTCAGGTATCAGGGAAAGGAACAATAAAAATGCAGCTATAAATGTTAACAGCTAGACAGGTCATAAGGCAGATGGGGCCACAGATGTTCAGCCTCAAAGGAACAAGGGAATTACTAAGAATGCACATACTGTGCTCTGTATTTTAGCAGAAGCACCCCAAAAAGATGCTGGTAAGATAGCACACAGCCATCTTTGTTGCTCCTTGTCTTCTTCTTCCAATACAAGCTTCTCGAAGTATTGCTACGTATTATGGAAAACAGCAGGAGATGCTCTTCTAGCTTTGGACTGGAAAAACCTTTCCAGTTAAGACAAGAGAAGTTCAGCTTATCCTAGAAGAAAGACAGAAACTGACCAAGACACTAGTGCACTAATGGCTATTAATGCATTTTATGTTATCTTACTGTAACCTGATTGCGCAATTTCAGTTCTGCATTATCAAATGTTTTATCTTAACCTTAAGTCCTGTGAGTGATGTGATACCTGTGAAGCTTAAAACTTAATCTGAGATATTACCAGCTCCCTAACCTCTATTACCCAAAGACTAAGAGGACTCACTATCTGAGAAGCTGGCAGTGGTCTGAGCTGAGAACCTATGTCACAGGGGTCATGAAAGGTGGAATATCCTCCATTTACCAGCAAAAGGTCTGCAGCATGTACCAAAAACAGTGAGCGAGAGTGTGGCTGGAATCTGTCTGTTACATTTGGACAACAGAGGCCTCAGGATGATTTTGAGCAATACACTTATCTCATTACGAAGCATGTAAAAACTGCTCCTGTTGTGTAGATCCAGGGAAGAATGGTAGCAGCCATTTCTGCACTGTGCACTAAGCATTGCACAGTGAATGCACAAAGTTTATCTGCTATATCTTGTAAATACTTTGGAATAGCTTGCAGGTTACCTGGAACAGCATACAATGGTTTTCATGACTGTCCATTGTCTGAACAACTTTTTGTAAAACTTCTATTTGCTTCTCTCCCCAGGAATACATTGTAACGGGACATTTGATCAGTTTGTTTGCTGGCCTTACTCACCCCCAGGAAATGTCTCTGTTCCTTGTCCTTCATATTTGCCATGGCTGGAAAATGGTAATGAGAAATGGTAACTTCTCTTCGAGTTTATGCTGGGAATCCAGCTAAAGGACAGATGGTGCTAGTCTCTCTTGTCCCAGTGTCTTTTGAAGTGTCTGAGGGCTTTCTTGTCTCAGCTCTTTTCACCTCTTTTCTGAATTGAGGCACAAAATTGTTGTCAATATCTAATTATTTACTCTTTTTCTCCATCCGTGCTTGTTACAGCTCCATATTGTCTGCTATAAAGCAGCATTTCCAAGATCTTGTAACCGTACTGCAAGGCCTTTATTGGCAGTAACAGATTTGGGGTTCAGTTTCTGAGGTTCAACCTCTGGGATCCCCAGTGACCCCAGGCTTGAAGGACTGTCCCAGAAAACTGGAATAGCCAAACAAAGAAGCAGTCCAAACAGACAGCCCTCCAGTAGGACATACTGCACCACCAGCAAGTGGTGTGGTGAAAAAACAGGATTTCCAAGCAGCCTTTTGCTGGAGGGAGTGAAGCAGGAAGGCTCTCAAGAAAGGAAAAAGAGTAACATCTGCAGGAGCAAAATTGTCTAAAAGCAAACAACATTCCCTTTCTCCTAAAGAAAGGACATTCCTACCACCACAGCCTAGCATTTCTGAATCCTGCTACACAACCATTCTTAGCTACATGTGGCTTTCTTAGCTGCATTTCTAATACCACTTGGAAGGACCAATTGTCTCCAAGTCCTTTAGTTTATGGGAGACTACTACAGGCTTCTTACCCTAGCTTTCTCCAGCCCACCCAACACATTGTTTGTTCTGTAATGTCATAATTTGTCCTTTTTTGTGCTGCTAAACAGAAAGAGATCCAGCTTCTATCTAGTCTCCCAAACAACTCCTTCTGCCAGCCATTTAGAACAAATTCAGCTCTTCATAATAAACATAAAAGCATCTTCCTTCCCTCTATGTAATGGAGACTCTTTTTTTCTCTTTTCCTGTCTAAATTTCTACAAAAACAAGATGTAAGACTTTGCACCAGGTTACGAAGCTTTTAATTGTGTTCACAGTGGGGAACACAGTGGGGCTGTTCTGTTACAGCATCATCTGGCATTCTCATCCATGCCACAGCACTTTAGGAGAAGAGGCATCAGAGACAGCTCAGCTGCCTGTTTGTACTAGAGATTTTGTGGGACTGGGGTTAGGGTTGCTTGTGGCCCCCATTTCCATTGCTGGTCCCATTTTCAAGGCATAGCTGTGTCTGTTCTGGGACACTGATGGACTTGGACCAGAAATGCTTGGAAGCTTAAGGTAAATTTATTGTGGTTTGTCATCATTGCCAAGCCTGAGCACTGAAAAATTAGGGTAGTCTAGAAATGAGACTTCTGATCACATTTCATAGATGCCTTCAGATTTTTTTCAGAGTCTAGTCTCCACACAGAGCTCCTGCTTCATCACAGCAAACTATGCTCCCAAAGTAGTTCTCTCAGTTCCAGTTATCCAGAGCGAAATGGGATATTCTGGTTGTTGCTGCAACCCTTAAACACTTTCTAATTAAAAAATGAATGCAAAAGCTCAGGTCTGATTAGAAATGAATGGAAAGCAGCTGTTGAGGACAACATCAAACAAACATCAACCAGGGTCCTAGGACAATTCAGTGAAAGCCAAGAAAGCTTCACTGGTTCACCAGCTGCTGATTGGGCCCCAAACCACATAAATAGAACACCAGCCACAGGTGTTTCAGAGAAAGATCATTCCCTAGTCAAACCATACTTTTCCTCCTACAATTTTGAATGCACAGCCTGGGCAATATGCTATCCATACTTGATGGAACTTATGAGTTTACTGAGGAAAAAAGGAATAAAGTGAGAGATAGGCTTTTCTTCTGGATGTAGTAACTATGTATTTTTTGTAAATACCAGGTATGTTCTGGGAATTTATTTCTGCTAGATTACATTCCTACTTTGTCCTATGTAAATATGAAAAATACATTGTCAAAGACAAAAGAAAAGGGTTTTTTATTCCTTTTTTTGAGTGGGGGTGGTGTGGTGTCTATTGCTGTGGTGTAAGGGAGAAATATTTAAAATGTGTATGATAAATTAAATCTTTATTCTGACCTTTCAGACTAAACCTCTGTTTACTTTCAGGAAGTGTAGGAAATGTATACAGAGTCTGCTTGGATGAAGGGACTTGGCTAACAAAGGAAAACTCCACAGACATTTGGCGTGATAGTTCAGAATGTTTTGAGAAAAATAATTTTAAAAAAAAAGTAAGTATGTTTTATATTATGGTTTAATACTTTAATCTTCGTAATCCCTTCTTGAGTAACTGATAAAACATTTCCACTGAATACCTGCACAAGATGTTCAGATTTCATTTAGATTACCAAATGGAAACCTGTTATTTTATTTAGAAGAAGCAGAGGAGGAAAGATTAAGGAGGGGGATTCCTGCTTTAAATGCCACAAATTATTTTCTGTTCAGAGTCCAGTGTTCACACGTGCTGAATTTCTCCTAATAAAATTGAGAAAGACTGTAACTTGACAAGCAAATAATTTAAATCCAAAGCATCCCATCTTCTGCCCCAAATCGCTGTATTCTGCTAAGACCGGACAACTTAATTCCCTGCCGCTTCCTGAGCCTTTTAGCATTTAATGAGCTGTTATCTGGTCCTTTCATATTTAGCTAGTCACAGACTGAAGGATTCATCATAATGCAAATACAATCCTTCCTGGCCTGATACAGCATGCAGCCCAAGCGTTGTTTTTTGTCAGCAGAAGGGAATGGCTCTCCTGAGCTGAATAAAGAGCAAACTAGATACTTTCAACTCGACAGTGCTCAGCTCTTTGTACTGAAGATAAAATGAAAACAATTACTGATCAGTTTTGGTTTGTGAAGCTGGGAATCACTCTCCCTCTCTCTGTGTCTGCAAAGAAGCCTGGCTTGTGCTCTCTGTGAGAAGGCAGTTTGCAACCGAGCAAGCTCGTTTCCACCACATGAATTACGTTTGACGTAAGGGACAGTTCAAGCAGTGAAACAGGGATCTGATCCTCTTCCCTGCTTGCAAAACTGCGCAATGAATTGCAACGAATGCAGCAGAGTTTCAGATAACAGTAAAGCATGCAGTTTATCTGGTTTCAGCTTCTTGTTACTTTTTTTGCCATAGAGTTCAGCTTAGCTGATGTCAAAATTAAGTCTCTTAGGCAAGCACTATTACTGTTGATTATTTTTTACTTTTTAGTACTTTATTGGGTGAGCACTGTTCATTACTTAATTGAGTAATATTACTTTATGGATTACTTTATTAAACACTGTTATTACCAAATAATATGTATAATATGATTGAAATAACCAGGGAGCTGCTGAAGTCCTGTGTATGGCCCCCATCAGTTAATATTTAAAACAGGGAAACAATAACTAGACATGATTTAGGGTTTAGGAACTAACTACTAGACAATGGGGCTTTGTGTTTATGTCAGAAAAGGTAATGGATTATGGTCTGGTCAATATACCTTGAAGAACCACCTGGAACTGCCAAGATTAGGGAAGAAGTAGGTAAAAGGTAATTCCTACAGGGGGAGATTGCAATCACCAACTCATTGACCACCTACTCAAATGATATCACCTGCTCAAAAGAAGACAATGAAGGAAGAAGACAGAGTCTAATTTACATGAGGGGTGAAGAAGAAAGAACCAATCATTAAGGAAAATAACAATGAATATGTATTAGATAAGTGTATAAATGTGAGGATTTTTGAGACAAGGGTGTGCTGTCTTGAGACAGGCACCATTCATGCACATCAATGAAATTAATCTGAAAATACCTCGACTCTGTGTGTTATTGGCTTGCGCACCAGGTAAACGAAGCCCATTTGTGGGACAACACTATTAGTTCAGGAACCCCATGTACTACAAAGTTTTTACTAAACTCTTCATATAGTGAGTACCTGAACTTCCAAACTTACAGTTTATTTATACAAGTGTGATAAATATCCATAAGTACTGAGAGTTTTCCATGGTTTGGTGTCCATTCTGGATGGCAAACTTGTAGGTGAGAGATGCATTAATTCATCTTGTGTGACAGCAGATGATTTCTCTGAAAGCTTAACCAGCTTTCCTACCAACACTACATGTGGTTTTGTACCTGTTTGTCACATTTAGTGGAAAACCCCAAGATGTTAGAAATAACCCAGAGCTAGTATCCGCACACATCGGAGGAGTCAGCTTGACTTCATTTGCTTTGCTGTTGCAAAACTGGTACAGCCAGGATGATAACTCATGCTTTTTATTAGGTTCATGCCTGTTTGAATGTTTTCATGGTGCAGAGTGACTAATGGCTGTGCTACGGGAATCTCCTGCACCCACACTGCTCTCCCTGGGCACTTTCACCCTCTCCAAGACAGTTTTTACCAGCAGGCACAGCTCACTCATGCTATCCAGAGAGTACTCATTAGCATAAATTGATTAGAGACAACTACTGGCAGGGAGACAGTGCTAAAATCCCTGGTGCTGAGCAGTAAGACAGTTCACAACAAAACCAGCAAAATCACTGAGGAAAAGACACAGGTTCCAAGAAAATCTTTGCAGGCCAAATATGGATTATGAAAGTCACATATGCTGTATTTCTGTGTCCCCTCTGCAAAGAAGCATTTCTTGAGCTAGAAAAGCAATATGAAGAGATGAGAGGTAGACATAAGCAGCTAAATGGAAAAACTTAGCAAGAAGGAATGTTAAATGAAGCAAAGTGGAAAGAAAGCATGAGTGCCTCCTTCCTCTGAGGTCTTATCCATCATTCAAAGACATTCTAGAAAATTCTAATTTAATAATTTTGATATTTTTCTTTGAACTCATGGTAGAAGTCATTCTATTTCAATCACTCGAGAGAGAGCTGACTCTCAAAAGTGCACAGACACAACTGATGTGTAACTGTGTCCCCAGGCCATGCACATAGTAATTGCACTTGTGTGTACAGGTTGAGTGAGTTGATCTCTGCAATTATTAAACCACCAGGATCCATTTGGTGCATGTAATCATGGCAATGATTAGCTGTAAATCAGACTACGAATGGTGTTTGTGCAGGAGCAATCTGGAAATGAGACCATGAGTACCTTCGAATTTAAAAAGAAACTAAGGCTGTCTGCAACTGTCTCTATCATGCAATAATTTCATGAGGCAGTGCAGGGAGCAGGCATAAGAAACCTCCCCTGGCTACCTTGCAACACAAAGAAGTTGGACTCAAAAGTTTCTGACCTGTGTTTGTGCTCTGCCCACTTGCCCGTGTTGTCTGAAAAGCAGATTCATCACCTGGTGTGCAATGAGACAATAATCACACACTCAGGAGAGACATTATTTATTTCATATCTGTGCAAAGATGGGTGCTGGGTGGTAATTCCACAAAGCTAGCACACCCTGGAGTTAAACAAGCAAGCAATTTATACAGTTTTAGATTCACCCACTCAGTTTCCAAAGTCCTTCCCCCAAATCTTTATTGGTAGTCACTTATCTGCCACCGTATCTATTGGGCTAAGGTTTTCTCCACTTCACATTAAAAGTACAGTGTTCTGTTATTCTACAGTGCATGCTCAAGGAGTGGCAAGGAATAAGTCTTCTAGGTCTTGAATTGAGTTGGTGGTTGTGATCTCCCCCTGCTGACTCTACCTTTCCCCATTACCGCAGATGTCCACTGACTTCATGCCCATTATCAATTACTCAAATTTCAGTGCCTTCTAGGGTGGGATGTTTCCTTCTTATCTGTCTTTTAATTCTTCTTTGAGGTTCTTCAAGGCCCAATTACTCCAGGATGTCCTTGATTAAAGAATGCTAGCTGTTTTCTGACACAAATGATTAAGTGTCTTTAGACTGTCAGCTTAATATACATACAAAGAACATCTTGCATAGAAAGAAACAGATCATTTCACATTTTTAGGTTAATCTTCAACACCTGCATGTATAACACATTTTTCTTCTTTGTTCCTAGGAAGAAGAACATAAGTTACTTACCACATTACAGCTGTTGTACACTATAGGATATTATTTTTCTCTCATCTCACTTGTATTAGCTCTCCTTATACTTTCTTTACTCAGGTTAGTACAAATTTCTGTTGCATTTTAAAAGTACAGACCTCAGTATATACATTCTTCTTTTCAGGTAATTGATTTTATTGCTTAGCTTCCGATGTAAATAACTTGTATTTTCCTAATAAGCATTATAAAAGCAAGTCCTAAGCAAAATCCATTGGCAGCAACAATATGAATACAACTATTTTTTTATTTCTGCAAATTATATATATTCCAGGGGATTCATACATTATTTTTTCTCCCACAGAAAACTTCACTGCACAAGAAACTACATCCATATGAATTTATTTGCATCTTTTATCTTGCGCGCCACAGCAGTTCTTATAAAAGACACTGTATACTACAACATTTACTCCAAAAGACCAAATGATGAAACTGGATGGATTTTATACCTCAGTCCTGAGGTAACTTGTTAGTTCATTGCTAATAGTAAATGTGTGCTGCTAGGGGCCGTAGCAGTTACAGGTTTTGAAAGTTTGCTATACAGCAGCAAGTTTTGAGGTGTTTGTTAGTTGAGCTTTGAATGCTGAAATTTTGCTGATAAAGCTTGGGGTAATCAAGAAAAAAATTCTGAATTGATAAATTGTAATAGATTGATTTTATATGAAGCCTTGTACAGAAACAATAAAATAATCAATAGTTATATTTAGAAACATCCAATTAAGCAAAACAACTTACACTTGTAGTTTTTAGGAAGAAATCGACACATTTTTTGGCACTTACATAACACTATATTTATTCACTCTTGTTATGCATAGCACACTGCAATGCACACAAATCTTGCTTTTAAGATAATGTTATCAAACAATGTATTTGCTGTGAAAAAGCACTAAGAAAAAATAGTTTAAAGGCTTTTCTGTACTAGGAAAATGTAATTTTCTTATACTTGTTTAGATAATGGAATGAAAATATCTCTCATTTGCGACTATTGTGGATAAATTATACTTGCATGATGGTGTATGAATACAGTTTGACCATGTCAACAAGCAAAATTACCTGCAAGATGTTAATGGTGACTGTTATTTTAATAGCTCATCAGTAAAAATTCTAATGTGCAGATCATGACAAAGAACACATACCCTAGCCTACACTGTCACTGTATTTTCCTACTTGTCACCTTCACTCAAACTCTCTGACAATGTAGAAGCCTTTAAATAGTTGCACTCCCCACCAGTCTATTCCAAGCAGCAAGGAGAGTCCTGTGAGGTATGTGACTGAACCACAGTTATATCACGACCATGTGTTAGTTTCAAAATGGTTGCTAAAGTATCAAGAGAAAACCAGAATTTGTCAGAGCTTTTATATATTAACAATGATCCCTGGTCTCTCATTTCTACAGATTATAATCATTTGCAGGACTGCACAGTTTTTCATGCATTACTTTGTTGGGGCAAATTATTTTTGGCTATTAGTAGAAGGAATTTATCTGCATACGTTACTGATAACTGCTGTACTTTCTGAAAGACAACTGCTACAGACATATATTGTGATAGGATGGGGTAAGTACATAATAATTTGCAAGTTCTTGATTCTGTGGTACTTTTTTGAGTCAGTGGTGGATAGTTTGTAATGATGAAAGAAAAAATCTGAACTCTTTTTTGTTTCTTTGTTTTGAAGTCAGCAATTGTCAATAAAGGTATACCAGCAGTGATACATTCATTGCAGTTCAGCTTGACCTGCAGATACAGGAAATGGGTGAATTGTTTAGTAAGAAAACAGTAGCCTAGTGGATGGAACAAGAAGAAATTTGACTGTATTTGGCTGTATTTTCTGTCACCACTGAATACTATGGTACTATCAGCCACTTCATTTTCTTCCTTTGTAATAGAGCACCTACATAGCAAAGATGTCTAAACATTAACAATTTTCTTTTTTATGTTCACCTTCCTAGCTCACCTTAAAGTTCTAAAGTGTGCTTTAAGTTAGAGAACAATCTGAAATATTGCATTATTCAGGTCCTGTATTTCAGGCATTTTTCATGGAATAAAGACAATGCAAATTTAGTTACACGCACTTGAACAATTTTGTGTAGATTATGTCATGTAATCTGAAAATTATGTTTATTGCTTACTCAGCATAATTCTGCATCTTGCCTGGGCAAAGGAGAAAATCAAGGTTTCCCAATTCCCAATAATCATCCAAAAGCTACCCGTACAACTTGGAGGCCTTTGGAGGTTTTAAATGAAGATAAGAAATGTACTCTTAGACAGTATGTAGGTTTGTTGCAAGACTTGATCTTGAAGGTCTTTTCCAACCTAAATGATTCTATGATTCTATGACTTATTGATTCAAACCCAGTGGCCTGAGTTAAGGAGGAGGATAGGGTGGATGGTCATAAGAACTTCTGACTGTAAAACTTTTATCAATGTATGGTTTTACAAGCTGGTTCACTATCACCACATCTATGTCTACTGAACTATATTGTCAAATATAAAATTGTGTATCTAGGACTGTGGGGATGTAGTGTATAGCCCACTTAAAAAGGAAAAGTGATTTTTAGAAGGATTTTATTGTGGTGGATGGTTATGTAGTTGTAAATATATTATTCCACATTTGCTGTGCTGCACTGTGCTAAAATTATCTACTGAGGATGAGGTATGATTTTAAAGAGGTGTTTAAATTCAAACATAAATAGCTGAAGCAAATGGCAGCTGAGGTTGAAATTATAAACATTATGGTTGGAATGCTACAATATTTACATGTTTAAAGGAAATTTTTGGTTATTTTTATCAAGGCTGTGGCAAATTCCCTGTCAGTTTGACAGTAATTCACATCATTCAGTTTTAGTTGTCTAAAAGTTGTACCAGGCTCTGTAACAATCACAGGGAATGAAGAGAGTTCACTTTACTTCTCTTTGACATCTACCTTACCTCTTGAATTTTAAATGGGAATTGGATAGCATCTAAAAAAAAAAGCCTACTGGAGAAATTTCAAGACCTAAATGAATTTCAGATGAGGTAATTTTTCATGCTTTTCTAATATGACTGTATTAATTTATTAACGAAGAACCATTGTTGTAGAAAAATGTCAATGCTTAAAGCAAGATCTGAAACAGGACTTCAACATCTAAAATACCACATGGGGGAAACCTGAGCAAAAAAGTTTCAAAAGTGTGATATAAAACCCTCTTGAAGTACACAAGATAACTTAATTTAGGGCAAAACTATCTGGTCTGAAAGAACAAAGGTCCATTGAAGAACCCAGAAACCTTAACTCTCTTTTATAGAAATGGCTTGTGTTTACTACTACTGACAAGATTAAAAGATATCTGACTTTTGCCTCTTATAGCATTTGAAGCAGATTTTGAATATGCATGAGACAGTATTGTATGTATTGTTCTGAAGATGTCAGTACAACAGATTGCTTCACTTTGTGCATTGTGTAATCTTGTTATCAGAGATCAATTAAAAAATACTCAGACCCAGTAATTTTTTCAGTGACACATTTAATTTTGGAGTATTAAGTCAGTTACAAGTGAATGTAAAACTCGTAGCTGATATTTTTTCCTTTTGTTAATGGTAAGAACACCTATGCTTTTTTCCTCTTGTTTTACAGTTTGAAATCCAAACCAAGATTTTATTTAGCTTCCTGTAACAATAGAAAACCTCTAACAGACTGTTTAGCACCTCACACCTCTTAGTTCTTTAAAGACCAGATAAAAACTAGCATATCTCCAGAAGTTAAGAAATTCAGGTTGTTTTAGTCTAGGCTCATGAGAAACTGAGGAGTTCTGAGGCCCTGATGACAAATGCAGAGCCTTCGCTACTGATCAACATGACAACAATTTAATAATACGGAAAGAGCTGAGAGTACAGAACAAGGATTAGACAGAGGTGTTTGCAATGGAAACACACAAGTTTTCAGAAATGTCAGTCCATGCATACAAAGCAAGTGCTGTAACCTTTGGAAGGTTTCAATTCTCATGTTTAAAACAAAAAGGTTGATCTATTTTTTAAACCAAAATTATTTCATTGTATAGCATAACCTGACATTTTGATATCAGATCAGAAAGGAGCTTCAGGGAAAATCATTGCTTTTAACTGAGGAAGCATGTACAATAGGGAAAGGCATGTTTTATTGAATACTTGGAAAAAAAACAGTTGGTTTTTTTCACATCTGAAACAGAAGCATTGACCTTCAAGTCAAGTTGAAGTTTAACTTCATCAAGTTAACATAGTAATTTGTTGGAAATCAGTACCTATGCTGAAGAGATAAGGAAAGCCTAAACAAACTAGTCATCGATAATCTGTAACACGGTACCTCAAAGGCAATACTAGATACTCAAATGCAGTTCTTTCAGGTTCCAAGGCAGATGTGAAATTCCACATATGAAATCTTTTTTCACCAAAGCCACTCACACATTTAAGCTGAGAAGGACATGTACATATATGCCAGTATATTACAGCTCAGATATGGTGACTAATCTAGGTACATATTGCAACATCTCTGTGGAGGGTAATATTTTGTCAGGACAAATACAAAACAGAAACTGGACTATTCAAATAATTGCATTTTCGTACCTTGATAGAAATTTGCTGGTTAGAATTGTTTCAGAAAAGTGTTCTTGTCCCAAACCAAGTCTAGTTTCTAAGGGTAAAGGATCTTGATAAAAAAGAAGCTAAAATATATCCCTGTACCCTTCTCTGCACAGTCAATGATGAGTCCCAAGTATTCCAGACCAACTGCTTTATGTTTACAGGGAAATCGAGTAGTTAATATTAACAAAATTAACACTTTCCTGATTATTTAACTATGAAGTCAAGCTCCATGTGATTAAAACAGAATTCTTAATTTTTTCATCCTCATGCCATCTCCCAACCTTTGTCATTCCTCTGCTCTCCCAGTAAGCTGTGTTTATTGAGTGCTCTGAGTGGTGTTTTCATACAAGACTTCCTGTGGTTTCTTACAATCAGGTAGTGCTTAAATCTTTAGTTTAGTCTACTTGATGGAGGAGGGGATTAATTTTATCCAACAAGGTCAAATTTAGGTAATTAATATTGAGACTCTCTCTAGAATCAAAGGAAGAAGACAAGTACATTTGAAGAGTGAATTATTTCAATGTTTAAGAGAAGTAGGATATTAACTTAACCCTTTCATGCATCTCTAGATACAGTCACATTGGAACTTGCCTTATTTTCTACAGCATCCTTTTTTCCTGGCTTTACCTGTATTCATCCACTATGCTGCTGTAAAGATTATTTTTCAGGCTTGAAGTTTTGAACATGCTATCCCATTTTTGACATCCCTCCTTTTCCTCTTGTGCTTCTTCCTCATTAGGCATTAACTACTTTCCTTCACTTTCACACTCATTCCCATCCTTCCTCATCTATTAAAAGTTTCTGTAAAAGCATAACACCACATTTCATTGTCCATTGCCAAGCCTCTGGGCTTTCTCCTCTGCTGCACCTTACACTTTAGAGGGTCCTTCTCACCATCCATGCCTTGATTTCTCTGTTCCCTCTCACAATCCTCTTTAAAGATCCCTTATGCTGTATTAATATGGTTGTATTAACATGCAGGCTTCTGACACATCAAGACCACTGTCTTTCGCTCTGGTTAGTGTTGTCTCCTTGCTTCCTCACTCTTCCCACCTTTCTAAATCCATTTGTTGCTTTGATCACCAGATTGTTGGAACAGGGACTAATCATTTTATTCCTTCTTCAAACTACAGTAAGACAAGTCTGTTCAGAAATTTGCTCGCTACTGTGAGAGCATAAATAATAATGATCATCTCTCTGTCAGTCCCCTTCATTGCTCTCATATTCATATGTGTCATATTCACCTATTTCCTAAAGGTCTTTTCCCACTATTTAGCTTAATTTCTTATTTATATTTATTAGAATTACTACTAAGATGGGACATCTGGCACCTATTTTACAGATATTTGTAGTACTGCTGCTGCTGACCCAGCAGGGGAGAACCATGCTTACACCTACTGAGACACAGTTCCTCAGCTACTGTCCAGGAACTGCACTTGATGACATTACCTCATCCTCCTTGGTGTCATCTTTCCCCATGGGACAACCTCATATTCCCCTGGATGTGTAGCTCCCTTCCCTAGTGATCCATGCCTTGATTGTTCTCTCAGACTTGTTGCACCAATGCCATCTCCCACCCAAGTGAGACCCTTTCTCTCTCTTTCCTCAATTTACCCACTCAGAGGTCTATTATCTCTGAGAATATATTGATTCTGGGCCTTTCCCTGTATTGACACACTCCAACTGTCCCCATGACTGTAGCTCGTGTCCCAGAATCCTGAATAGATCCTGTTCTGGCCCCAGTGACCCACATCTCTTTTCCTCATCCACCAGAAAATCTCCTGTGTGTTATTGGGCTGAGAATCCAGTCAAACACCTGCCTTTTGTAGCTTACGTGCCTTGTGCTTGTGATTGAAACTTGTGTCTGCACATTTGTAGACCACTGGAATAGTGTAGTAATCCTTTACTTCAGGGTTTTTTTTTTTCAGTCTGCAGTCTATGATCTCCCAGAGGGGGAGCAACAATAGGGCAATGGGGACCATGTATTATATATAAGGCGTCCAAGAAAGGTAAGCCAGGTAAACAAGTCTTTGTCTGTTGTTTTAATTAACTAGACAGAGTTCCATGCCTCCACTGAAAACTCTTTAAGGTTCAACAAATAAAAATGTTAACAACTGGTGCCTTAGGCAGTCTGTGAGGCCTCAAGTGCCAATTATTTTGAATTCTCAGGATCAGGAATTGGGAAGATTTGGAAAGGTCAGCAGTGTATGTGTGTATATATATGTATATATCAGTCTGAAAATGCAAGATTCAACTATACAATGATATTTCATTTTGTATTAGACTTACAAATGGGGAAAGCCAGGATCAGGCTGATTTTTGCACAACTTCAAATAGAAGACCGAAAAGTATGTGTCTTGGCACCACACACTACTGTAACATATCTGTGTTTTGTATGAACCATTCTGCAAGCTTGGCTGTAATTGACTCCTTTTCTTTTCAGTTGTTCCTATCCTGTTTGTTGGCCCTTGGGGAATAAGCAGATCAAAACTGGAGAACACAGGGTAGGTTACTAAATAAAATGTGCCTTAGAATACTGGCTTTCTGTTTGCTTAATTTTTCTGGAAGCCCTTGACAGTAATTGGCACAAGTATTCCCTACTAGATTATATTAAGATTATACAGCACCTATTAATATTTGTTACATCTTCTAGGTTAATTTTAGTACTTTTACATTAAGCTACTTCTAGGAATTCTTAGATTTACTTATGCATAAATCAAGAAGTAGAATGAACATTCGCTGTTCCTGAAATGAAAGCTATTGCATCCAATGTTCATCCACTTACATAAGCAAATTTTCAGCACAAACATCTTCATGGAGAGCATCTTGTTAGTAAGAAATGGAGACCAGTGCTTTCCTTGGAGACCATCTACACTTTGAGTTTAATTAGTATTCACTGCCATTTTGAAAAAAAAAAAAAAAAAAAGTTGTTATGTAGAATAATGACAAAAACTGATATTCACTAAAAGCTGAGATTAAGTGATTGTGTTCAGTATTCAGTGAATGAATCAGAATAACTTGCACTAGTAAGCATCAGTTTTCCAGTCTTCTGGTCTTCAATGATGCTGTTAATGGCATCACATAAACTTTGAGGTTTATGTATGATTTCTTTTCTTCCTCTTTATTATTCATGGTTCCTAGAGAGTTTTGTTTGGAACACCAATATAGTTAGTAAGCAAGAACATCAGGAACCAAATCATAATTATAGTTTCATAGAGTTAGATGTTATATAGACAGTAAATGACAAGCCAAGACCTACAGAGTTTCAGGCTAACTAGCAAGAAGGAACATGTGCATAGGACAAATTAGAAGGTTAGAGCAGGAGAAAAGGAGACAGCTTCAAGGAAACAGTATCCATACTTTTTAGCAGGTCAAGAACCATGGTCACAATACATAGTTTACCCATTTCCAGCTTCCAGTTTCAGACAGATAAATTTGAGTAAGATGAATTCCATTATGAGGGTTTGGTGCCATGTACAGTTGTGTGGATCGAAAGACTGAGTTTGCCAGATAGTTCTGAAGTTCGCAGTCTAGGGAAACCTCTCTCAACATTCTGGTGGAAAGATCTTCAAAATAAATACAATTCCAGTTGTTGATGAGACTCTTCCTAGTTTCACTCAATTTCTCCTGAGTGCTACCTGAAAAAGATGAACTTTGTCAACTTCCTTTTGAAATATATATATAGGTTATGTAAGCTTTCTAATTTTTATCTATGAAAATAATGTAATTATACTTTAAATTATTCTTCAGATGCTGGGCAACAAATGAACACATGGGAATCTGGTGGATCATCCGAGGACCAGTGTTGTTCTCCATTGCAGTAAGAATTATTTCATCTGTTCCTAATAACATGCACAAGTGTGATTGTCTTTTGTGACCCTTTCTCCAGGTATAATCCAATTCTTGGATTAGAAAAGATGAGACAGAAAAAATTGTAAATGAAGTTTCTTACTGTGGGTGGATGGGTGTAGCTTCCTTTCCGTCTATCTACAAACAGCAAAGATTTCAGTGTCAGCCTCTCAAAACACTGCTGTTTATCTGTGCAGTAAATTCTGCACAGCTCCATCTATATAAAAGATGGAGCCTTTTGCTTCTCATATATTTTACTTATATTTTTACCCTCATTTTCTCAGTAAGCAGGTTACTTAGGAGAGTGCTACCATGTGGTGAGCACCACTAGAAAGCTCCTAATTCTCTATAGAGGAAGATCTTATGATAACAAAGATGAAGAGAAGTAGCAACATATGTACTGATGGTCAGGAGTAGAAAACATTCATTTAATGAAAAAAAAATGAAGCATAGCATGACAAGACTGAGTTATGAATTTTTTTCTTAAACAAATGCAAAAAAGCATACAGCTGAAATGCGGTGATAATGAAGAGACAGAAATAGCATGATCAAAACAACTCATGAGGACATAATTATGAACACAGAATTTTGATAGGTGGGACTATGGTTTGTGTCTGGAATACCTCATATTCCCACACAGTCAGCAAGGCATAAAAGGATTAGAGCAATAAGTGATTTTGTTAGCTAGACAGACAGCAAATGTTGTAGAGGAGAAATGTACCTTACTCATGCTACTGTGTATGGGAAGTAGAAGAAGGATTGCTCAAAGTGTAATATTGAGGAATTGATACATTCAATGCATCAGTTGGAAAGGGAGGTATTGGTTTCTGTCACACTGAGAAAAGATCTGGAAATTAAAACTTTAGAGAAGAAATAATGGACTTTGTTTTGCTGCTGCTGAGTTGGAGAGAACTGTGTGAGAGAGAAAGTGGGAATAGTTGGAACTGAGCCGTGAAACAGAGAAACACACTTATTAGCCATCAAAAAAAGTAAATAATTAGAAGGACAATGAAGAACTCTCTATCAAAAACAAACAAACAAACAAACAAACAAAAAAACCATTGCAGTGGAGAGAAGAGCCAGAAAAGAAAGCAAAAAGGCTTGAGAGGTGAGAGGAGGCAAAAGCCAAAAGAAAGACTGAAACTGTCTCAAAACTGAGGGAACGGTCAAGATGGATGAAGTCCAGACCTGAGGGGATCTGAACAAATTTCTTCCTGGATATGTCTAATTCTGAAAGAAGACTCAGTCTTTAGTTTATTTTTTGAGGGCCTGAGCAGAAAATACACAGCTAGTAGAACATGACCAGCAGAAAGAAATAATAGCATTTCTGTTACATCAAAGAGATCAAGTGGTTTGCTTTTGTTGTAAGAATATTAAGTTCACTGATGTTAGTATGCTCGACTCAGAGCAAGTCCCCTAAATAATAGGAAATTAAACAGACCTAAGAGCCAGGAATGCATTCTGAAGTAATTTGAAGACTAGGACTGGGTGGACACAATCAGTAATTTAAAAATACCTTTTAATTAAGCTATTTCTGCACAATTTCCTTTTAGCCAGTGACTCAATAGGGCATAAACTTTGCTGGTGTAAATCAGTGCAAAGAACTGAGGATGTGAACCACTGTTTTTAGCAAGAGAAGTAATGTCAAGATTGCATGTTACAACAAGAACACAGCATGTTAGAGGAAGTGATTATTCATCTCTGTTCAGCACTTGTGAAAGCCCATCTGGAATATCATATCCATTTTTAAGATGTTAGCATACTTGAGACAGTCCAGCAGAGGCCATCAAGACTATTGGGACCTGGAGCACATGATGTACAAGAAAAGGCTGAGAGAACTTGGTTTGATCAGACTTAAGAAGAGAAGGCTAAGAGGGGATCCAATTGTTGTCTTCAGTAGCAATAACAATGGAGGCATATGGGGCCAGAAGGGTACAGCAAAAGGATGGTAAAAAATAGACAAAAGCTGTAACATATGAAGTTCAGGCTAGATACAAAGAAATTTCTAAAGATAACTTTCTAACCTTAATTCAGATGTTCATGTCACTACTTGGAGAGCTCCTGTCATCATCACCCAAAATTAGGGGAAAAAACATTTTCCTGGGTTTTTTTTCCTTCATTTTTCATTGTAATTAATGACATTTTTGTCCTTTGACATTTGGGAACAAGTAAGATATAGTTTCCTACTACAGACCAATACACAGAAATATCAAGGTGGACGTAAAGTGACAGAAGGGATAAACTTTTGTTCAAAAATCCCTCTAACTAAAGTTGGCAAAAAGAGAGGTCACCTTAGATTTATATGTAAATAGATAGACACACATGTATGTTATTCCTCTAACATAATTTTAATCCCTGTTTTTTAATATTACATTTGGGAATCTTCTGCCTTGGTGTTATTTCACAGATACAAATAGCCCCAGCAGTTTAATTTATTCTAAGCATGTAGCCTCTGATCATTACCAGTGCTTATAGTCATTAAATATTAGAAAATATAGAAAAAGTCTAAAAGATACAGCATTATCAGTTAGACTTCATGGACTTCTTTCTACAGAAGAACAAGCAGCACCTAGAGGACAGTTGAAGCTGTTTCACCTCCCAGCAATGTGTATAGAGGACCAGGCTCAGCTTCTTCCTGGGATGGCTTTCTTAAACCTAATTGCCTGTCTGTTGAGTCTTGTAGTATTGAGTCCTTGAAGTGGTGAAGGAACTCCCATATCTTCACCCATTGCTTCTTGTGTGTTTTGATACCAACACTCATTTTAGAAAGGGCTGTAAACTTTCTGAATAACTGTCACTAAGACATCCCATTGCTGTTACATTGCAGAACATTCTGTCTGTGATTGTTCCTCAGGATCATACTGAGTGACCTTTACTTGGAAATTACTTCTAAGGCAAACAGGAAATATATGTGCAGACCTGATATCACAGAATCCAGTTTGCCAGTGTACATGATAGTGGCCAGCAGTGGAACTGAATGTGGGGAGGTTCCTTCTGTGGCTTGATCAGCATCAGTGTGACTCCACCACTGATACTATGGGAAAGGCAGGGAAGGAATCAATGAGAACTGAAATTGAAAGGTTAAGCAAAAGGGATGATATCAGATTGCAATATAATGGACATCAGATGTGACTACAAATGGGGAAGAAGAAGGAGCAAAGAGTGGTGAAGACGAATTAAGAGGATGCTCAGCAAGATTAATTGAATAGAGGGACAGACACAGTATGGAGGCAAGAGAACTACATAGTGGGCAGAAATGAAGGGGTTAGAGACCCAGAGTGAGATCATGTAATAACCAGACAGGATGTTCTCAATATCCTGTTCTTGAATATAATTCAGCAAATTTATCTAAAATCCACTGGTGAAATGTGCATCAGCACTACCTAATGATGGTTATGCATGGATTATAAAAGCCAGGTACTGCAGCTGGACCTCGTCCTCATAGGGTATAAGTTGGTGTACAGGCCAAAAGTTCCTAACCTTTTTCTTGTGAAACATCAGAAATGCAAAGTTCATATTTCCTTTTTTGATCTTATTGAACCTTATTCCACAGTCCTGTTTTGTTTAAAATATAATGAAAAGAGTCATGAAGAAAGCACCATGCTAGCTTATACATTGCTATTTCCTGAGCAGCTCTACTCATCTATAGACAGCCTGGAAAAGAATGATGGCACCTCAGTTTTATATATATTATTGCCATCCAGAAATTTCAGAGTACTTCAAAAAGATAGTCATTATCTGAGTTTGGTGGTGGAGAATTGGAAGAGACTATGACAGAAGTAGTTCTTAACACTGATCTTAAAAACTCCATGTACCATTTTGGTTTCTTTGTCCCACATTAGATAAGAAATTAAGTACTAGAGTTCTTGACATAGCTAACATTTTAGGTTTTATATTGAAATGGCTGTTTCTAGCTGTAATCCCAGGTTGCTACTAAATAGTTTTACATTTTTAATGTGGGGTAGGAGATAGGAGATAATTTTCATAATATCAGTAGTTATGATAGGATCACCCTGTTTAGACCTTCAAAATCTCTGACTTAGGGACCATGGCATAGCCATTGTAATGATCAATTCAATGTATGGGTTGGATGAGCAGACAATGAGGTGGACTGAAAATTGGCTGAATGGCCAGGCCCAGAAGGTGGCACGAAGTCTAGTTGGAGGCCAGTAACTAGCAGTGCACCCAGTGCTCGGTCTGATCCTATCTAACATCTTCATTGATGATCTGGACAATGGGGCAGAGTGTACCCTCAGCAAGTTTGCAGGTGACACCAAACTTGGAGTGGCTGACATGCCAGAGGGTTGTGCTGCCATCCAGAATGACCTTTCCAGACTGGAGAAATGAGCCGACAGGAACCTCATGAATTTCAACATGGAGCAGTGCAAAATCCTGCAGCTGCGGAGGTACAATCCCAGGTGCCAGTATATGCTGGCTTCTGCCCAGCTGGAAAGCAGCCTTGCAGAAAAGGACCTGGGAGTCCTGGCAAACACCAAGTTGACCATAAGCCAACAATGTGCCCTTGTGGAGGAAAGAAGGTGAATGGTATCCTGGGCTGCCTTAGGCAAAGCATTGCCAGCAGGTCGAGAGAGGTGATCTTTCCCTTCTGCTCAGCACTGGTGAGGCCACACCTAGAGTGCTGAGTCCATTTCTAGGCTTTCCAGTACAAGTAAGACATAGACATACCGGGGAGAGACCAGCAAAGGGCCACAAGGATGATTAAGGACTGGAGCATCTCTTCCATGAGGAAAGGCTGAGAAAGCCAGGACTGTTCAGCCTGGAGAAGAAAAGGCTCAAGGGGATCTTATCAATGTACATAAATACCTGAAGGGAGGGTGCAAAGAAGATGGAGTCAGGCTCTTTTCAGTGGTGCCCAGTGACAGGACCAGACACAATGGGCACAAACTGAAACAGGAGGTTTCCTCTGAATATCAGGAAATGCTTTTTCACTGTGAGGGTGACCAAGCACTGGCACAGATTGCCTGGAGAGGTTGTGGAATCTCCATCCTTGGAGTTATTCAAAAGCCATCTGGACACGGTCCTGGCAAACCTGCTCTAGGTGGCCCTGCTTGAGCAGGAGGGTTAGACAAGTTGACCTCCAGAGGTCCTTGCCAACCTTAACCATTCTGTGATTTTTGTGATTTAGCTTCCATGTTGTAGTGAAAATTCTGTCTTTTCTATGAAACATCAAGAGTAAAAATATTTCAATCTTATATCAGTCATTTTCAATGAAGTTTTAGTGTTTTCTGTGAAAAGCAGAAGTTCATAATGGAAAATCATTTTTAGAATAAACCAAATGTTCCAGACAAAAGTAAGTTTGGATGGAAAATGTTCACTAGCTCTACTTTTGAAGAGTCTTACAGTGTTGACTATGATGAATTCTTTGTATTTGTAAAACCAAAAAATTATAGTAAAAGGAGAATTCAAATTCTAAAAGTTAGGAAAGACCAGTAGAGTCATCCATTTAAAGGTAACTCACTCCCTCTTGTACATGTGCACATCTATATCTCCCCTAACTTGTCCAAAGAGATGACCACAAGATGAACTATTGCTGCAGAATAAAACAGGAGAGTACAGTCTGCAAGACATGCACTTTAGTAACAGAGATGTGTAAATGACAAGAGGGTGCTTCATGAGGAAAAAGGATGATCCTGAGCTTAAGGTAATTCAATGCTGTCTCAGAAAATTGCTTTCCAACTCTGTCTCTGTCCCGAAGTTCACACACAATGCTAGGCAAAATATCACAACTGGCTACTGTCTTCTGGTTTTTGCTTTCTGAATGTCCAGACAGCCAATGGGGTAAGGGTTGAGCACTTCCAGTTGCAGCTACAGTAACAGGTATGATACTCTCAGTAACAATCTTGATGCTAATTGCGCTGCAAAATCAAATCAAAGCACCTCTAACTGGTAAGATCTTACACTTTGTACCTCCATCTACCTATGCTTTAGTTGGTTTTTTTTTGGTTTTGGAGGGGGTTTTTTTAAGGAATAATATCCACTTATCACCCTGTGATGTTTTAAAGATACATCTGTGCACATTTGAGGAGAACAGCATGAAAAGTGTTTGATTCTTTACACAGAACAAGAACTAAGGTTCCAGCAGTAATACCTACACATCAAAAGAAGACAGGAAAAGTAGTCCTGAATAATTTTTTCATCCTCAAAATTAGGAAGCAGTGTTCTGTGTTAAAATTAGAATGTAATTTTGTACTGGAAGATCATGTATTATAATGCATACGTAAATCAGGCTGAATAAAGCAATGCTGTTTCTCAACTTTACAACCTAAATAACTTTTTTGCATAGTGCTTTTGGTTTGTGGAAGTGAAATAGTTAACAACTCATAGGCATTTGCAGGCCTCAGGAAATAAATATTTGCAGACGGGTCTTGGCCACATCAGCACAATTTAATTAACAAAGGAGTGAATTATTCATAAAAGAATGCCCAGGGCTTCCTTGGCTGGCTGTCTAGAGCCTCTTTATCTGAAGAATTGTAATCACTGCTGGTTTTTACTACATCCTGCTTACCTGTCATGGTTTGGTGAAGAGTTGTATGGCCTAAAGGTGTACAAACTCTGTTAACTGCCTCATTTGAAGAGAGTTCATACCAGCAGTCTGACACTGCTGCTCTGTGCTATCTGCTGCAGCTGTGGTAATAACCTGCTTCTGTTCCGACCTGATCACAACTGCATTCTGCTTATTTGGTGACAGGTTTTACAAGAGTTTAATATCAATTTTGCATTTCTTTAATAGCTATTGAGAAATGTCATAGTATTTATTGTAAGTAACCCATATATATTTTCTTTCAAGGTTAACTTTGGCATCTTCCTAAAAATTCTCAGGATGCTGATTTCCAAACTAAAAGCTCAGCAAATGAGCTTTCATGACTACAAATACAGGTATGTAATAAAAAAAAAAAGAAGTCCTAGCCCTTTCTTTTTTTCTCGCAACATCAGAAGGCTGCCAGTTTGCCCTTGCAGATTATACATTTACCTACCACCACCAGGTGTAACAGATACTCAGAGTATGCTATAGAAAAGCCATCTGGGGAAACAGGCTCCATAAACATTTTCTTATCTGAGAGGTAAAGGCAGGTCAGTGCCTGTGTGCTGAGTATTATGGGCATTTTCTCAAGGATTTGCAATGTGTTAAGATCACTGTTCTCAGGAATCCTCACTGTACAGCTGTGGCCTCTACTGCTCTGACACATTTTTTCCTTGAGTGTGACAAAAGGTCCCCAAAAGAAAAGAAGGTGTAGAAGATTTGTGGGACATTCATAAGTGACATTAGCATTTATGATCTGCCTTTTTTCACAGACATAGACACTGTTGACTCAAGAATGTCCCTGGTCTTCTTGTAAACCCAAATCAGAAAACTATTCTTAGCCTGCAGTCTTCCAGGCCCTGGTGTGGGCTCTCTTGGCCAGAGTCTTAATGGTACATCATGTCTTATATAAAGTCCTGGAGCTGGCCTTTGCAGAAACATCTTCCCACTTTGTGGGAACAGCAAGGGCAGGCTGCTCTGCAAGGAGCTAAATGTGCAGTGAAAACTGCACTTAAATCAATGGAAACCTGAGGATTTGTTAACTGCTTTCCACATCCCAGTTCTTTCCAGTTCTTAGTATCTCTAATCAAAGCATTGTGAATCCCCGTCTGCTACTACAGCCCTGCCTTACTAAGATGAATTATTTTATTGTCTAACAGGGCTGTATTAAATCCCTAACAAGAAGCATGTTTCCATTTTCCTTCAACATTCAAGGTCCAAAAGATCTCAGCTATATTCTCTAGACTGCTATAAGAAGATTGTTGTGATGATAGTCAAAGACAGCAGTGCCTGTATTTAACACTGGCTAATGTTTTGTGTTATATTCTCTTTTCTACTGCTTATAATTTTGCTAAACTTTCAAAGATTCAAGCTATTGCTCACATTGCAAGTTTTCCTCAGAACTCACTTTCTTTTGAGATGTCTTTTTTCATCCATGCAAACATGTTCCCAGACTTGTTAAAGAAGATTCTCTTCCATAAAAATTATTCTCGTTGTATCTTTTAAAAAGTAGACAACTGGTGACAGTACTGCAGAAAATTTCTATGCAGTTACATAGAGTTTTCAGCAGTGATAGGAAGTCTAAGAATCCTGTTAAGAGATCACTCATATTTAGCTATGTAAATATTTTTCTGTTACCTAGCAGCATAAGTTTGATGATAGTGGCCTTCCTGCTCAATTTCTTGTCCCTAACTTTTCACCTTAAACCCAAAGCCAAGATTTCTGCCTGTACAGACTTTTCTGATAGTGTGTTCCAAAATTTGTATCCGAAAATTTGTCCATTCCAGGGTCAGAATATTAAGGGAATATTTCTGGAATGATTTCTCTGTAGCTGAATTTTTGATTTTTGCACCAAGGATGTTGAAAAAAATACTAGAATCAAACATTTTCTTTTTAAGATTGGCAAGATCTACACTTGTGCTGATTCCATTGTTGGGGATCCATGAATTTATATTTACCTTCATCACTGATGAACAGGTGGAAGGACTTTCAAGACATGTAAGAGTTTTCATTCAGCTGACAATGAGCTCATTTCATGTAAGTACTGTTTTGCAAGTGCTGGTTTTAGGGGTCATAGAGCCACATATATATATGTTGCTCACCTATAGATATCACAGATATACAATATTCTTACTTAATATTATGCTTCAACCTATAATGTCTCTAAATACACCACTACAGTGACAAGATAAAACATTCACAAACTGCATATTCAAACTATTGTAGTCTCAAAGAACAAAAAAGGAGTCTGACTTCTTCAGAAACAGTGTGTCCTGTGTTCTCTGGTACTGGGTGACAGTTCATCACAGAACCCTGTTCTGAAAACAGGATTAAAGTGGTCTATTCAAAATATGTGTTCACATAAGTTAATTCCTATGAAGCACTGGATGGCTTTTTAAAATAAGATTTTCAGGTGATCTGTTAACTTTGCAGTCACACTGAGGAGAGAGTTGGTTCTGGACTCATCTTTTTCAGTGCATAGTACGCGTCCAGCATACTTCAAACACACCACGGTGACCTTGTTGTTGTGCCACTGTACAACCAAAAAACAATCAAGACTCTGTACCAGGAGATACAAGGATCAGCTTCACTTTAGCTTGGGTAGTTGGTCAGTCAGTTCATGACTGACACATCGCTGACACAGCGGGCCTGTGGGGCAGTCCTTCCTTTTAGGACTTTTTCCAAAAGAAGTTGAATGTAGACTACATGGCATTTGGGGAAGTTTGATGAAAGGAGATGCAGGTCTGAATACTGTGAGAACAACAAGCAGAATTAAAACATTTGTTGTGAGGAGAAGCATGTGAAGGATAAACAGGAACTGCTTTGTGTGTGATTCCAAGCCTAGAGGACACACTCTGGGTACACCAACCAGACTAATGCCCTCGAGCAAGTGCACCGAAAACACAACTTGTACAAAAAATTAGTCAGGGCCATGACTCACCTCAGTTGTATGCTGTTCAGCAGTTGTAACAGAGGTACTTCCATGCAAGTCTAGAGAAAAACTCAAAGACACTTTTTATGCCAAAATCACACCTACATACTTCAGGCCTCCATAGTTCACATGTAGGCATCAAAGATGTCACCTGGGATACCCTTTTGAGGATTTCAGTTTGGGGCTTCTGTCTCTTTCATGGGTTTAAGTATAAATTTAACAAAGCACTTAATGCATCAGAAGTGAAACATAGAAATCCACCATGAATTCAGTGAAAAGGCACGAGTAAAAACTCCACTTTTTCACACTAGGCCCCTGGTTAGTGAGTGCACTGTTCTGGGAAACGGAGACAACACAGGCCCCAGCTAGGAGATGGTTTAACCTGTTCCGGGGAAGTGCCCAAACAAAGCTGTGTAAGCCAGCAACCAAAGATGCAAAATGAAATGAGAGGAAGGAGGATGAAAGAGAATCTAGATCTGTGGCTTAGTGGTTAGAGCAGCTGGCTGGGAAAAGGACACTTTGAGGCCTCGGCACCTGCCCCTGAGTGTTAATACCATTTACATTAAATAACTATAGATTTGAAAAGGTAACAGAAAATTAAAGTAATCAGAGGAGCAGGGAGTAGAACATCTCAGCACTTGCCTTACTTATCCTTTATTTCGACTCATGGCCTCATGAGACATTGCAGTAGTCCATATTAACCTGCCTGGATTCAAGAGAAGGCGCAGATATACCTCTACCCAGAGAGGCTGGTAGCTGGGTGACTACTTTAGGGCATGGCTGTGCCTGTGGTGAGGCACTAGGTATTTCTCATACTTCCAGGTTGTTGAGGAAAATATGGGATATATCACAACAGCCAGCTTCTCCTTCTTTGAAGAAAAGCGCATTGACCCACTGACTATAGCTGGGTCCTTAACACAGGTGCCTAAGTTCATGCAAGGAATAACTGAAGCAGTTGCATTTTCTGCTTTGTCATTTTTTTTCTTTGTTGCTTTGCATTTCAGCTTCCAGTTACTGGGCCATTGTGAGTCCCAGTCTAGGTGCCCAGTGCCCCATCATCCACACTATTCAGTATATACAGGAGCTTAGCACTTGACACTTGAGAAATATTGTACTTGTGTAGGCCTGAGTATTCAACCTTGGGTCACAGCATTTAGGTCCCCCTGAATATAGTTTCCTAACCCTTAAATTCTTCTATTTGCCATGTTCCTGCTGGTTAAAGGCCTTTTGGTATTTTTTCGCAGCAATAGAAAGATCATCTCCACATTTTCCTCCCATGGTTCCTGAGATTTAAGTCTGGCAAGGTCAAGACCTGTAAACCTGTGTCTCATACCTACTCCCATATCTCTACAGGGAGCTGTTTTTCCTCCTGGTAATCACTGGGCTCCATTTCCCTAAAGGATGTGCTCATTCACCATATCTGCAAAGTGACACTATGGCCTCCTACATGTGCACTCACAAAAAGTACTGTACTCATGAACAAATTTCTAGAGCTAAGACAAAACTTGTCAGAGGACTCACTTGGGTGGAACAGATAGATGGACTAGCATCTGCAGGTGGAAAAGAAGTTTCTCACCTATACAGTCAGCAGAGTGTTTTAGAGATGTTTATGCACTTGACTCCCCTTCAGTCACCCTGCCTTAGTAGCATGTAAGTAGGCAGAAACTTGAGGTAGTGACAGAATGAGAGTGCAGCTCTGGCAGGTCTGTGCCCTCATATCTTGGCTGCAAGTATGAAGGTGTGAAGGAGCCACAGTCCATTATGATGGTCAATCCTAAATAGTCCAAATTCCACAGCGAGCTGTTACTGAAACTAAATGGTGATTTTCAGATAGCTGCTTGTGCACAAGTATACATGTGTTTCACTGTAACTATTTACTCTCCAGTTTACAAAGATTAAGAACTGGACACGCCAGTCATTCTGCAGGCACAAAGCACTGCTGTCTGCTTCAATCTGTGTTCTGAAGTTGCTGAGTAATGACTCTTTCAGGTAGTACTCCTGTTAAACTACCTGCTTAGCAAAGTTGTCCTTTACCCTTATCTTCCTGCCTTGACCTTCTTGGTGAGACAGGACAGCAGTTTCCAGGTCTCCTTTCTTTAATGAGGTACCCAGTAATATCTCTGGGTGGAAGTCCTTACTACTCACTAACTCACTACTTCGACAATACGTCTGCCCTCTTCTACAGTCTGAGACATAAATTCATCAAAGCATTATTGCACTTTTCCCACAATTTATGGTGATCCTTGTTTTTAACCTGTCTGTATGCACCAGTGCTTTGGCATATGAATGCATCAGTGCTTTGACACTGTTATTGAGGCTCCAATTAAAAATTTCCACTACAGCTTGAGAGGAGAAATGTCCAGGCAGGCAGAAGGGAGTTCATGCAGAGCCAGCACCCTAAGGGGGACTGCTGACATGGTGTTGAGTTACATGTTCCTCAGTTAGACATATCCTTACTTGGAGAGGTTGCAGTCACTAGATGTTATTTTAAGAAACGCAGAATCATTTTAAGTGAAAATTTTATTTACTGGCTTGTACAAAGAAATCTAATATAGACTCATCCCTGCTAGAAAACACAAACTTCATTCCTTTTAAAGGAACATGCACACGCTCAGCTACATGGCACGCTTTAGAAGCAAAACTTCTTTTCAAAATACTCAAAGATCTTAGACAATGTTTATTGCAGATTCTCTTTTTTAGCTACAGCATTATTTGTGAAGGGATTAGCAAAAAAGCATATAAACTGTACACAACTACATTTGTTTAGTCTGTAAATCTTCTTAGTAGTTTTAAAAAGCAGTTAAACTGTTCTGTTAAAGAAAAACAATTACCTCTGGGATCTCATCTGGAGGTTTTAACTCAAACATTTTCAAGGAGCACAAAATCAAATTCTAAGTATGAGTTCTGCTGTAGATATGTTGTTTCTTTACTTTAGAAAGTGAAGCAATCTAAAGATCTTGGCTCACTGCTGCATGCAGACTGTTAGTCACAGGAAAAATACAGGTTTCTGGTGAATAAAATCCTGTTATTAAATGAGTAATTTATCATGTTGCCATTGTCAATAGAACTGAAGAACAGTTGTGAGGCTTACACATGCATCTATTCTTTCCTATTGGTTATTATGCTAATGAACATTTGTTCTCGATTTCTGGTTCTTCTTTTTCCTGTCAAAATTTTAAAAATCTATGTCTTAGAAGTCACGGCATACAGGAAAGATTTCTAAGTATGAAGTTTCATGTATTCAAAAAAAAAAGTGAATATGAGGAAGCATTAAAGAAATCAGAATATAAAATGAACATCAAACATGAATATTCAACTGAATTTTCCATCTTCTGGTGTGATTTTAGTGTTTCTGCCAGTCACTGCCTGTTCTGATCTTGCAGCAGCAGTGAACTAAATTCACATAGGGATTTACAAACTTACTTACATTCAACGAAGGGGTGCCACTAGTATTCACAAAGTCCTCTCCTAATCTGGTCAGTTTCTACATTTCTGGCAGGGGGTATCATCAAGCTTAGCAGTCACAGGACTTAACAGCACTGTGTAGTTTTGATCCTATTTCTGTTTGTGGTGCCTGTGAGACCAAATTTAGAGCTCATGCTCAGAACACAAAAAAACCACCCAGTAGAGACATTGTCATGGACTTTCTACCTGAAAAAGAGAACTATCTCCAGGTGCAGAAACATTTCTGCATAAAAAGCTGCTTTTTAAGCTATTAAATTTCTATTTATCCATCAGAACTTCTCTCCATGGTTTCTGAATCTTCTGTAACTACTATGCTAAAATTTATCCCCGTAATAAAATATCATCTATTATGAACCCTAATGAACACGGCATTTTGTGATTTATTTTTTTTTGCATATCTCTGTGAAATAATTCAGATGCAGAGTATTGTTTAAAAGTTACATTGATAAATGACATATCAAAATTACCTATATCTTGCAACCATAACCCAAGTAAAGCATGAAATATAGCAGAAACAAAGTACCCGGAAAAAGCAGTTGTGATTGCTATTTCTCCTGCCCCCATTTCCACTGGTGTGGCAGATATAAACTGTTATTTTTCATACTTCCTGCACATATGCTTAAGGAATTAATCGCTTCAAACCTTTCAAGATTGCTAGAAAATTAACAGTAGGCTCAAAATGCTATCGGTTAATGCTAGATACAATAAAAAATACTGAAGCTGCTGTGTATGTGAATTTATTTTTAAGCTTTTGCCTGAGAAAACCAGAAACATTTCTGGAAAAGTATGAGTGTGAAAACAATTGAATTATGTCAACTGCATTATATATGGTTATGACACTTTTTTACTTGTGATACGAACATTGCCTTGGGATTGATAGTCAACACTATTTATTCTCTTCATCAGAACTTGTGTCATAGATGTTTTTAGGCATACCAGAGAAATGCATTTCCTTAAGCAATGGTAATAAATCTGCATATCTGTGCCAGACTGTTACGCTGAGGTGCATGAATGTAAGCTGTTTTTATCTGAGATCAGATACAGACAGAGAGAAGGAAAATGGAAAGAGTAATTTTGGGGTTCATTTAAAACAAGTTTCATCTCTAGGATTTTTTTTTTTAAAAGGTGTTTATTTAAATCAATTTCAAAGGAAAAATGGCAATTCAAAATAGCCATAACGATACAGCTGAGACTTAAAATAGCACTAATCACTTAATACATCACTAATTTTTAAAAAGCACCCAACTGAGATCCTTCTCAGCAGTCTCATTCACAAATTCAAACAAGTACATGGATAATAGGAAACCCCAAGTTGCATTTTTTTTGTTTTACCATATTTAGAAATAGCAGCAGTCACAGTAAAACCGCAGTAGTTTGAAGAAAAATATTATGTGGTAGCAAAATGAAGATAACATGGAAGATGAAAATGGGTTGTATAGTCTCTGTTCTTCAGCATCTGCACCAAATGTGCCCCACATTTGCTAAGGCACCATATGAAACAAGTTAATGGATACTTCAATGATAACTACATACAGGCAACTACTTTCCTTTTTGGAGAGTAAGAAACATTGCTTATACTTATGGCTTTAACGTTAATGTCATCTTTAAAACTTCAGGTTATTTCCTGTACACTCTAACTTTTTCCTCTTACTGTCTTTCTCTTACAGGGTTTTTTTGTAGCAGTTTTATATTGCTTTGCTAATGGAGAGGTAAGAGACAATGCTATGAGAAAAGTTTTTAGTTGATTAGTAAAGTATATCAATGACACCAAGAAGGATGAACACACTGACTAGCTCTGCTTATTCGAGAGCACGTGTGCATTCTTTTGAACAGGTATAATTGTTTTTTATGAAGAGAACAGCAAGGCGTCTCACAGATTTGGGATTCAAATGCAAAGTGTTTCCACTGAAGCCTGAATGGCTATAGCACTGTGGAGCTATGGATACCCTGGGGTGATTGAAATACCAGTAGAGGCTTATGGTCAGCCACCTAAACCCCACTCTCTTAATCAGCTGGAATCCCAGACTTCACGTTTGGCCAGCCTAAACCCTCTCTTAGTTTACCCGTAAAGTCCATGTGAAGGGACTGAATTTGAGGTACTTTAATATCTTAGACAGCAACATGTTGAGAAAATAATTATATGCATGCACTGCTCAGGACATCCCTAAAATTGATGTGAAGGGATTCCTTGTCTGGAAGTTGTCTCCTGCTATGCCTCAAGGGACAGGTGGGGGTTCAGTTTGCTCTGTGCCCAGATTTAGGCAGATCAGTGATGACTCCTATGCAAGGAGATGACAGCAGAGAAAGCTAACCTCCTGCCCAATGAAGGGTGAAGACTGAATTCAGATCAAGTTGCTTGGGATTTTGTCCAGTTAAGCGTTGAACCCCACCAAGGACAGAGGTTCCACCACCTCTCCGGTCCTCTGTTCCAGTGCTTCACTGTACTCAGGAAGAAACATCTTTTCGATATATTCTGTTAGAAGTTCCCCTATTGATTTCAATTTATGATCACTGTCCCTTGTGTCCCTACCAAACACCTCTGTAGAGCGCCTGGCTCCATATCCTCCATGATCTCCTCATAGGCAGTATTTAGTCCTTCAGCGTGAACGAGCCCCATTCACTCAGCTCTCCTGATAGGGCAAGTGCTCCAGTCCTGATCTCTGCTGCTAAGTTCAAGCTTAGCAACACAGTTTGTACTGGGGGCCCAGAATTAGATGCAGTATTCAGAGGTAGTCTAACAGTTACTGAGCAAAGGAGAACAATCACTTCTCTTGATCTACTGGCTCTGCTCCTGCCCATACAACCCAGTGTCTTCATCACCATCACAGCTGCATGCTGCCTTTGCCTTATTGACTTGCTACAAGCTACCTCAGAAAATGATGCTATGTAGGCTGTGGAATTAATCTCACTTAATTTTAAATATTTTCTAAGTTGAATCTCACTGTCTGTAGCTCACTTATATTTGGTCCGGGTGCAGACCTCCACTACTTGCAATAAAGCACTTAAGAGCCTGGCACAGCCAGCTGGCATGGTATACACTACACTGACACAGGTACATGAATTTGGACACCTTCTTAAAGGCACCAGTGAAACAAAAAACATGGGCTTTATACAAAAGGCAGGCCATATGTTCCTAATATTTAACAAGGAAACCTAGAGCAATTTCAGAACTACTTAAATAAAAAAGAGAGCTGGCACTTGTCTGCAATACAGGAGTACTTGTCTAACATTTATGAAGGGCACAGAACTGCTAGCATCTCTCATTAGCAGTTAAAAGTTACTCTTTTGGCCTTCTACCTCCTGGTCCAGCTGAGCTTTCAGGCCAAAGGGCCTGCTGGTTAGAGCAAGGGCACATCCTGTGCCTCTGTGTGGGCCTGGAGCCTGCCCTCCATCTGCAGCACTGGCTCAGGTGATGCAGGCAGCAGGACACTCAGTGCTGAGGATTTAAGGCAGGGTGCCAGATAAACAGCTTTAATAAAACAAACCAGATACCCAAGCACAACAGTCCGGCAAAGCTGCGTGGTCCTCATTTCCACAGCCCTTGGGCTTTTCTCCTCCTCACTTCATCAGCCTGTAAACATGAAAGTCGCTTGAGCTCTCCCACACATATGCATTAGGATCACAGTGTATCAGAGATTCAGGGGCTAGGAAAAACTTTCCTAAGTTAGAGTGAAGAGGGTGGACCCTTAGCTTCAACTTAGCAAACAAGTCTGTTTCTACCCTGCAAGGACCTCACCAGCTGTGAGGTGCATCCCAAAGGGGCAGGAAGCTCAGCACTTCCACAGTCCCTCTCATTTACAGCTAGCATTTGGGCTAGCAGACTGCAGGGTAGTCACAAGACATCACTGTGGACGGACTGTTTTCTTCTCCCCCCAGGTGAAAGCAGAGCTCCAGAAGCAGTGGTCCCGCTTCCTGCTGGGAGACCCCTTTGGCTGTAAACCCTGCTTTCTTGGGGAAAACATAAAATACCTGAGGAAATGTTCACAGAAACGTAAAAAACAGCACCTCGGCAGCAAACACCGCTTGTGCCTGGAGGCAAGCGAGCCCTGGGGCATGCAGCTCCAGCAGGTGCTAGTGCAGCAGAGGACAGATCTCAGCCCAGAGCCAGGCTGTGCTCTCCCGTCTCATCCATGGGCAAGCATGTCAGACAGCAGCGAAGGAGAAGTCACCACTGGAGAGACAACTGAGGAAGTCTTTGAAGAAAGTGAGATTTAGAAAGATGTCCACTACAACAGCACTTTCCAAAAGCCACATATTTTGAAAGATCTTCTCTCACCTCCAGACTGTAGAGATCTCTGGGATGTGCAATGCAAGGAGGAAGCAGTTAATATCCCAATTGTCCCAGTTTTCTTAATCTGAGAAAAATGTTGATCTGGATGTTGCTTACCTGTGTGGCTGGGGTAGAAGAGGTTTGCTGGATCAAAAAATGCTTTGAGTTGACCAGTCTGGAAGATAACTGATACTGAAAGAGATGTACACAGGGGAGCAGGATGTACTTTGAAAATGAGTAGACTGGACACACACATTGTGTCCCAGTAGCTTTATCCATGCTTGACTGCCATTCTACTCACATAATAGAGAAATTGTTTGTTTTTCTCTTTCATAGGTGTGTTTCATAAATAGACACATGTGTGTAGAAGACTCTTCTCTCAGCAGATCAGAATCATCCCCCATCTCAAAAAAACAGTTTCAGGCCAAACCAGATAAATTTTGTTTAAGCAAAACAAAAGGATTTGTATATATTAAAAAAAAAAAAAAAAACAAAAAAAACAACTTGGGAAGAAACAAACTTTTGCTTGCATTTTTGAGCATCTTCACTTAAAGTTTAGTGCCAGAAATGTCATTATGAAATGAAAGAACAAAATGTTTTCTTTTGAAAGTGCCCAAATGAAATGTTTTGATACAATTTTTGTTTGCTCATTTTTGTTTTCAGTATTCTTTTGATACAAGCCACACCTTTTGATGCATCTGTAGCTTTGTCTTAGCTGTGGCCCAAATGACAAAATAGATCAGTGATAAGTGCTGTTTCCACTTTCCTCCCAGGGGACCAAAAATGGATAATGACATGGGATTGTGACAGCACCAAAAAAATATTGTGAAATCCTTCTTCCAGCATTTAACAAGAACCATGATGAAATTTTAATTGTCACATACAGCTCACCCAGAGATGTATGAAATTCAATTAAGTTTGTTAATATTCTATGAGCTAGTTTCCAAACTTGCAAATATGAGCCAATTGGCATACTGAAAGGAAAAAAGAAAAAGGCCCACAAATTAGTAGGCAATATTTATCTGCAATATAAACGCATACACCAGGCACATACATGTGTAACTATCTAGCCTGCAGCTAGTTACATAGCATTCGTTATGAATTTTTCCTGTACTTTACTCATAAGCACTCTATATTAACCTAAATGCCTGCAAATGTAATAAAACATATCCTGGGAAACTGGCTTTACATGGCCCTTCTTGAGCAGGGGGGTAGGACCAGGAGACCTCCAGAAGTCCCTGTCAACCTCAACCAGTTTGTGATTCTGTGAAAACACTGTATGACAAATAAAAATTTTCAGGGCTGCTCGTGGGCTCTATTCACACATCTCTCTACCAGGTGCCACCACTGTGCCTGCCCTTCTGGCTTTCCCTGCTTCTACATCTCCCCATCGGGTGCCTTTGTCCTTAGACCCCTGCTGACAGCTTTATAACTGGCACTGTTTTTGAGACAGGTTGCCTATATCTTCAATGTGTTGTTTGAGCAGACTAAGTTTATGCAGCTTATATAACTTACCAATTCTTTTAAAAATTATTTATCAGTCTACAAATGTTTAGACATGTAAACTTTACCAGTTATGATATACTGTTTTCTTGCAAAGAACAGGTAAATTAATTGACTTGCAATAGGCCGAGAGCACATTTGAGCTATCACATTTCTGGTACTTTCCGAAAAGTATTTCTTTTACAGTTCTATCAGTGTTAAGAACTTAACCTATTTAATCGGTGAAAGATTTCATATTTTCATAAAATATTAATAAAATGTAACTATTTCATCCATTTTAAAGTATATCTGCAGTTTTAAAAGGCTTTTTACCAGACTGTGCATTCTGCTTATATAGCATTTTACTGCAGAGGATATCTCCACCACCCATTACAAGCACCAGACATTACAAATCTGTTGACCATGTCTTGTCCAATTTAAAAAGACTGATTTTTAAAATACTAAAAAGCCTGAAGTGGTTTAGAATGTGTTTTACTTGGGTGCTAAAAATTATAAGATTTTACTGTATCTCAGTAAAATAGTTTACTTTTTGATTGCATTTTAAAGTATTTCAAATGGTCAAGAAACCAATTTTCTGTGCTCAAAAGCAGTCCCTGCTAGGTGCATTTTCCCCTCTTTACTATGTGTATGGTCTTTTTGCCCCTTTCAGTTTATAAAAATAATTTTTTTTTATATAAGCAGACCCCAAAGTCTTGATAAAAACAATCATCACATGCATTCCTTCAGAAAGCATGTTTGTAAGTAGATAAATCAGTAAGTTTCATCAAAAAAAATAGCATTATTTATTATATCACTAAAGTACAGAAGTTGTGAAATCTGGATGGCCACACGCATGATGTATCTTTGCAGAAATATTACAAGCTCCTCAGTGCTAAATAAAATATTAAGCAGTCTAGAAGACAGCAGCAGACTCAACAATTCAAACATGTTAGTAGAGTCAGTGAAAATAACTGCAAAAAGAGTCAGCAAAAACAGCTGACTCTACTCCTAGGAAGGTTAAGGTCTGCAGCTAGGTATCCTCCCGGGATTTTCCTTCTGCCCTTTGTGGAGCCCCAGGGCTGCATGAGGGACATTGCAGCCAGAGGATGTGGTAAGAAAAGCTGCAGCAGGTCCCTGAGATGTGAGACAGAAGCCAGACAACTTGCCAGGGTTCCTACAAGTCCACAGACTGGATAGACAGAAACAGTTGGGAGAAAGGACAAGAAACAGGATCTTGCTCTGATGAACCAAGAGGTGGAGGAGACAGATCGACCCAAATCGGTTTTTGTTTGCAAGTGATATTTTGTGTAAATTACTTATCCAATTTGTACATAGATTAATTATCAGACAACAAAAACTTTGTTAGCCCAGGGTTTTATGCTTGTGTAGACCTAGTAACAGGATTTTTCTCTTTATCAGTCAATTGCACACCTTTACTCGCCAGATTCCTACTGCCTTCACCTTATGAGAGAGACTGGTGTGAGCTAAAGGCTTCTTCCCTCTTGATGAGAGAGCTCATCCTCCCATGGTGCTGGCGAGTTTGGTCTCTGCTGAGTCAGTCCATTAAGTAAGACAAGGTGCTCAGGACATCAGAGACAACCCATGCTAAAACCTGACTCCCACAGCTTTGAAGTTGTCTTTGCCAAGGATTTTGCTTTCAATTAAAACGTGTATGACAAAAAAATAGAATTTCTAGCCCAAAATAGCTTGTGGGATTCTACAGAGCTTTTCCATTAGATGTAGTGTGATAACTGATCTGACTTGTATGAACAAGGTTTATGCAATCTTAATAATCTGCTGTGAGACATGCTATAAATTTTTATGTTTTACTACACATAAAGCACAACCTTCCAGACATAATGGCTCCTTCTATGGCCAGAGATGTCAACTATATGCTAATTATTAATGTGTACTTACATTCTTTGTTTAAATATACTGCTTCTACATACCACGGTCTGTGCCTCAAAGGCTCAAATAGTAAAGCACAAATACTCTTGTCTGGAGAGCTCTCTGACAATTATGCCTGGGAATCAATAATATTGGTTTGTATTTTTTAAAATATGGAATAAATCCAGTAGATTAAGAGAGATGTGCCAGTTCTGTCATGTTTGATGTGCTCACTTCCCAAGCCACCAAATAGAAGCAAAGTAAGGCAGAGTGCTGTCTCACTGAATCCAATGAAAAAGGCAAGTTTGGGAAGGTTGGATGTCTGGGAGACACACCAGTGCTAATATTCTGTTTTGTTCCAGTGCAAACCTGAATTAATGTAACAACCTCTTTTTTAAAAGAGAGAAAAGACAACTTCAATAAAATAGATATACAAAGTATCCTATGACAACTTGTTCTTAAACTACAGTCATCTTCCCTCTAGGATGTTGAGGTTGGGATGGGAGGAGGTCTATCTTAGTTCCTGACCAAATTATTGCATAGTAATGGTATCCTTACACCGTTGGTATGGTATGGTACCAATGGTATCCTTACACCTTACAAGTACAGGAGATGAAAAAGGTGATGCTGCACCTTTGGGTCTATTTGGATGTCCCATACAGCTGTGCCTGATACCAGAACTGGAGGAAGGGAAGTCCTAACAGCAGTCACGTAACTTCTTCAGCAGTCTTGACCTTTGTGAGTGCTCAGTCTTTAGTGGAAATTGAAGATAATCTTGAGTGTGTGGGACAGCAGCAGGATGAGAAATGCTAAACCATGACATGCCTCCTCAGGAGGCTGTAGGCCACAACTTCCTGGGCATAAGCCCCTCACCCCAGGCTGATGTCAGCTTCTTCACCTGCACAATAGAGCAAACCACTTCTATTTGACTACATCTGTGTTTTGCAACCTGTTGTCTCTTAGTCCACTCCTCTGATATCCCTCTAGCATCAGCATCTGATATTGCTGGCAGGCCCCACTACAACAGTCCAAGCTTCTCTACTGGCACTTCCACAACAGCCTGATGGCAGAAGCTGCATTTAGGGACTTGTGGTGTCCTCAGTTCACCAGCTGTTACCATCTTTGGGTCTCCCATAGCACTTCTCACTTTCGTAGCTACCCCAGCATTCCCATCTGCCATTGCTATACTGGCTTATTGTTTGGCCAGAGTACCAGGTTTTAGGCAGGCTGCATGCATGCCTCAGCTTTGTAGGAACTGTCCTTCCTTTCAGGATCCAGCTTCTTCCTTTCATTTGCTTCAGGAATTTTCTTACTTTTTCCCATCAGTCTCAGCTCCCAGTAAGAGGAACTCTGTGATCTATAAAATTCTTCTTGACATTAGTTGGTTTTTTTTAAAAAATCAAGAATATTTTACTGACATCATCTTTTTCAGCTTCCATAGCAACCACAATTCTGGATTTTTAATTATTTCTTTTCAGCCTGCCATTCGAAATCTCACAAACTATTTGCCATACTAAATGTCATGTTGTGTTCAGGTATCTTTGCAGTCAGTCCTGAAGCTACGCAGAACTACAGTGAGAAGCTGCTGCTTGTAAACTGTGTCATTGTAATTAGCTCCAGGAAATTAAAGTGGAGCTACCACATAACCAGGCCTCAAAGGCTTGAAGGCTCAGTTTCCCTGTGTATCATGTTCATCACATTGTAATTATTTTCTCCCATCACAGCCAAATTCTCACCGCTCTCCCTGTTTGCTGTTCAGCTCGTTTCTTTGCCTTCTCTGGAGTCAGCTCTGATTTTAAGCCCAGCAGCATCTCTGCAGACACTGCTGAGCAGCAGTCTTGGGCTGTTCACCCTCTCCTGGAGCCTGTCCTCCTCCACATGTGTATCCAAGTCCCTCTGGGGCTGAGTCCTGCCTACCCAGCATGCCATGTCTGTCTACCCAGATGCCAAAATCCTGTTTGATTTTACCATATTCCACATGGGTCCTTCCCTCACAGTGTCACAGTTTCCCTGCCTGGAGGACCATATGATTGCCAGAAAATGGCACAATTTGCAGGGAGTTTGGGCCTGCTTGACCATGGAGAGATCACTTCACGTGATGTGTACCCCTAACCACAGACACAGATTTTTAACCACCACACAGATTTTTTTCTTTAGTGAATTTTGAGTTCAGTGATACTCAAATGTCTGAAAAATGGGGGAAAATCATTTAGGCTACACAACTCCTTGGTGCTCCTTCCCATCTTATACAGCTATTCTAGGGATCAGAGCTAAGAGTCCTTCTTTGCAGTATCCAGAGCATGCAGCTGCCAATAGATCTGTGGAGACATCTCTCAGATTTTTGTCTATCTATCTCCCCAAATCCTCAAAGCTTAAGGCTTAAGGTACATTATGTATTCCTTACAAGGTACAAATAAAAAGACTTGTGCTATGTCTTTCCTGCTGCCTTACTGCTCCCCATAGCTGTAATCCTGAGCCATTACCAACCCACCTCCCCTTTCCTGACTTTAAGGATGCTACTGGAAGAATGCTAATACAAATGCATCACACCACCTAAAGCAGGGGATTGGTCTGGAAATAACAAGATTTAGAGGAAAAAAAATTTTTTTAAAAAATCAAAGTATTACATTTTAGCCTGTCTTTGGACTTTTATATTTCTTGTCTGAATCTTTGACATTTTGGATTTAAGTAACAAATAATAATAACGAACCCATTACTTCCTTGCTTTGAACAAGCACTCTTTACTATCACCTATGTTTCACAAAGAGGAAATTGAAATACATGGAGCTGACACGACTTTTATAAAGCTACCCAGCAAGGTAGAAGTCATCCTGTGTAAAATTTAAACATCCTGAGTCCTAGTTCTCTGTTCATTGTGTCCATGAAATTCAAATGTGAGTGTGCTTAAGCCATATACTGGCAGCTTTAAGTGGAAATGCCATTTGCTTCCTCTCAACCCTAAACTCTGGCTACCTGCTGGAGATGGCGTTGTGAGACAAAGGAGGCAGGAAAAAGCTGAAGAATTAGACCTAGCGCAATTTTCTTTTTCTGTTACTTTCTTTAGTTCTTCTAGGTGGTGTTAGCCTCACCATCTGCCTGAAGAGAGGACTCTGCAGTAGGACAGACTGCAATCCCAAAGCATTACACAGAGCCAGACCTAAGTACCAACGCTTAAACACAAATGAGGAGAGGAAGCCAGGAGCACTTGGTCAGCCTCGTCATCTGTGCTGTTTTATGTGGCCCATGAGGTGTCTGTAGCTGAACTTTTACAGACAGTCACACTCCCCCCAGATGTGAAACTGTACCAATATATAGATGATATTCTGATTGGAGGAACTTCCCCTGAAAATGTGGGGAAGCAGCAGCAGCAGTATGGCGGGCACTAAATAAAGCAGAGATTGAGACTGCACCCAGAAAATGTCAGGGACCAAGTAAAGAAGTAAAATTTTGAGATACTAGGTGGATAGCAGGCAGTGCAGTGATTCCTCTGGATACCTTAAGAAAAATCAGAAAGCTGCAAATGTTCCAATCAAGGAAGGAATTGTTACAACAATTAATGGGAACTTTAGGATATTGGAGGAAGCATGTAGCTGGATTTTCTATAATTTCCCATCCATTATACTCACTCTTACAGAAAGGCAAACCCTGGGAGTGAAAATTAGAACATAAAGAGGCAGTCAAAACTCTAATGGAGGAATTAAAAACATATCAGTCACTGGGACCAGTACACACCCGTGACACTATTATAGATAAATGGGGTTTCACCAAACATGCTATTTACTGTAACCTGTTCTAAACTCGCCCCAATGGGCCAAAAAGGCCTTTATTGTTTAGCTCAACCACTTTTAAAGATACAGAACAACGATATTGTGAATGGGAAAAGGGACTTTTATCTTTAGTCTGAGCAGTTAAACAGGTTGAGAAAATACATCAGGGACAATCTGTCCAAGCCAGAGGACCATTTAATTTACTAGAAGGAATCCTAAAGGGGACTGCTCCCCCCAGAAGGCGTTGTACAAAACCCCACTATCAGAAAATGGTATGCCTACCTAACAGGAGTTGCAGAAAATATGCAATTAATTGAAGGACACAATAAGATTTCCAAATTGCAGATGCCCATAAACACAGACCCTTTAGTGTCACAACAACCTTTTAAACCTTCACCCATTCTGGATGCACCACCCCTCACTGAGGGTATACAAACAGAAAACATTTGGTTTACAGATGCTTTAGCAAAAAGGGTAAATGGCAATATAAGGCTGCTGGATTAGATATTACCACCAGCAAACAAGTAATAGAAGAAGGTGAAGGCAGTGCACAAGTAGGAGAAATAAGAGCAGTTGTTTTGGCAGCACAGGATGGAGCAAAAATTATATATGTAGACTCTTACATTGTGTCAGCCGGTGCCACACAGTGGCTCTGTCAATGGGAAACCTTGAACTGGGAAGTAAATAGATCCCCAGTTTGGAGTAACAAAGATTGGCAATTTTTACTGGATATAGCCAGGAAAACACCTTTCAAGATGGGATAGGTAAAAGCTTATTCTAAGGATAATCAAACAGCCACAAAGTGGAATCAAAAGGTAGATAAGCTAAGTAAAATTAGGAAAATCACCTTAAATCCTGAGTGGTATTGACTGGGAGAATGGTTACATCAAAACCTAGGCCACACAGGTAAAGAAGCACTTTATTTTGCTGCACAGAGTAAAGGCTGGCCTACAAACAGAAAAGCTTGTGAAACTATTCTTACAGAATTTCACCAGTGTAGATTGAAATTACAAGCAGATCACCCTGCTAAAGCACCACCTGTACACATCAGTGAAGGGAAAACTTTATGGTCCATATGACAAATTGATTATATCGGACCATTCAAATCCTCTGTGGGATATCGATACATCCTCACAGGAGTGGAAGTAGTCTCCAGCTTGCTTGTGGTGACTAAGTGTTGGAAAGCCAATGAGCAAAATACAGTGCGAGGGCTATCATTTTGGTTCTCAAATCTACCTACTCCTGATGTTATCCAAAGTGATAATGGCTCACATTTTTTGTGTAAGGAAGTGCAAGTTTGGGCAAAACAAGAGGGAATTAAATGGGTATTCCACACCCCATACTAACCTCAATCAAAGCTTATTGAAAAGCAATCTCAAACCACATGAGGCTCAATGGGATACAAGACTTCCCAAAGTACTCCATCAATTAAATAATCAATCTGGGCATATCTATCCTGTAAGCCTGGCATTCTTTGTAAAAACTGAGCTTAGTGCTCCACTTACTTGGAAAAGAGAGTATCCTGACAACATTACAGCCAGGACAGCTGTCCATCAGTACTGTGCCTATGACCTTAACTAAACCTTGTGGCACATTTGCATGGGAAATACATAGAATTAAGACAACAAATTAATCTGGAGAGGTACGGATTAGTAGGAAGCAGAAGGAGATGCTTCATATTGTACATCACTGTGCTGTGCAGCTGTTTTCTTCATAATGTTATGGGAAGTTTATATGTATTCCAAAATCAGTTCATGGGAGAAAAAATATCTGTCAAGTGTTGTTTAAATACAACACTGCCACTGCTGGGGAAGAGAGTGCCTGAGCAAGGATCACCAGGGGCTCCAAGTATAATCTAGGGATGAATCGCAATGTATTTCATTACAAAGCTTTCTTCTCCCACCCCTCCCTAAGAAACTGGTACTTACTGGTCACTGTCCATGCCAGGATACTGGACTATATGGGCCTTTGGCCTAACCCAAATTTTTACTTTTCATAGGCTTGGGAGGTAAGAAATGAATTTGTTTCAGCAACAGAGAAGACTGAGGAAAAGCATAAAGCAACAAAGGACAAAAAAAGGCATTCACTACTCGTCTTCCTTTAATATATGTAAGCACCACAGCAACCAGGCAGTTAATTATACTCTTAAGCATACAGCTGTAACACATTTGCAGACATTTTTATGATAATGTGAGCCAACATGAAAGATTCCTGAGAATTGTGAGCAGTGTTAAGAGGTTGTCCTGACTTGACTCCCATGTTTCCACATTAACCACAGCACCATCCAGCAGTCTTGCTCCCTTTTAAATAGACTTGCCAGAAAGTGAATGGGCAGTGAGAAGAGCTCCTGAAGCCTGGACTAGAGATGCATGATTGTTACCATGTTGGAGAAGTCAGCTTAAAGACATCTAAGCAGCTAACATAAAAAGACTCCTAGTCTCTTTGAGCAAACAAGCCGAGAGAAATGATAGTGTCTTAAAACATTTGCTAAGTCTACAAACAAAATCATAGCTCTGTAAATAAAAAGACTGGAACTTATACTGTAGCTCCAGGAGACTGAGTGTTTGGTTTTCTACTTTATAAAACAGGAAGTCAAAATAAAATCAGAGCTAGATGTTCTCAGCCTCTACTTTCAGGGACTTGTGAAAAAACCACTGCAAACAGAGCATGCGGCATTAACCAGTGAAGCTGGACTGTTTGTCCCTACAATAAATACTTCACTAGTGCATGTTTGTAATTTTTTTTTGTTGTTTGCATAAGGACTGAGACAGTAATTTATACAAGCAAGATTCTTTGAGTAAGAAATGTGCCATTAGTATTTCTGTGGTTTGAGTCAAGATAGAAGATCCTGACTGTCAAAACTTCACTTGTGTGTGAGGTTAGATCAATATAACATGTGCAAACAGCATTCCTTGGGCCATTTTGTCTTGACCATCAGTTCAGAAATTGCCATTGTATTTAATGAAACCACATGAGAGAAATGGTAGTTTACAACTGTGTAGCAAACCAGGAAAGATTACAAAAGCTAAGTTAAACAAATTGCTTCAACTTTGCACATAGCTTTGCTTTTAAGGGCCTCATGAAGGACATATGTCACACATGTCACAATGACCTGTGAGGGTTCAAAACCACTTTCAGCCCATTCAGCTTGTAGAGTAAGTTTAACTTCTTCATTTGACTTACAGCAGTAGTTATGACTGCTCCTATTCAATGGTCTTGTATGAATCGTCCATGAGCAGTGCAAATCATCATGAGCATCTTTGACGTTCTGCAACCTGGTTCTCTGTTCATCCTAAGCCCTGCAAAGCAGAATTTTGTCTTCTTGTGTTTGTACAGTGGCCCACACAGATGCAGACAGGTCCAACACATCACCAATAGGACTTAACTGCTCTCACCAGCCTGACCTGAGGCTTCCACCCACACCTTCTGCCCATGGTTCCAGGAGCACCATTTAAGTTCAGGCCTGAGCTACGTTGTAGGTGTCTAAGCTATGTTGTAGGTGCAGCTATCTCCAGCTTTGCTTCTTGGACGGACCTCACACCTTTGTTGTAGCCTTGTCTCTTAGTACTGTGTCTGTGTCATCGTCTATTGTTCCTGGCAAAATTCCATGGATGAACCTGGTTCATCACCTCACCTTGTCTTAAGATGTCAATGCACCCCATTACCAGCATCCTGCTTTCTCCACACTTTTCAGACCTGTGTCCCTGGTGAGTGAGGGCTCTGCCTGTGCTGTGGTCACTTAGCTCCTGGATTGTTCTACCCTCATGGAGCAACCCTGCCTCCTGCTGCTTCCTGACACCATTGCTCAGTACATTTTTCATCAGGAAACACGACTATTTGTGATGGATACATGTGAAACATTAGAAGATAGAAGCAACACCACTAGGGTGGTATCAGGAAAAAGAACTGTTCAGTAGAGGATTATGTGGTCCCTTTCCAAACTTGGCACCCTGTCATCCACCTGTCAGGTAGAGGTGCTAGGTGCTTTGGTGATTCGAAGATTGTAGTGCCCCATGGTATAAAGATTCAGTATCACTTCTTTCTAGCTGCAAGTTATGCCCTACTCCTTGAGCAAGTCATCTTGTGCTGCACTACCACTGGTCTGCCCTAGAAGAATGCTTTAAGTGCAAGGCTTTTCCCTGAAATCCCATCAAAGATTTCAGATTAGGGTTAAGCAGTAATGCTTGAAGTAATGTATGTAATGTGGCTACAGATGTGGTGTCATCCTTTGCTGACCATACATCAAGGTCATATGCAAGGAAAATGATGCAGTTAGAAATATGTCACATGGCACATTACAGGACATGGCCTGTCACCTGCTCTTTCCTTGTACTGTTCCAAATTGGGATACATTGAGGCACTGTAGACTGACAATGAGCAAGAATGAGTCAATTATGGCAATAAAGCCATATTTTAAAAAGCAGATGGCTTTCACATTTGTGACCAAGGTGATGGATTTCTATGCTGTTGGGTCTGTGCCTACACTTGGTCCTTAACTTGTCCTGGTAAAACACCTTGCAATTTTCAACTGACACAGCTGCAGTTCTCTAAAGACATCCTAGTCTGAAGCCCTCTAAGGCAAAAAGGGAAGCACACTGACACCTAGTGTAAAAGATTGAAACATGCACTCAAAAAACTGCATTGTAAAATGCAGAAATGGCTTTGAACTGCAGGAGGGCAAAAGGGCACTGGCAAATAATCCTAGGGTTTCTCCTCAGGCAGCAAGTTGCTTAAAGAGAAAAATACATGGAAAAGCTATGCCTGATGTAATATCATCTCCTATATTTTAAAAATAAACACCTAGAAGCAGTTTACCCTGTGTACAGGAGAACCTGTAGATTCATTGTCAGTGATATTTTTAGCAGATATTTTTATTGTGATAAGTAGATTTAATCACGCTACTGATTAGATTGCTTATTTCTCTGTTTCAATGACTGGTCTTTTAATTAGGCTTTTGTCAAGCACCTGGTATATTTCTTGTCTGTAACAAGAATACAGCTGGAGCCTCTCAATCTGAACTCTTTGTATCTCCAGTGCAAACCAAATCAGCACAGATCAGGTATAAATGCATGTACTCATAACAAGACTGCCAAGTTCACCCATATGGCAGAAGCAGAAGAGTGCAGGGGCTTGCTGGAGCATGTTCTGTTTTAACCACAAAACCCGAGCAAATCTGAGCCTATGAGGGACCTTGACACGTTCTTGAAACTCGATTTTTTTGCTGCTTTATATTCTGTCTCAGGTGGTGGAAATCCCCATACAGCCAGGGAAGAGTGCACAGACAGGCACATGCCTGGTGTTCCTTCCCTCAAACTCCTGCCATAGTCCATACAGCTGCAGGACCTTCCGCCACCAGAGGCTGAATCTCTGGCTCCAGCAGTGCTTGGAATAAAATCTTTCTTCCAACAGTCCAAACCTGTTGGAGCTACGCAAACTTCTGACATCCTCAGCATAAGAATTTGCATCTTGACTGTGCAGTCTGAGAGGAATTATCATATTTTGCTCTTTTTTTTTTTTTTTTTTTGTGAATGTAAATGTTTCTAGCGGGAGGGATTTATGAAGAAAAGAGCTTGCCTGGCTTGTTTCAACTTCAGGTGAGAGAGGGGGGACCCACAACAGCAGGGTACGAAAAAAAAAAAAGAGAAATACAGGCTGGGAAAAGATGTAGAAGGCTGTTGAGAGGAAGGCTTCACACCCTTGGACTTCAGATAAGTTAGGAGTGGCAATTTAAAATGAGCCTTTAGGTTCTTGGACATAAGCCCCTGTGCAAAACCCCAAACTCTGAACATGGAAAGAGGTGTTCATTTGCCAAACACAAGACTGACAGAAGGTTTTCTCTTACAAATAGGAAACAGTTAATTAAATGTTCCTTGGACCCTGTTAAGTTTTACTAACCTACTAACTAGTGGGTTTTTATCAGACATAAGTTAAGAAAGAGGTACACCTCATGAAGGACTGGAGGGCACTTCCCTCAAAGGAGGAAGTAATTACTGGGCACTGCAACAGAAGACACTCTCCAGACTCCAGGCCTATATAAGCACCACAGGGCGATGCTTTCTCTCTTAGGTAGAGCAGGCGACTGTTGATAAAAGACAAACTTCGCTTTTATCACAGCAGGAGCAAAGTTGGGGCTCTAGACAGTCCCAAGACTTTCTGATTTGGGAACTGTGGGACAGTATGAATCAGCATACGAGAAAAACTTGCAGAAATGCCACACAAACACTTCATCTTAGGTGACAAAGTATTGGGTTTGTCTCAAAACGGTCAGTTCTAAATGGTTCTAACAGGTTGCAAGCCTTTCGAGGCTCATGGGTTATATTAAACATCCACCTACAATATATGTTGGTTGCAGGAAGTCCCTGTCTGAAATAAAAAAATAAATTAAAAATACAAGATTTTTCTCAAATCAATTCATGGGGCTTTTATTGCATAGGAGGTCACTGCAGAGTACACAGTCTTACACCTGAAACAGGTATGCCTGAAATGCTGCATTTTTCCACAAGTTGCATGACAGTCCAAAATCAATAATGGAAATAGAGTATACCATATCAAAAGTTAACACTTAGCTTCAACAGCATGACAAATGCAGGGTTCTATCTACAGCAAACAAAGCAGATGCCTAGACCTGAAATGCTCTGTATAAATCCTTCATTCAGCCATCAGACTGATTACATGCCTATATAATTTGACCACTGAAGTGGGATGCCCCTGTGGCAGCAGTCCCCTTGCACAACAGCCAGAATAAGAAAGGATCTGGCCAAGTCTGGGCAGGTGCCATTTGACACAGTGCAGTCTGCATTCACTGCAGTTTTCAGGACTGTCACAAACAGAACCTATGCTGATTAAAGCATTTTTCTTTGAGTTGCAGGGGTCAGCTCATGTTTTCCCAAGGCTCCTATTGGGTCTTCTTCCTGTTGATGGGGCCATCAGTTCAGAATCTGCCTGTTAAGGGACTTGGGAAGGGGCTATATGCATTCTACCCATGGCACATGTCCAAGAACAGCAACACAGGCAAGATGTTGTTCTGTGTATGCCCAAACCACTCTTCACAGCTGCACCTCATCCAAAGCACTTCCAGAGCTGCACCTCTCCCAGCCCTGAATTGTCTGAAAGACTATCTAAGCAGGGTTACCAGTCACCAGTGCTCTTCTCAGAAAAGTCCAGCTTTTCAAAACAGCCAAGGAATCCCCACCACCTCCCACCCACCCTGACAGCAGGCAGGGCTGCACCCTGCCAGGGCTTTCCAATAGGTTCAGCACTGAAAAGCAAAGCAGTAATTTATCACAGCAATCCAGCTCTTTACTTTTGAAAATGCTGCTCAGAACTGCGATTCATGCAAAACTACCCCAACATGTCCCAGCCCCTCCTCAAGTGGGAGGAATTTTAAGTTTGTTCTGCTTCTTGGGGATTTAGTATTTCTTTGCAACATTCCTCAGCAGTCTACTGCACCTCTTCCCTGAAGCTGGAGCTGCATCAGTGCACGCAGGGGTAGGGGAAGAGCACGTGGGTACCAAGGCTTGTCAGGGCAGGGCTGCAGCACCATTTCGCAGTGTGCAGTCAAGAGCCTACCTCTCACAGCAGTTCTCCAGTCACTTAACCACTGAATCACTCCCAAATACTGCCTTCAACAAGACTGAGTTATTTCACCCTGGAAGGCAGGGGGGACCCAGAACAAATGCAGTGTGGGTGCTGTGAGGAACAGCATCCAGAGCAAAATGGGATCTGATCCAATGCGATGGCGTGCACACAGCCTCTGATTTCCACTAATATGTAATATTTGCAATAAAATAGAAGTTAGGATACTCCTAACATACTGTCCAGTTCACCATATAGAAAACGAGTATTTATCTGGAGATTTCAGGATCATATTGCTGATCAGGGAAACAGCAGAAGATGCAGACTTTGTACTTAACAGGAACTTCTGAAGTGTTAGATAACAGCTTGAGGCACAAAGCATGTCTACTTCTTAGTCCCCAAAGCAGTCCAAAATAAAATCTCCTCACTGCTGCCCTTTCAGCTTTCTTCCCACTTCTGCAGAATATGAGAGGGTCAAAGGCTTAATTGCATGGTGGAATCCAAGCTGATTTTTTAATTATTTTGATTGCAAAAGTCTAGCACAGGTATTCCTGTGCAGAATGGAGTAAACCCTCCTGCTTTTTACATCTAAATGTCACAGACTGTGAGGGTGCCACCCTGCTACTTCCACCATCCACTCTGGTCCTTTCACTGTTATGTTTTCTGAGTGCTGGCACTACACCAGCATAGCAAATAAGTGCCATGGCTTGTACAGTAACTCCCCATCTTGGATTTCAAAGTTGTATCAAAGTCCTCTACAACTGAAAATGCTTTTTGCTGGTAAGTTGCAGTTACATGTACCACAGTATGTGGAGAATTGTTAAGTATTCACCAAGATGGTCTATACCATGCACCAACATCTGAAACAGCATTCTGAGATTTTTTAACAGATTTAGGCTACTTTGGGCAAGGTGCAAAGACTCTGCTGTGAAAACCAAGCTTCCACCTGGAACTTTTTCAGTGCCTTACCTTTCTTCTCTTTTTCTGAGAAGAGTGTGCACACCTCTGCAACTACTTACCGCATCAATGTACAAACACACCACGGAGCTGTGGGATGCCATTCTGCAGGTGGTTGCAGAAACTGAATTTTTACATGAGTTCAAAACTGGACAAATCGTTAGAAGAAAGCTCCACTGAGGTTTATGAGATGCGTGAATAATGCCGTTACCTCCAAGGTCCCCGAGTCACACATTGCTGGGAAGGTGGGCTCATGTTCTGCAGAACTGCAACACCCGCTTGCTCTGAGCTTTGCTTCTATAGCAGTATCCCATGCTGGTCACTTTTGAAGACAGTTGTTGAATTTGACAGGATTTTGGCAAGGCTGATTTTGACTTTGTCAGAAAACCTGCCAGCATGCATGTTAACTCAAATATTCAAAGTAGAACAATTTATTAACAACAACATTTTACAACAGTGTTTTCTCTTCAATTAAGCTACAAGATGCACATGGAACTTCCAGGTAAAGGACTGACCAGGTGTAGAAGACTTACAAATCATTTAAAGAATGCCCATTTCATGGCAGCTGCTTTCAGACTGATCATGGTCAGCTTGCCTGCTTGTTTAAGGAAAAAACCCATGTAACTACAGGTGTTTCTTAAATTGATTTCCTAATAAAAATGAAATTTTAGGGACTGTACTCATCTGAGTATCATGCAAAGATCTGAAAAGGATAAGTAGATTACACCCAAGTGATGTGATTGTAAATTCATGCCGCATTAAGCTGGTATCAACAAAGCAGTACACGTGCATATGGCACCCCAAGTGTTCTTTGATGATACTGCATTCAAAAGGTGTGTGGCTTTGGTAGAAGAAAAAGCAACTGGGTAAAGACAATTCCATGCTCAATGTGTCTCTGTACAGTTTATTTTACAGGAGATGAGATGAGCACTGTGGTGCATATAAACTTGAAGAACAATATAGGAAAATACAGTTTAACCATATGAAATTGTTTTACAGTAAGACAGAAAAATTATGTATAGGAAATGCCTTCAACACTGAAGGACAAGATCCACAGCTGACATTAAGTAGCTTCCACCAAACTCCACCAGTTTACCCGAGCTGAAGATCTGCCCCTTAAATCTTTTCTGCATTTGACTTCTTAAGATCAGTAAGTGATTCCTTCATGTATCCTTATGGAACAAAAGCCATCCTACAATTTGCACAATGATCCAAGATTTACTAGTTACCCAGACAGAGGCTGCATGATACATAAACTTATTTAAGGGGTCTATTCAGCCAAAATTTATGGAAAGTTATAAAATTTTGGTTAAACATCTTTAAAAATAAGTCATTAGTACTGGCAAAAGACAACTTTCCTAGAAATTTAGAAGTGTTTAGCAAAAGTACACAAAAAGGACCAAATAAGCGACTTTATTTTAGTAGAAAACTCTGTTTTAGTGTATGACTGGTGATCTGGCCTGCCTTTGAATCCCTGCTGTTAAGAATGTCTGCAGAACTGTTCGGTGGATTTTTCACACTGTCTTGGGCTGACAAAAGAAAGGAAACCATCTAAGGAGGAAAAGAAAATTCTTGTCCAATACTAGTACCTGCTTTTTTCATAATGGATAGAGGTTGTTGTCCCTAAGGAGTGTTTTTGACCTGCTGGAGTAAAAGAGTGGTAAATGGACATCCAAATTCCTTAGGCTATTCTGAAAATCTCAGCCGTCACATGAAAAAACTCTGAAGGAACAAGGAATTTCAGGTGAAGTGTTCCCAAATTCAAATGCCTAAGATTGTCAGGTCATGCAGATGTGAGATCCCTGAAATTACTATTCAGCTTTAGACCTCCAGTACCAGAAAATTTCTTCTCAGCAACTGCTTTAAAAAAAGAATAATTTTTTTTAATTTATTTTACACATTAAAGGCCTACTTAGGCCCCAAATGCCACTTACTCAACTATTTTTATGCAGAATTCCCTGCTTATTCTACTGAGACCCCTATACTGATGGATGTGTCAGAAGATTAGGTTAGCAACGCTCCTTCAATGCAGTTGCTTTTAAGTCTAACATTTTCTACACCATTTTCAGCACTGAGAATTTAGGATGACTGTGCTGGACAGTAAATGATGAGTGAGACAAAGGCAGGTCTACTGGATATGTGGATGTCCTAAAAGAGTGCACAGTGCAGAGCAAGGAAGGAGGGTTAGGAATCCTGCACAGATCTGTGCATACTGGCTGCTCCTGAGTTTGGGGAATTTTTAGAGTGAATCTGTGTAGTTTACATGCTTGTAGCAGATACAATTTAAAGAGGCACTTCAAGGGGAACTACTAGCAGAATTTTAATAGGGTTGTGATACAAGCCATTACTCAGTTACTTGTTAAACCAGTAGCCCTGAAAGACTGCATATATTCAAAATCATAGTCTTGTCCACTCACTGAACCTGAATACAGCAGCTGAAAAGCTTTTGTTCTGAATATCCACTGAGTTTGTCTCTTACGACGCACCTGAAATAGTTCAACTTAATGTAAGTTGAGGGAACTACATTTGAATGTTTCAAATTTATATATTTTTTCTGTAATTATTATGTGGTTAACCTAAGACTTATTTTTTATTGGTCTATGAAAGATTTTATCCATGTACAATTTTTAGAATCAGATGCATCATTAGGCACAAAAGGTTTCTGCCTTGAGGAATGCATGGGATTAGAGATTCAAGTCAAATTGTGCTATGTGTTGGTCCCTTCAGAAAAAATGTCCAGGAAGAAAAAATAAACTGTGACTAGCACAAAAAGGAGTCATTGCACTTCCAAACCTGGTGGCTGATAAGAAAAATCCAAAACAAACCCCAAAATAACCTCTCCAAAAAGCATGCACTTATCACTTTCAGAAAATATCCAAAAGCATGAAGCTTGGTCAGCACATTAAAGCAACAGAGACTTTCTATGAAAATTCAAAATTAAAGAAAAGATCCTGAAAACCGGTGTATCTCAGTGATGGAAGGTGGGCTATGGTAACAATGAAGAGGGAAAAATAAGAATTGAAAGATGCACATTTATATGAATAAGATTATTGTAAGACAAGTAATGAATATTTTTTATACAATAGTGCTTCTCAGGAAAAGACAAGGATTTGCTGATGGGAAAGGCTTCATCACTGTTATGCAACAGAAAGACTGTGTGCTCCAAGCTCCTGGAGAATACCTGCATGCCAGGCTTGACAGATTTCCACCTGACTTACAGTCAGTTCAGTGCAAGGGTGCAGGACGTCACAGCGCTGCCAAATGCCGAAAAACATTCTGTAGTCATCAGTGTGGCATTGCCACATACCCATCTCCCACTGGCACAACCAGGTGCTAGTTTGAGAGCCCTGTACCAAGCAATAGATACAAGGGAACGTTTCATCACTGATTTTCATGTGCTAAGTAAGCAGAATTCGGAGAGTGATGAGCCTGTTACTGTCCCCATCAGGGTCTGAGGAGGACGAGTACCTCATGTTGAGAAGCTCAAATGCCACTGGGGCGGCTAAATATTTTCCTGCCCTATGTGTCTGTTTTTAATTTGAATCTACCTGTGACTATTGCCCACCTGGTTAAGTTAAATGTGACTAGCAGGCTCCTCTGGTAAAATGTCAGACAACTCTGTTGTGCAAAGGACAGCCATCAGCCGTTCCCTACCACTGTATGAGTATGGGAGGAATGCCCACACAGCAAGAACCATTCACAGCAACGCTTCGGCAACCTCTGGGTCCTCATTCTCCTATTTCAACACATGCTGGGTAGCAAAAAGCTTACAGACTTTCCAGAAAGGTCTGTGATCGGGAAAGCTCATTATTTTGAAAACTGCCTTTTTGACACTGTCTTTTGAAGAGCTAGTTCTTGCAAAACAGAAATGTAAGGGTGACCAGGATTGTCTCCAGGACATCAGACTCTGCCATCTCTGGGAACAGACCCAGCAGGCTGTACTAGTGCAAAAGAGCACACTAGCTCCTATAAAATAGCAAATATATTTTCAATTCAGAAGGAAACAATCAATTGATCACACCAAGGAGTCACATCTACTCATTCCAGGGGGACCTTCAAGGTGCTGGTCTGGATTTCTTAAGGTGCTTGATAGTGAAGGACCCACCTGGGTAAGCAGTGCTCTTTTTCTCCCTGTATGCGACTGAAGAAATAGATGGGCAGAGCTACTATTTCATTTAATTTTGGATTTGCATTTTTACAGCTGCATCAGAAGGTGAGCTGTAGGCCCATGGTCTAGAGCTGCGCTCCTACCACAGCCTGACACAGGGTCACTCGTGGAGCTGCTGGGAACTGCACATATAGCAGCTAGGACTTAAACATTAAGTATTTGAGGTTCTCATTTCTTAATGTTTACCTTATACATGTACTCAACGACTAAGGATAAAAGAGGTTTGTGCCTATTTGTTAGCCTGATTTTCAAAGTCTCTTATCGTGTACATGCTCCCTGTTGTATTCCAAGAAATCTCTGAGTTCCGAGCACTTCCGAAGAGCAAGTGAAAAGAAGAGTGCACATTTCTACATAAAGAGTCTGACTTGCAGCAAATATTTAAATAATGACATTAAAAACAGGGACAAATTTAAAGAGGTTCTGAGGTCTGAGAAATTATGACTGCTACTGAGCATATAAGAGTTTCCTTTGAATGCTTTACAGAAAATTCCTGTTAGGACCCCCCCTGCCAAAAAAAAACCAACCAAAAAAAGAGGTGATCTGAGTGCAGTTCACTGTCACAAGACAGCTACACATGCTGACATTACAGCATAGGGCTGTCAGTTAAACAAAAAGCAACTAATGCTGCAACACAAAACTGCGTAGATGCATAAAGGGTAAGGAGAACCAGAGCACAAGTTTGCATGCTGCCTGTTACACACAAAAGGAAGAACAATTTCAGTGTTTACCATAACTGTGCAACATGAGGGGAGCACAGCTACCCCACAGCAGCTCAGGCAGGGCTGCAGAAGGGCAAAAAGTATTCTAGAAACGTAAGAGGGATTTCCATACGACTTTCACTGCTGTTACAGTATTTTAACTTCTTTTAAAAAAAAAATTAAAGCTATCACTAAAGATCCCAGTGTCAAATAATGAAATAACATTCCTATACGGGAACAAGTGAAGTCTTTGAAAAGATGTTCAACACATAGAAGTGATGAACAAATTTGAGTTATAGACATGAGTGAATCTGGAGCAGATTGGAAATCTGAGAATTACACCTTTTTGGATGTTGCTCTGTGAAAGCAACTGGAATCTTGCCAGTGATGAGAGAAGACTGCACTTGGCCCACGTGGTAAAGGACTTATCGCTTTCAGCTCATTAACTCCAACAGGAATCAGCCAACAGCACTGGATCCAGAATGAGTTCTGTTAGGAAATAAGCTGAAAGAATACCTTAGAGAAAGACTTCCAACAAGGACTCTCTATTGAGTAAACTATGCCAGAAGATGGCTTTGAAGACATAGGTGGACTGGTATGGATGATGAATAAAATGTTCTCATTCTGTGCAGTAGCTGAGGTTACAGCTGGTAAGCACCTCAACAGCTCTGGCACCAGAGTCAGGACACTCAAAGGATTAAAAGCCATAGGAATTCATGAAGCCCTTGAGCTCAGACAAGGGCCAAAAGGCTTTGGCTGAAGCAGAGATCACCAGGGAGCCAGAGGCTTGACAGCACAAGACAAGTATGTGACAGCATCACTTAGACAAAGAGGGAGCTCCACAGGAGCTGCAGGAGTCCTGAAACAGAGGCAGCTTCAACAAAGACCCGGGCAAGCAGGGCTACCGGATAAGAATAAGAGGCAAATTCCCACTAATTGTACCTCTTCAGGTGAAACCAAACAGTACTAATCGAAAGCTCACATTCTGCTCTGTGACCACAGAGCCATATGAAGATGTAAGACAGCCTTGTCACTCAACAAAAAAAGACTGATCCCTGTAGTGACTAAAATAGTAAAAACTTGCATCATGTGTGTGAGCCCACCTGCCAGACTAAACAAAATGACCCTTAAGCTCAGTACCTATGGAGGCAAGGGACTTACTTCGCTATTCCTATCAATCAGTTACATTGCAACATCATCATGCTTTTCATGTGCTAGCTATTTTAACATAACATGAAGCTTGATCGTGCTCTGGAGAAGAAGCTGTTTAGGATGAGCTATTGCATGAGGAAAGACTGGGTTCAACTTCATTTTTGCAGCTCAATGGAACTTGAATAGAGCAATGCTGAAACTCCCAAAGTTACCTTGTTAGGAATGAACAGGAGGGCAGGCATCCATGCTTCCCTTCAAACATGCCACTACCTTCTTTGAAGACGCTGTCCATTCAGAAGCACAGGTGCTCCAGCACTCCCTGACTTGTAAGGAATCACACTGTCCAGGATCCATCAGCCAGAGAAGTGAATGAGCCAGGTAACACTGATCCCACTGTCTGCAATGTTGTATCTCAAGGGAGTATCATCTTTTGCAGGAAATAAGCTGGAAACTGTCTACAAGCAACAGCAAAACTTCCCTAACACTTCCAGTCATTAAAGTCTCGTAGAGGAAGCATCTTACCCATTGCAGAGCAGCACTGCGCGAGAGTTTGCTGGTCCGGGTAAAGATTAACAGGCGGGTACAAGTGCTCTCCTCAGTTTATCAAAGTGAAAAAGAGATAGAGACTCCATCAAGAGAATTATCATTCTGTGCAGCTCACATATTCCTGCAACATTTCAAACGGACCAAAAACTAGAAGTAGGAAAACTGTCTGGAAATAAAACAAAAGGGGGAAAAAAATTTACCAGAAAATACAACTGAGAATTGAGAGCAGCTTAAATACACCTTAGTAGAGGAACCAAAATACATTTCAGTCCTCAGAGAAACCTGTGCTAATGGACAATATTTCCAGTCCAAAATGGATAAAATAATAAACATCTTTAAAGAAAGAGGAAAAATAAAGTGTAATTGCTAACAGATTATTTCAGATACTTATTAAGGAGAATACTGTATAAAGTGCACAACTAGCTTGGTTTTGCAATCAAAACAAGAATGTGGTGAGGTGTCATCGAGACTGCTCACTTTAATTTACAATACAGCTTAGAATACAGGGCTTGACCTGAGATGCAGCTCTTAAGTACTCCAGTTATTTTTGGCCATTGAACTTTTGAAAGCTCACCCTGCACCTGTGGTTTATAAAAAAAAAGAAAAAGTGCCTGTTCTCCAAAGTGCATGGTAGAGATAAGAAAAGTATACATTGGTATGCCAAAAATAATTTAAAAAATTAATAGGACAGAAAGGGAATCAATAGGAAGACTGAAAAAGAGATCATCATGAAACTTCCCTGCTTTAGCAGCAGAAGTGGAGTCTAGGGAAACGTACATACTCTAACTGAGCTCAAGGACTATGCAACACTTAGGCAAACCATGTTTCATTTGTATTGCAATGGTCTTTGCAGGAATTTAGGAGAGACTCTGATAACAGTGTGCTGGATGCTTCCAACACCAAGATAAAATAGTAGTCAGAAATTCAGAAGTGTTTAATGAAGTACAGTACAGGAGGAGTCACACCAGGAACAGTGATCCTGAGCATGCAGCGGTCATGGCATTTCACCTGCCAACATGCAAAGGTTTATAAAGGTTAATGATGCAGCAGAGAAGTGGGTTCTGGAGGCATTTGTAAGACAGGAATTAATCTATACTGGTAAAGAGATGGTTGAGAAAAAGGAACCAATAAGAAAATGCAACAGAATTCAGTTTTAAATAAACCAGAAAAATAATCACTGCAACAGTACTAAAAATGTTTTTCAGATAAGACTTCTCTGTGCCTGAGTTTGTAAAGGGGAATATTAATTCTCAATGTTCTAATCAGAGCACTTTGAAGCTGGTGAACAAAAACCTAGAATAGTAGTAGAACAAAAGAAGGATGCAATTTTGGTGCTGGGGAAAAAAAGGATGGTAACCATGACACAAAGTGGAACAAAACTGTGGATCAAATGAAATACTACGGTTTGGGAAATTGTAGGTAACAACACAGTAAACACTGAGTAAAGGCCACAGTGGTGAGAGTCAAGGTTTCTGCTCGATCTAAAGCAAGAATCTTAAGATTCTTGGTATTGTATGAAATGCTGAAAAATATATTAACAGCAACACTGAATAATCAATCAGAAATAACAGCAGGAGAAGAAAATTAATACCTTTTCAAAACCATTCTCCAAGCTACATAAGACAATGTGCCAAGAGCAGCGATGAATTTTTGGTAGTTTGTGGTAAGGGTAACAAAGGAAGAACTCTAAGGTTAAGAATCTGATGCTGCAGAAGTGCTGGGCACCTACATCTACATTTAATGCAATCTAGCATCACAGATTCATGGCACCTTTGAAAATCAGGCTCTAAAAAGAGAAATCCTACAATTCAGCTGGACAAACATGGTAATTAAAGATACCTAAAGGCTGTGATATTCACCTGAAGGAACCAACAAAGGGCAATTTAAACCTGGATCCCAAATACAATGTCAGAGGACTGTCTTTAAGGAGATTCTGTGAGAAAACATCTTGCATAACCAGGAAAGGTTTTGAACATCTCCTTTATTCCTTGGTATATAACCTCTTTCTGTCATTGAGGGCACTCAGACAGCTAATGAGGTAGGTATAGCACAACCAAGTCTTTCCTGATAAATAACAGTGATGGTAACACTTTCAACCTTATTGATTGGCCTAGAACAGAAATCATGATGATAATGGGTTTATGTATCCCTGAGAGGGAGTATAAAACAGGAAGAACAGGAGTCTTCTCCATAGATTTTGGGAGAAGGGCCATCACTTCACTGCCATGGTGGGACACTGTGTTATATGAAATGAATGTATTCACACAACACTGCTGCAAGATATGCGTGTTTTATAGATGGGGGTGCCAGAAAAGTTAATTGACTTGCCTGTGGCCATGAAAGCAGTCAGTGACAGACCTGGGATTCATGATCAGGACTTCCTTGCCTCCTGCATCATGTTCAAACAGTTATCTACTTGCTGGCCAGAGGCTCACTGCATGGTTGTTCTAACATACTGTATAAAGATAGTCATGCAAGGGATGTAGCACAAAGTCACTGAAGAACAGAGTTCTCTCTATACCAGAAAGCAGATTTCTTCTGGAAGCTGCGTGCAATTGGGAACCTCTGGTGGGAAGCACACATCTGGTTTCTTCACCCTGGAATGTCTGGTGCTTAAGGCTTAGCACAATGAGGACCATTTTAATGACTAAATGTAACAGAGATAGCCTGTACAGGCATAAATTACAAGCTGTCTGGTAGTGGAACAACCTTTTCCCTATGCTCTTCTGACTCTTAAAAACAAAAACATTAGCCTGGTTAATTCAGTGGACTCATCACATACAACTATAGATCAGTCTATATTTCCATGTCCACAGGTCGGATATCTCCAGTTTTGTGTTCTTTTACCCACAGTTCCCTGTCTTTGGCAGGATCCACTTTCCGAAGCAACTGATCCACGAGCTCTACTGTCTAAAATGAACAAAACAAGAATCAAAATGTCAAGGGCACATTTCAAGCACAGTCAGTCATTGCTCTAAAGCATAGACCAGCTATGGGCACGCCTACGTTGCATTTGCAGACAAGGGAGAACCGAACATACGTGAGACTTGGTGGACAACAGCCAGATCTGAATGTGAAGCCTCATAGTAGGAAGCAAAGAAGAGGCAGACTATTAACGTCAAGCAGAGACAGGCTTTCTATGCCAGCATTGGACAGTTGGTCTCTGACTCCTGTCCTGCAATCTGTACCTTACATGAAATACAACCATGTACTGAGGTCAGCATACATCCCCCCTATTTTAATATTTGAAAACTAGCCAGTTTTTTAATACAGAAAAAATACGTACTCCCTCCTCCAACAGTGAAACTATTTACCATCTTCCTTGCAAGAATAGATGACCTCAAGGAGCAGTGCATCATGCTGCGAGAGCTAATAATGGCTCATGCTGCCCCAATGTAATTCAGTTCACTGTGCCTTCCCCAGCAAAAACCTGTGATCCAGTAGTATGAAATGTAAACAGGATCAGAGAGTATTAGAAGAGCAGGACTGCAAGGTGGCAGTACAGTACTGCTGCAAACTAACAAGCTGACTGCATACACTTTTCACATCTCCTTTTGATATAGGTCAGTCAGATCAGCATAGGGACCATTCTGCCCAGCTGAAGTGCAGTGAAGACCAAAAGGTCTGAACAAAAAGCAGACTTACGCTTTGGTTGAACATGTCTGTCTCATGCCGCAGCTGTGTATACTGGCAAAGATGCTGCCGAATCATCTCCACCCTTTCAACTTCTAGTCTTTCAAGCTCCTAGACATGAAGAAAAACAAGTCCATATTTTTTCTGAAGGCCCAGAGAAAGGATGACACACAAAAGCTTGCCAGTCAGTGCGATACTACCCCAGGGACATGCTTTGGAGCTGAAGTCTGTGGTTGCACATCCCTACAATTTGCAGAGTATCAGAGACAGCAAGCAACAGAATTCACTTCAGCCTGAGCCCAACGATAGAAAAGAAGGTCGAAACCTTTCCAAAACTGAGACAACCAAGGCAGAGAGACTGTCTTCAGGGACGCTGCAAGCAAGAGGGAATCTGTTTCCTGCAAGAAGCTTTGCATGTTTTGTTGCTAGCTCCAGAAGTTACAGTCATTCCTTGGGGAAGCAGGAGACCACGTTGGGGTGTATGGCTCAGAGGGTCTGACTGCCTCGGTCTAACCAGACACCTATAAGAGCAGTTCTATCTGTTCACCAGATGATGAGCTGGGACAAGTCTCCACCTCATTCAGCCGGCAATAAGCAGAAGCCAGCAACACTTTAGTTGAAAAGGTAGGTGATTTCTAACTTTCCTCCTGATTTTTTTCTGCCTCCCTCTTCTCCTGGATTCTGATATTATACCCCAAAATCTGCATTTAGTCCCTCCTTGTCTGAGTGGCAGCAGTGGAAGCAGCATGCTATGGAAGTCTGCCTTTAAAGACATATACTGTAATGGACTTTGCTGTATCACTAGAAAGCTCTGTATTCACAGGCACATCAACGGGGTCGAATCTTAAAAAAAAATGCTTTCAGAGGGCATTTCTGGTGTCCACTTACTGGGCATCTTTGTGGAGTGCAACCTGAGCATATACAAGCAGGCAGGTTGCTACACTGCCTTTCCTGTGCTATCAGCAATTTGCTAAACGCCTTTTGGGAAACAGATTCTTCATTACAGCACAAAAATCTCAGGTAGCAGACCATCTGCCTGGGGAGGAAGAAGAGCAAAGGAGCTTATGGTATGGACAGGACTGAAATAGACTGAGCTCCTATTGCTGTTGCTGGTTGATGTACTGCCCTATGGAAAAAATGGCCTACTTTGAACACAGAATCCCTTACTTAGGGCACAGATGCGCAGGACCAGAACACTGAACCCAGTGTGCTAGTGCTAGTAAGCATGCCATATGCAGAACATGCATTGTATCTGCACTAGAAACTTCAGGGAGGAAGGTATGCAAGGAAACACAAATCTTCAGAACTTGACTCTTTCACCTTTCTATTGCATATGAACTAATCTGTACCCGAGTTGATCAGATGCAGACTGTTTTTCAATTTAGATTTTATATTCATGCATATAAAGACTTACCTTCAAATCCTTCTCAGACTGCGTTTCACAACTGAAAAGCCTGCTGTGCAGCCTGCAGGCTATGACTTCCCTTTTGAGCTATCTACTAGCACACTTCTGAGTTGTCCTTCTACAGGAGCAAATATGCAGCTAACATATACCTGGCTGTATCTGGACACAGTGGCACTGATGGTCAATATCATTTGCATCAGTGAGAAACTACCAGTGAAGGTGAGAGGAGAATCAGATGCCTTATGTATAGGAACAGCCAACTTTTTCTCTCTTGTTCTGTTTTTGGGGAGGTATCTGCCTCCTGGTGTTCCACTCACCCATCTGCCTTTATTTATTTACTGCAGTTAAAACATTGCACTGACACACTTTCAAATGATGAGCAATTTATTACCCTGCTCCTTATTAGGAGGAGTTCATATTTTTGTGTATGTCCAATGAGAAAAACACATGCAAAAGACATTTTTATTTCCCACTTTTGAAAGCAATTAGCTGTTGTCCAGAAGGGCTCTAAGGAATGACAAGGGAGGAGCCCTAAAGCCAAAGTACAGGTATTTCAAGGAATACAGCACATCAAAGCTGTATCTTGGCATCCTGGTGACTAACCCCAAAGGTATACACCCTTAAGGTGTATTCTGTAAGCTGTGTTATCTTCAGAGAAACAGAACAATAGGCAATTGAAGCATACCTCTTCTAAGCTGGCAATACTAAAAATTTCAAAAAATTTCAAAAGAAATTGTAAAATCATGGAATTAAAAAATTCATTAATATATAAATGGATTCAGTGATTTATCACATTTTTCCATGTCTACCTTGTGCATTACTTCAATCTTCCTGGGGACAATTCCAGTATTCTGGCCCCTAAGCAGACCTGAACTGGTTTAACACCTTCTGCAAAGAAACAATTATTTCTTCCTTCCCCTACTGATATGAGTTTTTCTTAGAATTGAGAACAGGAACTACAATGGGAGATTTATAACCCAATTTTTCCCATTGCTTTGCACTGTAACTAGCTATGAGTGATGTACACTATTACAATTTTGCAGAGTTATCCATGTAAGATGCAACAGAGAATTACGTACCAGAGTGGTGGTCACCATTTCCTCAAACCATTTGGACTGGGCTTGATTGTAAAGATCCACACAGCGCATCAGGTCATCTCCTGAAAAGTTCAGGATAACAACACATTAGTCTTCTCTAGCCAGTGTTAGGAGCTTCAAAGGAAATTGCAGTTCAGGTTTTGTAGACAGACCCAAAGGGTTTGAATGTCAGTCCTGGCGGAGCTGAAGGCAGTTCTGTTACATGGTATTTGTTACATGCAACAAAATTTCAACAAAATGCATGCACTTTATGTGTGGTAAAAGATCAGTGATTGGGAGAGAAAGAATGAGTAGGAAAGACAAGATTTTAAAAGGAAAATACGAATGTTAAGTAATATTTTACAAAATGCCCAGAACTATGAAAGCAAGTTACTTCAGTTAAAAAAATGGTCATAGACATAAAGTTATATCTGAAAAATAAAATAATTAAAATGGGAAATCAATAATAATGAGTTATTGAGCTGCATGGTAGGACTCTGTAGCTGAGACTGCATTCGAAGACAGGTCTGCTTACAACTGGAGCAAAGCATCAGGCTTAAGATGTCTGAGATCGAGGGATGCTTATTTGCAACCTTCACCCAGTTGCACACTCATGCATTCTCCAGCCTCTGAAGATGCATGATTCCAGTCAAGCTCTAGCTTCCTTCCATATTCAAGGCAGTAACACAATAAACTGCGATTGTTTCAATTTTTTATTTGTTGCAGGACCTCTGACAGAGAGGGAAAGGTGGGTGGAAAATCTGGAAGGTGTGTCTCAGAGATTACTGCTTTCTGGCTCATAAATTCTCCTTCTTCTTTAAACGAGGCTTAACTACACTTTCCCTAATGGTTTGATGCCTAGGTCCAGGTCTCAAATTCATCCTGTTCTTTTAGGTGCAAGAAGGTCTTTATACATTAACCAGGAATGAATCAAGCTTTAAGAACAGGACTCCATAGACCAAACAAGTGTCAAAGAAGTAAGTGCATCTGGAAGTCTCTGGTGGACTTAGAACTTGGGGTGGCAACCAAACTCTACGAAGAAACCAGGACTGAGGGCTTAAAGCTTGGCAATAAGCTTATCCACCCAGACAGGGGATGCCTAGGCTGACGTGACAAGTCCGAACTAATGACTTCCACACTCCAGGAGGCTCCTTGGGAGCTATCTGACTTGGGGTCCTCCTCCACCCACCCAAGTGAATCTGAGCCACTATACAGCCAGAAACATGAAAGCAATGAAACAAACAAAAAATCCATGGGAGCAGAAAGCAACGCCACGTATCAGTAACCAGTGGGATCGTAGAAGGGCTCTGGTCTAGAGCTCTCTGGTCCTATTGTCCACTTACAGCCAGGCTCATTTCAGAGACAGATCACTACATGCTGCTGCTGTGCGTATTGCAAGCACCCCAACTGGGCTGCTGGGTAGCACTAAATGCAAGGATGGGACAAGTCCTCCCCTGGCATGCACTGTAACAGTGGCAAAAAGTCGGGGAGAGCAATGGGGAGACTCACACCAAATTCTGGGTTAATCCCATCTGATCTTCAGCTGTCCCTTGCCTGTTCAATAAATATCTATTACAATTTCTGAGGAGTCCAGAGAAAACAGAGAGGCTGTGAATTTGCGGACGGATAAAAAGCGTCTCTCATGGAGCCTCCCGTCGCTAACACATAACTTTTGTTTCTCCTCAAATGGTTGTCTATACATGGTAACCCTGCGAATGACTCTTCTCAGTCTCCTCAAAACCCAGACAGACTATCCTGAAAGTTTTAAAAGCTTCAGAACTATGAAGGACCACTCTGGCAGGAATGGACCTATGAAAGGATGAAACCTCGAAGCCCTAGTTAAAAGATATTTTCAGCAAAGGTACTAACAGAGCTGCACATATCAGCTTTGCAGATCTCAAGAAAGACAGTTCCTGATGGATCCTGTAGAAGTGGTTTGAGCCTCTGTAAAACATGCATAGGTCACATCAAGTAGCTGTGTCCTTAGTACAGTATAGCACACACTACTATACCCTCAGTATACCTTGAACAGAAACCATTTTAATCACGGAGTAGCAGTGGAAAAAAAGACAAAAAGTTCACTTTCAAGGAAAAAGACAGTAATAGGAAGCATAATAGGCACCCGCATAGCTGTGGGTGACTGATTTAGGAAAGAACCAAGGAAGGAACTATGATTAAAGGGAGAAACATCCTCAGCTGAGCTTCTTTGAATCTGACTTTGAAAGTTTCACAAACATTCAGTTATCTCAGCACATTTTCACAAAACAAAAGGACGATTCACCCTCCTTTTACTGTTCTCACCCCAATTATCAAAATCATCATTTTATGACAAGTAACATGGAAAAACTGGGCTTGTTTCTTCAGAGGACTTAATACCAAACAGATTTGTACCACTTTGTAGCTACAATATTGAAAAACAAGAAACATGCAGGTGGATGGGCAGTTGCATCCCACAGGGCTGTGCTTGCCTCCCAACGCTGATGGACACAGGTACTCACCTGCCTGAGTGGACTTCCGTCTTGCCTTCTTAATTTCCTCTTCTGTCTTGTTGCTGAGCTTCACCTCTAGCTGCTGAGTTTTCATTTCCAGATCCTTCTGTCTCTCTGTCAAGGCCTTCCGGGCCTTGGAGTAATTAAAGAAGAGTTACATGTTTTAGAGGAAAAGAGCTGCCAGCTGCCGTCAGCCATCTATGACTCCTTCACACAAGTATTTGTCAGTAAGAAGTCAGGGACTCTGCATAAAATTGAGTCCTAACTGGGATTCAAACTGGGATTCAAGTTCTTAGGACACCATGTGGTGTTCAAAGAAGTGTCCTACCACCATATAGAAGTTGTCACCAACAAATCACAAAAGCGTCTGAATTCTTCATAGGTTCTTAGAAAGGCACAGTACCAAAGTCGTCATCAGACTTCCCTGTTTCTTAGTAACTTTCTCACTATTTCTGGAAGAAAAGAGAGCTGGAGCTTCTTCCAAATGTCTATGTGGTGCTGGTTAAGACATCTCTTCCATTTGCTTTTCTTAGGATCTAAATTGTTGAAAGAATTTCAGGTACCTTACAAAATTTATTTTTAAGTACCTTCTGGATTCAATATACACTTATCAGAAACTCTAACAATAGGAACTTGTGGACTTATTTCAGAAAAACTAATTCAGGTTCATGACAACAGCAGTTTGTACTGTAGAAATCAAGAACCTGAGACCTGGTTACAACTGATTATTTAAATTACCTTACTTTAAAGTTCTTCAGGCTTTTAAAACCTGATTTACCAGTATCATTGCTGAACTTATACAGGCAAATTAGTAAAGTGTCTCAACAAATAAACATCATTACCACATATGCATGCTGTCACCTCATTTGCTGAGGTTGCCTAAATACATAAAATAAAAATAACTTGTTTTGCACAGATTTGTTACAAAATAGGTCACATTTGTTCTTTACCCAGTTAGTGTTTAAAACTAAATTTGGATGATATATTTTGTTAGCACCTTGCAGTTTCCTACAGTCACACCAGCCTGCAAGTTACAATGCTCTTGAGGCATTACTTGTATTTTTTCAATTTGCAGTTTTAAAGACCCTGTGCTTGGTTCGGCAGGTCGCAAGAGGGAGCTGCAGAAAAGCAAACTGGTGAGAAGCTGTGTGCTTCATCAGGCACACTACAGACATGGCTTTTTCCTTTTTTTATTCCTTCTTCTCAAGGCTATTCTAATTCGTTCTTTTCAATACCCCTACTGAGGACTGTGTTTCTTTGCAGATATGACTATGAGGAACTTACTATTTTGCAGAAAAATGCCTTCCCTGCATACATACAGTCTAATAACCTTGTGTATCCTACAACAATTCTGTCCCCGGACAGACTTTCTCATGTGCACTCTGATCTTTAGTGAAAGCCCAAACAACCTTCTGGGTTGACTGAGCATGGTATTTTCCTTTCCAGCTTACACCCAAGAGCAAACCGCATGAGGATACCATGTGGCATAAGCGTCTTGGCAACCAATGCCTGGGTATCCTGTTTCCTTCCAGCTGCTGATAAAAGAGCACTTTTCGTGGGTATAACTCTCCCTAAATCACAACCCCTCAAACTATGGTGCTGCTGCTGTTTGGGTTTTTCAGGTGAGGATGTCTGCTGTGAGGTGCGGGAGATGGGAACTGGGGGAGGGTTTCTGACTTGCCATGCCAGGTTCGAGCTGCCTTCCTTGGCCATCTGCTTTTGGCCACTGCATCAGAGGATACTGAGCCAGGTGAGCTTTTGGCCTGACCCTGCTGCTATTCTAAGGCAAGGTTTTTTAAATTTTGAGGGCAATAGATGTGACTTCTAGATGCACACAAGCAAGGAGTATTTTCACCAAATGCGTTAGAAATATATCATCCCAAACTGAGAAGGGGAGGATGAAGCAAAAAGCCAGTTCAGCAGTAATGTGTTAGCCCTGCCTGTAGCCCCCAGTTTCCCAAATCTCAGCTAAACAACAAACAACGTCTAGGGCCTAGCAAAGCATAACTAACAGCAGAAAGCACTCAGCAGAAACCTTTGTGGTTCTTTGTGGCAGAACAGAAACTTTTCATGGGGCAGCTGCTTTTCTGTCCAAACCAGCAGTATCTCACAAACTCTCCAGTTTGTTCTCTGCTCCTACCTTTTCAACTGCTGCATAGCGGCTGGCCAGATGCTTCCGTAAGTCTGCAATATGGTGGTCACACTTCTTCATGTCTTTCTTAAAGTTCTCTCTAAAGTTGAGCAGGGGTTTCTCTACCTCGCTCTGAAGCTTGTAATGAAAACAAAAGAAGAAATGGCAATAATGAGGAGCTGGGCAGTAATTCCTGGCTCTTCTGCTGAGCAGACTCAGGGCAGAGAGGAAACAATACACACACCACAGCCAAATGCAACGTCATACAGCAACACTTCTCTTCCCTAAGAGAGCTCTGAGTGAAGCTACTGCAAAACTCAACTCTTTGCAGGACAGCTCTGTTGAGTATTTACTGAAGGGAGCAAAAGGACAGAAATCTTGTCTTCCTCTCTCCCTGTTAAATCATCTCTCTCTTCTTACACAAAAGATCAAACTGCAGACAATATCCAGAGCACTACTTAAGGTGGTCTGATTCTGGCCTAACTGATGCAACTTGCTTACTAAAGCCACTAACCTGACTGCAGTAAGGTAAGTCAGTGGACCATGGTGACATATCAGCGTTTCTTGTATAGTGAAAAGAGATCCAATAAGGGCACATTTTACTTACTGCTGTCAAGTATAAGGGAGCCTAAAGAGAAGTTCGAGTATTTAGTTGAAACTCTTTAAGTAGTGGCAAGAAATCACTGAAATGAACTCAGGAATGATCCATCAAGACTGCACGTGTGACTTATCTCTTACAAGCAGGACTTAACAGTGTGTAATACTGAACTCTGATAGAGTTTGTGTCATACTGCTCTTTGTCCTTCTGATACACAGTTTTGACATCTAGGAAATGTGCTCTGAAGGTATACAGATATTTCACCTCCCCAGAAGCAACCAAATAATTCTTTTCTATTGTCCCTCCTGGGGGGATGCTAGACTCTGTCAATGCACATGAGTTGGGTCCGTAATCACTTAACATGGCCCACAGTACAGCAGTATCAAATAGTGCCTGAAAGCAAGTATTTTCAGCCTTTCTCCGGTGCTATTTTAATGGAGAAGGAACCTTCATTCAGGCTCAGTACAGCCTAATGGAGAGAGGCTACAAAGACAGCCACATCCCTACAGCACACATCCTAGAGAGTTTAAAAAAGCCTAAAGCAGAGCTTGTTTAGGCAGACAAAGACTGGCACCACAGTGATCTAATATGGTCTACAGCTATCTGAAGGTCAGATGCAAGGGTAATGGAGACAAATTCTTCTTTGTAGGGCCAGGCAATGTCACAACAGACAATTGAGCTTTGGGATATTCAGGCTGAATGTCATTGGGAAAAAAAAAAATAAAAATCACCAGAATGGTAGCCAGGCACTGGAACAGGTTGACCAGAGAGTTTGTGAAATCTCTGTCCTTAGAGATATTCAAGACTTTGCTAGACAAAGATGTAGCTGACTTGACCCACTGTGGGTGATAGTCCTGCTCTGACTGGGGGGGTTGGACTAGAAAATTCTGGACAATATTTTTATGACAGTCTCATCAGGATGGCCCTAGGCAAGCTAATAAAGACCTGTTCACAACTCTGTGGCCCAGCATGGTTACACAAGCTTTCTCAAGAACAGAGGTACAAACCAATAGCTATGTCAGGAGCGTTGTCAATGCTCAATGGAACAAGAACTGGAACAGAGAGAAGTTCAGTGTGGCTTCAGTGAACTCCAGAGGCAATATATGACAATTGATAGAGATGTTTGTGTCCAACCGAGTTCGAAGTAGCTAAACAGTCTGTGTGTCCTTCAGACTGCTCTAATTATAACTGGATTAACCTTGGTAAACAACCCAACATGACCTAGTCATCCTCAGTGGAAGAAGTGGCAATCTGACTCATCTGACGTAAGTAGGCATTGCTGTGAAAACCCTTATAAAAACTCCCAGGGCCAGGGACACACCAAACAGGAGGGCATGCCACTGGTAGTTCTACTTGCCTAAGAGATAGTGAAGATATTTGTTTATTTCAGATGGTTTATAATGGGACAGGAAATTCTGAGATCCTCATAAAGATGGGAAACATACCACCAGGAGGCTCAAAATGCAAACAAGGCAACTACTTCTTCCAGTTTTGTGTTCTGGGAATCAAAGAGGTGGACTTCTCAGTGAAGGCAGTCATCTTTCCTCTAGCACCATTATCCTGCTTCAACATCCATCTTGCAAGACATACCATAAGCTATCAAAATAGACTCACATGTGAATGACCCAGGCATGTTGCATTATAGTTGGCCATATTTATTCTTTTTTCTTTTTTTTTTTTTTGCTAGAAGATCTTGCTAAAAGGCTTTCAAATGCATGCAATAGATGAAAAAAACCATAAATTACTTTCCTAAGATGAAGAGATTTAAAGCACCAGTGTATACAGACAACTCTGACACCCATCACTGAATGGGTGTGATGTGAGAAAGGACTTGAAATCTCAAGAAGTTTGCTAAAAGTTATGAGGTACAGGACAGAGACCCTGTATCTCTGTACCAGTATGGTACAGACTTAGGCAGAAAGATGAAGGCATAGGGTTAATCATAGTATTAGATGTTGGAGAAACTACACAGGTGAGTTATCAGAAACCACACTTCAAAAATTCCTCTCATTTCACAAGTACTTATTTTTGCCTTTGCTCCGCCAGCATCATTTCCAGAATGCCTGGTAACACACCATCAGCCAGGCCAGCCCACCATGACTTCAACTAGTACAACACATGTGCATCTTCTCCTCCAACAGAACTCACCTCCTGGAGCTCAGTGAGGGATAATCAGATAGCTGGAGAAGAGGTTCAGTGCCATGATGGCCTTGAAGGATTCCTCGTGTGCATGTATCTATAGCTGCCATGTCAGTCTGTACAGGCATTAGTAGTGTAATAATATTTTATGTTCCAAGTGCTGCGAGAGTGCTGTCACCTTCTCTGATCTGTTCATGACCTCCAATGTAACAGTGCCATGAAGGACTCTCACAGAAGTTGTTCAGTGTCTTAAAGGCTGGTATTTATGTTTGAATACTCTTGGTGTGCTCTGCACTGCACTGACTGCTTGTGCCAGGACTGACTGGTTTTGTTCAACTATCAACGAGAAATACAATTACTACTTCTAAAAATAACTTCTCTGAAAGTAATAGCAATAATCAATATGTTTAAAAACATATTCTGTTAATAAAAGAAAGCTGGAACTAGGAACTCCCAAAGCAGGTACCGGAACAGTGGGGAGAGTTCAGAGGATGCTACAGGAGTTTCTGTGCAGGGTTTAAGGAAAAGTAAAATAATGAAAGAGCTGCTATACATTGCCTGCCTACATGCACACACCACTCCAGGGTGCATTTCTTCCTTTTAGAAAACAATACAGGAGGACAATGGGGAGCAAAAAGAATTTCACTAATTGCAGCCCTGAAGTAGAAGTTTGAAGCAGAGCAGCGGGTTACCAAGGCAGCGGCTGGTTGCCTGAGTAACTTCTGCATAATCACTTACAAACAGTGCAGAGCTATAATTTTCCTCCAGAACACGGCTGTTGCGCTGAGATATCTGCCACTGCATTGAACTTGATCACCCACAGAGGTTAAAATAATGTAACAGGACGCAAGAGTATGTCACGTGTGGTGGAAAAAACCCAGATAAATACCATAATTTGTACAAGTAATCTCCTTGGGCATCACTTGACAGAAAAATCCAAAAATAACATGAAGTAAGATCCCAGTGCACTTTTCAGAAACACTAACAATACAAAGAAGTCAGAGTCCTGGTTCTCTTCCTTCCATACAGATACAGTAGATTCTTGTTGAGAAGCCAAATATTATTTTTTATTTCTTTCTCTACAGAAGTAATCTGTACAAGCTGTAGGTAAATTTACTTGAACAGGCTGGAACTTAAGAGCCCTAGGTGAATAACCTCTAGAATCAGTTTTCCTTCCTTCTTACGAAAAATTAAGGCTAGATGTGTTTTCACTCATCAGGTAGATCAAATAAACTATGGTTTTGGCAGGAAGAATGGACAGAGTTTCAGTAAGTTCGTTCACAAACTTATTAATTCTTCTAAATTTGTACCATATTATGCATGTGTATTTTCCCCACTAACAAGCACTGAAGGGAGATCCACATCAATTACAGGGCAAAAATCTTTGCAAAAGTTTACCTTAGAGGAAAATTTGAGATGAACTTCTGCTTCATCAGCTAGACTCTTCTTTAGCTGAGCCCAAGCCTCTCCTAGTGTGCTGAAAGAATACAGAGTGACAATGATCAATGCCCTGTCTTCTGCACATCTTCCGAGCGAGATTTGTCAGACAGATATGGTACAATGCTTGGTACCATATCTTGCTCAGCAAAATCATGGAAAAGTGACAGCAGAAATCTGAGAAGATAACCGATCTCTGTGACCAAGGCAGAATTATATTGGCATTGCATGTAGCAGATCTTTGAAAACACTGTTCATAACTATCTCCAGTTACAGAAATGCCACAGTCTCCATAAGCAAGATACTTCAGTATCTTATCCTTACCATAACAAAGTTTTTCTTTTCTAATCCTTAAAATAAATCTTCACCAATGCAGTTTTTCTATTGCCTCTTCTACTTTACACCCTACTTTTGGTGAACAGATTATTCTATTTCTCCTTGGAGAAGCCATTCAGTATTTGAAAATTACTCCATCTTCTTTTTCCTTCAGACAAATTATTTTCTAGAATATGGCAGTTTAGGTATGCTCCTCTAGACCCTCTCCAACAGATTCCTCTTAAAGCGTCATAACCAAAACTACACCGTCTTCCAGCAGAGGTCTTCCAGTTGCTAAACTGGTAACAGATTATTTCGTATCAGACACTCTTTCTTCTACTTATCTCAGTATGATAGCTTTTTAAGACAACAGTGTGAACTTGTTGATGAATAAGCTTGTGAGTCACTATAGCCAGATCCTTCTCCCACAAACTGTTATGTAACTGTATCTTTCATATCCTGTGAAAATATAAAACCTGATACTTTCTCCTCATTGAAATGCATCTTAATTTTTTTCAGTTAATTCCTCTAGTTTAACAAAATAATTCTGAATTGCAATTTTTTTCTTCAAATTGTACATACCATCCCTCCTAGCTTTGTCTCATCTCTGATTACAGTAAACCCATTATTTATTCTATCATAGGTCATTAACAAAAACATTGAAAAAATCTGGACTTGGGACAAAACTTATGGGATCTCACTCCATAGCTACTTTCTGCACTGTACTTTTTGTAAGTAGAGGGTATGATGTCTTACCTAGTTTTGCACCTGAGGCTTTATTTAGGCCACATTCCTCTTGCCTGCTTACAAGAATCTCCCATTGCAAAAAGCTATACTAAATTAAGAGCTATGATGCTGACTTCTTCTGTTACTCCACCACTGGAGGAAGTTAGGTTATTTGTTCTGTATGCATCCACAATAATTGCTTGCCACCTTAGTTTGCCACTAAGTGCTTCTAGAAAGCTTGATGGTTTGTTCTACCACTTTGCAGAGGTTAAATAAAGCTGAGTGATCTACAATTTCCCGGGTCCTCCTCTCTCTCTCCCACCCCTTTTCAAAAACAGTCATTTGTCCCTTCCTGATAGCTTGAAAAATTGTCTGTCATCTGCAATTTCAAAATAATGATCTGTAATCTCTGGCATTACTCCAGTGAGTTGAGTCCTCAAATATGGTGTTCATCACAGCTAAACAACCTGAGATTGTTTCATCTACGTAAGTGCTCCCAACTCTTCTCCTTCCCTAGTCCCACTCTGAGGTCCCCTACCACTGTACAGTTCTCACTGGCACTAACTGTTTTATCTGATCTATTTAAGTGAAGAAGGCATTTCAGCATGCTAAGCATCTTTTGTATCTCTTATCCAACTACAATGACTTAAATGACCATGGATTGTATCACCTTCTGTGTACGTGCAGCAACACTGTACTCACAGCAACTTGGATAGAACCATCCCAATACCACAAATCGGTCCCATATCATCACCCTCATGTCCCACTCACATACATGATGGTGGGTCTTCTTACCACCAGAGGAGGGCATAGGACTCTGGAGGGACAGCCCATTTCTGTCAATTCCACAGACTGCTGGACAGCAAAGCTGGAAAACGCTCTGTGGAGTACAAAACCAGCAGTGGTAGCTGCTGTGTTCACAGAGCAGCTCATGGGGTCCCCCAATTCACACCTCAGGAATGAGAGGAAGACTCTGGTGAATGTTTACTTTGAGTGTGCTAGGCTGCAGTCCCACTTTTGGCTCCTTCAAATCCTCCTGTTGGCTGCTCTCCCTCCCTCACTTTTTAAAATGGAATTTTTCCCTTTCCCAGGCCTCACCAATTCCCAGGATCTTCTCACTAGCCTCTTCCTGGCCCTAGCCAGTTTGGCTACTACAGCACCAGGAGGAGAAATTCCAGCAGGACCTCCTTCCACTCCCTCACCTTGCCGAGGCAGAGCACCACCAGGCAGTGTTCCTAGCTCCCTGCACTCTGCTCCGTATCCCCCTCAGTTCCCTACTTGAACATTCTTTATGCTTTGGTCCTCATTCCCTCTCTTTTGATCTACTCTCCTGTAGTTTTCTTCCCCTTCATTTTTTTTCAGGCATTCCTCCCTTCTCCTATTGGGGGTAGAAGAAAGTGGGAGAAGGATGTGGAAGAAAGTGGTTTTAGCTTTGCTAGGAGCAGGTTAACACCCACCCCTAAAGGGGAAAGAAGAACAGAAACCATCATCAATGTAGGTGCTTAGAGAAGCAACAGCCTAGTTAGCCTCTACAATTTCTGTCCTTGCCTACTGGAAGCTGAACAAACACCTTGTGGATCTTCACTGCCAGTAGAAACACAGTGTCAGAACTAGGGTGAGGACAGTAATTTCCAACCTTGGCTTTCAGTGCTTAGAGGGTTTGTGTTGGAACAGATAGAGCTAACAACTTCTAAACCTCCAGGAGTGGTGTCTTTTCATTATTACTGAAAAATTGCAATCTGGTCTGGAATTGCATTGCCTAATACCTTCTCAGTAACTTCCAAAGTGTGAACATGCTGTAAATAAGGGACAACATGCTACTTTTCTTGGAGAGCCAGACCCACGACGAGAAGAGACTTCTTTGTCCTCCCTCTGTCTGTGCTGCTCCAGTTCTACTGGTCTGACCTTATGGATCTACTTTCAGCAGTATATATATTCCACATACTCTTCCATTTTCAAAGTAATTTAGTACTTATATATGCTAATCCCTAAAGGAACTAGTGCTGGCTAGAACAAGGATAGCATAAACACATTATTGGAAATGCAATGTTTTATACACACGTTCCTAAAAATTTACCATGAACATCTTCAAAAGAAAAATACTCCAATACTTCCCAACACACCCAGGATGCTAAGCTAAATAAACCTCTACTCAATGGGAGAGGTCAGGAAAAATACATGTACCTGCGTGGGAGGAATGCCTTTTATGTTAACATTCTTGTCTACTACAAAAGTCACAGAGATACACTTACCCTTCTTCCTGAGCAGCCAAGGAATTCTGAGACAGTTTGGACAGGTTCTTAGCATATTCCTCCTCAATCTTTATCCTACACTCACACACACACAGAGGGAAAATAAAAAGACAGCAGCAAGTAAGCTTTAAGGCAGAAACCCACACACATAATTTAAAGAAATTCTCTGCATTTTAACAGATCTTGCCACAGGAATTTTCCTTTCAGTCTCCAGGGCTTGGCAGCACCAGTTTCAGGATCCATCTCTCCTCTCCATATGCTAAAAATGCTGCGGCAAGAGCAGGGATATACGCAGGACAGCATGTGCGATAAAATTAGAAGAAAAAGCTACAGTTCTGGAGAGCAAATAACAAGAACAAAGTGTTTCTACTGTGCAACATGGACTGTATGCAAAACTGGGCTCACTTGAGAAGCATGTGATTCAGTCTGCAGCTAAACGTGAGGTCGCACATCCTTGAAGCTAAGATGAAGGTATGCAGTGATACAGGAGAAATACAAATGAGGTTTGGGGTGCTGGACTGCACCTTTCCTAGGGACACCGAGTGCTTCCTGCTCCCCGTTACAGGCGATCAACTGGTGAAGATGTGCCAGGGGCTACTGTCACCAACACATTGTGGTGCAGCCCCTGCCCTTCACCCATGCCACCCACTGCCCTGTCCTTCTCTCCATTCACTCAGCAGCACCAGACCAGGAACAGGATCTGAGCTTGCCAGTGGTGGGGGTGCAGAAGAGGGAAGCTGTTGGCACACAACCACTGTGGGAATGGCTGCAGGGAGAAGAATAAGTGTAGCTGTTGAGCTAGGGGACAAGGGTAAATGCTGATTGCATAGTAGGGAGGGAAGGAGCAGCTGCTGGCTCAGAGGTGACGAGCATCATGCCTGAAACCCATCTCTACCTCCCCCAAGTTCTTCTCCTAGTAAAACATCTGCAAAGTATACTTGATACCAACTAGGACAAACAAATGGCTATTTGCTGGTTTTCAAACCAGCTTGCTCAAAAGAGCATCTCCGAGAGACAGACGAGTGGCACCCAGGTGGAGCAACTCCAGATTCTGTGCTAACTATGTACAAGCAGGGGAAAAACCTAGTTTGAAATCCTTCTCCTTCCAGTGAGAAGACAGAAGGTGGGATACTTTTGGCATGCCCATTTGCAGTAGCTAACTGAGCAAGCAAAGTTACACATGGCACATCTGAGACAAAAGGGGTCCCTTGAGCCCAGCTAAGAGGGGTCTGATACTCTGGGTTGCTGAAAATATGATCTGAATGTCACTCTGTGGGACGCAGCTGGCTGAGGCCCAAGGCGATGCCCAGCTTGGTATGGCACAGTACAACTACAGATCTCACCCAGTACATGGGGGTCCTCTTCTTCCCCCTCCCATGAGAACAAAACCAGCCAGCTCCCCATGCCTCCTGTAGCAAGACCAACAAATACAGCTGTCCAGCACCAAAGGCTACACTGGGGTTAGGACCTCACTATGAAAAGGGCTTTATGCAGGCACATTTCACCTGACCTACTTTAAATACCTACTTCAGGATGACACTAATCTTGTCTCAGAAGTGACAATTTCTATGGACTAGAAAGGGAGCATAGGTCAACTATAAGAAAGATGCAAATGTCTAAATGTAGCTGAGATAAATACCTAAGTGTCCAGCCCAAAGCCATGGCTCACTGCTTTTGCCTCATTTACCAGAGTTCCCAACCAAAGCTGTAGTCTACAACTTTCACCATGCAACTTTATTCCTGCTGGATTTTGGCTTAAGGATGCCTTTGAGTGATTTACTTGTGGATGCTAGGTGTGCAAAGGCGCTAGCTGGTCTGCTCACTGTTCTGAGCTGCCCATACTGACAGACCCTCACAGAATCCATGTCTCAGTCCTTTGTCTCATGAACAGAGGAATAAACATCTTTCACCATAAAGGTTTGCTGTGAAAATAATGAATTTAAAAGCCCATGAAGTCCTTCCTTGATACTGCTGTAGCTGGAGAAGGATTGAACACAAGACAGAAGGAAGCCTTATGATTTTCACAATCACACATAAAACACACTATGTCTGCTACCATCAATGCCTGTCCTAAGCATGGCACCCTACATGCAAAGCCACTGGCTTTGATGGAGGCGCTCCCCACCGATCCCAACTTTGGCCCGGGCTCTGGGATTTCTGTAGTGCAGGTGGGTGGCACTACTAATAGGGCAGGCTGCCTGGCAAGGAGGAATAACAATTAAAAACTGATGGTAAAAAGGTGAATTTGTTATTGCTTAAGAGCCCCAATTACAAGACATAAATTGTTCCACCGCAGCCTGGTGTCCTGTCACCATCTGTGGCCAAAACACCTTGAACACCTCAAAAGAGGCTAAAAAACCAAGATGAAGATATACCTCAAAAAGGGGAAAAAAATATGCCTCCTGGCCCTGGCCGATTTAAACACCCTGCAAACTCTGGATTGTGGTGACTGTGAAACACCAACACATCAGTACACAGGGACTCCCGAGCCTTGTGAGCCTACCTCCAGAAATCCACACAGCTGTTTTGCTGTTACTCCACCTTCACACCAAAAAACCCCTACGTTTCTTGTTTCCACTAACTTGTTTGAAAACTTTCAGAATTTCACTCCTTGTGTAGTCAGAAGCATTACAAACTATAAGCACATTTTGACCCATACTGTCTTGACTTTATTAGTTCTAGATGCTCTTTGGATGTTTATCCCCTGCTCTCTTATGCTTTGTTGGTTTGTTGGTTTTTGGGTTTTTTTGAAATAAAGTACTTTGTGTGCCCATACTCAAATAGTTTCAGTCACACCATGTTATAATGAAGAAAAACCAGAGAGCTACAAAGGGAGGCAAAGATGATCTGATGTGACTACCATGCAAGAAGAAACTAAACAGATTAAGACAACTAGGGGAACACAGAGAAAAGGTGATAGAGGATATCTGACAGTCATCTACACAACTGTCACTGTGTGAAGACAGTGACTATGAGTCTTTTTACACTATTTCTCCAGATCAGGAGGCAACAATGAAATTATCAGACAACAGAAGCATAATTACTTTTCCTGTAGTGCATAAATTGCAGAAGTCTTCTACAAATTGTTGCAGTGGTCAAAAATATAAAAATACTCAAAAGGATTAGACAAACAGTGGAAGATGTTTACAAGTATCTGCTGAACATGGCAGACCTAAGACAAACTCTGGCTCTGGAAATCCCCAAAATTCTGGTTATTAGAAGCTGGGAGGACAGAGACTCTCATGCTCTTTTCCTCTTACACAGTCAGTACTGCCATGATCAGATTAAAGTCAGTGGGCTAGACAGACCTTCATCAGACTCACTACAGCCATTCTTCTGCTTGTGTTTCTTTTCATGTAGCTAAAAAACTCTGCTATTTATTTTAAATTTTCGAAGCATAGCCCAGCTCAATTAAAAAGTGAGTGGCCAAAAGCTTAAGACAGTGTTCCTTTGCTAATAAAAACACTACTTCTTATACTTGGAGAGTGATGCTATTCAGGGCAGTCTGCAGATTTTCTTGGCCATTTTGGAGTGCTTACTGGAATACAAATGCTGGACCATATTTTCACTTTTGATTTGAAGTAATTTTTTCCTTCTTTCACACCCACACCCTTGATCTTTCAGTTCAGTCAATTTTCTAATTATTTTCCTCCCTTTCTTGAGATCTGTCTTATTAAAATTCAAAGTCTGTATTATAACCCCACCTTTGTCAACAAGAACTGAATGAACACATAAGTGCTTAGTCTAAGATTGCTATTTACAAGTAGCTCCTCTAGAAGCATCTACTTGATAAAATAGATTCAGTTAGTATTGCCTCTTGTTGGTTATTTGATGAAGAAATCTGGTTATTGTATCTCATCCCAGCTTCCTATTTAAAGCTATTTTTGTTAGCTGTCTGAACCTCACCTCCAGAAGGCTTGTTGTACAGACGGAGAGAATTTTTCTGGACATGAAAACCCCTAGTTAAATGTGGTCTTGTAATCCCCGAGCCACCTGAGGGTCATCATGAAAATCTTATCAGTATTTCTTCCCTCTTAGCTGGGAATGTAAAGGTTCCCCTGACGGCCTGAGCTCTCATTTCCATGAGTAACCTCTCCAGCTCAACACTATCCTCCTCCTTTTCCACACAGAGCAATCCTGAATCATTTGTTCCAAACAGAAGAAAAATATATTCATCTTTTTATACCTCCCATCTAGATCCTCTTCACACTCAATTCCAAACCTTGTCTCCAGCACACAGTGAATCTTTTCTGTCTTTTCTTCTATAACGTGCCTATTTTCTCCTCTACTGAGGACATGAACATGACTCTTCCCAGTGTCAGACCTGCTCTCTCCTTGTTTTCTCTCATTTCATGCAAGCTTTCCCTCCCTCTTGAATGCTCCTTTCTTTTGTTTCTGTCAAATTTCATTATATATTACTTCCTTTGGAGCAGCTTTCCTCCTCTTCTCCCTGGCCATGGCAATCACAATTCTGCTTGCCTTCTCCTCATCTTCTAGCTTAGCAATACTATTTCTCAATTGTCTTTTTCCTTTGCCAGCTGGTCCTTTCTTCTTCCTGCATCCTCTGGTCACACTTTTTCATGGATCAGAGAGGCAACTGTCTCTTGGACTGTCTTACATCAAAGGCAGTAGGAACCACACGTGGATGCTGAGCACTCTGCACCTCCTGTACCAGACCATCTTTATTGCCTGTGCTATACTTTGCATTTCTCCACTGCTGCCATATCCCTAATACTAAAAAAAAGACAAGAGGGAGAAAGAAAACAAACCACAAATGAAAGCAACTATCTGCAAGTTCTGCCCAATTGAACTGCCCCTCAAACGCCTACACAGGTGCCTGTTTGTTGCCCTGTTAATTGTTTCCACCACTATTGATTTACATCAGCACAGCCACGCTGTGCCCGCAGCAGCAGAACATGAAGGCAATACCAACTCAGCAGCAAGCACCAATATAGAGGCGTTAAGGGAGGAAGGCAGCTCCTTCAACTGGTCCTGCCTCCAGGAGACAACATCCATCAGCATGCTCTGCCTTTCCGCTGGGAGCAAACACTGCTTGTTCCCTATGGGCAGTTCTCAAGTTCTGAGAATCATACTCAAGATGATTTACACTGGCTTGGACACATGACAAGTGATTTCAAATAATAGCGACACTACTTATCAGTAATGATGTCACATCATCTCCTGTACATGGTTGAGCTGAGTATATATCAACTGCTTGTTTGGTGCTCAGTGCTCTTCCCGTGTCAGCAGAGCAACAGACCATTAATAGCATTCTGGCGTTTTCTGGTAGGAACATCTGCCTTTATGACTTGGGGTTCACTCTAAATTATCTGTATGTGTAGTTTAGCTCCATAACCAGCTTAAGTCCCAAGTGATATCTTTTTACATCTTCCTCTAGGAAACTGTGCCTATGCCTCATGTTAACAAATTACTTCTCTATTTTTCAGACAAAATATTTCCTTTCTAAATATCACCTCTACTCTTTTTTTCCCATGTCCATGTTTTTTCCTTGAATCTGCAGCTTAAAACCTTCTTGGCTCCCTTTATCTAAATGGACAGCCTGTGTGCAATGCAACTGAGACAAGCACAGCAGGGAGAGACAAGTGAGAGCTGGGGAAGACTGGAGAGTGTGGATGGACATCAAAGAAATATTAAATGTTCTTTAAGAATTGGTAGTGTATCTTTTACACAGTTAAGCTACATCATTAATGTACCAAAGGAATATTTAAATCAGGAAAAAAAATTTGCCATAAATAGTTAATTTGATAGCAAAGTGCTAATTACCTTTCTCGAACAAACTCTGCCATTTCTTTCTGCATTTGTTTCCCTTTAAGTTGCTTTTGAAGAAGAATTTCAAATCCCGACACTGTATTGTTCCCTTGTGAATCCTTTTTATCAGCCTAGAAGGAAAAAGGAAGTTCAACAAAAAGACACCGGGATCAAAAACACAGACACGCAGTTCCCAGCAGCAGCAATTGCCCAAGGAGTCCGAGCAACAGGCAGCAGTGGTGTCCGAAGAGCCCTGCTCTGATAACAGCTGATGCTTGCAGCACCTCAGCCCCTCTCAGAGGAAGAGTCCAACACTTTCTCTTTCCCCTTCCTCTTATTCCTTTTTTTAATTAAAAAAAGGAAGTTTTACAGTTATCTTTAGCTAGCATAAGACTATGTTGCGGCCAAAGCAGCAGCCTTGCCTTCCCTTCTGCCCATGGCCTTTCATACCTGATGATGCCTCTGGGCTGGCTCCAGCAAGCGTGAGCCCTGACAGCTCACCCTGCAAAGAGAAGAAGGGATCCTGGAGCCAGCACAAGGGAACTGCTGGGGGAGATGGGAGGACACTGCTGCTCCTTCCAGGGGTAACGCAGCCCTAAACAACCTTTAATAGACTGTCAAGTTCAACCATGATTTGCACTCAGAAAAATACAGCCAGTCTGCACAGATCTCCTATAAAGCAGGGTAAACCAGCAACTTGTTCAATAAGTTACTGCCATATATCCCATCTTTCACTGTTTGTTTCCCACACAGCCCTTTCCACCCTTTGTTCCACTGACTCTCAGGGTTGCTACAAGGACCAACACAGTCTTCTCTCTGCTGTCTCTTTTCTCTCTCTCCTCTCTCTGCTTTTCCCTATTTCAGAATTTCATTTCCTACCCTCTTCCAACAAAGAGGCCCAGAGAACACTTCCCTAAGGACCACAGGTTTTGCTCCAATACACTGGATGCTACATGTTTGCACAGAGAAAAATGCCACATTAATTGAAGTGTGAGACGTGTAGGACACCACACCAGGCACTGGGCAGCTCAGACAACAGGAGTGGAGTTGATCAAAGAGGGAGGGTGAGTCATGGGCAGACCACGGATGACAAGGCTGAACAAGAGGAAAGTCCTGGGAGCGGAGCTATGGGAGGATAAAAGTTTGCAGGAGAAAGACAGCTTTAAGTGGAATTTCACTGAGGGTGAGATGTGACCAAACCCAAGGAGCCAAGCAGTGGCCAAGCCTAAATAGAAAGAACCAAGCAGGGCATCTGTAAGACACATGCAAAAAATAAGCTTATACACCATTAATGATTTAGTGCTTATTGGGATCAGAAGACTGGAAGAAAATGAAGAAATTTTGATGGTTTGGTAATGGGACCATTTGCAAGTATGTCAGTGTATTCTAGAAAGTTACGGCCATTAGTCCTCACACCAACGCTGAGCATGCACAAGGGGAAGTGCTACTGTGCCTCCAACAGCTACACTTTTTTGTAAGTGAATCTCTTTTTTTTTTTTTTTTTTTTTTAATGGAAGGACTTCAATAACTGGTAACTGAAAAGACATGTGAAATTCATAAAATCTTCATTATTGAGGTAGCATTCCCCCCCCCGCCAAAACCCCCAGTTTTCCAGTGGAAGATTTTTTTCTATCAGCTCCACACTTGAAGGACTACTGTATCATTTTAATATGATTCAGGATCCTGAAAGAGGAGCTAAGCATGAGAGGGCACACACAGAAACACAGCCACTGCAGACCTCCCATGCTGAAGGCTGCATTAAAACTACTCAATTTAAGAGCTACTAATAGTCCTGTCCTTCACAAACCTCATTCTTTAAAAAACTCATTTATCCATGGGAGTGAGTTTTATAATTAAATGCAAAATTTGTAACTATCTGCTTGTTTTAAATGTGATACACAAGGAAGCTGAGGGTATCCCTAGCTCTCGTGTTCTGGGAAACAATGAAATAATATTCCTTGCCAGCCACCTCGCTATACTCCCTCCTGCTGCACAGCCCTTTTGGCTGCGGTATTCTGAGACGGGTAGTTTGTCCTACATCCTCCCCATTTCCCGACCAAAATCAACTCCTGACAGCTAACCTTGCCTTTACTGGACACTCTTCACCCACATCTGAGTCGGGTTAGATGGTTTCTACCTCATCTTCACTGGTATCCTCAGACACCCTGGTGCTGCCCTAACACACTGCATTTCAGCTCCAATTCTCTTGTACTTTGTACCACTAATCAAGCTGTTCCACTTTTTTGGAAGCTCAGGAGCTGCAATATGGCATGTGGCTGACTGCCTACTTACCCAGAAATAATCACAGTAGCTCCACTCCGAAGGTTTCAGCAACTGCTGCTCTGGCATTACGTCAGGGTGGGGGAAAGTCACACAGTTTATCTGTAAAAAAAGGCAAGAGAGAGTTAGAAGGTAATGAAATTTAGCTGTTGATGAGACACATGCAAATGAAAGGTTATATACACGCAGTTTCAATCAGAAAATCCACAGTGAATGCATGCCAGTGAAGAAAAATTGGTTGTTGCATGGAAACAGCAGCTAAGTATTCCCAGAAAGCTCCTCTAAGCAAGCAGGAGTGTCGACTCAGAGGAAAATAAACTACCCATTTCACATGAGGAAAACCTGCTTGATTTGGAACGCGCTATACAGGGAGTTCTCCTAGATCCCTAACAAACTGTGGTAAAAATCCTGACGTGAAACACCCTGAGCATGCCCTGAACACAAGAAACATTGTGAGCAGCAGAGAGCACTGAGGGTGCTATTGGCATATCTCATCAGAAAATCTTGGCTGTGTTAAGTCTCTTACAGGATTACAAAAAAAGGTGGTTTTTTTATCAGTGCACAGCCCTTCCATCTATCCCAGAAACCTTTTCAGATGAAAGTGATGCTCCCTGCAAAAAGGAACAGGGGCTCTCTAAAGTCAGCTAGCCTTCAGTGTGCAAAAAACCACAGCAATTTGTGAGACAGGACTCATCACACAGTCATTAAACAAAGGCATTAAAAAGTACAAGTGCTCATTAAGTTATCGCAGTAGAAAATGTAGCCTGATAAAAGCACAGTGGAAGCAAAGAGCATGACAGCTACTGCAGAACATGCTGCAGAATAACTCTGGATGCAGTTAAGCCCTTCAGGGGAAGCATCAGCAAGAGTCAGAGCTTACTTGCCAGTTCATAACGCTCACCTAAAATTTCTGCTGGGCAGGCACACTAAAAGCATTCCCTCTTATCACACCCGCAGGTTCACTGCGGTGATTAATACCTGTTAATACTTGTGTATTAATCAAGGAACCACCAGAAACTGAGGATGGAAGACTCACAGATGTAACTGTATGGGTTTGGGGTTTTTTTGGATCAGTTAACATTCACAGGAAATCCAAAACCAAAGCTGTGGGCAGGGTTAGCACAGCTGCATGGGCAGACCTAAAGGTAGTGCTTACATGCAGTGAATCTGCCTTTGGGCTATTCAGAGAGGATCAAAAAGGACACGGCAACATACTGCAAAGTGCTGACACAGTGTAAACCCACCATGCTAGGGCAATGCAGACAAAGCCTTTAGCTGATACAATGCTGTTCCTACAAACCCACATTGGCTCTGCTGCTGTCTGCCCATGCTGAAGTTTCAGTGGCTGACCTGTATGTAAGGCAAGAGCTTTCTCTACCACCCTTCTCCACAAAAATCACCCTGTCCAGAGCTTGCCAAGTCCATTTCAAAGCAGGCTGAGGACCCTGTACCTATGGTGTCTTTGGCTGTCACCTCAGCTAGATCCTAAACTGCACCTTCCCTTCCAGCTCCCATTGGGCTTCAATCTGATCTGCAGGAGGTGGGAGACCAGGGTTCTTACTTCACCATCATTTTGCAGGCAGCAGTCATGCACTGGTGAGCCTGCATCTCCAGCCACAGCCAGCCGCCACTGGGCACACAGTCCCAACAACAGACAACAGGAGCTGCTGAAAACATCTCTCTGTTCCTTCATGTTCCCCATCAGAAATGTCATGCATCAGGAGTTATAAAACATCAACTCAGTTCAGAGTGGGATGGCCACGCGACAGAGGTGCCAGTGCTCACCTGTCACCACCACAGCCTCCAGCACAAAGCCCCTCTATCAGGGATGTTTCACTGAGGACACCTTCTGTCTCTGCTGAAGTTTTCCTTTCCTGCTGCTTCCCTGTCAGCTCAGTTATCTCAGGACAGCACTGCAAGCTCATCTTGCCCTGCTAGGTAGGTTGTGTTACTTTCCCTTCTCCATTCAGGGACCACCAGATCTAAAAGCCTGCTAGCAGATCCCATCATCCGCTGGAAGCACCCCAGCCACGGGAGAGGAGCTGGCACCTCTCCTCTGGGCACAGGCAGCACAAGCAGGGGTGTGCAGAACTGCTCGTGGGTACTGCAAATCTCTGGCACAAGGGGCTGCCAGTGTGCACTGGCTCAACACCCTGTTAGGAGACTTCTCTCACCCCCACCAGGAAGCTTCAGAACTGATCAGCCCAAATGTCTCAAAAAGACCAGCTAGAAACCTTAAGCCAAATTGCTGCTTTCAGACAGTATCCAACAAGCACCAACCTGGACCAGTGCTGGACCAGCACCCAAGGGCCAACAGATAAAAGGCTCCGCTTTGCTTCACAGATCCCCAAATTCCATTGCTGATCATGGGCTGCACTGGTACCTGGGCATGCCTCTACACTATCACAGCAACACGCTATTTCTCAAATAACACAATATATTGTAGTTTCGCCTTAAAAAAATGAGATGGCCTCAGAACCTGCAAACAATTGCTCTGCCATGTACCATAGCAGGCCAACTGTTTCCCATGAGTGAGCAATGCTGCAGCGCATCCTCCCAGAGCAGGTGAGATTGGGGAAACAAAGTATTATCAGCAATGCTATAGGTAACCATGTGAAGGCATGCAGTATCGAGACAGGTTTAAACAGCTGCTGGCTTTGAGGATTTTTGGCTTTGATGCTGCATTTCACACTCACTGAATAAAAATGAGGGTGTCAGCCACAGGTCACTTGGACACCAGCCCTTCCAGCCCCGCCAGCCTGGCAGCCTGCACTAAACAGTGCCCTGTACACAGCTACCATGTGTGCTTACACAACACACCTCATGGGCATCCAGGATAAGGTGCTGCCTCCTGAGAGCAGACTGACAAGCTACAGGAACTTGGGATTTAGCTCAAGTTAAAAATAGTTAGCAGTAGAATGCAAAAGAGGTAAAGAGACTGCATGGAAGTTTTAGGGATGCTGGAAATGATTCACATCTCCACATCAGGAGCACCACTACTGCAGTGGTGAAAGGAGAAGCTATTCTGGTTTCCACCTATCCTCTTGCTGGTGGTCTTGCAGAGAATGGCTAGGAGGTCCCCTGTGGAAACACACTGCTGAGTGGAGTTTCGTGTTGCCCAAGACTAGTTACTTCAACTGAGAAAGGACCAAATGCTTCCCATGAAGACAGCAGTGTTGTCAAGGCAGATTTCTAGGGCCCAACATTGTGACACTGGATAATGAGAAGAGGGGGGACATAGGCACCTCCTAAGTGTATTTTGTAGTCTTTACCAGAAGACTGGGCATCATCGCACTGCGCACCAGGATACAGAGGTGTTGTGCAGCAGGGAGCACATAGAGTGGCATACGAGTTGTTCCCTGCAGCTTAAAAATCTGCAAAGGGTAACTGCAAAGGAAATTCATATTCCCTGCTAAAAACGCCACCTCTTTCACAAAAACTAAATCTGTGTTGGTTGGAAGCTGCTTATTAAGACTCTCTGTTATGTCACTAATGTCCTGAAGAAATAAACACAGAGTCACTGGAAATGCCCACATTCGGACTGGTGAAAGTGTTCCACTGCAATGGACCAAACACACCGCACCACATCAACGCACGCAGCAGGAAGAGTAACAGTGAGTACACGTGTCAACAAGTGATGAGAGTAGGGTTAATTCACGTGTTTCTCAAAGAGTATTGTCATGCTCAAAGTTTTATGAATAAATCAAGCATTCTTCACTTCTCAGAAGTTTATACTTAATTGTCCAGAAACGATGCTGAATTGTCTGGAAAAAGTCATGAGCCCATTTGGGTCTAGTATCACATTTAAAAGGAAACTGGTGTCAGAATTTAAAAAAAAAAAAAAAGGCAGAAGCTTTTGCAATCTTACAAAAAAAAAAAAAAAAAAAAAAAGGATTATTTGTGTGGTAAACAGAACTTAACAGAACTTACAGTTTTCTACACAAAGTCCTGGAGAGGGCATGAAAATTTTCAAAACTCTAGAAATATTACTAAATATTATACACGACTGCATAGGAAATCCTGTGACTCTTTCTTTCCTTTCATCACCACAGATTTCTTATACTTAAACAAGAGCTCTTGGATGTGTATTTCCAGACATTTCTAAAACCTCTCAGGGTTTCCCAGCAGGGAGGGGAACAACAGGCTGGCGCTGAGCAGGACGTGGCCGCACGCCAGTAGTGGAGTGACCACACCTCACTCCCCCCACAATCCTCTCTCTGAAATGCTCCTTTTCTTATTTCTAAAATCAAAGATAGCTGAAAAAAAAAATATATCGCTCTAGTTCACCAGCATAGTCCTACTGATGAGGTTTTTGACAGATGCTAAAGAGAGCCAAAGCATCTTGCGATGATGTCCTGATGTTTAACAGCATTAAATAGCTCTATCACTCCCACAGACAGCGACACCCCCTCCCCGTGTGAAAGCCCACTGTTGTCACTAATGGCAAGGGACCACTGCTCTCACTAATCGCATCCCTGACAGCTGATCAGGCTACGTGCAAGGTCCAAATTCAAACAACAGCATAGACCATTGCAGTGCTAATCTCTTTCAACAACACTGACTAGCCAATAAGGTCTGAAAAGAAGTGTGCAGGAGCTGACTATTACAGCTGTAACTGCCAGTAAGAAACAAAACAAATTAAAACACATAGCTAATGATGGAGTCACAGAACTTTAAGAGAAAACAAAGCGTTATGACCCGCATTACATTCACACAGACTCCACTGGGACAGCCAAGGTGATAATCAGCCTCACCATGATACTAAGTCCTCTTCCAGCTTCTTCACTAATAAAAATAATGGCTGTTGTCAGCTTGCAACAAAGTAAAACTAATGACAAGACACCAGCAAGGCATGCTCCAAGTATAAGCTAAGCACACACGCAAGAGGACAGCAGCCTGTCCTTCCAGCTGCCACTGGACACAAGTAGCACCATAAAACCTGTGTGAGAGCCACTGGATCACCAAGGCGAGGAAAAGCTACACAGTCAGAGAAGAAATGCTATGAAAAACATGGTGAAAACAAAGCTTGGGGAGGAGAAGAAAACCAGACAAGCAACGCAAATTGATGAATTTCTCTTGACAAGCCTTCTGTGTGCCAAACTCAATAAATATATTTAAATACTTTTGCCTGTTTACTGATCATGAGCAAAAGCAATTATACTCTTAGCAGCTAAATATTCCAGCTCATATTTCACAGGAGTACATTGGCAGTGATGGCAAAATGAGCTGTTTACGTTGTAGGTGACCCTTGGTTACATCTGAGATGCAAAAGGGTGACAGAAGAAAAGTCACAGGGAGGCAGGTGAGCGCACAGGATTTGGACAAGAGCAGTGTGCACAGGAGCAAGAAACATTATTGGGTTGGGAAGGCACATTCATTTTATGGATTTCAAAGTGCTCTGGAGGCTTTGAAGTTGCTACCAGCACTCACCAGTAAACGAGACATTGCCAAGCAACATGAATAAAACAAGAATAATTTGATCAAGGCTTAGATAATCAACTACGTGTTTATTACATAAGACACTATATAAATAAATGAGCAGAAAGCGGGTAAGCTCACTGTACTAAAGTGACTTAAAGCAGGGCAACATTCTCGTTCATTTCTTCAACTTAAAAATGCAGATTATTTTTCCTGATTTCTGCACATTCACAGCACCTTAAACACAGCACTGCTGTGCCAGATTGACTAACTTCAGTATCTGCTTTACAGTTTCAGCTGAGACCCAAAAAGTACAACAGCCAACTCCACTAGATGCAATGAGTTCACCTGCCAAATGAGGCTGTTTGGGCAAAACAGCCAAATGCAAAGGCCGGAGGAGATCTCAGAAGAGCTTAAGCACAGACAAAGGCTCAGGCAGTTTTAACTCTACTCATACAGGGAAGCCCAGGAATGCCTACACTGTGTCTAGGTAGCTTCAACATCATGAGTTTGCATGTGGTTTTAGTGCTGGCAGGGTGATGTTGCAGCTACAGTACAACAGAAGGGGAGAACAGAGAACTGAAGTTCTAATTGTTAACAAAGTCAATTGATACACTTCCTATTTCAAAGGGAACATTCCGCCAAAAGTGTTTAGGAGCCCTCTTTATGTGGTCTGTCTGTAGAAAGGTCCAGAGATGATTTGGTCAGTGCCTGCCAAAGCAGGGGATTTCTGACAGTTTATGCCATGCAGTCAGCCCCAGGGCAGAAGGGAGAACGGTGTTGAACGTGCAGCTTCATACTGTGTTCATCACATTGTGTCAAGACACAGAGCACAGCAGCAGAAAATACAAAGTTACTGCTTGTAGCTGCCCCCCTTCCCATGTGCAGCACATGTTCATTTATGTGTCCAACATATGCAATACAAATACCAGCATTTTCCCAGTCATGCTGTATCTCGACAAGGCACTACAGCATTCTTAAGAAAGAAACCCACACTCAGAAATACCATAGCATCAGACAGGTTTCTTGTTCTTCAAGCGAGACAGCTCTGTCCCTGAGTCGATATTCCCCTGTACCTTCTCCATTTAACTCTCCCTCACCTATGGTAAAGGAGCTTCAGCTTCCACAGGAACTCATGGCCAGAGAGACAGCTCTTTAGGAATCAGACAGCAAACCAGCCAGTCTAAAACTAATGAGTACACCCTGAAACTCACTGCAAAAATCAATGCAGACCGTAGACCACAGACCTGCACTGCTGCTTCCTAAATAAGCATCAGTAATTTGTGCAAGCAAGTTTCGTAACAGCCTCTGATATAACCCAGCAGGGTTTTCCCCTCCAAAGAAAGCAAACAGAGTGGTGGTAACATTCATTTACCAAAGAGAAAAGACCATACTCTTCTTCTTGGTGGGTGGATATAGATGAGAAATACTCTAGCTCCCACTCGCCTTCAGGATTTTCATAAGCCATGTTCCCAAATGGCTATTTGGATGTACAGGAGGCAGATGCATTCCTAGGAAGGTGGGAATGAACTCCCACCCCTCTGCTGAAAGTGGTGAAACAGACAGCTAGGCTGCAGCCACTGGTGAGGTTGGACATCGCCTGATGTCCGCAGTTTGCGTATCACAGGATTTCAGTTTGGGGGGAGGTTTGCTGGACCAAGAGCCCCAAAGTTAATCACAAAATTCCCCTCTGCAAGAAGAGGTTCTGCCTACGCACTGCTACAGACCAAGAAAAAAACATCTGACAGCAAGCTAAGGATGTGCCCTGCAGGTCTGTTAACCAGAACATCCCAACATCAGTTTGAGTGGCACTGAACAAATATAACCTCCTAGGAGGCAGGGGGGAAAATTACATTGCTTTACAGTTTACACTCTGTATGAGAATGTTGTTTTTCACAGTGTCTCCTTGATGCAGGCAATGGCTTGGAGCAAACAGCTGTTAAAATTAGCTTGTTTTTGTCTGTCTGATGCATCGTACCTGAAATCTTCAGACTTCTACTGGAGAAATGCACACCCAGTGACCCTGACATAACACATAACACTTTCTTGCTTTGCAGATGCTACCAGATGGCACAGAGGCTAGCAGATATGACAGTGAAAACCACCCTCAGTGAACAGCCTGAGTCCTCACCCCTGTAAGCAGCAAAGACAGACAAGCACTGTCATTCCTGTGCTGCACCCTGAAACTCAGTGCAACCCATCCTGGGACCATGTCTAGTCCCTCTGGACACGATGTTCAGCCCATGGTTTGCTCCTGCCCCTCCGACCTGAGTGGGCAGGGGGGCTGCATGAGGTGGCTCAGACGTGTTCCCAGCCCCAGCCACCGCGGCCCTGGAGGCCCTGCAGCTGATTCCCCAGGACATTTGCAAATCTGTCCAAACCAACACATTTATACTTACTTCATGACATACCACTGTCTCAATAAACTAATTAACAGTACCAACACATTTTGTATTCATAACGACTGATTTTGATAACCAAGTACACTACTGATGATTTTTTTTTCCCAGAAAACTGTACCTACATGGCAATGACTGACCTGCACTGCAGTCAGAGACCCCTGTACGTGCTCCTTTCGAACCCTCATCCCTGTCACCAGAAAACCAGGGAATTGTGCTCACTGACGGATAAATCAACAGGCTGCGTGTGATAATGTAGACAACAAACTCCTCCTCGTAGTAACAGTTAAGAATGATGTATAACGTTAAATCATTAATTTTGTTCTCGTGGATTTCATACCCTGCCAATACTTGCAGCTGTAAGCATGTTTATTGCCCCTCTTTTATCACTGTAATTCATTTATCTGCTCATTTATCTTCTTTATTATTTCCTTTTAAATAAACCTTTCTATTCCCAGCCACTTTCATTAATCTGTTTTGATTTCCTTCCTGTTTTCAAACATCCGTCCTGAACTGAGGAGTCCAGAAATGCAAACTGTGTTCCAGATGGGGTCACCAGGCATATAAAAGATACTAAAGTCTGTAAACGTGATACTGAGAACATCTTAACTGAGTCAGCTATTTTTAATTATTAATATTAAAAGCAAACGTTAAGATTAACTTCATACTGAAATCTAAAATCTTTGCCTGTACTTCCCATCAGAAATCTCCACTTGGACACTCTGGCACAGAAAAATACCTCCTGACACCTCTTTGAGAAAAAAATAGATTCTGCCCTGATAGGGCAATGACCCATCTCCTCAGTTTGTATTTCTCTAACCTTTCAGTGTTTCTCCAAACACAGAGGCTGCTGGGAGGCGATGGTTACCAGATGAGGAAGTTTTTTCAGGACACCTGGTTCACCAGCCAGCATCCCTGGAGCACGCGTGTTCCCCTTCCTCGGTCTGTCCTTACCTCCTGCTCGTCCCAGAACCGCCAGAATCAAAGGGAAACTGAGACCGGAATTCTGCCCGGGACGGAGATCCCAAAGCCTCCCCGGCCCCCTGACTTACTCGGGTTTACACACCAAAATTCCTCGCGGTGGAGGCTCTGCCCGCCCGCCCGCCTCCCCCAGCCCCACTGGCCGGGCGACCGACGGTGCCCAGCACGGAGCCCCCGCCACCCCGGCGGGCACCCCCGCCCCCCCCGCCCGGCCCGGCCCGGCCCCGCCGGACTCACCGTCAGGCTGCTCTCCTTGCTCTGCCGCCGCGGCGCCGCCGGGGACCCCGGGGTCTGTGGAGACAAGCGGGGCGCATCGTCACGGCCGCTCTCGGAGCCCAGCATGGCGGGCGCGGGCCGCGCGGGGCGGGCGCTAGGCGGACCCCATGGCCCGGCGGCGCGGCTCGGCGCGGCGCGGCTCGGCACGGCTGAGCACGGCTCGGCTCGGCTGGGCTCGGCGCAGGGCGGCGCGGCTCGGCTCGGCTCGGCTCGCGTCGGCTCGGCTCGGCTCGGCTCGGCGGGGAGCTGGAGGCGGCACCGCCGTCCGGCAGAGCCGCCTCCTCTCACCGCCGCCAGCCCGCGCGGCCAATGGCGGGCCGGGCCGGGCGGGGCGCCGGAGCCCGCTCCCAGCCCGGTCGAGGCGGGCCCCCGGCCCCACCGGCTGCCGGCCGAGCCCGCGGGGCGGTCCCGGCCCGGCGCTCCGCCTCTCGCCTCCGCCGCGCCGGGCTGCGGGGGGCGGCCGGGGAGGTGCGGGCGCTGCCCGGGCCCGGTGCGGTCCTGCCCCGGCCGCCCCGCGGGCTGCCGGCTCGGAGGCAGCGGGAGCTGACCCGCAAAGCCTGCGAGTCCGCTCCCGGCAGCAGTCGCCGGGCTGTGCCGCGGAGCCCAGCCCCGTGTCCCCCTGCCCAGGCGGCGCGTCCACAGCAGCCGCCGCGGAGACGAGCAGGGGCCGGACGCGAGGGGCTCGGGGCGCGTACCCCGGCCGGGCAGTGTTCGTGCAGCGCCCCAGAACAGCGCGGTCCCTTTGGGCTACGACCGGCTTCGACGTCTGGCTGAAGTCCCATCAGCAGCGACGTGCCCGGGGCCGGAGGCGCGGCGTTTCACAGGGGCCCGCCGCGGCCAGGCTGAGCTGCTGCTGCCTTTGTGGCAGTTGTGACAACCTGAGCGGGCAGCATGTAGCTGCTCTCTAGGAAGCCGTAAACAAGGCCTGGCCCTGCTCCCAGCACAGTGCAGCTCCGTGTTGTTCTCGGCTGTGGCTTTTTCCCCCTTGACCTGTTTCCAAGAAATGTGGCTAGGCTTGCCTGAGGGATCTTGCCAGCGTTTGTTTGCATGATGGCTGCTACCCAGGTCTAAGAAAGCATCCCGGAGAACGCCTGGAAGCTGCTTTGCAGCAGGAGACAGCCTGTGCCAAGAACAGACAAGGAGGCAGTCAAGGCAAAGCAGCTTGGGATGGCCCAAGGCAGGCAAGGAGGAGAGGGACTGGCCAAAGCGTATGGGAGTTTGAGGGTGTGGAGAACAGCTTCCTGCAACCAACAGTTTATGGTCAGCTGTTTTCCTTACTAAGGACTCTTCTGCAAAAGCAGCCACAGCTCCCAGGAAAAGCAGGCTCCCAAGCGGGTGTGGACACAAGCTGCTTTTAGAATTAATGGCACTAGCAGCTAGTTATAGATTCAAAACTAGTTGTAGGTTCAAAGCAGGAATTAGGCCAGGGCTTCAATTTGGAAAAACCTCTAATAAAGAAGCAATGGAAAGAAAGTGTTGTGGAGGCTGTTGAAGTGAATGAGAAAAGTCATGAAAGGGATTTTTGTCAGTCTGATGGTTGAGTCAGCTGAGCAAACCAGTGCATGGCAATGGACTCCCCATGTATCCCAGATGTGAATTTGAACAAAAAGGTGGCTATAAACTTGAGTCAGACCCGGCACGGTAAAAATGGAAAGTGGCAAATGTTGTTATAAAGGAAGGTCTGAGGCAGTCAGTTAATCTGACTTGTGTACCAAGCCAACTGCAAAAACATTTGTGAATCAGATACCTTGAGAAATGGAAATTTTTGCACAAGGATTAACATAGTTCTTTTTAAAGGAAAGTCACTGCCTGCAAGTTTATTCAGGTTCTCTGAGGGAGTCACAGCAGACGTGGACAGGGGTGTCTGGTAATACATTACATCAGTTTTTAAAATGCTTTTGACCTAGTTTAGGTGCCCACATGCTCTGCCTCCAGCCTGTGCAAACTGCTCGGAGAAGAAGCAGCACAGGCAGTTAAGTGCAAGGTGTTTGATGTGGAAGGAACAAGGAGTCCCCAAAGTGCTGGACTGTATTGTGGGAGATGGTATGAATTCACTGGTGAGGAAGCAAAACCAGAAATGCTGACGTAGCTGAAACAGCACACATGAGGGCAAGGCTGAAGGCCACCACCTAGGAGGCAGTGGGCAAGAAAGTGGGTTGAGGCAAAGAGGGACAGTTGGCAGACAACACAAAGTTTAGACCAAGAAACAGGGAACACCACAGGGACACTGAGAGCAACAGGCAACTCAGGCCAGTGTGGTAGGAGCACACAAACATGCATTTCACTGGGAGTATTTGAGGAATTGCACTGCAGAAGAACCTACCATTTAATACAGAAATGAAACAGAGAACTCCAGTCTGGTACCATCGGTAGGAAAAATGCCAGCAGGCAGGGAAGCACAACCGAACAGGAGTGCAACCCACCAGCTATTCAACTGTTGCTGTTTTGGCAGGGAGTGAAGAGTTTCATGGGCAAAGCTGGAAGAGGGCCCTGTGCTGCATCTGCAGACCTGCAGGAACGACTCTCCCAGGGACATGAAGTGGTGCAAGAAAAAGTGCAGGGACATTTATTGAAAATTTGGACAAACAGGCAGGGGAGACCAGCTGTCCATGGGTCAGAATCTTGAATGCTAGCCGGGGGCGATGAGATGGGTGAGGCACAGGCTACGTAAGGCACAGAGGAGGCCTGTGAAAGGAGAGACAGGAATGGATGAAGTAATTGAGAAAAAAACTTCGGACAAATTTTTTGTGAATACTGTCTTTGGGAGGGAAAGCTGGAGCTGCAAGAAAATACAATGAGATACAGACATGGGCAGCTGTGCAAGTGTAGAGAGAGGACTGTGCTGGAGACAGGCCCAGGCTTCAGGCTGGAGTGGCAGGAGAATTTGTACAGTTGTTAATAGTGACTGAAGTAGCCTGGTGGATTTTTCAGAAAGGAGTGATAGGACAAAAAAATCTGAAGTATCTTGGCATTTTATACTGTTTTACCAGTTGGACACAAAGACTAACTATTCTAGATGCAACAAATCTGTCTGATCTGGCAGTTTCTAAAAGAAAATGCCTCTTGACCTCCTGCTCTGGGTGGATTCCTAAACTACTTAAGTGAAGACACATTTATTCTTGGATACCACTGTTTGGCTTTTTCCCCAAAACTTACCTGGGGGTCCCCACTGGCTTTTCGGAGGCTCATATGACCAGAGTCAAGCTGGTGTACTGGGGTCCCAGAGATGTGGTAGCCATTCACTGTAAGAACAGATGGAGAGTTACTGGGCTTGCTGCTGGTAGCAAATGAATAATTGCACATTTTAAAAACTAATCACATAATTGAATCTACAGATATAAATCACACTGCCTTTTTTGAGTCACCAGTGTTCACTGCCTCCAGCCTAAGAAACTGGATGCTTCTCCCCATCCCAACAGGCTGGCAATATGACATGTTAGCTCCAACCCAGGAAGACCCCAGAACCAGACTCTACAAAAGCTCAGCCCGTGGCCCCACTCTGCCCTCAGGATCCTGCAGCAGATTCTTATCAGAAGTTATGACAGGAGTTACTGAGCTGGAAAGAGCCAAGAAAAAGAGAGCCCCAAACTCAAAACAGTTCCCATAATGCTGTTTGGTAAAATGATATGTTTGAAGAAGTAGGGTATGTTGTATTGGCTTTGCATGGCAAGGTTTTGGTAGCAGGGGGGCTACAGAGGTGGCTTCTGTGAGCAGCTGCTGGAAACTTCTCCTATGTCTGACAGAGCCAATGCCAGCCAGCTCCAAGACAGACCTGCCACTGGCCAAGGCTGAGCCCATCAGCGACAGTGGTAGCACCTCTGGGAGAACAGATTTAAGAAGGGGGGGGGAAAACTGTGCAACAAATGGCAGCTGGAGGGAGGAGTGAGAAGATGTGAGAGCAACAACTCTGCAGACACCCAGGTCAGTGAAGAAGGAGGGGGAGGAGGTGCTCCAGGCGCCAGAGTAGAGATTCCCCTGCAGTCCGTGGGGAAGACCATGGTGAGGCAGGCTGTCCCCCTGCAGCCCAGGGAAGTCCACGGTGGAGCAGATCTCCACCTGCAGCCTGGGGAGGTCCCCACACCAGAGCAGGTGGATGCCTGAAGGAGGCTGTGACCCCGTGGGAAGACTGCGCTGGAGCAGGCTCCTGACAGGACCTGTGGCCCCATGGAGAGAGGAGCCCACGCTGGAACAGGTTTTCTGGCAAGACTTGTGACCCCGTGGAGGACCCACGCTGGAGCAGTCTGTTCCTGAAGGACTGCAGCCCATGGAAGGAACCCATGCTGGAGCAATTTGTAAAGAACTGCAGGCCATGGGAGGGACCCACATTGGAAAAGTTCATGAAGGACAGTCTCCTGTGGGAGGGACCCCACACTGGAGCGGGAGAAGAGTGAGAAGTCCTCCCCCTGAAGAAGAAGGAGCGGCAGAGACAATGTGTGATGAACTGACCCCAACCCCCATTCCTGCCCCAGCCTGTGCTGCTGGAGGCCAGGAGGGAAAGAAAATCAGGTGTTGAGTTGAGCCCGGGAAGAAGGGAGGGGTGGGGGGAAGGTGGTTTAAGATTTGGTTTTTATTTCTCTTTACCCTACTCCAATTTGATTGGTAATAAGTTAAATTAATTTTCCTGAGTTTAGTGTGTTTTGCCCGTGACAGTAATGGCTGAGTGATCTCCCTGTCCTTGTCTCAGCTCATGAGCCTTTCATTGTATTTTTCTCCCCCTGTCCAGCTGAGGAGCGGGAGTGAACAGAGCAGCTTTGGTGGGCACCTGGCATCCAGCCAAGGTCAAGCCACCACATATGTAAAAAGCACTGGTTTAATGGGCATGGGCTTTTCATGTCAAGAAAGCAAGCCTTGTAACAGCTGTAGGTTGCTTTATTTTTCGAATATGCTGAGCAAAGAATAATGTTTAAAGTAGGGTTAAAACAAGATACATAACTACATCACAAATCCTTTGGTCACAACAAAATGCGCAACCTTCAAGCATACTTCCCACTCAGCTCTGCCAACAGAGGGGCATCAGTTCCAAAAAATTCTATGAAAAACATCCTCTAGACTGCATTATTTACAGTCAACTGGCAGCAATGGCCTTTACATTTAACGCTTTTTATTCTAGCGTAATTTTTGCTTTGCTTTGTTTTTCTGTGGTACCCAAAGCTTTGCAGTACAGTTACACAGCTGATTCTCTGTTACTTGATTCCCCGAAACTTCAACTCAGGACAGAGGTGAAGTGGTCAACCCTGTAGCTACTGCATGCTAAAACGCTTCATTGTGCACATGTGCTCTGCATGGAAGAGCTACAGCCAGCCCACGTTCCTCTGCAGCATTTTGCTTCCCCTGCCCTGGCAGAAAGCGGGACTGGGAAAGGCAGCCTGTCCTTCCCTCCCAGAGCTGACAGCCCCGCTGGCTTGCTGGGCCACCATCTGCCTCAATGCTCCAAGGAAGGAGCCGTCTCAGCTCTAAGCAGACACTTGAGACAACTGGCCAGAACATGCATCAGCTGGGAAACAACAGGGAAGAATGTGTATCAGAAGGGAAAGCCCCACCATGTTTACTCTGCTACACTCACATAACCATGTACGTTAAGTACACATCCAATGTAATCACAGCATTTTCCTTTGCTGAGTGGTAGAGAAGCAGATTCACCCAATGCAGTGGTCAGGCACAGCATCAAACAGTACCTGCAGAACTCTTCTGTGACACAGGGCTCTTTGGAGTCCCAGGCACACTGCTTGGCCGCTCCCAGGTTGTTTCTGTTGAAGGAAAACATCAATGTAAGGGTGATGGAGGCCGTGCACACACACCAGAGTTACATCTATTACACATGTACAAATGGATCTGACCCTCAGTGTTTTCTGAACCAGGTTCTCACCCTGTGAGGAAGGTGCCTGCAACTCCCTGCACTTCCCATCTCCTCCCATCTCTTTCTGCTGGCGCTCTCCAGCCGTGGCTCCCTTAGCAGCCAGCTGGGACGGATGGAAACAGAGCAGATTGGGAGCTGCATCACTGGTTCTTCCAGTGCAGGTCTGCCCCAGGGCTGTGCTCAGCAAGAAAGCAGGGATACAGCTGTAGCACAGATCACTGCTTGTAAGCTGCTGCCACGATCTGCACAGACAGCCATTCCAGATGTAGTTAAATCAAGCCCAGGCTGGGGTCCTACCTGCAGCCCACTGCAGACATGGAGACCTGCCTGGCTGCAGCAGCTGCAGCACAGCCAGTCGTGGCCCTTACCCTGGGAACAAGGACCAAGTGGTGACAGTGCCTTTGCCCCTGCTCTCCGCCTGAAAGGCAGCTGTGAATGACTCAAGAGATGTGGTTTTAGTGACATATACACAGACCATAGCATTTTTTTCCCCCCTCAAAACAGCTATTTCCCTGGTAAATTCCTTTTTTTCCACTTGGGTCCTCTAGCAGCTGGGATGTGCAAATGTATGTCACACCAGTTTTGATACTCACAACTGCTGTTGCTTTTGCCCTCTCAGTTTGCTCTGTAGTTTAACCATTCTGCTCATTTTCTCAGGAAATGGAAAATTATTTTTGACCACATGCTAAATACAGAAGATTTAATTGCAAAACTTTGTAGAAGTTGCAAACAGCACACAGTGGAGTTAGAACAGCAACTTCTTCTAGAAAACCCAAGCCACCATTCCTTTTGAGTAAACATATTGGTACCAAACCAAATAAATAATACTGCCTGCCTGCCAATATTAAATAAGAAAATAAGCAAGTTAGTGTAATCAAGTCAAAAGACTACTTTGGCCACTTCATTTGAAACTGTCAGTCCCAACATCCTGACCAACAGCCATCCAACCCTGCCAGAGCCTGAAATCCTGCATCTGTCTCAGTATTCTGGATTAACGTAGTCAAGTGGTAAAAGATCAGGAGAGGCTGAGAGCCCTTGGGTGTAACAGTTTAGGGTTGGCAGTCTGCACTTCCATCAGGGCACATAAGGTCTCCTATCCTGGGTGAGTGCTTATCTGAGCAACAAACAGGATGCTAACACGCTTCAAGAACCATAAAAAGCTTAGTGGGTAAAGAAGGGAGTACTGTTTTATCTGTCTTTATATATACATTCATGCACATATATACACAGAGAGATGTCCTCAAGGGTTGCGTTCAGTTCCTTATTTCAGGAAAGGACTCAGGATTACGGATCCCAAATGGGAGAAGGTGCCATCCCCCAGACCTGTGATGCCCAAATCTTTGACACACACACCCTGCTTCCCTCTCTCTCCTCTTCTTCCCAAGCCACAGCATAGTTTTGCTTGCAAAGAAAAATACTTCAAGCTTTTTTTTTCTTGCAAGTGCAAAACCTGGTGGACTAGAAGCTTTGATGAATCATGGGAAATACTTAAATTTTTCTCAGCTTTTTGTGAATTGGGTAGTAAGTTAATAAATTCCGTGCTAGGTCAATGAGGAAGACTTGGAATGTGTTTTAACTAAACAGAAGGAAATTCAAATGCTAAGAGTTGTCTTTTATGAGTCAGCTTGTCTTGGCCTAAAATACACAAGTGCATGGTTAAATAAAGACAAATTCTAATTTACATTTATTGTAATGCAAAGGTAAACAATGGAATAAGCTACCCACATTTCTGGTAGGTTTTTTTTTTTTCTAATCTAAATTGTAGATTAATGAATAATGTAACTGAGTTGACTTGAAGACAAGTGTTTTAAAGAATGGCTTTTGGCTCTGTATGGAGGGCCTGTGATGTCCACTCCTGCTATACCCAAGCACAATCAGTGGGGTAACATGTTTTTGTCAGAACTGACTTTGACATTAGCAGTAAAAACAGTTACCTTCATATTTAGCTTTTTTTTTTTAATGCAAGCATATCTGTCTACAATATTTTTGCATTTTTGAGACCATACAGAGGAATGTCCCTAAAAACCTAACAAATATATTGGAAATGTAATTAATTGGTTAAAATTACCAGCTGCTTCTTGTAACTGGTCTCTACTTTGCCTGCTAGCTGCTGTGGAGCTAGTGTGAAGTGCCTAATTCTTCCCCTCTGCCATACAGATAGATACATAACTTGAAGGCAGAAATTTTATACATGAAAGAGCAGTGCCATGTGGTTAGCATATTTTGAATACAATCCAAAACACTCAGTGTCTTGACAAATTTTCTAAAATAAAGTGATTGTGGAGTTATGCAGATTAAAAAATAAAACAAAAAAAAAGCTATAAAAATGCATAAAATAGAAATAACATATTTTATTGGGTAGTGAATGAAAATAACAAGAATGTTTTTAACCCCATTTGAGTGCTAGGAGAAAAAAAATCCAATTCTGTGCAGAGTAACAGAGGGATTATTCTGGCAGCCCAAGCAGGGATAGGAACTAACCTCGATCAGGACTGCACTGCTGTAATGCCCTCTACTGGAAGCAACTAAATTTACCAGGATAATACTGTAACATTACCAATTTCTCTGCAGCTTAGTCATGATTAGAAGTGAAGCAGGGGTGGGGGGTGTGATTTTTTTCCACAACTTCACAGAAAGGCTTGGTGGGAGATAACACCCTGTTTGATATAGCCAAGACAGAGTCTCGTCTTGGAGTACCAAATGCAGCCTTTGATCCTGGTGCTTGGAAAATCTGAAGACTACTTGTAACCCTGTGATAAAACAATGATCACTGCTATTAGGAGTAGATTCAATACCAGACAAGATTTCATATCCCACCCAATTTTCCAGAGAGGATGTTGGAGTCAATCTAAAACCTCACTCTCTGAGAGTGTAATTTAGCACTGGCAGACCAACACTGACAAGTTCTATCCTCCCTTATCAGCCACATGTAATTATTCTATTTAGCCAATGAGGGGAAGGAATAACCAGTAGTTTCCTTGTCACTCTGTGGACTGCGAAGGAAGTCTGTGAACAGAAAAAAGTCCTGCAGCCCTCGGAGATATTTGGAAATTAGTTACTGAACAGCAAGCCAGTAGAAAGCCACTTGCTCAAACTGAAATGATGTAGTGAGAGGAAAAATAGTTACAAGACCCAAGCTATATGTGCCAACAGAACCAAAAAGGGTTTTCACAGATGTGGTTAAACATTTCCTCCCAAAGGAAAGCGGAAACCTGTGGTGTTTGGGGGAAGAAAGTTCACTTTGCATCTGTTTGGCAGAATGAGAAATGCCATGATGTGTCAGGCCTTCAGAGAGCCACACATTCTGGGATGTCATGTTAGTCAAGAAACACAGCTTCTGAGCAGGTCCTGATGCAGAGTATTTTTGGGATCAAAGTGTAGCAGTGAAGAATGAAGTTTGTGTCCATTCTCCATGAATCCAGTAGCACTCTGAGGTCAAAGCAGCTGCTTTCCAGTCTGAACATACAACATCAGCCAAACATCAGGGCTTTAAGGTCTAGCATAATCCCTCCTGATTGTGCTTATATTGCTTTCAGGAATGGATTTAGTATCTCTGCATGGTGTCATGTGGTGCCATTTTAGGACCTAAATGCTCCACAGTTCCATTGGCCAAACTACGAGAATGGGGCCGAGCAAGCCAGAGGACCTCGGGGTCCGCTTACCGTGCAGAAATTTTCCCCGGTCTTAAGGACCTGTAGCAGGTACAACATGTCACCCAACTACTGGTACTATCTCAAGGCTTTGTAAATAGGTTTGGAGTTTGTTTTCATTTTAACAGCAATAAATCTGTAATGCTGAGCAGCTCCAAACCCAGTTTCTGTCCTGAATAATGTGAAGCTGTGCAGGCTGCACAGGTCTCTCTGACATGGATGAAGAACAGCAACAGAACACGTCCTTCCTCAATGCCACAAGAAGAAACCCTGCAAGCTTCTCCCAAACTGTTCCTGAAAATATGCAGAATTAGAAGTGATATTTGCAGTAGCGTAGAACAGGTCCCACAGTCTTACCTTATCTTTTTTGGATTCACTTTGCTCTTGCCAATAGCATGTAGGAATCACCCATACGTGCAGACAGTTTGCAAACCTCCTAGCCTTCCTTTGCTGCTCCACTGCATCTTCAGCAGGCTTTCAGCAAGGTTTGCAGTCTGTCCCTGGCTCCCCAAAATTCAAAGATTAGTTGGACCCGTGAGTTGAAGGGAGTGCAGACAGCCCTGCTTTGGAAACAGGTTTCCTTTAACAGTGCAATACTGCACTTGCCAGTCTAAACCTCCGGGCTGCTTGAAGCCACCGCGCTCCAGCTGGCTTTGGAAGTGCTGTCAGTGCTCTCCCGCCTTATCTCCCCTTTCTGACTAAGATCTTCCCCACATTTGTGATGAATCAGAAAGGGTTTCATAGCACTTCATTTCTTGATATTGTGTGTGGGAGAAAACAGCCCAAAGGAAAGGCAGGGGGAGCGTGTGGGTTTGTGCATGTAAGGAGGGGAAATCACTTGCAATGCCCTGAAACTGGAGTAAACCATTCAAAACTTTAGAAGTAGAAGGAGTGGGTGAAGGAGAGTACAATGAAAATGTTTTCCTCCTATTCTGTAGAGGACGTGTAGCACAAGGAGATTTTGTTTCATTGGAATGAAGAGGTCTCACCTCTCTGTCAGTTCACAGAACTGACTCCAGGCCAGAAGAGTCCTGGCTCTCCCCTCCTGGCCTCCTGCAGACCAGAGTCTGAGGACTCTCCTGAATCAGCACTGCAGCTCTTTCATCTTTGACCTCCAATGATTTGGTCCAGTAATCCCTGCAGTACTGAACCCGGTATGAATCACCTATAGCAACATCAGCTCAAAAGGCCCAAACAGCCAGCCCATGCACGAGCCTCTGAACTGCAATACGGTCCTCTACACAGTGTCCTCACATTGCATTGCAAGGTCACACTCCTCCATGGGCCTCCCAGGACCCTGACCTTTACTTCCATCCTCATACCTAATGAAAACAGACAGGAAAAGCAGGCAGAAGTGATATGCAAATCTCTCTGCACCTGCATGAAACACGAGATTCAATCACAAGTGCTGAAAGCAGAGCACCATGTAGTGCATGAACTAGTTCAGCAGGAGTTGCAGTGTCAGAAATGAAATCCAGCTCCATCCTACATGCAGTTCAATAAAAAAGAGACTGAGACTGCCACATGGCTTTTATCTTCAGTCCTGAAACAGCACCATGGAGACAGGTACCATCCAAGAGTTCTTGAAATCTTCTGTCCATGTGTTGAGGGTAGAGGTGCTTGTTGCTACCTCAACAGCATGGGAAAAGCTGCTGACAGTAGTCCTTACTTGATCTTTCAAAATGAGCACTGGGACCTGTACCATGCCCCTCCTTTTGCAAACACCATGCGACAAAAGCAAGCCCTTCATTGCAGGTTTAGTAGTGATAATAATGCTATTTCCAGCACTTTCTGAGACACACTTTGTTTTTCTAGCTTTTAGGCCACTTTACTGGGGCAGGTTTCTATACCACCCTTTAGCTAGGGCATCCTGTATCAGAGGCAAACTGTCACTGAAAAGTTTTATCTATACGAGATAAAACATGTAATAAAAATATTTGTCATCTCTTAGGTGTCTCTACAGATGACTTACTATTCCAGCTGCAGTTCATAAGTTTAGTTGGAGTAGGGGTTGACTGTAGCTCATAAGGTATGAAAGAAAAACCTCAATCCACAGACTAAATCCTTCCAAGCTCCTTAACTGACTCAGACAAATGAAAAAATATTAGGCAGAGGAAGTACTAGAGTAGGCCACAGTTATATTCCTTCCATCCACTGATCTCTTACTTTGGGTCTAACAAGTACTTCAGAAGAGGCAGGAATTGTCTGCAAGTGGCGAACTTCCTCACTGCTTTCCAGCATTGCAGTACTGGTTGTCTTCAAGGAGAGCGCCCTTCTAATGCACCTGGTTTTGTTGAGCCCCAGGCCGACACATGCACCCTGGCTCTCAGGGATGCGACAGGGTGTGCTGGGAAGCTGCACCAGGAATATGCCAGTCTAGCCAAACTACTGGGTCATCTCTCTTGAAGAAATGGCATGCTTTCAGCTCACTTTGAGGTTGTTTTCTAACAAGCAAAGATGAAATGTCTCATTTATTCTCTGGAAATAAAGAGTTCAAGATTTGGTAAAGGTTGGAGGTAAAGTTACAAAATGACTAACTGTTATTAATAGCCTTAGTGCCACCCTTAACCAGATTTATTCCAAGCTGTGCTTGGGCTGCCAGGATAGATCCTACTCTGGAGAACTGGCCACTCTCTGTATTCACCCAGTTCCCTTCCCCACTCACAACAGCATCAGTGAAAATGCAAATATCACTATGTGATTGCAGGGTAGAAAATTCTCCTACTTAGTCTATTGTCATCCTCCAATTGCCCAGTGAAATGCAGCATTATTAAAATTGCTTTCATATTCTTCATGAAGGTCTAGCTTATGACGGTGCAGTAGGGAGGTTTCCTTTGCACCTGGTGCTTCTTAATTTAAGCCTTTTTATATGCCTACAATGCTTAAAAATTATGTCTTAGGAAAGAATAGTTGAGCTTGCAACATACTAATGTTATAGTGTTCTCAGCTTGGGCATTGCATAGAAGCTATAAGACACAAATGTAGTGAATGATGTATTTTAGGATGGAGAACCTCAAAACACGCAGAAGTCCTTTGAGTTTCCAGGGGTACTCTCTGACCCAATGAGTGTCCTAATGACAAAAGTGTCGCATACAAGATGACCACAACCACTGTTGCCATCTGCCCATGTTGTGCCAGGCACTGTTCAAGACAACAGCCTACAGACAAGGCAGAAGGAGGACGAAGACTTGTGGAGTTTCTGGCTGTGGATTCAAATGGGGCTTAGACATGTCAGCACTTAACCACCCAGACCGGGATGTTTTAGCAGATACTGGTTTGGTGCCCTGGGAAATTTACTTGCAAGACAAAGACAGCACCACGCTGGATGGAAAGAACCCAGCTGCTCACTAGCCATAGGATGTTTAAGGTCTGCAAGCACTTGGTTTGTGAGGGAAATGCAATGAGTTTATGGTGCTGAGTTTTCAGCTACTGTTTGGGAGCCGGGTAGAAAAGCACAATCTGTTGTTTTTGCTCTTCCTGGGGTCAGTAGGCAGGCTGCAGGTTGCAGTGGTTGCACAGCTGGACCAGAGACTTGCTTGGAGTTAGGAACTTCAGTGGAAGAAAGGCAAAGGGTAAATCAAGATAAGCAGGAAAGGGTACTCAGTAGGACAGAAACAGAAAAGCTGGCTGGTGGTACCAGGAGGATACTAAGTAATACATTTTTTTTTCAGGCAGATCAAGAAAATTTTCCTAAAACTCTGAAGTGCTGGACTTGACATTCCTTTCAAGGAAACAACCGCTTGCAGCTACACATTTCAGGACTGCCTGAAAGTCCATGCCCGAGAACTTGCTGCTGCAGGTGGCATTTTATTAATGATTGTGATGATGAGAACATATGGACCTTAATTAGGATCAAAATAATGTGAAAGCAGAATTCCTGCTTTCCAGGAGACAGAAAGCTGTTCAGTAAATGGGAAGGACATAACACCACAGACAAGAAAAGCCTGGAAATAAGGACACACCATGTAAGGCTGACCTCAGCTGAGAAGGCAAGATGGCAGCAAGCCACACACACACTTGTATCATAAGTATATGTCATCTTTAATGTGATGGACAAGGTAGCTGGAGTGCTATTGTTTGACTAATGCAAGAGGTATTACAGCTGCAGCACATCAGAAAATTTCTTCAGCATAATCAAATATTTTCCTGCTGAATCTACCACCCACGCACAGTTTTAAACCACTCCCAAAGACACTGAGCAACCATATGGTTAACCACATAGTAGCTGTGCATTCTGGGCACATGGTACTTTTGAACTCAGCATGGCAGCCTGATCCTAGGGCTCCCTTTTCAGAAAACACACCAAGGCCACCCCTGCCAAGCAGCCTACAGCAGTGCTATTTTCCTTGCTTTGGGCTCTGAAAATGCCAGCTAGAAGCCTGCTGCCAACCCCCCAAAACAGCAGCAAGTAAATACACATAGTTATTTCACAGGGACTGTCAGGTAGGAGATATCCAGGGCAGAAATGATTTCACCTTACCTGCACCTGCCTCCAAAAGACCCATAGGTTGTCCAGATGTGCTCAGGGTTGAATGTAAATGCCAGCACTCTGTCTGTGTGCCCTCTCTCCCAGGCAGGATTTCTTCCTATTCACAGTCTTCCCATCAGCTCATATACATGAAAGGTTTTGAAAGCTTCACACACAGCGATTTTGCAACCCAGACCAGCCTGAGGACATTTATTTCTTGAAATTCCAGCAGAACAACAGAGCTTCTCGCTGACTTGCTGTAATGGTACCCGTCTTGGGAAGGGAATGGACAGGGATACCTCCCTACACAGCCAGGTGCAGGCAATCTCAGCTGAATGAACGGTGAAATGGACACAGGCCCTGAGGGGCCAGTGGAGGTCTGCAGCACTTCACATAAACACTTACTGGCTTTTCTTCAGTAAGACCACACAAAACAACCCCTCGACTGAGTCACAGACAGAGTTGGAGGAGTGTGCATGAAGCACTGGGATATTTATCAAGCTGGGACTTGAGCCAGCTCACTTGAAATATGAAAGCCACAAGATAACTGGCTGTTTCTGGAGGCCTTATTTCATGTTTCTCCAAACAGGTCAACACCAGAGCTGACCCGTGAGCCCAAGGAAAGTGCAGGTGGACAGCTGGCCTGAAGGGATGGAGCCCATCACTCTTTGCTGAGGTAAAACCAACAAAAAGGGCAACGCAGTTCTTTTGAGGAAGAAATAACAAAAAGCCTGTGTTCATATTTTTTCTGAAGCAAATAAGGGAATTCGCTGGGCAGCCAGGTTGATTCAGAAGAAGCATGGGAGCTGTGCACAAGGGTGTTTTACACTCTCTCCAGTCCTCCTACACTTATTTCTCCCCTTGCCTGCAGACCGGACCCCTAAACCCATCCATCTTGCGATGTACAGACCCCTTTCTCCCTCAGTCCATCAGCTGACATGACCCACAGCTGTCCACACCCTCCCCATCCCCAGGAAGCAGAAGCAGCCATCCCTACAAACACCTCTTGGCCACTGGGAAGGATCAGGCCAGAGAGGGGTGGGCTGCATACCATGCTCTTCCCATCCAGAGTCACAAGCATCACTGCTACAGCCCGGACTTCCTCTGCAGGGCAGCAGGAGCTTCAGGAGATGGGGACAAGGGGTTTGGACTGCTTACACACTTCAAACAGCACACACAGTGGGTGTGGGACAACACAGACTGCACACATGTCCTAGAGGGCTTGCGGTAGTGTGCAAGGTGCTGTGTGCCTGTGGGTAGTAATGCTGAGGCCGGAGAAACTGGGGAGGCATGGGCACGGAGATAGCCAAGCACTGGCTAAGAGGAGATTTTAATGTCTAAAACTTGATGGGTAAAAAAATTCAAGGCAGAGCAGTATTGTTCAAGGGCACAGTGACAGAGTGCTGAGGAACAGCCAATACTGCAGGTCTGGGAAGGACCTTCTCACTCTCAGAGTAACCACTCATCTCCCATTCATTGCTCCAACAGCAGAAAAGTATTTCCCCTCCATCTGCCGAGTCAAACCCATGAGTACTGCACACATAAATACAGTTTTTTTCAGCTCAGACCTAGTAGTTTCTAGCACATAGAAAAGCTTTCTGTGGGGCTTACAGCTTTGTAACACTGAGCTGCAGCTCTGGCCAGGTCTAAGCCACATGCTGTGGCTACCTTGAATGAGGCAAAGTGTGCTACCAAGAAGGTGTTCTCCTTCCTGAGACATCCCTGAAGCTGTACTTGCAGGGCGTGCCTTTCCTGCCAGCCCCCATGTGGCCTCTCAGTTCTTCTTAGTACTTGTGCAATGAAGGTATATAAAAACATATTTCTTTCCTCCACCATTGCTATCCCAAAAGGTCATATTTCTGATATTTCTGATATTTCCTAAGCCCGTCAAGGCTTCCTGCCCCTGGATAATTATTTTTGCCCTGGTCTGATTTGCAGAGCTGTTGGCCTGGCTTTCCAGCTCCTGTTACTTCAAGTAACCCCCATGAATACTGCAGCTTTTCAGACACTGAATCACCCCCAAAGTGCTGTCCCTCTGAAGTGTGAGTACATGTGCAGATGTGTGTTTGTGTGCATGTGTGAACACGCCTGGGTATTTGCAACAGCTGTAGGAACTAAGTGTAGAAATGGGGTGTGGCATTTTACAGATGTCCTATTAATCCTACGCACTGTTGGGGAAGAAAGCCAGGGTGGATATTCTGGGTGTGAAGGGAGGTGTGCTCACCATATGATCTGATGGGAGTAGATTGTTTCACTGTGCAGCCCTCTCTGTGCCTGCTGACACCATCATGGCTGCATTCTGCTATGGAGTAGTAAGGGGTAGTAATCCCATGCAAGGAAACTGAGGACATTTTTTTAAGTTCCCCTTCAGTTCTAGGCTGTAAGCTCAGGCCCCCGGTGAGATTCACTATATCCAGCTTTACCTGTCTGTGGAGTCGGTATTGTCACCAAAGCTCTCCTTAGAGTCAATGAAGAGAGACTGGCACTTACAGGGTGTAGCTCACATTAGCTGTTTTAGACACCTACATCAGGAAGACAATTGAGAGGTAAAGTTAATTGTTTCTTTTCATGGATAAATGGTGAGACTGGAAGATCCCATTCAAATGGAGTTGTCCACCCTGCAGATGGTACCTTGTCAGGCGAATCAAACTGTCCCCTGCTCAGACGGCAATAGGGATGGTGAAACCTATCTAAGGGCACAGGAGTGAGCACTCTAGAGGCCAGTCAGTGCTGCAGACTCTTGACAGCCATGCACTCCTTTGCACGTGATTCTTTCCAGTTTGTCATCCTTACTTGCTGGTGTCCTGATTCTAAACAGAAAGCGTGAACATGCACTTAACCCTCCAAATCCCAGGAGAAGTATCCGGACTGTCCTTCCAGACAGCACAGGACTCCTTGCACAGTTAATGATGCAAAACAAGGACCATGACTGCTACAGAGAAGGGTCTTCCAGGCATTTTAGAGTAGCTTGCCATCTCTCTCCTCTTTCTTATGTTTTGACATGACATGCTTGGATGTCTCTAGATGGTGCACAAGATAGATGCCAGGCATCCTGACTGTAATGTAATTGATGCAGACTCAACCTTCCTACAGCAGGCCAAACTGCGAAAACAAATTTTAGGTATATTGAAATTCTCTTAGGCTTCATTCTGCAGACCTCTTACAGGGCAAAGGCCTTTAAAATGTTTTCAGGGTTGAGTCCAACCAGTTTCAAAGTATGATAAATGTGGAGTGTTTACCTGGTTGGGCCATCAAGTGGAGACAGACAGGAATGTGCTGTCTTTGTCAGCTGGCTCATTTACCTGTGCAAATCTGTTTGTTCCATACAAAGTCACCCCAATTCTTTCATTACAGATTTTTCTAACATCTTTTTTCCACATAAGAACACTGTCTCATAAATTCTATTTCTTTCCAGTTAAGAACCAATTTCCTTGTGCTTTTTATGTAAAGACAATGAAAATTAGATCACACAACAACATGAATGGTGGAAATACTATTATGGTCAGATAAGATTTACAGATAGCACAGGCAGATAATCACAATGTGGAAGGACACTAACCACTGGAAACAGCTGACAATAATATCAATGCCTCATAAGGTGGGGGAGTTCTGTTGTATTTTGAGGTTCAGAAGATGTTACTTGCCCCTAAAATCCCATTTAGCCTCCCCAGGAATGGGAATGCATACTTGGGTTCCCATCTTTGAATAGCTCAAGCACCAAGAGCAAAAAACCTATTTAGTCCCAAAAAAGGCTTCTGCACCATGTAAGGAAGGAAGCAAATGGAGAAACAGAGATGGTGCAGTGGCAGGCATGTTCAGAAAGGCAATTTGTTGGATGGACCGGTCACCCAACACCTCCTGTTTTCAAGAGGAGGGAGCAGAACTACACAAAAGGTTCAGCGGGGGAGCAGCACAGAGCCCCACCACACCAAAACTTGTACAGCTTTTGCTTGCTGACCTTCTTCAAAGGCTGTGTCCCCTCCCTGCTCCCAGTCCCATGCACCCATCCCAGCAGACTGATTGCACGGTGCGGAGCCCACCAGCTGCTGCTGCCCTGCACATTGCTGGCTAATCCTGCCTTTCCCTGAAGAGCAGAAAGGCAGGACTGTCCAGGGAGGAGCAGGATCTGTACCAAAGCATAGTGGGGATATTCAGCATAGGTGCATGTGGGTACACATGAAATGAAGCACAGTAAATGTTCCTCTGTACTCATATTAAGATTCTTTGACTTAGACAACCAGAAAAAGCAAACCAGCAGTTGAGTGACAACAGCCTAGTTGGATGTGACGTATGTAAAAATTGGGGAAACACAAAGATACCAAATAAAGAACAACTCCCATGTGAGTCCCAGGCATTTGTCATCCTCTGCATTGATAAATATTTTTCATATAGGTTAGGCTTTACAGACTGAAAAAACAGGCTTGACAGGGATTTCAGAAAGTCATTTTCTCCCTGCTGTGCCCCAAAGCAATGCCAACATGATTTTTCATGGTTTTGCGGAAACTGCTCTTGGAGACCTCCGGTGATACAGACTCCCAGGCAACTCCTTACTCCCACACTTTACTATCTTAGAGAACTAGGAAGATTTAGAGTTGTCCTTGTTGCAACTGAAGTGTGTTACTGTGTCTTTTAGTGATGACAGGCATTGCAAACAGTCTTCTCTGCAACAACATTTTATGCACTTGAAGCCTACTTTCATGTCCCCAGCCACGTCTTTGCCTTCTTAGGGCAGACAGCCCCAATCTCTTAACATTTGCCCACAGGCCATGTTTTCCACATCTCCTATCATTCTTGCTACTCTCTTCTGGGCTTTATCCAACTGGCTCACATCTTTCCTGAAGTGTAGAGTCCAAACAAGATAAAATATTCCAGCTGAGGCTTTATAATTTCCTTGTAAAGTTGGAGGCTTACCTCATGCCTCACAAACATTCCTATTTATACAACAGAAAATGCTGGCTGGTTTTGTACTAGCACAAAACTGCTGGCTCACACTCAGTTTTAGATCCTCCAGAGTCCCTACATCTTTGTCTCTAAACTGCTCCATTGGCTTTGTCACTTAATTATTTCTGATGAAATCTCCAATCTTAGGTGCATCTTTACTGAACAGCATCCTACTCTTCCAGCGTGTGCCCTCAGCTGCAGGACGATTGTGAATTCTGAGCCTGTTCTGTGCAGCACACCATGTTCTCTCCCAGCTTCAGTTAAAGTTGACGTTTGAATAAGTACTCTCAATGTCAACATGACATTCATTACTGGAAATACTGACTAGAATGAAGCCTCAGGCAGATCCCTGCAAGATTTCCTTCAGTACGAACTTCTCTTTGACAAGGGACCATTGATTACCATGCTCTGAGTATGATCTGCTAAGCAGTTTTGCACCATCTTATTGTAATTTCACTATGGTCCCCTTTCCCTTTAGTTTGTTTTCCCTCTAGCCAGCTTTCAAACAGCCTTTGCTGCTTTTAAGACCTGTCTTCCTGTAAATGAGCTGCCTTTCCTGCATGCAGGGACTCTGCTGACAGACCTGCCCTGCCTGGAGGCTGTATAAATGTTTAGCCACAGTCCTACCACATGAGAGGGCACGTACCTCCTCCCACCACTGCTTGTCAATGATGGAAGCACTAAAACTGCCATGAACCTGCCAAGGAAGCCCGCTGTTGCTAGTACCCACCTTCAGAAAGGTGGTGGCTGCTAGCCAGGCCCCAGAGTGGGGTGGGGGATGCTCTGTTGTGCTCTTACCCGACCCAGGGCTCAGCCACAGCCCTGAGCTTGGTGAATACCCTCACCCCGCTCTGGGATATGCCTCCCACTGACTGAGAGGGTAACTGGTTGGGCACACAGGACAGCTGGAGTGCTGCAAGAGAATGACATGTCACTCAGAGGATGTCCAAATACAACATTTAAAAGAACAGACAGTGAACCCAGTGCCTGGAGCTTCCATGTATGCTTAGCATACGGCTGAGATAAGTGACTGTCTTCTACCTCATGCATGATGGAAGGGACAACCAAAGGGAGGATGCATGATAGCAATGCCTAAGGGATGTGTTACACGTATAAAAAGAAAGCAAGAACATGGATTTGTGGGCTTCAGGCTACCGGAGACCTAGCAGAGCGCTGTTCAACCAAAAATGCAGTGCTACATATGCTACCTAGCATCAGCCCTGAAGGAAAAACCACAACGTAGTACTTTAGCAATTAGCTGAGTTTAGTGGCAGGCCAAGTCTGGGTACCTCTGGACTCTGGAAAAGGTAGGATGAGAAACAGCTCTTGCAGCAGTACGCTGTTGGCGGAGGCTCAGCAGCTGCATCCTTGGATGGAAGCAGCTGCACAGGGTCCCCAGGGTGCGCACAGCACACAGGCAAGGCAGAGCTTGAAGAGACTGCTAGCACGGCTCCACTTGGTGAAAGCTGAGTATACTCCTGGATCTATGTATCATGGAGAGGAGCTTGCCATTCCTGCCACTCACTTTCTGGCTACTTCTTCTCCCAGATCACTACCTGTGAAAGCATCTCCCACTCTGTCCACTGAACAGCTCTCTGCTTCTTCTAGTTATTATTAGTTTCTCCTCTCAAATTTCTGCATACTTGAGTAGAAGTAGATAGCCTCTTGCCTCTGCTTCAGCTCCACTGCCTGGCTCAGCCCCACTGGGTAAGAGAAGCACAGAGCAAATAATACAGAAAAGCTTCCATAGGAGGGATATTCTAAGTAATTTAAAATAAGAGGGGGAAAAAAATGCATAAAACCCAGTCTCCACAGCAGCCAGAGAGACCTGCTGTAAGCTAGAAGAATAACCAGTCATATTTATTCTCTCTGAAATCATTTGTTCTCTCAGAAAGCAGAGCTTAGACTGTGGTTGAGATATAGAAATCCCTTCTTGGATTCAAAAATTTCAAGGAAGGAAAAAAAGGCTACATAAAGTACCATCCACTATAACAAAGCTGAAGTTGTACAGTCCCTTTAGACAATTTGGTGCTTCAGCACCTGGAGAAGACACCCTTGATTTGGCATGGTGATTCTCATCCACACCCAGATTCTGCACCTGGAAATGGAAGGAAGCTCCGCAGAGCATTTCAGAGGAGCCTGGGAGGGAACCTACTTCTGGTCAATGACAGATAGCAACCACAGAGCTTTTCAAGGACAATTTCATGTTTCTTCCTGTTGAATAGGAAGCTTTGTAGATCCTGGTAGCAGGAGACATGAGACATACACAGGGACACGCCTAAACTGCTCTGAAGTCAGAACCTCCTTCCACTTTGGGACTGAAAACTGAAGTCCTCTCTGACAGAAGGCTCCAAATGGAGAAGAAAAACTCATTTTTCAGCGCAGCCCAGTGTAACAAGGTCCCTGGAAAATATGTGTCCTGGTGTTTTTCTGCATGTCAGAGGGCCCACTCCTCTTGGTGCCAGCTCTCCACCTACTCCATGCAGCAGAAGGCCCTTGGAGGGCTGAGTAGACAGTATACTGGCTGAGGTCCCCCAACTGAAACATCTACCATAACCTTCAGTGAACAGTGCCTTGCTGTTATCCAAGTTGTCTTAAACTCACCTTCCAGTGCAGCTGTACAATTCTCATAAAATACTGTATTCACAACATCTAATTTCAGCAAAGTACGTACAGATGCTTGTGAAAGACAGAAGTGAAAAAAAAAGAGAAAACCACGATTAAACCACTAAGACTAAAAATAACCAGAAAGTTCTTTCTCATTCCCTTATCGCTCTGAATTGCTATCTTCTCCTGGCAGGCTGCTACACAGAGTTTCTTTCTCCAAGCATACCTTTTGCTTTGTTGCATCTGTTAAGGAGAGCCCTCCTTGAGAAAGTCTGTATCACAATGTACACTGATTGGACAGCTCTGAGAAGCTTTTTGGCTCCGGGAAGGCTCCTTCCCAAGCCCTTTGAAGGAGGTTCAGACAGATTTAATCCTTCACTCTGAATCTCACAGTAGTTATTCTTTGTCCAGGAGATAGTTTGGACATTTGTCTTCATTAAAATAACGACTGCTTCACTCCCTTGGAGATGCAAATATTTCTTCCTCAGATGGGTGGCACCTACTCTGTTTGACTGACTGATTAACACTTTGTTGCCTCAAGAAGTTCCTTTTTCTTCCCTCTAGTGAGTCACTGGCTTGTTTAACTATGAAATGTATCTTACACAGAATCTTGTATTTTGTAATAGTCCGTACATTAGCAAGTATACTTGTTGCACCCACCTATATGGGATTAATACTCGTAGAGCATTGCTGGCATTTGGCTAAGACCAGACACAACAGTAGTTGGGTGGGTAACCTCCAGCATCTTTCTCTTGTAGGCAGACTCAATATCTAGATTCTGCTGCGCTGCATGGACAGATCCCAAAGCTGTTACTTCCCATGCTATGCTACATTCTAAAAGAGCCTACATTTCATCAACCCCACTGAAGCTGGACCTCTGTCCAGCAAGGAGAAGTTATCAGTACAGTTTGTCAGGATGTGCAGTGTCCTAGCAAGAGAAGTGCTCATGCCTCTCCTGAGAGGCACTATTGCCATCAGCACCCAAAGCAGTATTCCCTGACCCTTCACAGTCTCCTGCTGCATGTGTGGGGCATGAGAAAAATAATCATTTCAGATGGTCTCAGCTGTGGAATCAGAGGGGAAAGACCATGGGAAAGCAATGTGCACAGGGTCTACAGTATTCCCTGATGGGTTAGCAATGTCCCTTCTCTTTCAGCTGAGACCAGATGTACATTCTAGCAATAGCTCTCCCCCCTACAGTGGTTTTACAGCAAGTCAACATGCAGTCAGCCAGCCACATTGTGAGTCACTGTGTGGAAGCTGCTGAACACCCAGACTTCCCCGTGGTAGAAAAAAAATTGAGAGTATTTGTGAAGAATGTGGAGGAGGTCTTGAAACACTTTCTGATTATCCATCTCAGTAAAGAGATGACTGGTCCCTGGGAGATCTGAGAAATGGTTATGACCTTACAAACCAAGAGTTTTCCATCAACTGCTGTTGGTGGGTAATGGTGAGCAGGAGACCTTTAACTAGATGGATCAGACTGAAGGCCAACCAGCTAGCTTCCACTGACCTCTGAGTTACCATGTCTGTGCACTAAACAGTAGTATATCTCTCTCAAAAGCTCCAGCATACTTTCATCATCTGGTGATAGCTATGATAAAGAGAGAGTGACCTAGGAGTACATCTACACAAATAAGACCTTGACAGAAAAGAGACCTAGCTCCTGCTGCAGAAACAACGGTGCTACAGAGGCAAAGCAGGAAGGAGGCCCATGAAACCCTGTGACAGGGATGTATACTGGCACCATGTCCCCATGACAAACACTGCCAATGTTTATCTTGATACGCCCAACAGCAGCTGCAGCAATGACAGGACAAATAAGCAGCTAAGACAAGGCAGCAGGTGCAGTCAGTGAGCTGTCCAGTCTATGAGACTTGCACTAAACATTTCCCACATCAATGCAGCTCTACCATAGGAAAGATGGGGACTGCAGTTTTATAGCATATTGTCTTTGACTTATCATATGGCTCAAAGCCAAAGAATACTTCCTGAGTGTCAAGGTGCAATCCCACTGTTAAAACAGCAAGCCTTGCATGCCAAACATGACTTCATGGTGACTGCATGGCTCAGCAGGTCCGACTTTGCAGCACAGTCAAGGAAGAAAGTGCATATTCAACAGGAGACTGGACAATCTGCCTATGGATAGTCCTGCACTACCAGTTTTGCAGGGACAAAGGTCAGAGCCGATTAGTCAGATTAAATCAAAACAGTGTCCAGACAGCTGCTCATGCCAGGGCTGGATGAGGCTTCATCGCATACTTCAACAGAAAGGCCTGGAGGTTGCATTCAGCTTCTGCTTTGTCTGAGGCCTAGATGACACCACAGGTGACACTTTTTTGGCACATAATCCACTTTAAGGAAGCACAGGCATTTGGAATGTGAATCTGATAGTGCAATATAACCCAACTAGAGCAAAAATACTCCCAAGCAATATCATCAAACTGATAAACGGGCAACAAGCAGTATCTACACAGCTAGAAGACTTTCAGGCAGCAGCATATTCTAACTGAGCAGGCTGAGAGAAATTGAGCTTGCCAGGAACACCAGCTAAGCTGGAGGAGTGGAGGGGCCAGTGTGCCCCTGTACATGCTGCAGGAGAATCCTGTTGTCTCACAGAAGGCTATAGCCCTCATGGAAGGTGCGGGAGGCTCAGAAATGCATGATTCTTGAGTTCAGCACAAGAAACAAGAGCAAGCCTAACTAAAAAAGCCAGTTGGGCTTAGGACTACTCTGGTGAGGAGCTTTCTCATCTAAACAGGACTTGAATCAGTGCTCCCTAAAGCAAGAACCAGAACACAGAAATCCCACTTCTACCCTCTCTTTTATTCTGCCATTCTGAGAACCATATTTCTTGCTGCATAGCAATCCCATTGCAGTAGCTGAGAGCACAACCATAGGTGGTTTGGGCATTCTCCTGAGAAAGACTGGTTGGAAGTGACCTCTGGAAGTCTCCAGCCCAGCTACTCACTCTGAGCAGGATCACTGCTAACAACAGATCAGGTCAGCTACAGCTTTGTCTAGACAGGTTCTGAGATATCCCAAAGATGGAGATTCCAGTACCTCCCTGGTCAGCCTGTGCCAGTGCTATCCTGCCTTCCTAGAGAAAATCGCTTTCCTGATTTCTGACCTGGACCTACCAAGCAGGACATGACTATTGGCCCTTGTTACATTGCCTATAACTTTTGTGAGGAAAGTTAAAATCTGCCTGACATTATGAGGAAACTGAGTCCAGGCCATCTACCTTTCTGTGGTAGGGTTCCTGTGACAAGAGCTTTTATCACAGAAAAAAACAGGCTCTGCCTCTTATTGGTTTATCTGACCTCAACCCAGTGCATGTGAGTAAGGGTCCATCACCATGATGGCTCAGGACTGAGTCTAATCACCTCCTCGCCCAGCCCTGAATTGCAGTGGGAATGGGGTATCTAACTCCTACTGATCTCCCCAGCCATGCAGGGGATGCTGCCCATGAGCCAGAGCTGACTATGCTTGAAAATGAAGGCAACGTTTAATGGTAATGTGCCTTCTGGAGGATCTTATGAGATGTCAGTGCATAAAACTCAGGTACATAATGACTTGGCCATGTTCTAGGCCAAAGGCCTCTGAAATAAAACACATCAGTCCCTGAATGACTGTGAGGTGCGTTGTGACAGCCCATGGCTCTCCTTGCACTCACAGTGAGTCAGAAAGAGAAATGCCAGTGGTCATTCCTGATGGCTTTGACTCCATTGTGAACAAGGTGAACTCCTGCTGTCCTCTCTTCCCTTGTCATTCTGTCATTCTTTCTGCTAAAGAAATCTGGTTTTGCTGGCCACAAGTCCCTGTTTTGCAATGCTGTTGTGAGCCATGATGAGAAAAGCAGGTAGACAGAGTCTTAAGCTGGCAGTGGTACAAGTTTGACAGGTCTTGAGCAGCTGATAAGATCTTGAGTTGTCTGCTTCTCTACTAGCACAACAGTGAGTAAAATATACAAATGTAGACTGAAAATTCTGACTTTAATGTCCCATTACATGTGTTTTTCTTCCCTCGTCTCCAAGGGCAAGCTGACTCTGACTTGAGCAACTTTTCAATTAACTATTTCTGTTTTTCCCTAACAGTGCTTTAGTGATACCTGACAGTCTATCAAACTACTTTACATATATGTACATATACAGACATATATATTGCCAGCTAAAGTGAAAGGAAATAAGGAATGTGGTAAAAATTATATCCTTAATGGTGTTTTATATTCTAAAACATTTATGGCAGGGGTGTTTCTACTTTACAGTCTCTGTCTTTTGTAAAAGCTTCAGATGTCTTCTAATGGCCAGAATTAAGATGACAGAGTACCAGAAGACTAAATCTTCTTGTAATTATTTTCTTTCATATGGTGGCAGGGTCATATTAATTCCTTTGACTCTGGGTCTACTTTGTCATCAAAATCAACATGACAGACAATTTCCTGAAACAGATCTGCACTGCTAGGGTGACACATTTACTGGAGCCCCCACCCCCACTTACCATTCGTGAAGGTGTTCACATAGTACCTTCGGCCCTGAGGAGACATATAGCTCTGCCAGCCAGGGGGAAGATGGCCATTCAAGGTATCTTCTCCTGTCTGAGGAGTTGCCTTTCTGGGTTTCTGCTGAGAAAAGAAAAAAACCCCAACCTATTAAGTCAATATCTAGACAATGTAAAGTCTAACCAGACACACGTCTGGAAAGGGACCATGTGGTTTGGCATTCTAGAGACTGCAATACACCCAAAGACTTTCAGTCCATTTCTCCCCTCATCTGTGCTAGCTTCATCCAGAACATGAAGCAATCTTCCCTTGGAGCACTGGCTACACAGAACATCCTTTGGGAAAGAAATGAAACTCCTCTGTATTTGATGTCCCATGAGCACCTGGACCTGTCCAAGAAAATGACTCATTAAGCAGTAAAATGCAAAGCATAAAATAATCAAGTGTCTGAGAAAGAAAGGCATGCATCTGGCACTCACTTACTTTCATGTGGATATACTGGTGGGTCAAAGCACTGGTCATGGGGGTGCTGCCCCGATTTAATTTACAGGGGCACCATCACCTGCAGACATTTTCAAGAAGAAACACTGCAGAGCCATGTTGCCTATAGAAGTAGCGTACTGAAGTAAATTTATCAGTATGCTGATTATATACTAATAATGCATATAATTAGCAATGCATACATTACTGATCTAGATGTAATCTGGATCCATATCATCCAGATACAGGATCATTAGGATTCAGATTACTAGGAGATGAGCGTCATGCTGACACCTGCTCTCCAGGGACACACACAGAACTGCTATCAGGGTTCAAGTGCCAGCTCAGCCATACATCTCTTCACCAACTCAGTTGCAAGCCTCAGTACAGATTCAGGGTGCAAAGAAAAGAAAGAGGTGAAGCTGCAAGTAATTGCCCACACTACATTGCATCACCTGGGCTATTTTCCTCTTCCACGTAGCTCTGGTGGTTCCTTGGTAGCAGCTGCTTGATGTGAGACTGGCAAAGAGGGCTTCATACCAAAGGAGGCATGAACCCTGTCTGATCCTTTCAACCAGGAACACTGAATATGGCAAAGGTAGAGATAAGATGCATAGCCAAAGATTGCCAGTTGCAGCCCTACAGGTGTGCGGCAATGAACCCAGCAGCCTCCTCCTGGCTCACATCCAGAGAGCTCCGCTTTGCCTTTCCACATTGCCTAAGGCAAACCAGGCATGCGATGTACTCATTTTTTGTTTGTTTGTTTGCATTGCCTTCAAAGGAAGAAAAACAAAAGAACAAGGAAAAATGTGTGAAATGGAATTATTTATCCCATGAAAGCTAATCTCTATCCAGGAAATGCCTTCTGACACGGTGGGAGACAGGTCTGAAGTGACTGCACTAGATTCACAAACAGCCATGTCCAAGGGACAGGCAGTTTCAGCATCTGGCTGCATATAATGTTCAAACATTGACAGACATATGAACAGTACCATCAGAAAACTGTGTGATGTGTCCTTCTCCTACACATTCAGTCTTTGAGTGAAATTCCAACTCTCTTCCAACCCAGAATAAAAGGGACATTTAACGATTTTGGAGCCAAAAGTCTATTTTATGTTTCTTTTCAGTTTCAGAAAACTCTGATTACAATGGCTCTCAAGAGGCACTGAACTTGAGAATGATCTTGTGTTCGTGCCTCAACAAGCGTGCTTGCACAGACAGGTCACAGGCTGCAAGGCAGCCATATGGACCCAAGACCAGTGTGAGATGAATACTGCCTGACCGCTGCAGCACAGATGGAGCCTATGCTGGTTCAGATTTTAGTTCCTCTCCTTGAGTAGAAATACAGACTGGGAGACTCAGCTGGCCCAACATGAACTGAACAATTTAGCTTGGGAGATACGAAGGGACTATACCAGGTGTATGACTCAAATCTCATGCTCTGCATGCCTATGGCTAGCAGGGTGGTATGCAGAATTAATCAGTAGGATCTCTGCCATCTATTCCTGTCCCCTCTGTTTCTGCTCTCTAAGGTTTAATCAAATCAATTTACAGTTCCATTCACCCTGCTGTAAATGTGAGAAAGCAGAAGCTTTCACAGTTTGTGTTACTTTTTTTTTGCTGAACTCAGCTAACAATGCAAATGAAAACTTCTCTTACATATTAGCCTGCCCAAAGGCACATGTTCTCATTATTGTTAGTGTTATTCTATTGCCTAGAAATGCACTAAATTAAATTCTTGTCTTAGTGAAGCTAGGGTTCTAGCCTGTTCTGTGATTACAGGGGCAGGACCTCTCCATACAGGCCACCAAAACACCTCTCTGTTTCATATAGCTTTCCGTGAAAGCTCTGCATCCTACTAATGAAAACATGACAGAAAAATTAAGCTATCCCAGTTTTACCTTTGGGTGATTGGAGTTCTTCTCCAACATGATATGGGTGTTTACAGAAGTGTCTTGTTTCACTATGCAATGCCACTTCTAACATGGCTCCAACAACCACGTACTCATTTCCAGTTCTTTACAGCCACATACTGGCACCACCAGAAACTTGCTCACACAGCCCTGAAACCTGCAGTATGGCCCTAATATCCAGCATCATCCTTTTGTTTGGTTTTACTCTCAGTCAAGACTGAAAATAAGTCTGCAGGCTTCCCAGGCATGACGTCCCTGGAAGCATTGCATTGCTTGTGCAGGTGATGCAGACCAGTGGACTGGTGTATGGCACTGACACATACTTTTATCACATGGACCTTAAAAACAAAAGCTGTTTTGTGCAAGCTTCCTTTTGGTTCTGTTCAGCTCCTGTGATCTGCCATGCAGGGGAGCTTTTCCATCTCACATCTCTCTCAGACACCCCTCTCTACAGTTTCACCTAATGTAATGAAACACTGGGAAGAAAAAACTATTGAAAAGAGTATGTCTGACCAGTGAAGTCAGCCAAGTAATTGCAATAACAACTAAGAAGAAGGCTGGTTGATTTCTGTGTCCAGGACTACCTCCTGAGGGGCTGTCCTTGCACTTTACCCATACATAGTCCTTGTCCAAAACACAGGTCGGACTGGTGAGAAAGCCAGGGCTAAGAGGCATTCAGAGGTTCAGGATCAAGTAACATATGCAGAGAAGGTCAGATCAGAAGAGAAAGCTATTTTTTGAACCACAAAACCGGTCTCTCTCCCAGCATATTCCAAGGGATAGCACAGAGTGCTGGGACAAATCCTGGGACAGCTCCTGAACTCTTTCCATCACAGGGTTAATGGTCCCCCATTATTGTTTGCAAAAGCACGCTGAAGAAAAAATAAATTCTGGAGTGTAGGAGTGTACCAGCTCCTGAAGAATTTGGCAGCAGGTTGGGTCCCTTAGACTCACTGCACAGATCTCTGGCCTTGAAGAAAACAAAGTTACACCAGACTATCTCTGCTGTGCATGTTCACCCCATAAAGCGGTATTTGGCATAATACAACCCTGGGTTCTGTTCCAGAATCTAAAAGGTACAGAATTTCACACATTTTTACTGCACACTCGGCATTTCTGTCCTTAACACCTTCTTTCTCTTCTGGAACAGAAGTCCTATCCATTCCCACTACCCCTCTTTTTTAATATGGTCCTCTAGTATCCCATGTACCAAGTAGGTCAAGACTAGGTTCAGCTCACTTCAGGGGCCCATGGTATTACTTCATTTCACACAGTCAGCACCAGTAGCCTGCAAGGACAGGTACCGCAGGTTTGCCTAAGGGAAGCTCTGCAATTGCTGCAACATCCTTTGAGTCACTTTTTCAGTGTTGCTTCAGGTCTCCCTGATGGACTACAAGAAAAGCAGAGGCCTTTTACAGACAGGTGCCATGGCTGTATTCTTAAACAAAGGCTATGCCAAGAGACAGATGTGGACAGTATAGAGCAGATACCAGCAAATGTTGGATGGAAAAAGTTTAAAGACTAAAGTTAAGCCAATGTTTTAGCTATAGTCTCTGCCAAAATGCGTATCACTTCAAAAAAGCACACAAGCATTATGTTTTGCAGTTGCCAATTCTATTTTTGAGTTACTAATATTTCTACCTTTGCTTCTGATTTTGCCAATAAAGAAGTGTTGTGAGCAGTAGTCCCTATCGGTGATGGTCAAGAGGACTGAATCTAAGGGAAACCCCAGCATTGCTAAATCCAGAAGTTCTTGTAAACAATGGGGCAATGGTTTGCTTGCATGTGCATGGAGTATGGATGTGTGGATCTCGTCCTTTTGTTTTACAGAGGAATGTGATCCTAAACAGCAGCTCACTATTGGGCAGGACTTTATCCCCCCATGGGGACTGCAGGGGAAGATCATCTGGGTGCTGGGACCACTTCTGTATTAGAGCCCCTAACTGGTCCCAGTGCAATCCCCTCCCACATACACTTGAACTCCCACTCCTATAGCAGCTCTGCTCGGAACTGATACTCTATGGGTGAAAGAAGAACTGAAAATGGCACAGGGGAGGAATTGAAGAAGAAATGAAACTTGGCTTCATCCAGGTTTCCTCACCACCTTATGCTCATTGAAGCAAAGATACCAGGAGGCTCTGGCACAGATGGTGTGGGGCAGTAGCACATGGGGCTGGGCTCTATAATGCATCACAGATTAAGTACCTCATAGTTTTGGCACACTCACCCATGCATCCTTTCAGAAATAAGAATGCCATGGAGGCCATAGTGGCAGTACATCTTCCCTTCTTTGCCAAAACAGGAGGTCTGAGTAAGAGGAGAGACATTGTCACTGTACTTTTCTTAGCAGACAGAACCCTGTCCTAGCCAGGCCCTCTGTAGTCCCTTCTCATAGCATCAGCACAGCTAAACTGGAACCATTCTTGCACACCCATACAGGAGAAGTTTGGGCTAACCTGGCATCTAATGATAGGCATTCCTGCTGCGGAGGCAAGACAGAGAAGGGGGCCAGGAGGCAGCACAGAGATGAGAAGCAGCCAGTGGATGGTGTTCAAGAGCCCCGCGCCACAGCTGGTGCAGCACCACGAGGCAGGCTTCAAACCTCTCCCAAATCCAGCACTGACCAGGACACACCCTGTGCCTAGCCACGTCACAGGAAAAGTGAGACACTTCTGCTTGCACACCTCTTCCTCAGATGACTCAGCAAGACTGTGCTATTACTTTGACCTCTTGTTCCTACTTTTAGAATTACTGCCAGGATAGTTTCTGAGAATGGCAAATCACAACAGAGGACTGTCTACATGGAGAGGGTGTTTCAATATCAGCAGAGAGCATTACAAACCAACAAAAACAGAACAGCAGTGACTGGAAGTTGAAACTAGACAGGCTCAGATTGAAAAGAATCTGCCAGTCATTAGGATAAGTATCGACTGGAATGGCTTACCAGGGGGCTGTGCACTTCTTGTAGTTCCTCCATCAAGATTAAGTGCCTCTTTCTAGAAGATCTGCTCTTTCCAGTCAGAGAAAAAGACAGGACCCTGAAACCCCTGACCCAGTGGTGCAGAAGCTCGGGCTGGGTGGGCTAGGAATCCTGTCTGCCTTCCAAGTCTTGCAACTCCGGCAGTGGCTTTGAGCTGAGAGAAACACGCCACTCCCCTCACTGTCATTTCTGGGAGTGTCACCAGCCGCTGCATGGTGGTGGACAGGCAGATCTGGACCTGAAAAGGATGTCTGCAACACACCGTTGAGGAAACAGGAAATCTGAACAATGTGAGCAGAGCAGAGAACGTGTGACCCCAGTGAAATCCTCCTGCATCTGTATTTGCTGCGTGGAAAAGGGATCAAAGTATCTCTTGAAACAGTCAAAACCAAGAACACAAGCACTTCCCTCCTAGGAGATTTCCTAGGATCAGAAGTCCATAGAGCAGGCGTGCATGCAGGGGTCAACAAGAGCCAGCCACCCAACAGGCCTCTTTCTCCATGACAAGTGATAGTTTTGATTTGATGTCTGGAGAAACACAGGGACAGGATTCTCCTGATATGTGCACAGCAGAAAGGAACCAGAAATGAGCAGCAAATGCAAAATACATCTCAAAGCAGAGAAGGCACTGGAGCTCTTCAGCACCAAACCATGCACCAGAGAGCTAGCAAAGGCAAGCATATGAATTAAGAGCAGATCTATGGGGTTAACCCACCTAGTCCAGGACATCAGCACTGACAAGAGGCAGAAGGACGTGCTTTTTAGGGCAGAGCACATGAATCTGACCATTACCTATGGCCCATTTTCCCCACATCCACAGGCATTGGGTTAAGGATGCCAGGGAGAGGAGGACAACCAGTGTGGGCAGGACAGCCACCCCACAGCATCAAAACCTACCCAGAGGTGACACTCTTGACCAGGGAACAGTGTTTAATCTGTGCACTGTTAAGCACAGATTGTCTAGAAGCATGTCTGAAGAGAATGACAACTGGATCAGACATCCTGGATGCTCCATGTAAAAAAGAGCACCAGCCCTGTCCTGCACGTTGAAGCCCTGACACTTGCTGTCTAACTGAGCCAGCTCAGAACAGGGCAGCATGTCCAGCAGGGAGGCAGTGGGGGTGCTTCTCCCACTCCACCTCTTCTGACTTCCTGACTATTTTGTTCTTTTCTTTCTCGCTCTTCTTGGTCAAGTTAGTAGCCCAACTCATCCTGTTCCTTTGGAAGACCACCTGGCAATGGGATCCCCTCCCAATGGTGGAAAAAAAGAAAGCCAAAAGGGGTTTTACACAGCAAAGTGAGGCAACAGGGAGTGAAGGGCCCGCACACATCAGTCTGTCTCATGCTGACTGACCCCTTGAGACAAGTTCAGCCTTGCTCAACAGAGGAAAATCACTTCCCATTTTCAAACTGCAGGAAATCCCCATTCCCCTTCAAAGAGGGATCCTAGGGAGGAAACATCTGTGCGCTTAGAAGCCTGAGCTCCCTGAAGCTGTGCTAGCTTGCACTGCGCTCCAGCAGAGTACAGCCCACGGGCTCTCCTGAACACACAACCCAAGGTAAAGCAAAACAATTCCAAAAGCACAAATGCAGGCCCTGAGCAACCTGATCTAACCCCAAACAGGGGGTTGGACCAGAGACTTCCAGAAGTCCCTTCTAATTTAAAATCTTCTATGATTTTATGATCCTATTTCAACAGAGCATGCAGCCTTCGAGCAACTGAAGGGGATGCCTCTTAGGTTTGAATTAAATGCAGTGTCAGTAGTCTTACCTGCTGTTGCTCTTGCTCAGTCACACTGCACTTCTGCTGCAGACCCAACAGCACAAAGAAAGGCTACAGAGTCTAGCTAAGCAGCTCCCCTGCAGTGTCCTGCCCAGTGCTGGAGGATCACTGGTGACAGAAAGCTGGACAAAACGTGCAGGGGAAACTCCCTGCAAGAAGCAATGCAAGGACACAGCAGGGGAAAACTGCCACAACATGAACCTGCACCAGAACAGCCCTCTGTTCTGTGGGGAAAAGCTTGCCCTGTGCTGACATTACTCAGTTTACGTTCCGTCTAACTGCAGTTTTCATAAATACCTAACTCGGCAAAGGCATGTGTCTGCCCAAGGGTAGGAAGCAGAAGTAAGGCAGACATGGTGCAGTCGAAGAAGTGGGGTCTGTGTTTGAACACAGTTGATGCTGCAAACAGGATTGTTAGTGAGAGAAGCCCACAGAAGAACCTTGGCAGCAGGGATGCCTACACCAACACTCATGTCCATCCCAAGCTTGGCATGAAGATACCAGCACTGAGAAGTGCCCAGCAGACCCTCCCCAGGCTGGGCACAGGCATGCCCGCACCAACGTGCACCCTGGCAAAGGGGAATGCCTGGGGCACCTCTGAACCTCTCCGCCATTACCCGCAGCCTCTTTCTCTCTAGTACTTTGAGTCATTCCGTGTTTTGTTCATTTTTATGCAATCTTTCTTGCTCAACATTTGGTTTCCATGGAGTCACATACACTGTGCGAAACACATTTATATTTAGAAAGTGGAACGGGTCATATGACCTGTCCCGGTTGTCATAGCAACCAGCACAGCTCCCGGCCGGCTGAATGTGATGGCACATGGCTGCTGGGGACAAGTCGCCCTCCCTGGGTGGCCCTGCGGGCACCGCCTCTGCAGCAGAAACACAGCAAGACACTGCCAATGCCACTGCCCCTTCCAGCCCCCACAGCCCAGCCCGTAGCATTCCTCTTCTTTGGGCACCATGCCTCCTCTCTGGCCACCTTCTGCAACACCAGCCCTCCTCCTCAAAGAGGAACAGTCCCTTTGCCTATGCCAAGTGTTAGGGTGTCTCAGAGCTCTGCTTGTGCTGCCAGGCTGGAGCCGTGGGCTGAGCTATGCCCAGCACATACCCCACATGCCAGTCTAGCAGGACAGCTCTCATTTTTCCTAGTCTTAAAAATCTCCCTGCCCTAATAAGTCTCCTCTGGGCCACACCAAAGCCGCCTTCATCCCTTCTTCCTCCTAAATAACTTCACATCTGCATGCAGCTGCTGTTTCCTTGGATGCCATCTCTGCCACCTTCCTAACAACCCACCGCAGCTGCGACCAGGAGGAGGACCGGGTGCCCTTGTGCGTGGGTCTCTGCTCTGGGGCCAACTCTCTACACCCCTCTATTTCCCATTTGGCTCTGAAATGTAGTGTGCGTGCTTCCCACCCAGCTCTACCTCCCCCACTGAGGGCCTGCTATCCCAGCCAGATCCACTGCTGCCAAAATCCTCCCTCCTCTCCCACCCAGGTCCCTGGCTATGGTGCAGGCATGTGCTCAGGACTTTGCTTTAAGGTAATATCCATGAACAGCACCGTGTTTGCAGAAAATCAGCCTTCTGGGACTCGTATACTTTTCTCTGCCAGTACCCTAAACTAGGGAAAAACAAACTTGTTTCTGAAGGGTACATGACCCAGAGAAACAGACTGGGTGATGTTTTCTGGCTCAGTGCTGTGTGTAACACCAAAATGGGTGGGAAGAGAAATGCTCTGATTTGTGAATCCCGCCTAGACCCCTGCAAAACAGGGGCTGTCGAGCCAGAGCTGAAAAACTCGAGTAGTTCCAGTGCAGCTCAGACCTCTGCTTTCTCAATACGTGCCTGCTGCATGAAAGCCATGTAAGGGGCCAGACTGGAAGAAGCCACAGCAGTGAGCTGCAGCTGAGCCTGTCCCCTGTGGTGGGTCTCATGGGACCCATGGCACCAGGTCTGGCCCAGATCCTACCGCAGACGATGCTCACTCCATGGCAAAACAGCAGTTCAGGGAGGTGCTTGGCAATGGCTGTCAACTTTTTTTGGCTGAGGAGAGGGAAGCTAGGCAAGTGTAAGAAGTAAGAAGGATAAGAAAGATGGAGTGGGAGATTCAGTGTGGGGAAAGAGCATGGGAGCGGGGCCCTGAGTTGGGGAGGGTGGTTAGCAAGAAAGAGAATAAAAAGCTTGTGATGGCTCCTGACTTGGGGAACGGCAGGTGTGGCAGGAGGGTGAGCGCGGTTTGCAGAGGAGGACAGCCCAGCTGCCGGCTTTCTCGCCTTTTGCTCTGCCTGAGCTCTTGGCACACTCCCAAGTGAGTTCATCACTTTCCTATGCCCCCTTTTGAGTGTGCTCACAGCCAGTGTGAGTGCTACCCTGTGACAGTATTTAGCACTACCTGACAAGGGGGTAGAGTCCTGGCACTGAATTAGCAACCAAGAAAAGGGAAACGAAGTACCACCCTCACAGCAGGTGCCAAAGACCCTGAACAGACAGATGGAAGTGGTGTCTGCTCTGAGTAAGAAAGCCTGTTTAGAACACGGTGACCATGGCCACACGCACATGTGTATCCCTGCAAGTATAATACATTTATAACCACAGGAAGCTCAAGAATCACTCCCTAGGAAAATACACACTTGTTTTTCCTTTCTGTGTTAATGGACAAAAAGCTATTTAATGGACAAATCTGTCCCATTCCCTTTGAGTAGTCCCTCCTGGCTAGTGTTATCCAGCCAAGCTATGTGTGGAAAGGTGATGGCCAGAGTGAGGATGGGAAAGAAGCTGTGAGCGGTTACATGGGGCAGCAGCAAGGAGCTGGCACTGCTAAGTGGATCTTCTCCAGCATGGCCTGGGAAGGCCAAAGAGGGGTCAACCAGGCAGATGATTGCTGTGATGAAGGGCTCAACTCCACCCACAGTGGAGCACAGAGGAACAGTAACAGCAACACAGAGGCACAACAATGGGTGGGGAACCTCATAGGAGATAACCTAATCCCATAGACAGAATACCCTGCCTGGAGTCTGCCCCGAGCATGAGAGCAATCAGCCCCATTGTCTGGGGTGAAAACCACCACAATGAGTTAAGGGAAAGGCTCTCTAGATCATCTTACAGACGGATACTGCCTCTAGGAGTATGGGACTCATTATAAGATGCAGGCAAAGAGCATCTTTGGATTACACAAGACAAGGGATAGTTAGGGGAAGAAACAAAAGTGGGGGAAGGGAGGAAACCAGTGTGGGAAAACAGAGTCATAAGGGGATGAAAGGAGCTAGTCATGTGTAAATGGGCAGCTGGTCATCACATTTGTCTGTCCATGCCCTGAGTCCGGTCACTGCAGTCCATCCTGTCCTCTTATTAAAATCCATTCTAACTATTTTCCATTCAGTATGCATGTGCATGCATGGAGATTTAATTAGTGCCAGCAACTGGAGTGGGGACTACAAGTCATAGGGGCTGGTGTGTTTGCAATGCCAGCAACTGGAGACACTGGAGTACTGGTGTATCATGTGGATGCATATCAAGCTGGCCTAGCCAGGTATCGAAACAGCCATAAGTCTTGGCCAGATACTGGAGAGGCCAGAGGGTCTCTGAGCTGCTAGTAGAGGGACCAGAAGATCCAAGCCAACTACTGTAGGGATCATAAGTTCTGGTTGTTGGCTGAGACCCATTTGCTTATGTGTGTCTGTGTGTGTCAGGTGAAAGGCTCCATGGCTCATCTGCCAGGTAGATAGGGTATCTACGTCCAGTTACTGGAAAGATGTTCAGTGTGTGTCTGTGCATGTGCTGGTGTGTGCAAGGAGGTCTCCGAACCAGCAACTGGAGTGGGACTGCGGTCCCAGGGGCTGCATGACCAGGTGCCAGCAACTGGGGAGACTGGGATCCAGGGCCAGCTCCTGGACAGACTGTCTCAGGCCAGTTACTGGAGGGCTCCACATTACATATATGTATGCATTCACCACTAACAGACCTTTATCCTTTTTCAGCCAGAAAGGGGAACAGGATGAGGCTATTGGTGCCGTTTGTGAGAGTGCTGAGTGTTTCTGTCTGTGTTGATCTGTGCACCTGGCCGTGTGTATATGTATAGAAGAACCATGCATGTGAGTTTGTGTGGTATGCCTACTGGGAATACATGCTTAGCCTCACTGCTGTCTGGACCTGGGGATACGGAGCTGTGGCAGCCTTGCCTCTAGTGGGTTACCCGATTCAGCAGGCCCTAACATGGTGCACATGCACTTCCCAGCCCTTGGTATTCATCTTTCCAGGTGCTGATGAGGAGGCCAGTTAGCTGAGGTGGAATAAGCCGAGTCCAAAACAAAGCTAAGCAATGATGAAGAGAGATACCGCACATGTGCCTGTCCCGTTATAGCCCTGGGGGAATGGGGGACCACTGCAGCATATCTCTTGTGTTCATGCCTTCGTGCAGAAGGCTCAGCTCTGCAGCACCAGTTTAAGAAAAACCTTCACACACTATGTCTGCCTAAACTCTAAAGCACAGCGTACTGAAGAGTAAAGAGGCAGAACTCAGTATCAGCCTGCGGCCTTGGAGAGCCTCACATGACGGTCAGCATATGTACCATACAGAAGTTTAAAGACAAGTACAAGAATGCCAGGAAGGACTAGGCTGGTACCTCTCACTCAGTCCCAAGTACAGCTGTGTCCAACTGCCTCCCTCGAAGATGGAGCAATCCCTCCCAGCAGTCCGTTTTTCTGTAGCAGTCGAGTTTCTCTGAAATACCTGTAGTCATTTTTCTTCTTCCCAAAGAGAAATAAAGAAGTTAGCACTCTCCTGTTTCTCTTGTTTTCCTTTCAGCAGCATTGTTTCTTGCTGTTCAGAAGGTTAACATTTGGCATCTAATTTGCTAACTAGCAGAGCCAGTACAGGCTGTGGAGGTCCGAGAATGGTTCATCTGCCAGTATACAGCCAGCGTGGGTAACCAACATGCAGTGCACTCAGTGCTCTGCCTTGCTACCTTTCTGTTATTAGGAAATGAAGCCATGGTGTCTTCCTACCATGATTTCTTGAAATAACAGGATGTGGCCACCTGGGACACAGCTGATTTCTCAAGAGATCCAGAGCTGATGGTAGCACAGTTTCATGTTTCTATGCCCAAGCTCTGCACGCTGCCACATACACTCGGCTCACTAGCATATGACAAAGTTTGGCATAAGCTACTTGAGTCACAGCCCCACGCCCTCAATAGGAATTGAGACCCGGAGCTCTGCCACAGGCTGCCATGAGCTGGCTCTCCTGGATCCTAAGACTTCCCCAGGCAGGAGTTACCGCACCATGGCTTGCTAGGGTGGAAGTGGGCAGGAGAAGGTAAAAGCCTGGCGACGTGGCAGCGCCAGCACTCCTGAGAGCTCTGGGCTGTACATGTCCTGTGCCAGTGCAGCCCGGGAGGAGGCAGGAGCTCTCCTCCCCTCACCCTGCTCAGGAGGGATGTGCCACTCCATCTCTGACATCAGCATCTGGTACAAGGCAGAGCACCAGGGCCAAGCACTCTGAAGGGCTTTGTTGTCCTGGGCAGCCAGGGACAACAGGGCTATTGTTGAGCAAACCTTGTACTATAAGAGTCACCCCCATACGCCCAGAGAGTCACAAGGCCAGGTCAGGCCAGCTGCAGCATTACTGCCTGTCTCCAGTTTGAAATGACATGCTGCAAGGACAGATCACCTCTCAGTGACTGGAGAGCGTGGCACACCAGCAAGATGGTCAGAGGCCCAAGAGGCAGCCAGGGAGCCGGGGGCATGCTTCTTGCCCCAGGTGCTCTGCACTGGAAAGGTGACTGGAAGCCATTAAAAAAAGAAACTTCCCACAGCCACCTAAATTTGCGGTTTGACTCCTCTCCTTGGGCTGCTGCGTGGAAAAGCAGGGCAGAGAAGTCACCAACAGCAGGCTTGAGGGCAGGCAAAGAGCTGGGCAGCACGGCTGTCTTCTGTGCTCCTAGGGCCCTGTGAGTGCAGCTGGTTTTGGAGAAATGAAACATCTGGGAATAATGCCAAATGTTTTTATATGGGGCCTCCAGCCCGTACGCTGCAAGAAAGCTCAGCCTGGATAAGCGCTCTCTCCTATACATGCTAACACAATATGCTTTTACCAGGCTAGGACAAGGCCTCAAGCCTACCCATCCTCGCCTGCCTGCGGGAACGTGTCCCCTCTCTCCGGCCAGGGCCAAGAAGCACTGACGGCTTTGTGGGTTTAGATGCAGTGTCAGGGTTGGATGTTTCACAAGACTTGCAGCAAGCTGCAGAAGGCACGCACAAAGACCTGGAAGGGAGCCCCAAGCCACTCTGGTCTTTGTGGGGATGTGCCATACCCCCTCCTGCCATGACCATCCCCAAACAATGCCACAGCGTTTTATCTGAAGACAAACGTGAAGAAATAACTGCTTAAATAGGAAAAAACTTGAACAGAAACCTAGCAGAAATAAGAAGAGGTGGTAAAGAAACCTATGCCTTGCTCACTGTGCAGCTCTTTTAGTCCCACTCTTGACCTCATGCATGGACTTTCTGCCTTGCACCACACTTTCCATTGCCCTCCTGGTCCCTAGAACAAAATCCCTCCTGTAGGTGCAGGTGGGGGGCCCTCGGTCCCCCACAGGGTCCTGCAGGCTGCCCAGCTGTTTGCTGACCCCTCTGCCAGCCCTGCCGCAGCCCAGCCGGCAGCCTGGCAGCCTCTCCGCCTCGAGTGTGCTCCACAGCTCCTAGGAATTACAAGCATCCTCTCTTCCAGCAGCGTCGCCGGACCCAGAGCACAGCAGCCAGGTAAACAAACCTCAGTGTCAGCCACGGCAGTAACACAATAAAAGAACTGCCCCCGGCAGCAAAATAGTCCTGCTCCAAGTCGGATTGCAAGCATCTAGTGTTTCACTCAGGGATGATGTGGACATACTGCCATTGCAGGAGCTATTAGCAACAGACTCATTTGCTTTTGTGGTTCACATGGGACTGGGACACTTTTCTACTTCAGCAATGCATAAGGTGCAAAAAGAAGTTATGAGTAAAAATAAAATAATGAAAAATATACAAATCACTATGAAAGAAAATTTTTCTCTCAAGAGTACAATGTACCTATGCAACGTACCTTCATAAACATATGCCATTTGCAAGGGTCTGTGCCAGGGCATGCCTTACTTGCTTCATTTCTCATACATCACTATGTTTTTTTTAACAAGCACGATTCTACTGCTGTGTTCTGCAGTTTCCCAGACACAATAAAATCACTTCATAACAACTAATAATTAGTGTCTGTTCTTCTAGGAAGGGAGAGATTCTCCCTTAAATTATATAGACTCTCTCAAGTGCACACACAAACATGCACAGCAAAGCTAAGGCATAGCAACCTCCACTTCTGCTGCAGTCATCTGCCAAAAAATGGCTATTTCAAAAACATTTTGGAGCAAGTGAGTAACATATTTGTAAGTTAGAAAAGCCAGTAAAAGCATCATAGAAGAGTTTCTGGTCAGACCCCCAGAGCTGGTGTATTCTCAAATGAAGTTAGTGAATAGATATTCTGAGATAGTCCAAAGAATAATCTGGGTTAGTTGTCTGTATTTATCTTTAATTACTTTTAAAAATACTTTAAATATCCTTTCTCTTTTAGGAAGAATGTTGGGACCAGGTCCCTGAGAATCTTATGTTAATGATCTGCATTTCTAATAAGATATTTTTATTATAAATATTATCTCAAAATCTATGTGATTAAAATAAAATTGGAAGAGTTAATTCGGATTCTGTTCCTGGCCCCAGGCCTTAAGCAAAACCATTAATGTTTTGGCATATTACAGCTACATTTTCCTGCACTTCAAAATGAAATTTGCTTCCCCCTGTTGCTGTGGTAGGTCAGGATCCCCAAAGGAAGTTCCTAGCTACTTTTGCAGGCAGCCTGGATGGGGACTTTTTACTTACAACCATCCTCAGTTTTTCTTGAATGGTGTTTCCCTGCAGAGGAAATCTGTTATGCAGCCCCGACCTGCTATTCCCTGGATTAAATGGCCCTCCACAAGCAAAACTTTGGGAACCTCAGATGCAGAGAAAACAATGAAATGGCCAAGATACAAAGTGCTGCCAGATGCACATTCCTGCACCCTCCCTCATAATCTCTCTCAGGCGCGGGGAATGTAACTGCTGTTGCCTGTAACTCTGTAGTAAAGCACACTCAGACAGACACATGATACTGAGTTTTTATTTTTGCTGCTGCTACAATTCTTAATAAGTGAGTAACAAAAAAAAAAAGGGAAGGCAGCCATTCCCACAACTTGGCAAGGCCGAACAAGGCTGCCGGAGCCCCCGCACAGAGCTGCAGTTTGCCCTGGACCCCTGCCTGCACGCTGCTGCAGCCAGACAGATGGACAGGCAGCCACCGCTGGAGCATGGGTGGGCACTGGTCCGGCTGTGGGGCTGGTGTGACAGCAAGAGAGAGGCCATGTGCCCATCCCTGTTGAGGGGACAAGGTGGCAAGGGGAGGACTGGAGGCTTTAGGGCTCTATGGTGCAGTGCAAAATACTTGCTCCCCCCTTTGCAGGTGGGACACAGGTCTCCTGCTGGCCTCAGCTGGCACACCCTGCAGAGGTACCCTGTTGACATGAGCGCTTGCCTCATTTGCAGCATTTTTCCAGGGATCCCTTCTCTAAAAATGCAAAGTGTGGGACTGCCTTTGTACCCTGACAGAGGACTGAGATATCACTAAAGAAAATCCTCCTTCTCCGCCAGTCAGGCAGGACATACTGAGCGTGACCACAAGCATCTCTGCTTGGTGCCTTGACTCCCTCCCATAGGAAGGTCTGGACAACCGTGGCAGAGTTGCCTGCTAGCACCAGCATACGCTATATTTGTTCACAAGCTTCTTCCCATCACAGGAATGGAAAAAAGTGCAAGTGCGACATACAGGTCATGCAGCACCATCAGCTGCTTCTGAAGATGACCTCTGGTGTGCAGAGCAGCAGATGATCTCCACCACTGTACAAGAGCTATGTGCTCCCCTCTCCCCTCTGCAGCTTCTGCTGCTCAGGAAGGACCGAACTGGTTTGCACTGATCCTGGCAGCACGAAGTGCTCTCTGTAGGTGCTGGCGCCTCTCTGTCCCCTCTCAGTTTCTTGTCCTTGGAGCTACTGATCCCATCCCTCTGCACGCTAAAGGGTGCTCAGATCTCATTTGCCCAGTTTATCTCTTTTTAATGAAACTCCACCATACAAACACTTCATCTAAGAGGAAGAATATCCAGGTCACCACATTTCTGCAGTGAAATTCATTTAGTCCTGGGATGGCCCATATACAAGAATAACATTTAAGCCAGCACACTGCAGACGGTGGGAAGCACTGCAGAGACAAGGGATGACAAAGGCAGACCTCAAGAAAAGTGCCACGAGACAGCTGCAGCCAGGCAGGTCCAGACAGGGAGACTCATCAGTTGGAGGTGATCAGCTGCAGCCGGGACAGATGCGTGCAGCAAAGTAGAGCAGGCAGAAAGACAGACAGGAAATATCAAGACAATATTCAGCTTGGACAAAATGCAAGTACAAGAAAACAGCCCAAAAAACAGCCAATGGGAGGGAAATCCCTAGAAACTAAAATTGATTAATTTTAATTCGCTCCATGCAGTAACTGAGCATCCTCAGAAGAACATAGCGAGTGTCACTGGGTCACCTCCCCTGCTCTTTTCCTCGTCACTCCTCTGTCCCGCTAACACTGGTTTAGAGGAAATTAATAAACTGCCCATTTTAAAACTGCCACATTTCCCTTCTAAGACCCTCCATGCTCTTCTGGACTTTACCAGACTTCAAGCTTCCAACAGGATGTCTATGAGGATGCATTTTTTGCTTCACCTCAAATTTGTTTATGCAGCACAAAGGATGGAGGAAGTTCTTAGAAAAAAGGCCAATATTAAAGTATGGTTATGTCAATGGTCAACCATTACTTGGGCGATGTGCATAGGAAATTTAGAATTTTTGCTAGGAGGTGGTGGTTGCTCCTGTCAGGACTTCCATGGGCCCCGGGAACAGCAGACCAGGTTATAAACTGCAATGCTGACACACTAGATGTTCCCTTTTCTTTCTCAAGCCCAGCTATTCTATTGGTGAACTGCTATTCAGTGATATGCACCACTGACGAAATATGTGACTACACTATTACCCTTTGACATGGGATGAGACACAGAAGTACAGAATTCAGCACTGAATTCACACCCAAATATCACTATTTCTGTGCAATTGACAACTTTTGCTGGTCCAAGAGAAGCTTCAGCCTGAGCATGCTACCTACAGAATGAGCAAGTACAGAAATTGCCTATTACCACAACAACAAAGTTTAAATATGATTTTTGGCTTTGAGTTACTGCAACTATACAAAGGGAGCCAGAGGCACCAAGCCTGTATGATTTAATTGCCATTATAGATAAAGCTTATCACAGAGCTGAGAACCGAATGTACTCATTTGGAGGAAGGCTGCCCCCTAATACCTGGGAGTATCCTGCAATGAGGATGCATTTCCAACATGGTCCAAACACTGTGACCTGCTGCTTACTCAAGATTCATCACCAAGCCACACTGTCTGTCAATGCAGATACAGAAAATCTATCTGCTTGGTTGCTCTACATCTGGCAAGTTAATCTTGTTTATGAAATTCAGCATTTCAATATACATCTTCTTCTTATGACCAGAGGATATAACTACCTCTTAGTGCAGCAGTGAATTTTAATAATTATAATATGGAAACATCAGAAGTCATTGGGATTGGGAACCCTTTGTGCCTGGCACTATGCATGTAAGGAAAGGAACTTTTTAGATTGCTTTTAAATGGAAAATAAGCTGACAGTTACTCTTATGACAAGTACAGAAGTGTAGGCGCAAAAGTAGATAAAATCAGCAGAAGAGCATTAACAGTAACAGGAAATGTTCTATAAATGCAATAGTATTAAGAGGAAGACCAAGTAAAAGAACCAGTTGCAGCTCAGTAGAGAAGGAGAGCTACCCATGGATGATCATGTTCAGTATCTTCAACAAAAAGTCATCTGTTAATAAAGAAGTCATCCATGATCAAGTGGCTGACATAGTTAATACTAGCAACAAAGGGTTAAGATCTCAGCCTGCAATAGGGAAGGAAAAAGTTGGAGAACACTGAGATTGATAGATTCATCCTAAGACTTTTAAAGAACTGGCTCATAAATCTCAGAGCAATTGCTAATCACCTCTGAGAATTCATGGAAAATCAGGGAGGGAGAGTTCTGGCAACACAGAAAAGGCAAAACATAGTGTCTAGCTTGGAGAAATGGGAAAAGAAGGAAATGGAGTTGTGGAACAGCCACTTGAACTCTAGTTCCTAGAAAAGTAATTGAATAAATTATTTAACAATTTTTTAAGGACCCTGAGCAGACAACAAGGATATAATTAAAAGCCCACACCATTTTGTCACAGAGCTGTTGAACCAATCTGATCACCTGCATGTGACTGAACACTAGTGGAAGTGGGGCCGTAGAGGTGTCAGCAGTGGTACACTCTCCTAGAGAGAAAAACATCCTACTGGGAAGGAAAATGAGAGAGCAGCCTGAGAGACATGGACCTGGTAAGACCTCAGCTGGAGCTATGTGTCAAGTTTTGAGCTTCACTCTTTAAGATATGAACAAACTGGCTAGTCCAGAAGAGAGTGTAAAACAGAGATCTAGAAAAAATGACCTGAAAGGAAAGAGGAAAAGTTGTTAACACAGAGCAGAAATGAGTGAGGGAGGAGTGTCTCAGATACCAAGCTGCTGAAAAGAGAAGAAGAATGGTTTATTTTCCCATCCATCATAGGTGGGATAAAAATGGATTTAAATTGCAGGAAGAAAGGTTCAGGATGGAGGTGATATTGAAGCCATGGTATAGCTTAGACTCCCTTAAGAAAAGACCAGATAACTGTTTATAAGAAATTATGTAGGTATTATCAAGCCTTTCTTGGAGGAATGCGCCTATGACTACAGTATGAGATACACATATGTACTCTGGGCAGTTGTTCTCGAAGATCACACTATGCTGAAATTCCCTGAGGTGGCTTGGAATAGATGCACTTGATATGAAAATGGAAATATTATTTAATGTATGACATCATGTATTAGAAAAGAAAGAAAACAAAATCTAATATAAGAAAATGCTACTTAGAAAAGGTCAACACTTGGAGTTGAAAGTTAAGAAGAATTGGGGTGGGGACTATGTAATATTTCTGACAGCATTCACAATGCAATCTTGAATAATATTATTACAAATAATTTTCTTCCACAGGCCTCTGATGCTTGAGTTATGTGATTACTGAGAAACTGCTTAACTCTACCTCATTTCTGTCCTCTGGGGGGAGAATTTATTACGAGGGTAATAGACTCAGCTGTAAGAGCAACAATTTAGACTGACAGCAATTGGGAATAAGGCCCTAGAGACCACCATGACGTGCGTTTTACCTCTCCTCGATCCTGATATTTAAGAACAAATACGAGTCATTTAACTACCACCAGCCAAACCAGTAATATCTCCCTGCAGACACCCAAACCAGGCCATTTTCAAAGGGGTGTGGAAGGCCTAGGTTCAGTTTTGTTCATCGATCACTTCTCAGATCAGTCATGCTCCCCTCACATTCAGACAATTCTCCATCCATAAGCCAAATGCAAGAGGACTTTTCCAACCCACTCGGAATCACGAAGCCAGACAAGCTTCTGGACTGATCCAGCAGGCCTTTAAAAATGTCAGTATAAAATGTATGTGCTTGAATGACAGAGACACAAGGTCATTGTTTTTGAAAAGACCTGGTAAAAACCAGACAGAGGTTGATAGGATCACAGATCCAAGCCTGTGCTGTATTATTCAAAGGATCCTGCAGATCAATGACCTTGGATTTATACTAAGTACATTGGGCACAGGGGTCTCTGCCAAAGCCCTTAGGCATTGCAGCACGCACATGCTTGCAACATCTGAGGGTTTCTGCGAGAGGCTGAAATACGGAGCTGCCTGTTTCCTCCTCCAGCCCAGCACCCCAGCAAAGGTGCCATCCTGCAGCCCTGCATTCTCACGTCACCCTCCTCTGCTCAGCATGTGGCACTGCCTCTGGTCTCATGTATAATTACCTGGACATCATTACCTCAAAGAGGCACAAAGAAATAATTCCTAGACTATAAACCCTCTCCACATGAACCGCTGTGAACTTTTGCACGTGAACCACAATAGCATTTGCAGGTATTTTGAAGCCTGGGACTGCAAAAACCATGAACCTAGGCAAACCAAGAAAGTTCTGTTGAGTCTGCCAATTATATCCCACTGCTTTAGATGGGATTTTTAAAGCCATGGGATTTTTAATTCATGTGTTGTTTTGGTGAAAAATGTAGATTTCTATTTGTAATCTAGACTTGATGTAAAAATAAACGGTCAGAAATTTCTTGGTAACAAGCTGCTACCCTGTGGAGAGCAGAAAAAACAGTGGAATATTGCAGCACCACTTTTGGTACAGCTAATCCAGGAGTCATGGAAACACCCTCTTGAAAATATCCAAAAAAACAAGCTCGTAAGAGGTACCCTCTGTCAGGAGTTTGCCCTGCTCATGGTACCTCACTGTCTGTACCACTTCCCTCCTGAAACTTCCTGCAAAGTCCACAGGCCAACCTCTCCGTGACATCTGTGGGGCTGCACCCAGCTGCCTGAATACTTGTGTTGGGCTCAGAGAGACACAGGTGGGAAAAGAAAGCACTTAGTTCTAGGAAAATTGCTTTAATTCAAACCCAAGAGCCACTTTCTGGCTTGTAAAAAACATATTTGCACCTTCCTGTTCTGCTGCAACAGCTTCATTTATGGAGGAAGGAATTGGGAGCCCTAGCACAGCCTTGCATTTGCAGGCAGGTCCCACCTCCTCCTGGACACCAAACACCGGCCTTGGCCTCACGCCTAGGAAAGAAGCAGGACGATGCAGAACAGATGCTGAATTCAAATTACAGATTGATAACAACACCCCCAGGCTCCTGCTCTCTAAGTTAGCAATAGGAAGAACAGTTTGGCAAGACATGAAAACTACATTTCAGTGTAGCTCCTCACAGAGACTGCCATACAGCCTGTTTTGAGCGCAAGAACATAAATATGCAGAGCATATCAACTGCCTCCATTCAGCACTGCAGACTTCACCTGAGCAAATGCAGGTGCCCACAGCTGAGCTAGTCTGGCTGGTGCTCTCTGATCACTGGGGAGAAACAGAGGACCCAGCTCCTTCAGCCTGGACAACTGAAAAAGCATCGGGAGAGTTTGACCTCAGAAGTACCTCTCCCTCAGTTGGCTATAAAGGAATCTGAGTGTTTTGTCTCTCTAAAGTAAAGATGAACTTATTCTTTGCTGTCTGCATGTTAGACTGAGAAGCTTCTGCTCCAGGACTTCTCGCCTGTCCATATTGGACCATCACACCAGGAACAATCCTTGAAGCTTATGAGAAACCTGCCGTCCCCCTGACCATCCCGTGCTTGCTCTCCCACCTTTTGACTGCCCACGGGCAGCCTCCCCAGGGGCAGGAGGACATTCACTGCAGAGCCTGGCAGCTAACGTGCTCCCTGAGGAACGGCAAAATGCGTGCTTGACTCCGCACAGAAAAAGTGAAAACTGAACCCACATCTCCCACTTCCTGCTCTTGAGCTGCTCGCCTGCTGCAGGAGGCTGGTGGTTAACAGCCTCCCTCCTCTCCCTGCAGCTTTTAACGAGTTGGTGGACATCAAAAGACATACAGTCCTCCTGCACGGCCCCACGTCAGGCACTGCAGCTGCCAGGAGGAGCCCTTGCTCACGCCACCCCCAAGACCTTGCCTTTCCCACTGGTGAGCTTTGGGGAGCTCCTGCTAAGCATAAACCAACACTCAGACCCCTTTGGAGAAACCAGCGTCTCTTGCATCATTTGTACAAAAGGGCTGAATGCCTGTCTCAAACAGTAGAGATAACCTGCTTGAGCAGCATACCTATGTGTTAGTGACCAGGTGGAGGTCTGGCTCTGGTGCCATCTGTAACACCTTGTGATCTGTGTGCTCAAACTGTTTCACCCCCCACCACCCTAGACCCAGAGAGGCAAGGGACGTGTTCAGCGTCCCTGGAGACCTGGCTGCTGCAAAGACAGGGTAAAATAGTGGAGGAAGCATTGAGCTGCCTGACAGCAGGGTTCTGCTCCCGTCCCCACTCTCGATGTTCACTTTGAACAGACTCTGGTGCTCAGTGGCCCTGAGAGCTCACCCAGCAGGAAGCCATCCCAGGAAAACAGCAAGTCGCCTGCTGCTGAGAGCTGGACCAGTTCGTGGAGGAAGGTTCAACAGGGTCACCATGGGACTGCCGCTGAATGCAGATGGGGTTAAAGAGGCAGGGGAGGATTGAAGGGGTGGCCAGACCAGGTCAGCTCTCCACCCTTGCCATAGGTTTTCACCTGTCATAGCCTAAGTATCCTTCACATTGCTCTGAATATTGCTGTGCCTGTTGCTGAACCAAAACAGTGAAAGCTTATGGACAACCCAGGATCAGCAGGATCTCTGTGCCTGTGACATTTGTGTATGTGCCACCTTCCTGTGCAGGCCCTGTAGACAAGTGTCTGTCTCCCCCACCTTCACCAGTGCTTCAGAGCGTGTCAGTAGTGCAGTGATGCTCCTGCCACAGCAGTTCTGTGTTGTTCATCCCAAGTTCCTGTAATTGACTGGATTAAGGGAGAAAAGTTGGTCTGATTACAGAAGGAATTTCCCTGGTGAATCCTGCACAGCTGCAGGATCTCACCATGTGAAGAAAAACAAAACCTGCTTTATTTGAGGGAAATCTGGGAGGTTATCCTGGTTTTGGCCTGACTGTAGTAGTCATCTTGCACACTTAAACATATTGAATCTGTGTCTAATTAATCATATGCTACTACACCATGGCAACACACTTAGTATTATTGTTCTTCAGAATAATATTGTTTAAAAATACAGAGAACTACAACTTCAGTGGAACTTGTGGTTGTTGTTCCTCAGACTGTGCTCCTGAGAGAGGGAATCTCTGGAGCTGAAAGCCGTTTTCTCAGCATGCTCTGAGCAAAAATAATGAATGTGACACTTCATGATCTCCACTGAAAGAGAAAAGTCTTTAGACAGGAAACAGGGCTGAGATCAAAATTAGTGTTACAGGAACAGCTTTCAGATCTGGCTTGCTCTTTTCTGGAGTGATATATTTAACTCCTTCAACTGAAGAAATTGCCTTCCTACTGCTAGAGCTGAAGCTAGCAGACAGAGGAGAAAATGAGCCAACACTGAAGAATTTATAAATTTATATATTTTATTTATTTATAAATAAATTTCTTACCTTGAGAATAAAATGTGGAAGCTGTCAATGAAGACAACATCACAAATAAAGGAAAAAGCTTACAACAGAAGAAAAAATTGAGTCCTTCATTGTAATGATCAAGTGATTCAATTCTACTGCTTGGAAATATTCTGATAAGGCAACTGAGGCAGTTACACTTTACATGAGAGAGAGAGACAATTGCCACTCCCTGCAGAGCAGAATAAGACATCTTACATGTACGGGCTCTATCAGAGGACAAGCTGTAACTGTATTTGTTAAAATAAAAGTAAGTCTTTTTAAGGATTTTAACTGCACTGCATTTCAAGCTGTAAGAAGCTGGAGGATGTCTGCCCTTCAAGCTGCATGCCACCTGAGCAAAGCGACAATTACAAAACCATGACGTAAAAATATTTGTTATGTGCCCTCCCTGGCAGGCAGATCCACTCATGACAGTTGTCTGTTGCATCCAAGCCAAATAGTCCTGATGATGCTAATGCTGCATTTCTCCACAGGGGTACAGGTGTGCACCCTGGGCAGGCACCACCAAGAGGTGCTGCGAGCTGCACTGTTAAAACAATGCAAGAACCCACAAGGCCTCCATCACACAGAGCGAGGCAAAGGTTATTAGTCAGCATCATTGTTATTTTCAAAAAAAGGACTAATGACTTGGATTGATTTTGAGTCTTCCATAGGTGGTGTGTGTCAAAGAGGATGAAGGTGCACAGAGGTTGAAGCATGAATCCTCTGAGATGAGAAAAAAACAGCAGAAGACTGCATGAGGCTCTCACCCAGTGGAGATGAGGACCCATCCCACCCCAGCACAGGGAGGGAAAGGCCTGAGCACAGCAATCCAAATCAACCTCCCCAAAACACTTCCCTCCCATGGGGAGGGGAAAAGGGGCTTTCAAGCTCTCTTCCCTCTAACCACAGGCAAACATTGGATCCTCCAGCACTGAAGGCAAAAGCAAATTCCGTACCACAGAAATGCTTGTTGAGATTCGTTCGCTCCAGGGGCTGACACTGGAACTGGAAACAGACTGGAGTTCCTGAGCTCCTCTTCACTGGCTGCCAGGGCACGTACCCTGAGCCAGCAGTGGCATCTGAGCTCAGGAGCAGTCTTGCCCCCAGAAGGCAGCAGGAGGGGGAAGGGAGGAGGGGACTCTAACAGCATTGCATAAATCAGGGACACACACACACACAGAGCACTAATCAGTGCTAACCCCGGGACTACAGGCATTCCTGCTTGTGTATTTCTGATCCTACAGTCACAAAAGAGCCATTTCCAGAGATCCACATCTTGTCCAGCAAAAAGCCACTCCATTCAGCGCATCCGGCTTTGTTCCCTGTGTTACAAAAATCACTGTCTTCCAGCTCTAAGTGCTGCTTTGCACAAGACCCAGTGCATGGCACTCGGCTGGCCCCCTCTGATCAGCCCAGCTCGTCAGCACCAGCACCTCCCCCGTCCTGCCAAAATGCTGAAAGGCTAAGAACAAGCCTATTCATAGTCAACTCAGAGGAAGGGGTAAGACCCATTGGCTGCAGAGACTGAGCCTAATGCAAAGTCCACTGAGGTCAACTGAAAGAAAAATGGTGAAGCAGAAGAGCCCTTCCCAAGAAGAGCTCTGTGCAACTGAGGCTGTGGCAGAGGCTGGCTGCTGCCTGGGCCTGCCCGGCTCTCCATGCAACCCATCTGCAGGCAAACCAGCAGCCTGCCGGCCGAGGAGTGCCAAGATGTGGGCAGCTTCCCATGTGACATCAGTGCAGATGATATAACAAGGTGATCTGTGTACCTGAAATGATCTGCACTTGGTTGCAAACTAGCAGCCTCTCAGCCCAGAAGATACGGGTGGAGCAGCTCTTGGCCTGGAGAAGGGAGCCTGGGGAACGCTGTGCCATTCGGTCATGGTCACCAGGGAGGTGGCAGTCCCCATACTCCCCTGATCAGACTGGAGTGGTCCTCCCTTGGACACACAGAAGGAGTAGTGCATGGGTGCAAGCCTGTAAGAACTTGCTGGGCATCACTGGCTGGAGCTCTGTGATCAAGTTCTCCAACCTACTGGAGTAAAAAAGGCAGCTGGAGACACAGCATTCAGTTTCTCTGATTCACAATGAGGGCAGCAGCCCTCAGCTTCCTTCCCCTTTCATGTGCTGCTTGGGGCTGGTGGTCTTTATCTGTGGGTTCCTTGTCCATGGGGCTCCAATGTGGCCAGAAGACCTCCTGTCCTCTTCCAGAAGAGAGTCTCACCTTGGAGAAGTGGCAGGTCCCACCTCAAAACTGACAAGATGCCAGAGCAGGGGATCGTTAATCATAGATATGCTGGAAGATGCCCTGTTCTATCCTACCTCCTACACTGATGAGGCAGGCAGCATCCTGCTTGGCACACATTGGGCAGCGCAGAGCACCAGCCACAGTGATCACAGTATGCTGGGAATAGTGATTTACACCAGCTCTCCACCCTGCCACTTCCAGCACAGCCAGCAAGATGCACATCAGAAGAATTTGCCACGGCCCTGTCCTTGAGCTGAATTAGAGCCCGTGATCATGTCTCTGGACAGCACTGAGAGAAAGCTTTGTTCTTCACCAAAGATCTATATTCAGACTTGATAAATTGTGCTGGCCAAAAGCAGAGGAGGAAGCAGGAGTGAGGGAGTCTAGCAAAGCCCGGGGCAATGCAGCTGAGATAGGATCAAAATTATTTTCCAAAAGGGACCCACAGATAATTTAAACATGATTTCTTTCTGGAAATACCTGAAGTTCTATTCTTCATCCCATAACAGGCTGAAGTTCAATTCCAGTCTTCATTTGGTGCCAGTTATCACTGTGATAATCAGCAGTTCACAGCACAGAGACAAGTCATAGGGTCTCCTCTAAATCTTGCTATTGAGAGTGATTACTTGGCCTTGGGTAATGAATTAGTCCTATTATACAGCAGCTGGCACAGGAGAAGCAAATCTGCTGCTCAGGCAGCTCATTACATGGGCAGGGCTGGAACTGCTCAGCCATGTGCTACATACACAGCCCTCAGCAGGATTTTTAAACTGAATTCTGCAGATAGTCCACACATTTCTCTGGGACTGCAAAATACACTACATTCATCAATCCAGTTTCTGGCTATTCTTTTCTGAGTTAAGCATTTGCCCACCCCTTGGAAATATAATTCCTCTTCTGTGCAATTTCTGCATGGCATTTTGCCGTTTCAGTATCAAATTCGAACTGCATTAATTCTTCATTCTCTGCCATCCCTTGCAAACTGTCACTCCAAACCTCCATTTTTCTCCTCCAAACACCTCCATACTAATTATTCCTTCTCCCCCACTACCAAAAACTTGCCAGCTCTTGATGCTGCCTCTTCTACAACCAAGCCTCACTTCTGCAGCAACCGAAACTGTGCTTGTCATGCACTAGCTTGTCATTGTAGGTCTAGCTTTGTGGCTTTGTGGCACATGGCTCAAGGAGGAGCATATGAGCACACAGCAACTACAGGGTTTTGTTTTGGCAACATGAGTAAAGTGCTAAATAAGTGAATTAGAAAGGATCAGGAAGACAAAGTAGATCCAGTCAGCCAATTTAAAAGAACATTCTGAAAGTGCTTATAGATTACCAGAGGAAAAAAAAGCAGAATGACAGAATACACTCAATAGCAATGTTATAGCCATGAAGGCATATGTGTTAGATACTCTTGGGAGTGCTGGTATCTGCTGTTAGACCAACTATCACAGGCATGCTTGTGAAAACATAAACTCCTTTCTGTGAAGACTTTCAGAAGAAAAGAAGCAGTCAAGGAGTGAGAGAACTACTATGCAAAACAAAAAATGTAGAAGCCAGAGAGCAAGGAGCAGAAACAAAAAAAGTTAGTCTTCCTCAAGTCAAAAGTGAACCTCAAAGGCCTGATGACGCCGCTCACTCCTCAAGCAATTCAAGAAAAGCAGAGTGAGAAGTGTGCTGTAAATATGTGCGAGTTATACATAATTTTTTACATGAGGCAAAAGCCTGAAGAGCATCAGTAAGTCTCCAGTGAACAGGTATCATCACAGCAAACAAATTACACTAGTAATAAAGGCAGAATACTACATATGGAGGTACTAATTGGAATCCTACAGGTATCTTTCATGTCCCAAACAATGTCCACCAGCCCAAATACCCTTGCTTCTTCCCTCTGTCTTCCACAAAAGCTGGTCCTTTGGCAGCCCAGGGAGCTCTCAGGAGAGGGGAGATGCTTCATTTTAACCCTTTCCATGGTCCCCATTCAACTGCTGAATTTTTTCTCAATAGTCTTAGGGCTGCTTGACCATGTCTCTGACTGAATGGGTGTGAGAAGGCTAGCAGAGGCCATGAGCAATGCTGAAATGCCAAAAAGCACACTGCAGGTCCAGTAAGAGATCAGATTTACCTCTGAGCTAACAGATCTGCCTCTGAAAGTTAAGGAAGATTTTACAGGGGTTTCAAGTAAAAGATAGGGTCAAATATGGGAAGATAAAATGAGCAGCTTGGGACTTTTAATTATGTTGTGATGTGCCTCTGCTCTCTCCACACTCTCACACCTTTCTCCCTTTTACCCATTCCTGGACTCACTGAGTGTGAGGGCATTTCAAAGACTAAAATTCAGTGCTAATAGGACACCCTGACAGTTACAGGCTTCGTATCCAGCCCAGAGGGAGCTCCTGCTTTCTCTCTATGTAATGTGTTAAAGCCTTGCAGTGTTGCCCCTGCTCTGGCAGCTCCACTAGCGATGCTGCCCAGCTCTGGATCGGGTGTTGCAGCAGCAAGCAGCATCACAGCTGGGCTGGGCAGACCCTCTCCAGCTTTCACGTCAGCTGCATGCCTTCCTTGCTTCGGAGCACTCTGTAGGACAGTCACGGAAAACTCGCATGCCTTCCTTGCTTCGGAGCACTCTGTAGGACAGTCACGGAAAACTCGCATGCCTTCCTTGCTTCGGAGCACTCTGTAGGACAGTCACGGAAAACTTGCATGCCTTCTTTATGGACCTTGGCTGGATCCATCCTATGATACAAACATCCCAGGTCTTCACAGGACTTTTTATTTTTAATTACCTTTTACTGAGCTTGTTTTCCTCCATGGAAAACCAACTGACAGGGCAGAAGAGAAAGGCACAGAACTGATCAACAGGGGCACACCACGTGATAGCAGACAAAACAGTTAATGTTGAAATTATTTTGTTCCTAGCATACACCCTGGAGACTGCACTAGCAGAGGTGCAGAGGGCTATCGCAAGCTGCCACAGAGCTGGGAAAGCCCTGGGAGATCTGTGCCGTAAACAAACTTGGTGCTTAGACCAACACTGGAAGACCACTGTGCTTTTGCTGCCAGCATCACAGTGGGAATATCTGTGGCTCAAGAACAGTCTGCACAGTCTACTTTTACCAGCTACGAGCACAGGAAGAAGTGCCAGACAGATCTCAAACGATGCCAGAGAAAGATTTTCGACCTTTGGTTCTGCACCCTTCTACGAGTTCAAAGATCAGTGACCACAGTCACCTGTCAGTCAGCCTAAATTCACTCCAAAGTGGCCCATACCAACAACTGAGTACTGAGGGGACTGCTCACAAATGCTGAAAAAGGTGTATGTTAAAAGACATTGGCCTGTTCTACTGCTAGATACGCTCTTCTACAAAATGCAGAGTGGTAGCTCCTGAGTAAGCCATGGCATCCCCCTTCTGGAATTTGTCAGCAAAAAAGCAAACCACAAATGTACTAGGTTAGTACAAAAGCTGGTTTGATAGCATAATGTGGAAAACTGGATTACTAGTACGAGCAAAAAACTTTCACTGGTATTACATCCACCTGTAAAATGAGTGTTTCCCAGGACGGTCACCACAGCGTGTACAGAGAAAGTACCACAGCAGGCAGAGTACTACCAGCAAGTCTATAGGTCATGGAGTACAGCCTGTTCTCCCCCTCAACTAATACAAGTGCACTTTTGCTGGTATGGCAGGTATGCGAGGGGCTCTTGCAGGCCCAGCCCTCTCCCATGCCTAACCCCCATGCTGCATAGGCTCAGGCTGTCTGGCTGCACTGCAGATACAGTGCAAATCTGGAGAGCTGATAGCCCAGGTTTCCTGCCACATACCAACCCTTTACACGAGGTCCTCTTAATAGGTAATATTTTACACAGTGGCGTGACATAAAAAATTCCAACCATGCTAAAGCATACTTACATTTTTCAAGACAAACACTTGTTGAAGCACCCTGTTCTTGAAAAACAGCGGCTGAACAAACTGTTAGCCTTGATTTTACTCTGTTCTGCACTCTAAGTGGATCATACCAATAAAAGGGAGTGTGACATGTAATTAAACATGGCCAATGACACTATAAACTGACGTAAACTGATGACAGCGTGCAAAGCACAGAGTGTGGATCATCAAGTTCATTATGCTTCTTTCAGATTTCCCCAGGTCCTCCTTCCCTGTCTGCAAATGCAGAGCCATGCTCCGTTACTGGAAATGTGCACAGCAGGGAGCAGCCACTGCAACATGGCCCAAGCTTTTGGGAGGCTTCCAGCAAATCTGCCATGTGTGCACAGTAAGCGAGGCACATCCCGTAAGCGCTGGATTCTGAAAAAGCTGCACAGAACAAGTGCTCCCTGGAAGTGTCAGAAATCAAAGACAGAAATATGGGTGCCTTATGTCAAATATTCCAAGACACAAGTTATCAGCGCTGCCTGCCTGCCACGCTCAGCAGGCTGGCTCCCCATGCTCTGCCAATGGTGCGAACAGGATGAACACATGCCACATGAGCAATACCACTCTTGCTGCCCTGAGTTGTAGCGTGGCCACAGCGAAAACAACTGCAACAGTCCAAAATATTTCCAAAGGCAGATACTATCTGAAATGCTGGAACACCACATACTTGATCCTATTATTGTGGGACTTCTCCAAAATAGAAGAATGTCCTATATTTGGGATTTCACTTGGTGTCAGTAGTCAATGAAACAATGAAAACAAGTCCTAAGTACATACTCAGGCATTTAAGATTCTGGTAATGCAGAAACAGGGTGCATTACTAAAGCGATGTGCTCCACGAGGCATAAGCAACTATGGAACATAAGGAATCATGGAGAATAAAACAAAAGTTTAATCTGGTTATTTAAATGACAGATTAATTCCACCTGGTCATTTATTATCACACAGTTAAAAGTGAAATAAGTAGAGAAAACCAAACCCCACCAAACCTGTCAGAATCTTCTGGTCTTGGTTTCAGAGCTAAATTTTCCATTTTGGACACCAAAATAAAGGAGTTTTTTAGAAAATACTCAGTATCTGGCATCTTCTTATTATTCCTACTGTGTCTTTTTAAACTACATTCAGTATAAAGTACCATGTAATACATTCAGCACACATTGTTTGCAGCGCAACATTCAAGACATTGAAGGTGCATTTTGCACCGAAGCTGGAAGGAAAGTGAGACTATTTAGAGTACCCCATGCCTAACACTGCAGAAGTCACTCCCGTGTTTGTCTACGGATGCATGCCCCACTCAGAGCACAGAATGAACAGGCAATTATTTAGGGATCCAAGCAATCTTCAAATGAGTCTTTAAATTATATACATTTTTTCATCTTCACTGTATATCCACCCTTAACATGCAGGTGCATGGCAACTCATTTAATCTTTAACATCTACAAGGCAGACATCTGCAGCGAGACCGTTTTTAGACTCTCTTTGTAATCCATGGGCAGAAACAGGTCCTTCCAGATTAAGCCTCCCATGATGTTTTTTCATCTTTTAGCTAAGGATAAAGAAAAACATCTTCAAAAATTCTGTCCTGTGCAATTTCTACAAAGCTACCAATGTGACTGTTCTCACCTGCTACAGGTGCAGCATCCATGAGTCCATCTTCTGCAACACCCCAACTTGTGCAGAGGATAGAAGAGCTCACAAAAAATGCCACACACATCAGTAAGATCTTTCCTTTCACAGATATTCAGTTTTTAAATTCTATCTATAACTTCAACAGTCCAAGACACTTATCACCAGGTACATTATAGACTGCACTCTTACAAGCGAGGGATTGTGAACTATAGTATCACATCTCCTTCACACTCTCATGGGGCTTTAAAATCCTTCAGAACCCTTGATCAAAACCTGATCTTCTGGCAGCAAAACATTTCCTCACTCTTTGAATATGAGAAAATAGATTATTTCATTTCATTCACATTTTCCAGAAATGTCAATGGTCAGATGACCAGAAGTTTCAAGTCTGAAAAGATACAGTTACACAAAGTCATAGATATGAAAAATGACACTTCAAAACTAAACCACAAAGCAATACCACACGATTCTCATTGTCACTCCTATCCCACAAATGCCCCACTTTGGACAAAGATTTGCTGTTGAATCACACAAAAGCAGATCAGCCTCAGCAGCTGTGAGCACTGAATTTTGAAAACTCTGCCCTTCCCCCTGAGACAACACCCACAGCAGCCTCCATCTACAGCCTTGTGAATCTCCCCCTTTGCCTTCCTTGGACATCCCCAAAGGGAGTCATCCCTGCACCGGGAGAATCAAAATCATCCTTCTGCACCTGGAGAAGATGCTATCCCCTCTTCGGCCGTGGTTGCTGCTCCTCCCCAGCACCATCTCTCCGTGGCAGCAGAACAGCCAGAACACTCAAGGCAGTGCCACAGGCACCCCTGGGCAGGGCCAGCAGGAGACCGAGTACCAGTTCCAGCCCGGCAGTTCTCAGCCAAGTAGCTTAACTGCTAAGCTTGCAGCATCAGAAGCTGAACACCATACAGGTTTCCTGAGCACAACGCTGTGCTCACTCCCTAGCCACATAAAAACCACAGAAGGGATCAGCACCCACAGCCTTATCACACTGGATTAAAGACCAGATTCCTCTCCCATCACACAAGACTACGTATTGAAGCATTACTTGTTCCATGGAGTATCCTTAGAAAAAAGCAGTGGTGGCAGCCACATTTGTATGCGAGATCACCACACTTCCCCTTGGTCCTTGTTGCTCTCTATGACTCTTTATGTTGAATTGATTTTTGAGTGGGGAGATGGAGGAACAAGGGAGTGTGATAAACGCCAAGGATGCTGAAGAACCTGCTAAGAAAGCAAAGCACCATTGCTGCATGCAGGAGGTACTGACACCACATACAAAGAGAACAGGCCTCAGGTACTCACAGCCAGCCAGGTACTGCCCATACACAACCTTATTCTTTTTTACAGTCATCAGGAAAAGAAAGCTCTGTTGCAATAGGTACCAACATCTCCTCTTTTCCAAGCGTATTGTACACATTATATAGCTCCCATGATAGCAGAGAGCAGCTCCAGCAGCTGCTTGTGCCAGCCCTCGCTGTGGTAACACACAGCACAGCCATCAGGTCGTAGCACTGGCTACAGTAATGCTCATTTCTAGGACTGGCTGGGTATTTTCTGACAAAATGTTTCAGGGTTTTTCTTGGTCAAAATACTCTCCATCACTAACCTGAAGAAATATAGACCATAATTTTTTTCTCTCTAGAAATAGGGGTTTCATCATAATACTGTTTCACATTAATGGTCAGAAATTTAATTTTGTCATGAAATGGAATTCTCCTTGCTCATCAGCTGGCAGGTTGTAGTTTCTCCTTAAGGACACTGTCTCCTTGGATCATATCAGCTTACAACATGATAGAGTTTGGCACAGAAATCCTCTGCACATTCTCTGCTATTACAAAATAAATTAGAGGCATTATCGTTTCTATGAATTCCTTTTATCCTTTTTTTCTATGACTACTCAGGCACAAAGAATGAAGCAGTTCATGCCATGCCATTTCTCCCACAGCTGAATGTGCCACAACCTCCAGGCTCAACTGTTTGCACATTTCAACGTCCCCGTGGCAGATGTCACAGGTTGGGTTAGGTGAGGTGAGTTACCCCCCCAAATATTACACAGCAGTGGAAGTAATGTATACTACTGTCTGATGCCTGCACGTGCACCACGCATCAGGGAGAAGCACGCGATTCTTTCCTTCCAAAGTGCCTCACGGTTCCAGTAAATCAAGCTGTGAAAATGCAGACAAGATCAGTGGCAGCTCTCAGTCCTACTCAGTCCAGCTCGCTCAGTCAGATTCCAGAGCCACCTCCATCCGTGCTAGAAGCACACACTGTGCTTCATACAGAGACTTACATCTGTGGGATGACTGAAGCTATAAAAAGTGCTGACAATTTTCAGCAAATTTGCATATGTTGCTACTGCTGCTGCTTATATAACTGAATTCTAACTAACCACAAATACAAAAAGCAATGCCCAAAATAGATTTTAAAACAAACCACTTGCAAATGTGACTGAATGACACATCTCCCCACCCCTCTGAAAATCACTTCTCTAGAAAAGGCAGACGCAACAGCCAGTGTTTCCCCAGAGAGTCCCATGCAAAGCACCTCCTGGAGTACATACCCCAGAGGTTTAACACCACCTTGGTCTCTTGACATTTATGCTGCCCTGCACCAATAAAGGTTGTGACAAACTGGGACACACCTGGGACTTGTCCTAGGTTGCTCTCAGGTCTGGAGCCATATAGATCTTTCTACACGCATCATCATCCCAAGCGTCTCTGATGCAGGTGGGTTGAGGAGGCAGTCAGCCTCTAGGTAGGAAACATTTTGTTGCCTTCAGCTGTTATGAAATCCCTCACTGTATCACACAACACATTTCATTTGCTCTGTACCTGTGTTCACCATGGCAGTGCTGGCTTGAAGGACTGCTCATTGCCTGTATTTGCACAGAATCCTCTTTGCACCAGGCTGGAAAGGGCAATTGCTTAACCTGGGACTGCAACAGTCTGGTACAGACGGTGCCTGTATGGCTCTGCTCAAATGGTCAAAAAGTCAGGCAAAAAATATAAGAGTACACATGAGGGAGGAAATGGTCAGAAGATGCAGCTGCTAGTCCCTGACTTTCAGGTCTCATGGCTGACATAGCTATAAATCGCCAGAGGAGTGAAGGCTGAAGCTGATGGTGTATCTACTCAATGGAATATGGATCACAAGCAACAACATCACTCCTTCCCCAAGTCCTTGAATTTGTAGAAAAGTGTTGCTTGCTTACAGACCAAGCTCAAAGCAAAACCCTGTGAATTTGGCAGCACTCTTTTGGACTCCTCTGGTGTCAATGGATGCCACATTCCGGAAATATTGGTTAGGGGCTGTTTCTCCATTGAACTGCTATCTCCATTAAACTACTGTCTCCGAGAGCACAACAATATAAGAAACAATATTTGGCTTCCCAGCACAAGGAAGACAAGGACACACTGGTGCGAGTCCAGCAATGGACCACAATGATGATTAAGGGATGGCAGCATCTGTCATACAAGGAAAGGCTGAAAGAACTGGGACTGTTTAGCATCAAGACAAGAAGGCTTGAGAGGGAAGTTATCAATGTGTATAAAAACCTATGGGGGGGGCGGTAAAAAAAGCAGAAACAGACTGTTCTCAGTGATATCCAGTGAAAAGATGAGACACAACAGGCACACATTAAAACACAGGAAATCCCATTTAAACACAACAAAAAACTGTGAGGGTAGTCAAACACTGGAACACATTGCCCAGAAAGGTTGCAGAGTCTCCATCCTTGCACATATTCAAAACCTGACCAGACATGGCCAGGGAAGCTGGACTAGCTGATCTCCAGAGGTCTCTTCCAACTCAGTAATTCTGTGAACAAGACCACAGCAGCCTCCCAGACTGCTGCCAATGAGCCTGCCCTCAGGGAACCCACCTGGAACCCCATCATGGTGCTAATACCCTCCCTTGTTCACTTTGCTCTCTACTTTTGATAGTCTTTTGGTTTATGCTATCCCTTTTGCTCTATGGCAACTGTATCCTCTCTAGAGCTCACAGAGACATCTTGTTTCTGGCTTATCCCTACCATACACTTCCCAAGTCCTCCTCCAGCTCTCATTGTTTCCATCAGTGCCATGAGCAGGAACCTCCAGCCATCATTGTTTTCTTCTAACCCACCACTGTGGGCTTACAGCAACCACAGGAGCAGGAAAAAAGGATGCCAAACGTCTTTACCTCTTTACCTCCCTGTGTCTCTCTTGCCCCACATTTACTACAGTTTTGGTCCTTTCCTTGATCTTCTGTGATGAATGAACTGAAAACACATTTTTGCTAGCAAGAGAACTCAGGAGGCAAAGGCAGCAATCCCTCAGGAATGCCCATCTCTAGCACTGGAGTTCATTTCCCACAAGCCACCTTCATGGTTTTCTCAGAGCTGTCCAACCCCACATTTGCATTAAAACCCACTCTGGTTAACCACCAGCCATGGATACCTGTTTTTCTTCGCAAGAGCCAAGAGCTCCCTCTCAGTGTGAGTGCATACAAGGAGGAAGAGCCTGCCCTATCCTCAGCTCCTGGATAAGCCAGCTAGAGCCATGTGGCAGCACGCAGATGATCAGTGCTGGCAGTTCCACAGCTCGGCTGCCTGTGAAGAGACGCAGGTGCTGTTGGTGCAGCACGGTTCCTCCCAAGTCGAAGATAGCATCAGAAACAGTCATTTCTCCTCTTTCGTCCAGCAGGAACCAGCATGCTGCAGACTGGCTGCTAAACTAACTGCTCAAGGGTGGAAGAGAGTCCCCTCTCAGCTGCTGTCTTTCATACCTTTCTTGCTTTCCTCTTTCAGCTCAGGACCAAAACTCAGCAAAGACTTTAGAGCAGTGCTGTCAGAGGAGATTTCAGTGATGGTAAACATGAAGTTGTATGAATGAGAAAATCCAGCTTGCCTGTCTATACACAGTGGCAGGCTTAAAGTTACAAAGGCTTCAGAAGAAGGCCATCTCCTTTTGCTAGCACCCAGCCACCTGGCAGACTTTGCTGTGAGGAGAAAGGGTGTGTGCCATGCAGGCCAAACCCTGCCAGCCCTGGCACGCCTTGGACAATGCTGTGAGCCACGTGCATTCACTGCTGTGGCAGAAAATACAGCCAGCTGTCCTTTGGGACAATGAGCTCCAGAGAGAGGAGCACAGGTACCTGCTGGAGTGAACTGGGCATGGGGAAGTGAGGGCAGGACAGAGGGTGGGAATAACATCTTTCTTTTTCAACAACAGCGCGTGGTTAAGTTCAGCTCAGAACATACTGCTGAACCTTACTGAAAGCTGCAGGGCCAGGGCCACTCAAAGCCAATATAAGTGCTGGTTGGTACTGAAAGGAGAATCGCGCTCATGGCCCCATCTGGCTATGCATTGTCATCTCCTCCCTGACACCAGCTCCAGTGTCAATGTGGTTGGACAGGGGCTTGGATCAGAGAACAGAGAAGGACAGTACTTCTGTCATTGTGTCTTTCAGTTAGGTCAGGTCCCTGAGCAAGCTAGCTGCATACCTGCACACAAGGGAAAAGCTACCTGCACAGAGCCATGAGAGAGAAACACACACAGATCTTTCTTCTTCTCATGCATCTACTCTACTGTAATGTGTGCCAAGTACTTGTGGTCCCATAAATTTGGTTAATTTGGTTAATTAGCTCTCATTTGACATATTTATTAACTCCGGCTCATAGTCCTTATTAGGCACCGCCTCTGGAGAAAAGGAAAACATGCCAGAGTGAACACCACTCAGCACTTGCCATCTTTCTTACCTTCTTTCCAAAAGTTTGCTCAAGAGAAAGGAGGCTAGGATGTGTGGACAATTGGTCTGCAGCAAAGTTGTCAGTGGTACATAAGGCAAGGATCAAAGGGCACATTTGGGGGGCTGCAGGCACCAATCTGAGCACAGCGGAACTTGCTCAGACTTAAGTAGGAAAAGAGGAGTTTCCAAGAGGGAGATGATAAGACAGCAAAGTTATTGTGTACAAAGAAGTGATTTTCCACTGCCTTTGCTGAGCAGAGGTTGTCTCATCTCATCATACATGTTGCCTCAAACAATTCCTAAATTCCTGGTTAGATGTGTAAATATTTATCAATTTGTAAAACCACAAACATTCACATATCTCAGTAAATGATCTTGTAGGTGGCAAAAGTGACAAACAAAAGGACTCTCACATTCTTATACTAACAAAAAAAGTGCTTCAGTGGCACAGAAAAGTCCCTGGCCTCACTCTTGTAGCACTGAGTGGGGAAATTTTGCTTCTACTTTCCTGCCTTTCCAGGTAAGAATGAGAAACAGAAACTCAATGGAAACATCACATATTTTTTAATTCATTTGGACTAGAGAAATCAAAAGGCAATGCCAGATCTATAGGCAAAAAGTCCTTTTGCACAGAACCTTTTGCTCACAGGACATTGCTCTGTATGCACCTGGTGGGCTCGGTTCTGCTCAGGGCTGTCCTGCCACTCTGGATTCTCCAGAGGGTGTGCATAGAAAACCTGGGGCGGGTAGTGCCTACCTTGCATGTAAGCAAAGCAGGCTGTCTGATTCCCCTTAGAAACCTGCAGGACAGAGGCTGACCTGAGAAACATTGTGCTGCTAACCACTTTAGCCCAGTCACCACAGGGACACTGCTTTAGGAAACCATTTCCATACCCGCATCCTAGGTTAAGTTCCAAATAGACAACAGGGCATGGTCAGCGAGGGAAAGACTGATGGGCTCACAGCAGGTTCTTGCTTTGGTGCATGAGATGCTTCAGATTTCACTTTCAAAAATGCAGAGATTGTGAAGGCAGTCTTCATGGACGTATATTTTACACTCGCATTGTGCCTTGTTTGCATAGGAAAGAAAGTAATAAGTACAGATGCAAGCAGTCCTGAGATGGGAATACAACTATTGCCCTAGCTGTCAGGGCCCTGAAAACAACTGAAGCTAACAGAGCTTCTCAGCATCCTGATGGAAAGTCCATGACCTTTGAGTCCGGGCAACCGACTCTAACTCTGCTGGGGCTCTCTGGGACTATGCCACATACACGGCAGCAAGGTAACTCCAGCCAGCTGGGGAACTGTTGCAACAGAAGGGATGTATCTGAATTACCGTTTCCACAACGTAAAGCCAAGTGATGTTCAGTGAAAGGAAATGAGAGGGAGAGGGAAGAGGAGAAGGAGAGAGAGAGGAAGGAGGGGAACCTGCCCAGCATCTGGCCCACAGGGATGATTGACAGGAGCTGTGCCACCTCAGCCACTGGGTTCTGCTGCTGTTCGGCAATTGTGAAAACACAAGTGTCCAGAGAACCCCGCGGATCGCCACGCACCCTGAACCCTGCCACTCCATGGCTGCGACTGAGGGTACCAGAGGCTCCGGCTGCCGGAGCTGGGCCGGGCAGGCTGCTCCTCCTCCGACTGCCGCATACTCTTCCCAGCACCCAGCACCCTGCAGACCTGGGGTGGCCGGGTCACCAGCTCTGCCCTGGGCACAGGGCAGAGCGATGCCGAGGTGGGTCCCCGACAGCAACGCCGGTGTGCAGCCGCGCGTTCCGCCCGCAGCACTGCTGGCACCCCGCTGCCAGCCGAGCCGGCGGCTGGGGCGGGACGGCCCCGGGACGTACCCGGCGAGCCGAGCGCGGGGCGCTCCGGGACGGCTCCTTCCCCCGGCCCGGCCCGGCCCGGCCCGGCCCGGCCGCCGAGCGGCTCCCGCCCGCCCGCCCCCCCTCCCCCGCCGCCCGCTCGGCGCGGCGCCGGCCTCGCTCCTACCTCCAGGAGCTGCACGTAGCTGGCCGGGAACCAGCCGCGCAGCCCGTCCTCCTTCTGCCCTTCCCACCAGCCGCCGTCCGGCACCTGCAGCACCGTGATCAGCTCCCCCGCGGCGAAGCGGAGCCCCTGCCGGTGCCGCTCCCCGGAGAAGGGGTACAGCGTCTGGCAGCGCGAGCCCGACATCCTGCCGAGGGACGCGGCCGCGCTCCGCCCGCAGCCGCCCCGGCCTCGGCCGCCGCTCCGCGCCCGCCCGGGGCGCCGCCGCCCGCCCCGCGGCGCGCAGGGCTGCGGGAGGGCCCGCGCTGGCCGCGCCCCTCGCCCGCCCCGCTCCGCTCCGCTCCGCTCCGGGGGCGCGGCGGGCGCCGAGCGCGGGCGGGGGCAGCGGCAGCGGCAGGGGGAGCGGCAGCGGCAGGGGGAGCGGGGCAGCCCCGGCGCCGGGCGCCCACGGGCACCGCCGGCTCGGGGCGGGGTGGGGGAGAGGCGGGACAGGGAGAGGGGAGGGGGAGGGGGAGCGGGGCGGGGGGGGGGCGGAGAGGCCACCGGGGTGCGCAGCCCGCTCCGCGCGTGTGGCACTCCTGTCGGCGGGACAGCGTGTGAGAGAGAGAGAGAGAGACCGTGTGCGTGTGACCCTGAGAGACACAGCGCGTGTCTTCGTGAGAGACAAGGCGGGGAGAGGCGCCGTGTGTGTGCGAGAAACGCCGGGGGGGTGCGGGGGGTGACAGACACTGCGTGTCCGAGAGACATGGTGTGTGACACCTGTGTGCTCGACACCCCTCCGTGTGTCTGTGTGTGTGTGACACACCGCGTGGGGGGGACGGACACTTTGTGACCCCATGTGTGTGTTAGTGATACCCACGTGTGTGTTTCAGAGAGGCACCCGTGTGTATGAGAGTCACCGTGTCTGTGACACAGACTCCCGTCTGTGTCTGTGAAAGGTGCCACGTGAGATACTAAGTGTGTCCAAAGCATGTGAGACACTGTGTGTCTGACACCCGTGTGTGTGTGTGCAACGCCTGTGTGTCCGGTGTGTGAGACACTGTGTGTGCCTGTAACACCGCATGTATGACCCTGTGTGTCTGAGACACTCTTTGTGCATTTGGAGACACTCGTGTCTGTGTAAGTGTGAGACAACTCCGTATGTCTGAGACACGGTGTGTATTTGTGACACACACCCAAGTGTGTGAAATCCATTTTGCCTGAAAGACATCATGTGACACACCCCAGCATGTATGAAACATCCAAGTCTGTGTGACACATCCTCAAGTGCATGTGTCTCTGCAACACCCAGCTGAGTGCACAACTTGCCCCATGTGTGTGTCTGACTGCAGTATGCATGTGAATTGCACTTGTGTGAGACACCTCTGTGTATGTGACACCCTGGTCTGTGTGACACCTCTGTGTATGTGAGAGATGCACTGTGTGTGTGTGTGACACCCTCATATGTGTGACACTCGTGCGTATGTCTGTGTGAGACACCACTGTGTGTGTATTTTGTGTACAAACACCCCACTTTGTGTGCACAGCCTGCTCTGGGTGTGCATGCCTGACTCACTCCCCTGCACGTGTGACTCCTCTGTGCGTGTAAGACACATCTGTCTTTGTGCACACAGGTGTGTATGAACGTGTGTGTGTGTGTCTCTGTCCACGCATGCACACCTGAGTCACTGCACATATGTAATATATACCTGCCTGTACGTGTACGAGTACTGGTGTGGATGTGTGTGTATGAAGCCCAGGCATACATGTATGTGTGACTTGCTGCAGGGCAGGCTGCCTGACCTACTCAGTGTGTGTGTGTGTCCACGTGCGTGCACGTGTGTGGGAGTGAGAGGATGTGCACATATGAGTCTCGCCCACATAGTGCTTGAGATCTCCACGTGTGTATGGGTGTACCTGAAAGGCAGGGCACGCATACCTGAATGACTCTGTACTACGTCTTGTGTGTTGTTTATGGGATGTGTGTGTGTGTGTTTGTGTATGAGACTCTCCCACAACTGTGTGTAAGAAACTCAATCTTGTGTGAAACTCAGCCTTGTAGGAAGGTGTATGTGTGTTTGCTTGTGCAGGAGACACCTGTGTGCATGTGAGAGACTTACCTGTGAGTGTCACTTACTGGGGTGCATGTGAGCGTGCATCCTGAGGCCGAGCTGTGTGTGAGTCACACCCATGCATTTGTATATATGGCTCCCCCTGAATGGGTGAGACTCACTCATAAAGGAGACTGACCTCTATGTGTGTTTATGGGGCAACCATGTGTGACCCAGCTGCATGTGTGTGGCTGTGTGTTTGTGTGTAAGCTGGCTGCATCTGTGCCTGTGTACACCTGTGCACCAGAGACTTACTCCAGAGTGCCTGGAAAAATCAGTGACTTCTGTGACTCACTGCACCACGTGTACGAGGGTCTCATCACATTTGTGCAACCTGCTACGTGGTGATCTGCACGTGTGGTACCCATCAGTAGTATGTGTGGCATGTGGAGAAGAGGGAGAGACTCACTTCTGTGTGTGCAGGATTACGCCAGCATGTGTGTAGAAGGGATGAGGCAAAAGGAGTTGGATCTGCCTGACAAGCACCCCACAGCCATATCCACGCCTGCCAACCAGCATCCTTTTGTAGTCAGTCGTTGGAGAGGGGAAAGGAGGGCACAAACCTGCTGCTGTATTCAGACATCAATGAGATGAGTGGGTCCTTCTCCCCACTGACTGATGGGAGCCAGACGTGCCCAGTGGACATGTCCACGTCTCCTCTGATGCCCACTCTGTTGGTTGTCTCCCAGGCACTGCATGTCTGTGGGTGAGCAGGAAAACACATGTCTACTTCCAGTGCATTTATGAGACCCTTAGGTGTGTGCAAGTGGGTGAGCACTGAACTCGGTGTGCATGTGTTAGAGAACCTTGGTCCACAGGAGAGGCTTGCTGCAGTACAGGGGTGCATGACTGACTCCAGAATACACACGCATGCGTGTAAGACTGCACTTGTCTGTGTGTGTACACATCATTAATTTCAATGCGTGTGTGACAGTCTGCTGTGAATGTGGCAAAAACTCACAATGTGTGTAACTCGCAGAACTCAGGATGTGTGGTTTGGTTCAGCACAGTGTGCGTATGTCTCAACAGCAGTAGGCATACACTGGATTTCTCTGTAGTTTGGTGACATCCTCCACTCAGGGACGTTTGAGACATAGTGTGCACATATATAAGCCACGGTGTATTCAAGCTCCAGAGAGCATGAGATCTCTGTCAGTGTGTGTGATTCTCCCTGTGTGCATTACAAAACTATCTCCATGTTCCAGTCAATAACTCCACCGGGCTTATGATTATGATTATGTGCACGAGTCAATTGCGTATCCCAGTCTGCTAAACAAGAGTACCTGCCTGTACGCTGCATATTTGGGCATGCAGGTGTTCACATGACTGCAACCTGTGTGTGATGTTCCTTGTCCGTTTGTAACTTCCTCAATTGAGGTGTGTACATGACCTTCTACAGTGTGTGCAAGGCAGGTGTTCCACCTGTCCGTGGCCCTCTATGTGTATGCACAGCCACGTGCTTGTACAAATGATTTCAGGGAGCAGGTGCTGGTGTGGAGGCTGGACTTCAAGGCACATGCATCAACTTCTGTTCCAATAGAAAGGACACAGGTGCTTCTGTGAGTGACTCCAAGTTTTGCACAATTTGTGGTGGTTTGCTGTGAGCTCAGTCCTTTTCACAGACCCCATCTGACCACTAACTCCTGTATGGCCTGCCCTGTTTCTAAGATTCAGATTCCTTTCTCTTCCATCTTTTTTCATCAAGGAAGAGCCTCCCATTTCTCCTTTTGATCTTGTTTTGCAATCAGTAGTGAGGAGCAAATTCAGAACAACTACCATCTTTTGTGCCCATAATGTACCATCATGTGTGTGTCTCCTGGCTGGCCTGGGGCTGCACAGGCTTTTTATTTATGTGACACTTTATTAGAGTATTTTTTTCTCTCTCTTTTCCTGGAGTTTTACAAATTTGCAATACCTTTTTCTTTAAAGTGAGTAATCAGGTAGCCTGACTGTAGCCTTTCTCCTGAACATTTCAGAAGGTGTCTTTCAATGTAGATGTCCTTCATTTAGACAGGCTAAGAAGAAATCTGAGCTGAGCTCTTCAGGGTTTTCTCTTAGGATTCTTTCAACAACTTTCCAACTACTTTCCACAGTTTTCTTTTTGATTCTCTGAATTTGTGGTAAATTGCTTAATATCATCCCCTTTTGATAAGCATTTAAGCTGATAACTATTGAACTATGATCCATTATGTGTTATTATCATACTAGCTGTGCCTTGCTTGGCAAAAGCAACAGACCTGGTATCATGGCACACATCCAAGTATATCAATCAGCTGTATTCTCTAATTATGCCATTTATAGATGGCAAGAACTGAAATTGAACAAAAACCCCCATATTTTTCTTCAGCATATAAAACCCCAGCTTTGCCTGTGTTGGAACACAGATCCAAATAGTTTAGAGCTTCAGTGTACAACAATGAATTTTAGTCTAAATTTTACTTTTCTTATGGTCAATGTTGCAAGAATACTTAAATATTTTTCTTCAGTTTATTCTCTGATATTATTTTCCTCTGCTATTTTTATACTTCCAACTTGTTTTGCTTTCTCTTTGTCTCCCTTTCTGATATTTGTGCAGGCTTCTGTCCTTCTTTGCGTGAACATTCTTGATGAGAAAGCCTCTAGCAGGGTTTTAGTCATAGGGTTGTCCACTTCCTGAAGCAATTACAAACTTCAGCTTTTCAGCAGGCAAGCCCAAATGTAAACACTAACTTCATTCTTATTTTGCATTTTCTTTCTAAACCTGTTACTATAACTTCATTTTGGCTTGTGTATGAAAGTCCATTATGTAAACAGAAGGGCTCCATTCTTGACAAAGGATCCCTTTCAGTCACTGGAGGTACACCTCTGGAACAGGTCCCATAAGTAATCCTCATTTCATTGTGCAGATAATTACATGGTTAGTTTGTCTTGAGATATGTCTGGTCCTTCTCCTCAACTTGCAAAATGGCTTTACTTCTTGCACAGAGAGCAGGTCTTATCAAAGGCTTAGACCTATGTTTGCTTCTGCATCATGTTTGTCTTTATCATGAAGGATGTTAAAGGGTGATATGTTTACTGCCTATGAGGAAAATTATTAATGAGCATAGAAAGCTTTTTTATCTAGCATTAAGATATCAGAGCCAGAGTCACTAGATGGAAGACATAGAAGCCGTCCCAGAAACAATGCAGATTTGCAACTTCAAGTGTACCAGGCATTGGAATGAATTGGTCAGCTTTCAGTCTCAGCCTTGTTTCCTATCATCTGTTCCAGTTCAGCTAAAGCATCTCAGCTGGATACAGGTGTTCTCTGGCCAGTCTGACTGAATGATCTAAACAACCTGTCTGGCTGTAAGATCTCTCTGACTTTATTTTCTGTGCCATCACAACTGTCATACTCACTCTGTCATCTGTTCTGGGAGGGTACTCACTTAGCAATGAGAAACCAATTCTAAAATTAGTGTCACATGAACATATTCTGCATTAGGGTGAGACAAATCTCCCCTTGAAAGGACCTTTTTCTCCCTGTCTGCTACCAAAGAGTCTAGGGTGATGACCTCAGTCTTAGACATGTAACTTTTTAACAAACTTTAGTGTCACTGAAATGCTGTCTGTGAATGAGAAAGAGCCAACTTCATGTAACGCTGCAGAGAGCCTCAGTTATGGTTATCCAGCCAGAGAGAATTTATTCCATGATTTTCTCGATTGTACCTGGAGTTTAAAATGACACCACTAAAACAAGCCCTATACAGATGGGCAGATTCCCTGGAGAGGGACCTAAGAACATCTTGGGAATAACAGAAGAAAGTTCACATCTGACAGTTGTAGAAGCAGCATGGTCAATGTTTTGTTTGTTTAAAGCAACATCTGACAATCTGTCTAGCCCATGGAAAAGAGCTAAATTACTCCTACTGTCTTCACTGAAAAGATCCTGCAGAGCTCAAAATGAGAAAGAGTTGGCATAGGTGCATGGGAGAGTTTTTTAGTCATGATGGACTTGAGATTCACATGAATAATTGATTGGCCATAGCTGTTTGCAAGACATGGCAACACCAGGAGATCTCCTGAGGCCAAGAACCAGGAAAGAAAGAAACTAAAAAGAAACCATGTGTAGCGCTAGATCTTTAAATGACCTTTGAAGTCTAAATGACTAGCAGAAATTAGTTCTGTTGTTGGAGAGGAAATGTTCTGAGCCTGTACACAAAAGATACTTCCAGTTGTTAAAATGCTTAAAAGCTGTAGCTTTTGATGGAAGGGACCATTCTCAATGCTTTGAACAGCCAAGACATAAGAATAGATACAGGAGCTCAGAACAAAATTTCATCTGGTCTATAGTCTTCTTTCTGACTGCAACTCAAAGAGAATGCATAGGGTGGAGTGAAAGAGGAGGACAACACATAGCAGTGCTTCCCTTGAATATTCTCCCATCATCCACCAAACTGCAGTTTAGGGATTTCCTAAGCCAGATATTCTTGAGTATCACACTTGGAAATTTAGGCATCCAGGACCTCAAACATTCCAAGCAGAGGACTCAGAGTTATGAGTCATGTTCATATGACCAAATATGTGATTCAAACACAATTAAAAAAATGCACTTAATGATACAGAATGGCTTTACCTTTGATTTCTGCCTTTAGAGTGTTTCTTGTGGCTCTACTGACCTTGGAACTCCCCTTGTACAAGGTCAGTTCTGAAAAGATCAGACATGCAGTGCCCTGCCTGGCTGTGGCCATTGTAAAACTTAGTGATATTCCAGGGCAGGTTTAGTCATCTTTGTCGTAGCAGTGCCCAGAGCTGTACCTACTATTTTAGAGTCAGACATAAACAAATGTAGTCTCTGTCTATAAATGGACAGTGATATTACATGAACAAACAGCTTGTGGTGATTCACCTGAGACTAAACTGGATTTGCTTGCCAGGATAGTTCACCTGGAGAGCTGACTGCATCCATTCACCTCTTTTCTTGGAAGCAGGCTGAGAATAACAAACTGTTCTGATAACATCAGCCTACTTCCAGTCAACATATTTCCTACTGAGAAGCAGGACAGGTCCCACCCTGTTACATGACAGGCACATATTTGGTCATATAAACGTGACTCAACTCTGACTCTTTGCCTTAGAGTTAGGTGTCAACAGCAGCCAGTTGTCACAAACCCCTTGTCTGAAATGGTGGTGCCATGCCTTCTCTCCAGCAGTTCAGTGTTCATCTCTGTCTTCCTGGGTCTCTGGAAAGCCTGTCACAACAATGTGCTCCAATCAGCTGGCTACAGAATTTCAGGAGAGAGCTTTCTTCAGTCCATGTTGCTGCTGTTCTTGGTGTAAACTAAATATGCAGGGCATATCCAGGGCATTTCATGGTGGTCAGGATGCTCAAAAAGAAGAGGACAGGCTTGACTCTAGACCACCTCAATCATTCCTAAGCATTTCTATTCATTAGAGCAGATACTGTAGCCTTGTCCTCTCATCTTTCAGCTCTATAAACAGTATGTCACACAATTTTACTTATCGAATGTTTAACTGTTTCATGCTAACTGGAAAAGCCATTGAAAGGAAGAAAGGCATTATCCATAAATCATATCGTTTCAGTATCAGTAACAAGCAAGCTGTGGCCATTTGGGTCTCAACTTCTAGGTGTTATACAGCATAAGACAAATAGTTCTGGATCAGACCACAGGTCTGTCTGTTTTACTATCCTGTTTCCAGCAATATCTAATAACAGAAGTCTAGGGAAAAGGACAGGTGCAGAAAGATATTTCTGCAGAACAACCTCTTGATTTTGAGCAAATGATAGCTCAGGTCTTCCCCAGTTAGAGGCGGTATCTTGTATTTAATAGCTCATTTCCATTATTTAGGGCAGTTATTTTTTGAGTCCATGCAAACTTTTGGCACCTATAAAATTCTGTAGCAAGGGTTTCCAGTGCAGGCACTATATTTTGGAACCATCTGAGGCAGTGCTGGCCCCCAATCAGAGGCACAACCCACCCACAGTGACCTTTATACCATTGTAGTTGCCCTGATGTCCAAACCTGAACCATTGAACTGAAAGTTACCTGCATGTGGAGATGCGGGCATGAACCTACATGAATCACCTAGTTCAAGGGTCTTAAGAGATTTGTCCAAGATCACATGGAGAGGCACTGGAAAAGCAGGAAAACATCCCAAGAGGACTCTGATGAAAGCACCTAAATCTTCCTTCAAACCTCCTTCTCTCTGGCTTACTATCAGTCTTAGTGGTGTGATCTGGGCTTGCCAGATCATCTACAACAGCTTGCCGGGTCCCAGAGCATCCGATCTTTTCTTTTGATCCCACAGAGAACTGGGCTTCTGGCCAGCTAAGAAGAGCAATCCAGCTAGGCAGTCCTCTAGCCAAACTCCCTCTGGGTCTGCTAGTTTGGACATTGGTATTTCACTGACACTAAGCTTCCCTCTTCAGCATGAATTGCTCATTACTTGAATTCCATCAGGGATTTCTTATGTCATGAAAGAGCAGAGATTCTGCCTGAACACACTGAGCAGGACTGACTGCTTTCTGTGGATAAAGTTGTTGATCTGTGTATATGTGTGTGCCTGTATCTGCAGGACATAGATGTCTCAGTGTTTTCCTCTCAATGGTGTCTCTGTTCTGCAACCATCTGTGTATAAAGCTGCTATTCTCTCGTGAACAATGACTCATACAGGAAAGTCTCTAAGAATTAGGCAAGAACTATGTTCATCCTGAGTACTATTGAAAATGAGGATTCAATCCCAGAAACTCTTGGAAACTCAGCATTAGTTTTCCCTTGACAGCTTTAATCTTTAAAATCTGCTGTTGATGACACACATTTACAAACAACAGGTTGGCAGTAAACTGTCTCTGCAGATGGACCCTGCAAGTCCACCACTTGCTTCTGACAAAGACCCAGCACAGCACTGCTCACTGTGGCCAACCTTTTCCTCACTCCATTTTCCAATGAGTGACTCTTCCACCTCTTACATTTTTCTCAGCCCCCACAGATGACTCTCTCCAGTCCTTTCCCTTATATTTCCAGGCTACTCTGCATCTCTGCCAACTGCAGTGAGTGAGTGGGAAAAAGTAGGGTCACTGTTCCCAGTACCCTGCAAGCTACACCTGGACCTGGAGCTGCTCAAAAGACTGTGAAGTTGGCCATAGGAACTATATGGGGCAGTGATCCATATTGGTATCAAAAAAATCATGACGATCTTCACTTTATATATCCAGCAAGGTTTGGGTACTTAGGAAATAGCTGAAAGAAAGGAAGTATCCAGAAGATTTTATCAGAAAGTCTCCTGTGGCCAGAATGAGTGCAGAAAGAAGAGTTCCTGAAAGTCAGGTGAGCTTCTCTGGCTAGTGGGGAAGATTCTGCTTTGTGGCATCTTGTCCAACAATGTGGAAAGAAAAGGTTACAGGGTTCTCATGTTCTCCACTGCCCCAGAGAAGTAACAGTCTCTGAGGATGCAGATTAAGATGATCAAGAAAGTTTAAAATAAATGGTGACATATCCTAATGATGTAATCGTAAGACAACTCCAGATACGTAGACCATACCCAGAAAATATGCACACAATAAATCAAATTTTTCAATTGGATTAGAATTTTAATTAGAAATTTTATTCTCAGATTCTAAAATTTCTCTAGGATGTTAGGTGATAAGCAAGGGTCAAAGGTGCTAATACATGTAAAGGAAACATGCTCCTGTGAGTATGAGTGAAGCTGCGTGGCTGGAGTTGAACAGAATGTTAAAATCAACAGATAAAATCAGAACCACAGAGCGGTGAGGTTGGAAGGGAACCCTGGAGGTGATCTCACAAGCAGGGCCACCTAGAGCAGGTTGCCCAGGACCATGTCCAGACAGCTTTTGAATATCTCCAAGGACAAAGATTACAAATCTATGCTGTAAAAGTATAATGGGAAAAAGAGGTTGGCACTTTATGCCTGGAATCATCACTCTGAGGACTCACAGGCTGAAGGAGGTGATTCGATGGCTCACTTGGATAGTGCCTGAGACAGAGGCCTCATTTCCATGCTATCCTTTCCCAACCACTACCCTTCCTGCTAGCTGCATGTTCCTGATCTTCCTGTGGCTGGTACCAGTTCTGTGTTCCTCAGGCTTTTCAGTGAATTGATCACTCTTCAAACACCAGAATGCAACTTTTTTCCTGCTGGATTAGTAAGTTCAACTGAATCAGTGAATAATGTAGATTGGAAGGCATATCAGAGGTCTTTAGTCCAATCTCCTACTCAAAGCAGGACTAACTTCAAAGATAGATGAAGTTGCTCAGAGCCTTGTCCAAATGTATCCTGGAACTCCCCAAGGATGGAGATTCCACAACCACTCTAGGCAGCCTGTTCAGGGCTGCATCACTCTCATAGGAAATAATATTTCATTTTGTTGAGAAAGAATTTCCTTGGTTTGCAACATGAGACAATTTCCTCTTGTCCTTTCACTGTGCACTTGCAGGAAAAGCTTGAATGCATCTTAATTTGCAACCTCCTTTTCAGCAGTGTTAGTCTGCAATTAGATCCCCTGCTAGCCTCCTCTTCACCAGGCCAAACAAACCTAATTCCCTTCTCATCTCCTTACATGGCATGTGCTCCGGCTGACCGATACTAGGGGCTTTTGTTGGATCCTCTCCAGTATGTCAACATCTCCCACATAAGGCGGGGGAGCAGCTCCCAAAACTAAACACAGTATTGCAGATGCAGCCTCACAAGTGCCAGGCAGAGAGGAATAACCAGATCCCTGGACCTGCTGGCTACTTACTGGCTACTTACTAATGCAATCCTATGACTGGTTAGCTTTATTACTGCAGAGGAGCACTGCTGACACAGGTCCAACTTGTTTTCCACCAGAATCCCAAGGCCTTTTCTGCAGGGCTGCACCCTAGCAGTCAATCCCCAGTCTGCACTGATGCATGGAGTTGTTTTGTCCCAGGATGAAAATATAAAGAGGATTTATTATTTCATAGAATTAGAACAAATGTATGAGGTAAATTAGACCAAATTTATCACATGATTAAAAAGCGTCAAACCCTGAGTTCTCTTGTGCTTAATCTGTCTGCTAATACAACTATGGAGCAATGGTGGCACATGGGAGCCCAGTTTCACACCTGAGAAATCTCAGTTTTCTGCAAAAAGTTCTTAGAGCTGTACAAGGTCTGATGTTGGTCACAGACATAAGCAAAGGGGCTGTAACTCTCAGCACAATTCACCCTTTTCCTAGCAAAAGGGCCTGCAGGCTTGAAAGAGAATCTTGTAGGCCACTGGAATGAATCCCACTTCCATCCATTCCCCCAGGACCTCAAAGGAGAAGCAGGCACCGTGCCTAGAAGGGATGAGCTTTGTGTGTGCATGGTGTGTTTTTAAATCAGCATTTTAATCCTCCTTCTGACTTCACAGGTAGGCAAACTAGTAAGGGTTATTCTTAGCATACACTGAGGTATGACATAGCTCCAGCTCTCTTAATAAGCTTATTTGTTACTGTTCTAAATTAAAGAGTCTGTCCTTTTTTATTTCCTAAGTATATCTCATGCTACCTCTGGTTCAACTAAATGAAAAATAGTACATTTCTAGTTCTTAAAGAAATAAATAAATTTTATTTTGAAAACCTACCAGTTATTCTATTTCAATTTCCTTCCAGCTTTCTGGGCTTTTTTGGGGGGGGATTTTTTTTGTCCCCTCAGTCCCTCTTCTATTTTCCAGAAACCATCTGCTTTTCTTCAGAATGCTAATATGCACCTGCCTATCTTATAAATTTAGTGGCAAGAACTAAGCAAAGAAATACAGAAATACAAAAATCTCTGAGCTGGGAATAGTCTAGAGTTGCCCACTGGAACTGCTTGGCACAGACCTGTGTTCAGGTTTTTGCCAGTCTCTGGAGGTTCAATGCCCTTCTCCTGATTTCTCAGGCTCTCTTTGTGGAGATACTTAGCTGAACAGTGAGCAATTTTTGAAAAGCAGATGACACAGTTGTTTGCTGTCATTTTCACATTTATAGCTAAGTTAAAGGCGTGGCCTGTTTTTTTTTTCATCAGCCTAAGAGCAATTCAAGCCTTTGGCTTGAGCATTGTTCAAACCATCAGCTTGGACAGTGCACTCTGCCCCTGCGTGGAGGTGGCAAGCAGCATTGATTTGGACTGAGTCTTTAACCTTCACTCTGTCTCTTCTGCCTCTCTCCCAGAGCTGTCTTGAGTGAGCAAGGTGACACGTTCTGTGGTCACAAAAGGAATCCAGTGATGCTAATGTATGGCCTAAACACCTAACAGGCTGCTTTACTGAAATACTCCTGTGGAGAGACAGGTGATCACACAGAATGATTCTTCCTACTGCTGGCCAGCATGCCAAGAAAAAGCCAGTGCTGGTTCATGGGTAATGCACATGCATTTGGTCATTCCATTACCTCTCCCTTCCTGGTATACTGGGACAAGCAAAGGACTCAGAGGGCTCTATAGATCTCATGACAACTACAAAGCACATCTAGAAGCTTCTGGGAATGTAAAGAAATTTTCAGACAAAGGCCTTTCTTTCAGCTTTGTAAAAATGTTTGCAGCCATCATCATATTAAAGAAAAAAATAGCCTTTAAAAGCCACTCCTGTAGAACAAAACAGGTCCCATGCAGGACCTGTTTCTCATTCTTTCAATTTTTCTTCCTTTATGTACAAATAAGAGTATTGAGAACAGGTTTGTACTTAACAAAAGGATAAACCCTGCTAATCTACTGATCTGTCTGCTAGCATTGTGCTTATCACAGCACTGTTTGTTGGCTGGGGCAGACGTGGTCCTAATGTGCACAGCTGTGCAGCGAACACCATACCATGTCATGTGAGAGTGTGGGCAGGACCTGCCAGTTTGGGGAGGTTGGACACAGTGACAGTTCCAAGTCACAGACTGCTGCGTTTGTGACTGGCTTGTCCACATCCATCTCTGAGAACAGAAAATGCCATGCTGAAGAACGTGCAAGCTAAAGCCAGTGATGGCAGGTAGCCATGGAGATGGGGAAAAGAAACAATAAGATGATTTTTGTCAGCTTGGCAGTGATGGAAGATCACCATCTGATGGGGCATTAGCACACAAAACACTAGAGAGCTATGACTGGCACAAAGGACCCTGAATGTGAACGGGAGGATGACCAGTCAGCAGACACATGGGTTACAGCCAGCAGTGATGACAAGGTATAAAACATAGGAGAAGGATGACAGAAAGACAAATGGAACACAACGCATAAGAACCATCGACGCAGATGCATACACGGGAGGGGAAAGGAATGACATGGACGGAAGGAGCGTCTGGGGCACAGGAACAGCAGGCCACCGAGTGCTGAACTGGAACGGGAGGAGGCAGGCGCCTCGGGAGGGGTGGTGATGGCACTTGTGCCTGAAGACAAAAACCAGCCAGAGCCACTGGCTGTCACTTGTACACGACCGCCTGGCTGAACACCACCACCGGGCAAAGTCTGGCTCCTACAGACAGCAAACATCCGGGCGTCTTAAAACGAAAAATCTGAAGGAGTTAATGTGCTCCACAGCATTTTTGCTTTTGAAGCGGTCCCGTTTTTTTCACTCGGACGATGACGAGCAGCTCAGCAACGCCCTGTGCCAGGCAACGCAGCCACAGCATCCCCTCCTTTTGCATCCGAGGACCCTGCTCACCTGGGAGGGCTCCGGAACACAGGGACCCGGAGCGGTACTTGGGGGCAAGAGCCCAAACCCCGGCGTCTCAGCGAGGAGACGCCTGGGGCTGGCAGACAGCGCGCCAGGGCAGGGGGTCTCCCGGGACAGCCAGAGGGCTCGGCCCCGGCCCCGCTCCCGGCCCCGCTCCGGGATGGGGCTGCTGGCCCCGGTGGGGCGGCCCCGAACACCGTGGCCCGGCCCAGCTTTCGGCGGAGCCGGCTCCGGCCCTCAGGCCGCCGCCGCCGCCGCCGCCGCCCCCGCCGCTCGGGCCCTGCGGCGCGCGGGGGAGGGCGGGTCCCGCCCGCCGCCGTCCCCGCCGCGGCGCGGCAGCGCCCCCTGCCGCCGCGCCGGGCCGCAGGCACGGCTGCCGCTGGCGGGCTCCCGCGCCCTGGCGGCGGCCCCGCCCCGAGCGCTGCCCGCCGGGAGGCCCCGCCGCCGCCGTGCGGCCGAGGGGCTTCGGGGGGCGGCGGACGGGCAGAGCGGGCCGGGCGATCCCGCGCCGCGGCCTGCGGGGATTAGCAGATGCAGCCCCCTCCCCACATGGAGCAGAGCCCCTCCGCACACACTGCATGGAGCAGATCCGCCCCCCCCCGGCATGGAGCAGATGCCCTCCTTTTCCCTCCCTTCCACAAACACAACACATCCCACAGGGCGCACACACGGACGAAGGCAGTGTAGGGTGCCCATCCCCACCCATTCCTCCCACTCGTGGCAGATCCCCCTCCACACCCGCTGTCTGGAGGAGACACTCTCCCTGTCCCCACAGCGTTATGCCATGGACTGCAAAGGCAGAAGAACAGAGCAGTTCAAGTCACAGGTATTGTTACAGCCTTACATAGAGACCTTCTCTGTATTTTTTCCTACTTAGCTGTTAGCTTCTCTCAAGCATGAAAGTTGAAACCATGGAGGATGACCGAGGAGTGTGTTCCCATTACTCTGGCAACACTTTTTCCTGCATAGGACATATCCTGGACTTTGGGAACCGCTGCTGTACCTGCTACATCCATTCACAAAGGCTTACTGTCAGTCTCATGATGAATTGATAGTCCTTACAGTCACCAGAGCATCGCCCAGGTTTATTTTTATTTCCCACAGCTTCTACTTAGAGTTGGCTAAATATGACCAGGTCAAAGATTAGTTACATGCACACCTTGTTACATGAAGCAAGTAATGAATATCTCTGTTGGATGCAGAGAAGTCTATATTGTAAGGGAGCCTGCCACAGGTCTGGTCAGGGACCTCATTCCTCTGATTTCTAAATATAAAAAAAGGAAGATAATGTAGAGGTTATCAGAGCAACTGAATTATTTGTGGGGTTGCTTCAGGTCTGTGGCTATTACAAATATTCTGCCATATTACTGGCAAAGAACCCGTGCCTCCCAATTCTGCTGAAAGACATGGATTCTTAGACTAGATCATGTCTGGTCTGTCTTTTGGTAGGCATCAAAAGGACTTTCAAAACCCCCTGCTTTTGAATAAGTGCCAATTTCTGGCCTTCTTTTATGAGGACACTCCAGTGCAAGAGTGGGAGGAATACAGCTGTGGCTGCCAGGTCTTTGGGCAGAGATCTCTATGCAGAGATCCATTCCTCTGCATAGGAATGGTCCTTCTCTGCAGCCCTCTAACTCACCTGTCCTCCAGTATCACGACTTTTGGCTCGTAACTTGTTAACCTGACATTCAGCAATATCAGCTCGTTCTTCAGCCTCTTCCAGCTCGTGCTGGGTCTTGCGGCATCGTGAGAGATTAGTGTTTGCCTGTTCTTCCTGAAAGTCATGCAAGTGCCATTAGTGACATGGACACAAACTGACATTGCCTTCTTACCATTAACCGAACAACCTATGGCTGCGCCACAGTAACATCACCTACTACTTAGCCTCACAGCTACATCCCTGCATTGCCAACACTCTATCTAGTACTGTCAACAACATGAGCACTCAGCTGGTGACAGAACAATAAGTCCTGCTCAGTTCCAGCAGGGAAAATTGGCTAGTGTGGCTCCAGAAGTGCAACAACTCCTGGATAATTACAGCTGTGCCTGCTGTGTTGTGAGCTGTAAGTCTTTATGAGGTAAGGAATATTCAAAGGCAGTGGCCATAGCTGCCCTATCAAATGGAGTATTCACTTATTTTAATGAACTTGGGAGCCCAGACCTTTTGGAATTCTCCACCCAGGGCCCACAAAAATTTAAAGAGTTGTGCACTCACAGCTTCCTCAGCCTGTTTCTTGTATGCTTTCACTTTTAACTGCAGCTTGTCCACCAGGTCCTGGAGCCGGAGAATATTTTTCTTATCCTCTTCAGACTGTGGGAAGTGAAAATCAAGTCAGCCTTGGAAGATGGACTGAGGTGATGCACGTAAGAGGGCAGAAGATTTGAAATACCTGGTAAGTGAGCTCCTTCAGCCTTCGTTCATACTTGCGAGCACCTTTCAGTGACTCTATTCCTCGTTTCTGCTCAGCATCAAGCTCATTTTCTAACTCATTAATCTGAAACACAGTATCATGGTGAAGACAGCAAGCTGCCAAAAATGGCTGCTGATCCTGCTCTAGGATACTGGGAACCAGGGTTCTGCAGACTAAGGCTGCAGAGAAAGTGGCAGTGCAGGGCATCTTCCTGCAGCTGCTTCTTGGGGCTAGACTAGCTAAAAACTACTCACTGTGCTATATTAGTAGTGACATAGCATGTGAATCCGTAGTTATTTATGGACAGAACTTAGCTGTGCATACCTGGGGCATTTATAATCAAAATCAGGCTTAAAGCTGTCAGAGAAGAGGAAATTGAAACAGGGAAGGGAGGGTTCTGTCAATGATCACCAGGTAAATGGGGAAAATCTTGTTCATTTGTATCTTCAAATCCAGCTCATCCTCATGAATAGTCCCAGTGTATATAAGTCAAACCTGGATACCAATGTGTTTATTTCTGTGTCGATATTTCCTTTCAAAGCCAAGAACACCTAATTCCCAGTCAGTTGTGCTGTATTTTGGAACAGGAACAGTTGAAGAGCGCAATAAGTGGGTCAGGCAAATGGTCCATCTAGCTCAATGCTTTGCTTCTGGGAGTGGCAGTGACATATACCATTTAGGGACAGCATGGAAACCTGGCTGCTATATTATCCCCTCACACTTGTCCAGCTTCCACAGTCATTAGATTAGAGGTGTAAGGTGGCATATCTATGCCTGTTCCTTTAAGTATGTTTACAAACCTGATGATTTCTGATCCCTCTTTGAACTTTCTACCAGCTGCCTCTACAGCCTCCCACAGCAGCAAGTTCCAGAATTTCACTGCCCACTCCATAAAGTACTTCCTTTTAATTCTTTTAAACTGATCTCCAGGTGAAGATGTCCTGATCTGTATCATGTGTCCTTACTTCTCATATTATGCATTTTGATGAATAACCATTCAGAATACATCTTGGGCACTGCTGTCATGATTCTGTAAACTCTGATTACATCCCCCTCAGCCATCTCCTCTCCAAACAGAAGAGTCCTAGCCTTGTTTGTCTCACCTCATAAGGTTCCACCCACTCAGTTGCCATTCCCTGGATGCTTCTCTAACTGTCAGGTCCTTCCTGAGTTGCAGAGACCAGAACTGCACATGGTACATTTAATATAGTGGCAAGTGATGCTATCTGTCTTGTGCTCAGTGCCTTTCCTAATGAAGCCCAAAATTTTTTCTCTCTTCTGTTTTTGTTTCTACTGCACATTGAACAGTTTCTGAGGCCTGTCATGGATGAGACTGAGATCTCCTGGCTGAGCTGTAATTGCCAGTTCCAAATTCAATCCCAAGTAAGCATGTTTTAAATTATTTTTCCCTAGATAAGTTAGCATGTATGTCTACCCTGAGGTTCATCTGCCACCATTTTTGCCCACTCAGTGTTATGAGGTCATTCTCAAATTCCTCACCCACAGTGCAATATTTGACTACTCAGTGTAACTCTCATCACACCTGCTGGAGATACCTGGGGTTGTCCCTGTTGTAACCTTCCCAAGAGGTTCCAGCAACCAAGGCCCCTCTCAGGAACATGACCTTAGCCTACCCTAGTCTTCACCATACCCTCGCCTCTAATTTCTGGAGTTGCTTCTTTCCACCCTTCAGTGCCAGCTGCTCGGCTTCATCCAGACGGTGCTGCAGGTCCTTCACCGTCTGTTCCAGATTCCTCTTCATCCTCTCCAGGTGGGCGCTGGTGTCCTGCTCCTTCTTCAGCTCTTCTGCCATCATGGCTGCCTGGTTGTAGTGCATAGTTATGTTATGAACATGCCTCCCCATCCCTGGCCGTTCTGTGTTCTCCCTAGGAGCAATGCCCAGCTTCACATCGGTGTATGGCTCTCCACATGCTCAGTCAGTGCCCATGGCTGTGCTAAGGGTCTGTCATATAAAGAGGATCACTGTTTCTCAGTATCTGTATTTCTAAAACTACTCTGCCTTGGGGAACGGGCAGGGTTGATGACAAGAAAAAAATAATTAAATCATGCAAATGACTCAGTACCAAAGTTTCATTTTTTAGGAGTCAGTGGAAATTAGGGGCATCTTGAAGTATTACCAGCTAGCACTCTGCATCTCTGGGTTCCCAAATGATTTTGAATATCTGTCCATTTGTTGCCTAAATTTGCCGAGGAGTCAGACACCTAAGCGGTTTTTGCTGATGAGATGACCCTGAGTATCTGAAACTAGAATGAAAAGCTTGTGCCTGCAGAGATCTTCAGGACCCAGGATGGATAGCTGTCACCAACGTGACAGGGCAGAGAGGGCGGAGGGGAACCTGCATCACTGCTGCTGTTGGGCAACCAGAACCAGACACAGCACTTCAGGCCCAGGTGCACCATGACTTGATGCAATAGTGTAACCACTTTCTGTTTCATTTTCATATACCTTTCCTAGATAGTCCTAAGATTTGTTTCTTCTGGTGCTGTGGAACTGTAGCCTTGTTTAAATGAAACATTTCTATTCTCTCTTTTTATTTCTTACATGTCTAGCATTTGTAAAGAAGCACATAAAATTTTAGTCTTAATTTCTGTTTTTCTGTGCTGTGTCTAAACAGGACTTGGTTCAGACTACTCTTTTCCTATTACAATGTTGCCAACAGTTGTTTTATCTTGTCTATTATGTTTATCCTGGAAGCCAAAGTGAATGTGGGTATCAGGAAGGGGAGACAGAATGCCTCTTCAATACAGACTGCTACCAGAACATGAGTAGAGGACCTAGACTGAAGGGGTCTCCCATGGCAAGCAATAGGGCAGAGGCTGTGTGAGGCCCATGTGGAAGGGATTGTGTGTCACTGATATTTTCTGTTGAAGAACTGGTTCTCCTCCACCTGATTGCTGCCTTTCTAAAGTGTAAAAGTAACTGCAGTAGTATAAAATGGAAAAGAGGCAAGTAAGAAGACTCACATCTGTGATAGCTTTCTTTGCTTTCTCCTCTGCATTTCTGGCTTCCTGAATGCTGTCTTCGACCTCATTCTGTAAGTGAGTAATGTCCACTTCCAGTCTCTTCTTCATGTTGAGGAGGCTTGTGTTCTGTTGGGACAGTCCGAAGACAGGTCATTCCCACCCCATATCATGCCACTCCCACATGCCTATTGTAAAAGAGATATCAAATACCTGAGAATGAAGAAGCTGCACTCGCTCACTGGCATCCATCAGCTCCTGCTCAGAAACTTTCCGGGCTCGCTCTGTCTGCTCCATAGCAGCTCGCATCTCCTCCATTTCTGTTGTCATCAGATTGTTCCTACGCTCTACCATAGCAAGCTGCTCCTTCAGGTCATCACTCTCTCTCAAAGCATCATCCAAATGGAGCTGGGAATCCTTTGAAGGTGAAAGCACCATAAGACTCAGAGGCAAGCAGAGTGAGTGGCAAAGACCTGTAGGACAGTAGCACTTGTGGTTCCTACCTTGAGTTGCCCTTGCACGGCTTTGAGGTGCTTCTGTGTCTCTGCTACCTGACAGTTGGCATGGCTCAACTGTATTTCCATGTCATTCAGATCTCCCTCCATCTTCTTTTTCAGCCTCAGAGCATCATTTCTGCTTCTGATCTCAGCATCCAGTGTGGTCTGCATAGACTCTAATATCCTCTGGTGATTCCTCTTAAGCTGGTGAATTTCCTCATCTTTCTCTGCACTCCTTCTATCAACATCTGACTTCACCTGGTTCAGCTCCAGCTGAACACGTAAGATTTTTCCCTCTTCATGCTCTAAAGAGCCCTGGCAGGGTTGAAATAATATCATTTGTCTCTGTAGTGGCCATTACTGGGAAATGCCCCTGCAGAATTTTGACATTTTGCAGCCAGTAATGCAGATATATTTGCCTTACTGTGGACCTTTAGAAAAGGCCTAGCACTGAAAAAGCTGACTGCTATTCCCATACATAAGGCATTATACCTCAGCTGGCTATTAATCAGTAATTTAGGAATAAGACTCCTTAGGAAAATGCCTCCAATACCACAAGGTCTGGGCACTGAGGGCTATGTTGACACTGCAGAGATAACAAATGATAAACCAATGATAAACAAATGACACTGCAGAGATAACAAAAAACATGTGAAAACATAAGATAAAACAGCCAATCCTCATGCTCAGAAGCAGCTTGCCTTCTCTTGCATCTCCATGCTGAATTCTGCTTAGGGGCTCTGCACTTAGTCCCACCCCAGTGACTGTGTGGGCATGTTCCCCTCCCATACAGCCTTTTTCCTCTGATACTCATATCATCTAGCTTCAGATGTCTAGGAGTTAAAAGCCTGAGTCTTTACAACCAGTGGACAGAAATAAACACATCCAGAGAATGGAACAGTTGATGTAGCCCTAGCATCCCTTTTAAGAACAGACCCTCCAGAGATGCCTATTTTTCCTTTTTGATTCTAGAGTGAACCTATGGTGACTAATTCAGGATTAGACTGGTGATATTTAGATGCATAAATTAGAGCAGATGGATTTGCATGGCCACTATAAGTCTTGCTTCTACTGACTGCCCATCTAGTGAGATCTAAAGATTAGAGATGTGTCAGTTGTTTTTCACTTCTTTTTCTGCCTAAGGGGAGTTACAGAGAAAACAAGGTGAGGCTCTTCTTGGTGGTGGACAGCAGAAAGACAAAAGGCAACATTCAAAAGTTGATACAAGGGAAATCCTGACTGCATATAAGGATAAAAATGTTTTCCCATGAGAATGATGCCACACGGGAAAAGGTTGTCTAGCAATACTATGAAATCTCCATCCTTGGAAATTATAAAGACCAATTAGACAAGGCTTTGAGCAACATAATGTAACTTTAAAGTCAGCCCTGCTTTGAGCAGGAGGTTGGACTAAAGACCTCCAGAGATCCTTTCCAACCTAAGTTAATTCTGTGTCTCCGTGTTTGAGCTATTCCCTAGGTAGACCATGAAATGCTCTCAAAGACATTTTGTGGAGAATCAGATATGGTCATACAGAAGTAATAAAAACTTTTCCAAGAGACAGTCAGGGCAGACAGGGAACAAAAGGCAGAACCCAGACAAGAGGGAACTGAAGGAGCTGCAATCTGGCATGGATTAGGAAAAATGTAAGATTTAAAGTTATGAAGAGCTGAGGGATAGCCAAAGATAGTAAGAAAGACTGAGAATATAATCTCCAAATTTTCTCCATTCATGATCTCTGTAAAAACAAACCCCCTTATTGAGGATACTTGCCTCTGCTTCTTCTAATGCTGCTTGAAGGTCACACTTTTCTTGCTCAATTTGCTTCTTTGCTTTCTCCAGTCCATGTTTAGCTTTTCCGGATTCAGCAATCTGTTCAGTCAGATCAGAAATTTCCTCTGCAACACAGAAAACACATACTCAACTCAGATAATGTTGTCAATGGCACCTGCAATTGCTGTTTGGCAATAGGAATGACGGAAGAGATAATGGTCTAATGTGATGCAGCAGTGAGGAGAAATAATAGGTCTTGTCTCATGTGCAGTCTTTATTTCTGATTACCTGATATTTCCAGTTCAGTGTGCAATCTGAAAATGAGAGGGACCAACTGGTGTGAGTTCAGAGAATAGTGTCAAATTCCTCTGGATAGTGAAATTACAGCTCCAGAGACAGTCCTGTTTGATTGCTCTCTTTATCCTCAGATAATCCCCAGGGATCATTCAGCTCACAAAAAGGAACTGAGTTGTGTTTCCTTTATACAGTTAGTTTGCTTATTAAATGCCAATCCCTTATGCCACAGCTGCATGGTTCTCTACAAGGACATAGACAACAGCCGTTCAGATTTTCTCTAATGGCAGTGACTGAAGTAATCTGAAAAAATGAGTATCTGGTTTCATCATAATTTCTGTCCATTCAATTAATTTGGTCCCTGTCCATGAATGGAATTGTAATGGTGTGAAGGAGGCAGAATACCATGAGGAAATAAGATAATGTAATGAGCTGTAGACATGTGCTTACAGGTGACTTTGAGATCAGCTGAACAGGAAAGAAAGTCACCTAACCTGAGCTTTGTAGGAAAATCATAAAGAACAAAACTCTGGGAAGAGGCAGAGCTCTGGTAGCCCAGAAACATGGAAGCATTTTAGGACTTATGGTGGATCCCAGCTGATAGAGATCTGAACTTACGCTGGAGGTTCTTGTTCTCCCGTCTGATAGTCTCAGCCTGGTCAAGCATTTCTTCATAGGCATTCTTCATGCGGAAGATCTCAGTGCTAAGAGAGCGAGACTCCTTCTGGGCAGCTTCCAGCTCAGCCTGACTCTCCTGGTACTTCTGCTTCCATTCAGACAGGACCTGGAGTGACAGGAGCATAAGAATGACCCATTCTGCAACACTCCTGTCTTTGCATGTTTACGGACAAGAACCCAAGAGGCATGGCCTGTCTTATAATCTTTTGCTTTGGACTGTTCTCTGCCTGTGACAATCGATTCACTGTGATACATACTCTGGCTGTTTTTGTGGAAGCTACTTAAATTATCCTCTTCAGTCAGCACTAGTGCATTCCCCAAGCTCTCAGGCAGGAGTTTGGCTTGACACCAGCCTGGACACAATGTGGTTAGTCTGAATGAGGCTGTGTGACCCTTTTTATTATTGTGGGAGCCAGTGGTCTTGCCCTCAGCCCACCAAGAAAGATCATGTTCTACTGATTGTCTCCTGAGTTTGACACCACAGCCCTGCAGGCCATCTTTTTTAGCACATTCACCAAATCCAGTCACAAAAGGCTGGGACAAGGCACAGGGCTGTGCAACATCACTTGGTCAAACAGTGTTGATTCTTTTAAATGTTATTAAAGGCAGTGAAGGCTGGAACTGTGTAAAGGAGTCTGAGGCTCTGCCTAACCTGAATCAAGGCTGGCAGACTAGCATCAGGTGAAAGTCAGGGCTTGTTAGCTTGAATGTGAATACTTGCTCAGTCTGCTTGATCAAAGACTAGATATGGGTTCTCCCAATCTCCCTTGCAAAGACTTCATGCTTTTTAAAACTATCGGAAAGCTACTTTACTGTTTGCTGTGGTCATTTTGGGTTACTCACACTGATACATTATCATTACTATATGTCCCATTATATGCTCCTTACCATAGCTTTGCTTTGGATAAAATGTAATTTATCTTACTGTGAGTGCAGAACTTTCATAATTTCAGAATTTGGCCTGGCCTATAAAATGTCTAATGATGTTCAGATCTGGCAGGCTCTGTGAATGAACCTTGTCAAAATTCTTCTGCTTTTTATCAAATGCTGCACAGGCTGCGTTCGACCTCTCCATGTCACTCATGAGGTCATCCACTTCCCCCTGCAGCCTCTGCTTTGTCTTCTCCAGTGAAGCACACTTTGAGTTGACAGCCTCAATCTGCTCCTCTGACTCCTGCAGGCGCTGAGCAAGCTTCTTTCTGCAGGATGAGACAATCAGCACTGAGAGAAAGAAAATTCTGACATTCTCAGAAGATGGACAAGAAGGGAGTTTAGCATGGGAGAGATGGGCAGAGAGGGCAACATGGAAAGCTATGATGGTGTGAACAGAGGGCATCGATAGGAGCTTGGGATGACACAGCACGCTGGAGTCATGCATAGGCTGGGAGAATACTTACCCAAAGGGTAGACTACACCAATGTGGAGAGGAACCAGGAACACATTTTCAATATTGGCAGTGTAAAGAATGTGATTTTTCAACTGTTATGATTAACTCTATAGATGATGCACTGGAATTCTCCTTTCTGTAGACACTCCCAAGCCTCTACTTGTCCACCTTTAAGCCTCTACTCACTCCCCTTTTTACTCCTAACACATTACAAAGCACACTGCTCTGCATATTCCCACTACAAGCATATTCTGGTTTCCTCCAGTTCCTTTTCACATTTATACTTAAATATCCTTCTACTTGCTCCATACCATCCCTCCACGTACTTGGCCTCCTCCAGCTCCTCCGTGCGCTGAATAGCGTCCGTCTCGTATTTGGTTCTCCATTGGGCCACTTCAGTGTTGGCCTTGGACAGGGCACGCTGCAGCTCACTCTTGGCTTCCTGCTCCTCCTCATATTGTTCCCGGAGCAAGTCACAGTCGTGGCGAGCAGACTGCAAGGCGTGGGCCAGGGCGTTCTTGGCCTTGGTAGTTAAAATTATACAAATTGTCAAAACATTAACAATTTGTGACTGGATTTTTTTCTGTATTTTTACAAAAACTTCACATCTCACTGCCTATGTGTAACAGTTTCTAGAGTAACAGAAGGGGCAAAGCAAATAACATTAGGGGCTCTGTGTTTCAGACTTGATGTTGTTAAACAAGACCAGGCGCTCGTCCATCTTGTCTGGGATGCTGCCTCTCAAACATATCTGCACCAAGTGGTTCAGACAAAGACACAAGAAATCCAGCAACAGACAAGGTGGGAATTATCTCTCAAGAAGTTTCCCCGTAAGCTTTTCAGGTAGAGTTTATGTTTATCTGAAGGTGGAAAAAACTTTAAACTGTTTTGTCATATCTAACCCTAGGTACGCCTGCACTCTTCTCTTTCCTTTTTTTGGCTGCTACTGTTTCTTTGCCTCAGGGGTTTCCTGTAACAGAAAGGTATGCACACAGAGCTATTTTCATTCACATCTCTCATGTTTTTGAACTTCAGAAAGCATGGTGAGAAGCACTTAAACTGTCTTCCTTATTTCATTTCTAATGTCTCTTCTCTGTGTTATACTCCAAGGCAAAGCTCCAAAGTTTCACTGCTCTGATGTCTCCACCTTTCTCTGAGGAGAAATCTCATTTATTGTTTTACCTCATGGATTTATTTTACAATTTGTTGGTCTGAATTAAAACAAGTCACCTTATTTTCTTCCTCTAGTTGCCTCTTCAGCTCTTCAGTCTGCTGAGTGAAAGCATGTTTGCCTCGAGTCAACTGAGAAATCAGGGACTCCTTCTCCTCTAGTTGCCGAGTAAGTTCACCTATTGAGAAAACATTTATTTTTTTAGACAGACATACGAAATGTAAAACATATGAATGAGAAGAGCTAGCCATATGGAAAGTGATTACAAGATATAATGTGGTAAAATGAAGAGAAAGTATCAATTTCATTCCCACCAGTAGGAAAAAGCTATCAAAGAGAAATGTTGTGCTGACATCAAAGGAAAGGGGATGAACTGACCACAAATTCACACATTCAATTTGATTGACAGTGCCTCTTTTGGTTTGATTTTATGGTTCCTTGGGTGAAATTTCTATGACTGCCACCAGGAGGAAATTCTACCATCGGAGTTTTGTTCAGATCACCCAGTGATGAATATATTACAAAATACACAGGCATTCAGACAGCATATTTAAATACTTGGCACAGGACTATTACATTTCATCTGGGGACACACCATTCTCAGTCTGTAGACGTGTTTTCTGCATGTTCAGATCATTGATTAGTCGCAAATGTTCATCATCTTTGGTTCTGACTTCACTGAACTGGTCTTCGAGAGCTCGGCACATCTTTTCCAGATTGCTCTGTTAAGAGATAGAAAGCATATCCTTCAGCTCATCTAATTGTTCAGAAGAACAATGGTAGTGATGAGAAATGTTTCTTCCTGTGCAGCAACCTTGGCTTTGGAGACAGACTCCATGTTACTGGCCAAGTCATCAATCTCCATCTTCAGCTCACTCTTCTCCTTCTCCAGCTTCTGCTTCACTCGCTGCAGGTTGTCAATCTGCTCCCCAAGCTCAGCTGTGCTGTCCGCGTGCTTCTTCCGCAGGGCGGCAGCTGTGGCTTCGTGCTGCAACGTGGCCTCTTCGAGGTCACGGCGCATCTTCTGAAATTCTGCTTCACGCTTCTTGTTCATCTCAATCTGAGCTGTGGTAGCCCCTCCTGCTTCTTCCAGGCGCTCGCTGATCTCCTCTAGCTCCCTGGAAAGGTCAACTCGCTGCTTTTCAGTCTTTGCACGGATTGCACGTTCAGCCTCCATTTCTTCCTCCAATTCCTCTATTCGAGCCTGTGAAAGTTAATTGGTTAAATGAGGACTTGTGAATAGACAGATCTGAAATTATCACTAAGGAATAAAGAGCGAACATTCACATCCCTTTATATCAGCATAAAGCGTGATGCACCACTAGAAATTTCACTGAATTTTGTCCTATGACATGCAATATTCAGTTTTGGAACAACAGTGAATGTAAAATCTGGTATTTCATTTTATGTTATAGCTCAGAATGGATTTATTATGTTATGAAGGATCAGGTATTGCACTTTTGTGAAGAAATAGGGGATGTGTCACTGGAAAATGTAAAGGTATGCAAGTTTCTTAGTAATTTTCCAAAGGTCAGGCCAAAACAAAGCAGTGTTCCTTCTCCATCAGCAAACAAGATGGAAGGAACCTTGAGATGAACGACCATGGGATAATAGCACTGAAGAGACCTGTCTTTCTGGCCTTGCATTTAGAAGGTGATCTCTGTCCTGATCATGACAGATTATGCCACATTTTATTGTTTTCTTAGAAAAGTAATTCTCAGTGGCTTCACTACTGTTGTAACTCAGTATCTGATCCATTTTCAAAGCCTGCCACAAGCTTGACTTAAGAAATTTCTTACATTGTTATATATGATTAGAGGCCAGAGTTTTTGTAAAAGTGCCCTGAGTTGGGAACAGCACCCAGAGTCCATGTTCATTGTTTTATTCATGTGTAGAAAAATATTTTTGTAGAACAGTCTAAGAATAAATATCAATTAATTCTAAGGAACTTGTGCTTGTCTACTAAAAATATCAGTAACTCTTAGACTTTACCTGAAGCTCCTTAATTTTCTTTTGCAGCTGAGAACTTTGAGCCTGCTCATCTTCAGTTTTACTTTGCAACTGGCTAATTTCAAAATCCTTTCTGTTAAAGAATGAGAATGCAAATTCAATACAGTTAAGATAAAATCTGAATTTTAGAATTCAGAGCAAAAAAAGTCAGTACAATACTTCTTTAGCCTGTCATCCATCTGTTGCTTATCATTTTCCAGATCCATGATAGAATCCTGAGACATTTTCAGATCTCCCTCCAGTTTCCTCTTAGCTCTCTCAAGGTCCATTCGCAGTTTCTTCTCTTGTTCCAGAGATCCTTCAAGCTAAAACACATAAAACATACTTTGAAAGTAACTATTCCTGATTTAAAAATCTAACTAGGATTGGAAATTGATGAACAGAGAAAACAATCAGATCCTGTATGTACTTCTCATCTCCACCTGTGCTACACTCTTGCTGCAAGATCAGAGCTGCCATTATGGTTTGGTTTGAGATACTAAGCTGTCCACAGCTTGGCTGTGCACAGTTGGAATGCAAGTTCTTGAAAAATACAGAAATGAAAATTTTCCAGTGGCTGCAGTTCCTAGCATATAGACTGCCAAGCATTGACAAATTCCCAGTGTTCATAACTTCCTGGAGTATAGCCACACTGCATAGTAAGAGACCACAGATAACTCAGCAGCAGACTTCAAACTGCCACAGATATACTGCTCCAGCTAATTGGTTAAAATGGGGCACAAAAGTCTACAGTGCTGAAATACCCAGTGATGAACATAGTTTAAATAGGCAGGAAAAGATGAAAGATGTACTGGATTCCACAATACCCTGACAACTGGCAGTGATTTATTAGCTGAAATTATTAGAGCTGGCTTGGCTGTGCTTATACTCCCAGCTACAGATTTCTAGTCTCTTCTAATCCATCAGAGCATCCACCTACACAATCCAAAAACTTTTTCTTACATCGTCTACTTGCTGCTCCAGTTTGGTCTTGGTTTTGGTGAGTGTGCTGACTTTGTCTTCCTCAACTTGCAAGTCATCCAGTGTCTGCTGGTGGGCTTCCTGGAGGGCCTTTTTCTCCTTAGTGAGTTTAGAAATATTTTCATCCAAAGCTGCCATCTCTTCAGTAAGATTCTTAACCTGTTAGACAGCCAGCATCCATACTATTAGTGGGTGCCTTGAGAAATGACAGACTGAGAACACAGTGAGTGCACCCTTGCAAAATCTTGCATGGATGTAGTCAAAATGCTCTCCACAGAAGGTCTGTGTCATTCATGATGAGGGTAGCAACAAGTGTCATGCCTGACAGTCACACCTCTCTGGTCCTGCAATGGTAGGAATTCTTGCTTTAGTTGTTTTTGACTGCCAGCCCTATCCTGCTGAATTCTGTAGTGGAACATGAGCTAGATCTTCACTTGCCTCTTGCAAGCTTTTCCCACTAGGATTTACAAAAGGTTTCTGAGTTGCTTTTGCTTAAAAAATGTATTATTTCCTGCATGTGATATGTTTGCTAGGTGAACAGCTGTAAATTCTCAGCAAATGAGGTTCTTTGTGCCAAGCATAGCCAAAGATATGTTAAGTTTTCCATAAAAGTGAAAGGAATATGATAATATGACAAAGAACCTTATGCCCTTGGATCAGGTGTTCATGAATTTAGGGCAGGACCTTCTAACTGGGCTGCTAGCTTTACCTTGGAAACTTATTCCTTGTACTTCAATGTAGCATTGCACATCAACAACCTTATCTCAGACGCATCAGGCACTGTGCATTAGCCTGCTTCCTGTTTGTCTCATTTGGATGGGAAAGCCTGACAGCAGGAATAAGGAAAGTCCACTCTGCTAAGTGCTTTAGCTATATGGTCCTGATATCTGATAAGACACTCCCTCATCCTAATACCTGGCATGAGCTAGATTTCCTCTAAGCATTAGTGCAGGAATGTCCAATGTATCAGTAATTGCAAAATTAGGATCCAGTATTTTCTCAGTGATGGCATTGAAGGGAACCTCAAGGTTGTAATTACATCTCTGCTAATATTGTTTCCATAGCAGGACTGAACACTGTCACCACAGATGTGGGCTTTTGAATTCTAACATATATATCTCAATTCTGTCTCTTCACATAGATTGTTGAGATGTACGTGAAGAGACCTGTGCTTTTACTGGGAGATAAATGAGTTAATGACCACCTGATACAGACCCTCCTTGCTACACTGACAGTCTGAACCTTAGAAGTCAGGAAGAACTCCTATCATATCATCAAGTCAATGGAAGGAAATGATGTCCATCCTAGCTGAGACCTGGGCTTCTTAAGTATAAAAGAATCATAAGAAAACATTTGACATCTGCAAAATCAGTTCTCCTCAATGCATGTGAGAAAGGACCAGCATAGCCGTTCTGTGCTGAGCTACTCACAAGCATACTAGTCCTCCATTAGCCACAGGAGGCACAAATACACTGGTTCCTTATGACTGCAAATAGCCAAATATGGAAATTCTCATCAAGCACCATAACAACTTCTTAACTCTTTTTGAACTGTCACAGAAAATATATTTTTCCTAAGAGCAAGTTGTAATTTTAACAGAAAATTTTCTGTCACAGGTGATTAAGTGGCAATACATCTCTCCTATGCCTTGGGCACGTATCACTTCCATTCAGAGCACTTAGGAATGACCGCAACTTTCTACAAAACTGAAAACTGTCTGGGAAAACTATCTGGGGAAGAATAATTCCCTGATTCCTCTGTCACCTTATTCTCTGTTGCATGCTTCTCCTTTTCCACTTTGGCCAGAGTCAGTTCAAGATCATCAATATCTTTCTTCAGCTCAGAGCACTCATCCTCAAGTTTCCTCTTCTTTGCTGTCAGTTCAGCATTTGTCTCCTCTTCATCCTCCATTCTTTCACTTAGTTCTTTAATTTTAGCTTCCAGCTGGATTTTACTTTTGATGAGTCCTTCACATCTCTCTTCAGCATCAGCTAGATTTTCACTTTCCTGTCAGAACACATTGAAGACACGTTATATTTATCATAAAAAAGACAAAAGGCAACATCTGTTGTTCAAGCGCCATGTCCAGGAAATTGATTACACAAGTCAGGGCAGAATTTCCTATGCAAATCACAGTAACACACACGATTCAATCATGAGGAAATTGTCCTGCTCAGTTATGGCTAGGAAAGTGGGCCATAATCCTATGGTAGAGACACTTCCTTTCAGCTGGTTAGATGGTTTGACTACAATACCATGCAACAGAGTCACACGGTTCAGTCATAACAAGGAGCCTGCAAGGAATCAGTGAGGTAAATAGGTGGGTAGCAAACTGGGTTTCAAGGAAGCATGATCTTAGATGTGTATTTGTAAAATATATAGCATTTCAAAGTCATCTTTCATAGAGTGTTGGATGGTTCTATCTTTAATAAGCTCCTCCAACTCTAATGACACAGGTCAGACTGTCTCCCCACAAACTTCTCCCACTTTATTCACATGAGGCTAACCTTGCTCCCATCATTCTCTAACCTCTCTGTCAGCCAAGACAGGGTCAAGCTTGACCTAAACTGTAGCCTGCAACTTTTACTATAACTAACATTTTGAGACACATGATTAACAGATAACATTTTGTCTAAATTAATGCTTCTGTGAGGTATTCTACACAGAATACCAGAAAAGGTATCTGTTGCCTCCCAGAAGAGTTATGGCTGAAAGCCATAACTGCAGTAACAGAAGATGGTATGTTTAATTCTCTCTCAGATTCTGACTGAAACCGATAGTGCACTGAAAATCATGGCTAGTGAGTGTGTATCTTCTGAGGACAAACTTGGAGAAGATGGTGCTTGAAGAATATTTCAAGCAGGGTTGATAGAAATTCCTCCAGGAAAATGGGACTTAGCAAGAAGACAGGAAGGACTCCTCCAATACTGAAACGCTGAGAAAATGGGAGTTGAGAAAGAGTCAGACAACACACTTGAGGGCAATGATCATACCTTAGAAGTTCTTTTATGTTCTAAAATCTGAACTCTGAGTGTTTTGAAAGGCATCCTAACTTGGAAGTTAGTTAACGTAGTTAAACCTGGGCTTCTTGGTTTTTTTTGGCTTACCATCCATGAAGAGGTTAAAGTGAAGTCCCATATGGTTGTAAACTAGGTGGGTTCTGGAGAACAGAGCATTAAATACCAAGAAGGGTGCAAAGAAATTCAGAAAACTGAGGTTAAGTTGAAGTTGGGAAAAAGGATTCAGGTAATGAATCTGATCTTCAGCATGCAGTTACAGACTCAGTGCTTGAAACAATACAGGATTCTTGTTGAAACCAAAATGGTTCGAAAGTACGTGGAAACAAGTGACAGGTCCACTTGTACCAGACTGCCCTTGGCCATGTAGTATCTTACTACCTTTTAAAACCTGACAGTATTCATGTATTGTGCAATTTCAGTCTCTGCTCAGCAGTATTCCAGAGAAAAGCATCAGTCTTTGTTCCACAGTTTCAGTCCTGTGTCTAACAGAAAAGCACCCCTGCTCTAGCTCCTTATTATAATGGTCAGCAGATGTGGACACAGCCTGTATTTCATCCAGAATCAGATACCATTGGTAGGAGCACATTGTATATACTGTGGAACATCTGATTCTTCCACTGGTGATTGCTTAATAGTGAAGTGGGTTTACATGTGAGCTTAGTCAGAATTTCTTGTATGCCTGCTGGTGGTAATGTTTTATATGTGCTTTGTACTCACTTTGCTTAGGTGTAAATCACAAGACTGGATACAAAGCAGTGGAAAATCTGGCCCTATTACATGTCTGTTTGTAAAGGTCAATGGAAAAGAGAAGGGAAAGAGCAGCAGAATAAGAGGAAGTGGGGTGAATCTGAAAATGGAGGTTACTCACAGATTGAACCTGAAGCTGCAAGTCATTTTTCTCTTGCAACAGGGTCACCATTTTCTCCTCCAGCTCCTTCCTCTTTGCCTCAGACTTTGCAAGCTCTTCCTTGGTCTTCTCAAACTCCTCCTTCATGTTGGCTATCTCCTTCTCAGATTCTGCACTCTTCAGCAAGGGCTTCATCTTGAAGTACAGCTTCATCCAGGGCCAGTGCTTGACATTCATGAATGCTCTAACATTGTACTGGATGATATAAATGGATTCTCTGAAAACACATGAAAACACAGTTTATGAGGCTGGTGAGACATGGGTTGGAAACAGACTCTGATTATTTGCCATACAGCAGCAGTGTTTTCCTCAAGGAACGTCTACATGAGACTTTTTCCTCACCTCCCTTGCTTTTATTGGTCATTTCTAGGCCCTTGATTGCAGAATGGCTGGTTCAGTAGCATGAACAATAACTGTGTCTGAATATAAGAGGGAGAAATACTCCAAAACAGACAAACTTCTCTGGCATGTTGCCTGGGAATCTCTGACACTTCCCTCAGTCTCAAAGAAAGTGCAAGTGCTCAGGTGAATACCAGAGTGAAAACTGACCTCCTTGAAGTGTTGCTGCTGAGATTACAAATCTGAGAGTTACTGTCAGTTGTGGAAACAGCAGCTTGATGCTTTTTGGGTCACTCAAACTAGCAAATACCATATTAGAAATTATTAAGACAGAAGCTGAAAACAAAAATGAAATCTTTTTATGGTATTGAATGTAAAAGGATGTTGTTGGTGCCCATAGTTGAAGGGGTGTTTAGATAATTCCTTGCAGAGAAATCCAGGGAGAGTTATGGAAGACTTAGAAACTATCCCTGGCTCAGAAAGCCCCTGAGCTAAATATATACTGCAGAGTATTACAAATAAAAGCAGCTGGTTGGCAGAGCATCCTATACATTTATGCAATCCTTGCTCCCCCTAAACCCTTCACTTGTCAACAACATTTGAGAAAGTTTGCTTAGCTCGCCCAGTCCTGCCACTCCTACACTCTAAATTTTGTATGATTCATCCCATCTCAAAGGGAGAGAGCTGAAATGAGAAGGGTATATGGGATTGTTGAAAGTATGGAGTATCTTCTCTGTACAAGCTAGAATTGTTCATTTTAGATGATGTAGTCACAGAAGAAAATTAAAGAGAAGGAGAGCAAAGAGTGATTATATGCCATTCCTTACAAGACTAGTGTGATCCAATGAAGTTATCAGACAACATGTCCAAACCAGACAAACCTTAGCACTTGTTCAGTTGGCTATCTCCATCACAGGCTTCTTTAAAAGTTGAAAATGGTAAGTGCATTCCTGGAGAAAAGGTTCACTGTTAAATACTAAATATCATGGTGCAGCTGCATGGTCCAATTGCTAAATAGCCATTGCCAGAATTTGGGAAGCTGTAACAAGGAAACTATTAGTTTGTACTTGCTCTGTTTCCCCTAGTCTTTCTAAGGGTCTTTCCTGAGGACAGTTTTTTGCCTGAGACAGAGTACTGCATTGCTGGACTTTTGGTCTGACAGTATGATTGTTAGTATTTTCTTATATTACCTTCTTTCATTCATCTTTTTAAATTCAGTTCTCATGAGGTACCCTCTGCACATAGCTTGTGTATGAGTGATGAGACTCACAAGCTTCTCATCTCTCATCTCTTCTAGGAGTCCCAGGAGACCTGCCTTGAAGAACACCTAGAACATAAAAGAGGGTCAGATGGTTTGAGGCTTAGGCAGGTACACAACCATTGGCAGCTGATGCAGGGTAGTACAAGGCGGTTTTGGAAAAATGCCTGCAGAGTAAAGTTTTAACAGCTAGAGAAATTTTGTGTCAGTAATCATATCCTCAGTGTTCCTGATTCATGACAAGTCACTCTATGTATGACCTGATCACATTATTGCAGTGTTATTTGATGCCTGCTCCAGTGTAGGCTAGGGAAGATCTAGCTCATCAGTAGTTATTAAAACAAAGAGTTAGCTTTTAACTTAGTACTATATCCTACTCTGTCTTTTCACTGTACTCTACCCTTCTATGTCAGGCTCAAGATTTGCTCTGTAAACTGACCTAGAGATGACTTGAGAAGCATACATGGTGATGTGTGTTCAGTAGTGTAGGTGACTGGAGTTTTGTCCAGAAATAGTACTGTCTTGGTTGTGCTGATCAGACAATCAGTGTCCCACCTAACACTACTTTGGATATGGAAGATAGACTTGTGTGTGTGCTTAAATCCCCTGAAAAGTCTGACTGTCCAAACTTGTCTGAGGTTGTCTAACATGCACTGATATAAATGAGTTCAACTGGCAGGAGAAAGGGGCAGCACTAGTTCTAGCTGCAGCCACACTGTGTCACTCTGGTAATGTGCTGTTCCCAGGGCTGAGTGCTACCCCTCACACTTATCCCCAGAACCAGACAAGTTTTCTGTACTCCTTCTTGATAGTGGTGTTCTTAATTTCTAATCATCCTGAAGGCTGATTTCATACGTGAGAAATACTTTCAACAAACAAAATTTTTTGTCATTGATTATACCCACTCTTCTACAAGGGCTTTACCTTGGTGTGGCCAAATCTGTATTGGTTGTGGTCAACATCAATGGAGGAAAGAAGCTTTTCTGAAGCCTTTTTGCTGTCAATGAATTGGCCTTCTGGAATGGCTGAGGCATTAAGAATCTTGTACCTGTGGTAAGACAGGTTACAAGGACTGGTTGCAAACAGGGTGAGGAGAATAGGATCCATCATATATCATAAAATATATGGAAGCTGAGCTATCTGAAAGTGGCTGAATATGCCATCTGAAATCTAGACAGTCTTGGCTGAACAGAATGTGATGACAAGGGGACATGTCTACTCTTCAGAGTAATCTGTTGGCTGTGTAACAACACAGTATGTTGTTACATACAGAATTAATGTGCATACTTAAGAGTGTCTGCAGGTCCAGGAATTAGGAAGAACATAGTGACAACACGTCAGCATCTACTCTTGTTTCATTAATCAGAGGAATGCTACTCAAATTAAAGTTGAGGATTAATTAAAACTACTAACAAAAATCAGCTATATTCCAAAGGGAATACAGGTCTTGCACAGCTCACAGTCTCTGCAAGTTGTACCACTGAATCCTTGAGTTTGGACTAAAAATGGCATGGTATTATTCTGTAAATGCTAACAGCAGTCTTAGCATTTTGCAGGGTAACTTAATGATTAAGGTAATCCTGTGTCATGGACAGGATCACCTAATCCTTCTAAAGGAGTTTCTTCAGATACATCAATGAGGATCTGTGACTGTACACTGGAGCACTTCTTATTCTCAAGTCTGCCTTGAAAGAGAATATGTAAAATCAAGACAGTGATAATGGTGCAGTGAATTTATTCTCTATTTTAGGCTTCCATTGTAGTTCCTCCTGAACTTCAGCACATTTCCTTTGAACTATAAAGCACTTTGTGTTCTGGACCATGGCCATTATGGATAGATTCCTTCACCTGTCACATCAAATTATGATTTGACAACTGAGACCAGCTAATGCCTTACTGAACATCAGGTTGCAGGGCATTTTCAGAGATGTCTTGGGTCCTTTTCACACCAGTTCCGCATGGAAGATGCTACTGTTACATTTATTTATAACAGCAGCCAGTTCCGATTCAGCACTTTATAGCAACTGAGCTCACATGAATCAGTTTAATTGTCTCTGTTTTAATGATGAGGAAAACAAGGCACAGGATGCAGGCCAGTGACAGAGCACTGGCAGAGCCTTGGGTTTTTGAATGCTTAGTCAGTGCACTGTAAGGAGGCTGTGATGATGTGTATTGGGTTTGTATCTATGCTCTGGGAGACCTGCAAAGAGCAGTCTATAATGCCACAATTCATTACACTACAAGCATTTTGCTTCTCTTTGAATCATCAGGCATTGACTACAGTTTAGAAATGATACTAGTTCTGGTTAATCAAGAAATCTCTGGTCTGATTAAAGAGGGAAAGACTGGAGTGACCTAAGACAGTACTAATGACTTGGTTCCCTCAAAAGCCACTAATCTAGTCTGATTCAGGGGGTGTCTCTCCACGGTGTCACCAGACTTGTCACTAGAGTTGTGGGTTTACTGAACAAGGCCTTATCTTAACAGACAGTAATAACTGAAGACCTACCGTTGCTTAAAGTCTGCATACAGGATTCTGCTTGGAAACCCCTTCCTGCAAATTCGGATGCCTTCTAGAACTCCATTGCACCGCAGCTGATGCATCACCAAATAATGGTCCATTTCACCTTAAACAAAATACATCCATCATGATTCTCCTTTTCTTCCAAAGAATGTCCATATGTATTAGCATTCAGAATGACCTCCCTTTTTTGGATAAAATTCAACCAGTTCTTGATTAAAGATGCAGGAAGTGAAGACAGAACATTCCTTCAATTCATACAAGTTGAAGAGAGCTGTTTCAGTGAGCTGAGCTTTTACTAAGAATGCTAGGGCTGGCACTGCTTGTGAATCACTGATGGCCAAAAGGGATAAGGCCACATTACTCAAAAATGGCAAAAGGGTGCTTTAGGACACAAGCTGAAAAATCTTCAACAGCATCAGCATCCTCACTGGATGTAGGTAGAGGTGGCACAATGTAGAGTGTAGTACCATCTAGACAATCAGCTCTACACATTATGTAAGATTTTACCTTGAATCTGCCATGCAAGCATTGACTATACTCAAACTTGGTTAGATTTGATAGCTAAATAGATTCCAACACAGGAGTAGATAAGGAGGTTGCTTAAAGCTCTCAGTCTGCTTGTAGAGGACAGTTGATTGAAATTGGAAGAATTATCTTTCTCCTCCTAAAATATCTGTTGGATAATAATCAACTGTATTTCTAAGTCTTATGTCCAAGTATTACAAACAAAATACAACTGGCAGAATAAAACCTCCTTGGAACCACTTCTTCATGCAGAAATTTCCACCAGCTGTTAGAGACATTAATTAGTATAGAATGGCCCATACCCTTAACTGTATCTTTTCAGTGTAATCAATAAAGTTGTACCCAAAGGAATTGTTAGAAAAGTTGAGCATAAGCAGCCTAAAACCAGATAAAAATCAGAAGATGTCCAGTTTCTCTTCCTTCACTTCACCATCCTTAATTTTGCTCACACAGTGCTACTTTTCTTTTTCTTAGAAGGCAAAAGTCAAGATTCCCTCTGAGTCACCTCTGTCAAAACAACCAACTGAACATTAAAATAACAGCCATATCTGGCAAAACCATTCATTCAGATATGCTTTTCTATTTTAGTAGGTTTCCTTAATTCCCCCTTTATAACTTCTCAACTGTCAAGACCCCAGTGGGATTCCTCTTTCTTCACTTTAGGATATGAAGTGTTGGACACTTCCATTTGGGCTTCATTTATAGTCAGTGGAGTGAAACAGTTTATTCTAGAATGTGATTCATCTCATCCTAAGATAGATGTATAAAAGGGGCCAGATGAGTCATACCTTAAAATGCCAGCTTCTCTCCACTGAATATAAAAGGAATTTAGATGAATAGCTGAAATGTGAATTTCATACATATGTGTGTTGCTTAAATCCTGCTTGTGGTCTTCAGGGTTACACAGAGACACATAAACAAGAAAGGTAAGAAACCTTCTGAAATTGGTCTTTTGTTTCCTGAGCAGATTAAACAGATACTAACTCCTGTTTCCTGGTATTCCTATTACATCCACTACATTCTACCAGTATTAACCTTATCATTCTACCAGTATCAGACCTCATAATGATTGGACTCCTAAACACCCCCCAGGCAAGTCTCTCCCCAAGTACTTTAATTTAAGGGCCACATGAAAATACTCCCAAACTTGACTGTTCTTGGAGACTAAATCCTTTGTAAGAGTTTAATATTCAATGAAATAAAGGGAAAAAAGTAACTGCATATCAAAATGCTTTCCAAGAGCTAGCAGCACCCAGCAGCTTGTACATGGAATTCTACAAATGATACATGATTTCTTTGACAGTCCTCCAGCTCAGTGAATCAGATCCTAAGACTGAATATTTAGAAACTGGTAAATGGTCTTGGGCTGAACCCAACAGTTCTGAATGACACAGTGGTCCTTAAATCTAGGCATTTGTTAGGGATTTGCTAACGCTATTACTCACAAGAGACAATTTCATCAGCTGTTATCAATCCCATCTTTATCATCTTCAGCTCTGTACACACATTAAGCAAAGATGGGTAAGTGTTGTGGACCATGTAATGCTCAAAATTTTACAGGCATGGTGAGCAATACAAGAAGGTTTACTTGGGCACTGTCCCACAGGCCAACCCCCACAAGAACTTCACATGCAAAGGGAGCTGTTCTGAAAGAAATTGGTGTGGAAGCTAAGCAGGCCAATTCCCATCAGTCCTCTGTCTTCAGAGTATAATGATGGACTTACCAGGTGTCTTGGTCTCATTAGGAATCAGGCAACGCACGAAGTGAGGATGAGTACTTCTCAGGTTAGTCATCAACTTGTTTAGATTTTCCTGTGATAGAAAAAACCATGGGTTTCAGCTTTGAGCTACAAAGCTTTTGCATTCTTATTCAAATGTCAAGGAGTTATAGAATCACAGAATGGCTTGGATTGGAAGCGGCCTTTGAAGATCATTAAGTCCAACACCCCTGCCATGGGCAGGGATGTCTTTCACTAGATCAGGTTGCTCCAAGCTCCGTCCAACCTGACCTTGAACACTTCCAATGATGGGGCAGGCCACAACATCTCTGGGCAACTTGTTCCAGCATCTCACCACCCTCACTGTAAAAAAATTTCTTCCTTATGTCCAGTATAAACCTACCCTCTTTCACTTTAAAACCGTTGCCTCTTTTCCTGTCCCTATAGGCCCTGGTAAAAAGTCTTTCTCCATCTTTCTGATAAGCCCCCTTTGTATAATGAAAGGCTGCAGTAAGGTGTCCCCAGAGCCTTTTCTTTTCCAGGCTGAACAACCCCACCTCTCTCAGCCTTTCTTCATAGGAGAGGTGTTCCAGCCCTTGGATCATTTTTGTGGAAGCATGGCTCATTTAAAAGGAAATTCACATACCCTGAACACAGCAGACACCGTCTGGAAAGAGCCCCCCTTCTTCTTAGCACCTTTCTTGCCACCACCACTATCACCTTGGAAGAAGTAGATAGGAGGTAAACGGTTAGAGTAAGCAGTGTGTTTTGTAGGCCTCATCTTCCTTTCTTTGGTCATGGGCCAAAAAAAGAATTAATTTTTAATTGTAAATACTGCCCCACTGTTGCATGACAGTTTTAGTGAACTGCTGCTAGCTGGTTGTTGATCAGTGTATGGTATGTTTGGTCTCAGATGCATGATTTAGGTTGCATCATAATGTATATGGCTTTGGTGATATGGAACACTATGTCTTGACATAAGTTTCATAACAGTGTACTCTCTGCTAGTAGTCACATTGCTTTTACTTATAGATATAGCCCCATTTTTAATTTATTTTTTTTAATTAGGTGGAAGGCCACAAGAATGTGGTTCAGCAGTGGACATTTGTTTATCAGTGCAGTGAAGTCTTCTTTAGAAAAATCTCCTAATCCAATCTTCTGAGTTATGGCAGCCCCAAGGCAGGAAGCAAGTTATAGTCTCAGGAATACAAGTGCAAGCAGCTCAGTGCCTTTTCATATTTGCTGCACTGTTGAAGCCAATTAAATTGAGACTTAAATGGAGTCTTTGTGCTCTGAACTTCACACTGTATCCAAAATTTTGTCCCCTCAACCTTTTCTTCTTGCCTTCCTTATATTGATGATACTTGCAAGGACCACAGCTGACTCATCCCCAGTGTTTCCTAGGAGCTTGCTCAGACATGTTGTTATGTCAGTCAGACTGAACTGCAAGAAAGTCCCGACGCAGTACTCTCTTGTGCCTCGAACCCCACAGTGTATATGCCTGATGGCTGAGTTGACTACTACTGTATGCTGCCTCTTCTTTTTGCCTGGCATCCAGGCTGCCAGAATATTGGGTTTTTTTGTAGAAATCTGTGTGGCCATTTTTGGTAAGGCAGACCTATTGACTGTCCAATTTGATGGTTTTCAGCCACAAAAAAGGGCAAAAGATTGGCCTGCTCTCTGATGCCCTTACAGGACTTCTAAATTATATTCTCTGTCTCTCTTCTTTTCCCTTGCAACTCCAGGACTGCTCAGATGGATATGAAATAGTTCCATGGTCTCTTAGTTCTTACAGTTCACCTCAAGAAACAAAACTGTCTCCAAAGACTATAAGGTGCTTGCACTTTGCATGTATATTTGGCACCTGTCTAGAGGATGAGTAAACGTGCACATGATTCACAACACAGTAAGTCAGGAAACATACACCTCCTGCCACTTTGTTTTGGACTTGCTGAGTTTTACTTATCTGGACCACATGAATGTGGTATTTTCAGCAGTTCTGCGTGTTGGTACCTTAGTTGTGGCATATCTGGGTGCACACAAGAACAAGGTCACATTAGGGGACGATAGAGAGTCTAGAGTATACCACAGAGAGGAGAAGCAGAAGTAGACTTTAGTTGTTTCTTGCCTTATTGATCATTACTGAAAAAGCACTTACTTGTTTCTGCACCAGCATAGTTAGAGAAAAGGAAGGACAGCAGCTTCAAGGATGATTTCTGGTACAGCCCCACAACAGTTTCATTCAAGGGATCCTTGTTCTTGTCAAGCCAGCCAGAGATGTTGTAGTCCACCGTGCCAGCATAGTGCACCAGGGAGAAGTGGGCCTCAGCCTTGCCTTTGACAGGCTTGGGCTTCTGGAAGTTGTTGGACTTGCCCAGATGTTGGTCATAGAGCTTGTTCTTGAAAGAGGTGTCGGTTGCCTTGGGGAACATGCACTCCTCTTCCAGGATGGAGAAGATGCCCATGGGCTGGGAGAAATATGAATACATGAAGAAAGTAGGTGGTGGGGAGAGGAAAAGTAAATAAAATGTCACATTGCATATGATTTGTGGCTTGTTTCAGTGACTGTAATTTGTACTGCACAAGTTCTTAATACAACACTAGTTACTATAATAATCAGGCAAACTATAATAAGTCTGTGTTGCTCAAGCTACTACCCGTAAACATGGGAACTCAACAATACTGTTTACATGCATCTTTGAAAGGCTATATATACTTATATATACATATTATAATGAACTGTTTCAATCGTCTTTACCCTACATCATTAGGAAGTAGGTGTCAGTGTCCTGTTTGCGGGACTGATGCTGTTGTCTACGTCTGTTACAAGCCACCAGGTTGCAACTGTCAACATAAACTTAATTTGATGGCTCCTCATGAATGTGCATAGATAACTAATATCTAACAACTCCTGTTCTGTCTCCAGTGAATGTGCATGATCAATCACATTTTCCTCACCTTATATGGAGTGTAAGTGGCAATAATCTGGCACTTTAGACTACCGACAGACTTTTAATTTGTCTCAGAATTGTATTTAAAATTGGAAGTATTATAGTACAGAGATGTAGGCACATTCTCAGCAACATCAGAGCTTTCATCTGATCTACATTAGGTATCTTCTGATAGTGCAGATAAGCACATGTCCTCTGATTTTGTATGAACTTTTTTTTTTTTTTTAATTAATAAGATGCTATTAGATGCTTACATCTGAATTCAACTACATAGCTGCCAGAGCTAGAATCAGGGATCCTCTAGAGCAGCAGCAACCACAGGAGGTGGATGTTGGGCAGGAATGCCATGTTTTGAATGAAGATTTTGCTTTCTAAGTGTGGCTGCTGCATGAGATCTCTGGGGTTAGCATTCATCTTGCCTAACTATAGGTGTCTGTAAACAGAATCTAGATCTGAGTTAGCTATCCAGATTGCTCTTCTGTGATGGAAGCATTATAAAGACATTTATAGAATCACTAACAGAACATACTTTATAAGGAGATGATTTGCATCCTAGAAGTGTCGTTTGCTTTCCTGTCATTACAAGAGACTACAGCTTTAGGTCAGCATAGGTGTTCTGATTCCTCTGGCTCTAATACTCTATTGCATAGATATGGAACACAAAACGTGTTACATACAGTGTAATTTACTGTTACTGAACAGTAAGTGTGGATTTTGGGTGTTAAATATAGCAATAGGCAACAGGCGCTAGCTGTGAATGGTAGTGCTGCCTGTAGATGCTGCTATGTGGTGGGATGTGTGGGTGGTTAGCAAGAAACACGAGGCTCGTGTGCAAAGGCCTAACCCATGGGTATGAATATCAAGCAGTGAACATGCATGTGGGATGGCTGAATCCATCACTGGGCACTGGGCATGAATGATAGAGTTGGGAGCAGATACCTGTATGCTCCTGAGAAGGAAGATGTTTGGGTATGTGCATATTGGATTTGCACGTCATGTGTAAGTGCTGTGCACAACCACTGGACACTGGCTTGTTATGTAGCAGTGAAGGATTAATTCCCATTAAGATCCCCAGTGCAGTAGCAGCAGGCAGCAACAGAGGGGCCAGAAAGTGGTGTGTTGCTAGAACTAGGAACTTAATTCTGTCTGTTACTGCAAGGAGTAAGACTTGAGGTTCACCTTACTGTTAAAGACAGTCTTGTTAAAGGCACCAAATTAACATCGTGTACCCCCTCTCCCTTCCACCCCAGCCATGTTGCTCAGGAAATCATTGTTTGTGCAGAGGGAGCCTGTCATTCCAAAAGCATTGGTTTTATACACTGCCTCTTACGTGAGAGCGTCATTCAACAGTAATGTGTCAATTTATTAAGAATGACTGGACTAAAATAAATAACCATGAAAGAAATGTGCTCTCCTAAAATGAAAAGATTTCCTCTACCTTCTCAATGAGCTCAATGCAGGCAGCCAAGTCCATCCCAAAGTCAATGAACTCCCATTCAATTCCTTCTTTCTTGTACTCTTCCTGCTCCAGCACGAACATGTGGTGGTTGAAGAACTGTTGCAGTTTCTCATTGGTGAAGTTGATGCACAGCTGCTCCAAGCTGTTGAACTGCAAATTCAAAATATAAAAAAATGCCAGTTAGTTTGGAAAAGTCATCAATGGGCAAGCATACCTACTGTAACTCACATCAAAAATTTCAAAGCCAGCAATGTCCAGGACACCAATGAAATGCTGTCTGGGCTGCTTTGTATCCAGCTGTTGATTGATTCGAATAACCATCCATAGGAACATCTTCTCATAGACTGATTTAGCCAATGCACCCACTGAATTGTATACCTGTAAGAAACATGGCCATGGCAGTAATGAAAATTGAGTTAGCTTTAAACTTGAAAGAACTGTCTGAACAAAATGAAAAGCTGATCAGCTGTATAGGTACCTGTTGGACATTTTGTCCTTTAGTTACATATTCATTCCCAACTTTCACTCTGGGATAGCATAAAGCCTTGAGCAAATCAGCAGAATTCAGACCCATCAGGTAGCCAGCTTTGTCAGCCACTAGGATCAGAGACAACAGATGAGTTCAAAAGAGAGAAGGAATGGTGTCCTGGTCCTCTAGGATGTTTCTGTTACAAGGAGCCTATTTTCAGTGCTACTCAAATGCACATATTGTCAAGGGAAGCTCCTCTCCAGTCCCATGGAAAATGTTTTTCCCCCAACAAAGGCAGAGCTCAGCTACAGCACACTCGTGTTCCACACCTGGAGGGCTGGAGGAATGCTTCATCTTTATGTCTTTCTGTTTCCTTGCAGAGCACAAATTAAATCGCTGATTTTGTGGAAGTTGCAACAGACTTAAACAATTTAGTTTCTGGAAGGGAAAATCATTCTCAAAGTGTTGGGCACTTTATGGGACAGGGTTTCTAGCTTGTCTCCTGGTGCAATTCACCAGCAAACTCTGCTGTCAACATTACCTTCTGTGCTGTCCGGCTCCGCCTGCTCCTCCCGCTGCTTCTGCTTGAACTTCATGTTCCCGTAATGCATGACGGCCCCCGTCAGCTTGTACATCCCCACCTTCTCATCTGGGCTGAAGCCCAGGATGTCCACAGCGTTCTACAGAGGCAACAGGCAAGTCGAGGAAGGTGAGAGAAACACAAGGTGCTGTTAAGAGGCATGTGCACTGCGATGGGAAGGTGGGGTGTCTCCCCCTGTCTCCCCGCCTCCTTGCCCGCACTGAGCGCATGCAGCACCGGGCCGGCCCTGTGGCCGCTGCGGGCAGCAGAGCCCAGCGGTTGATGGCCCTGGGGCCAGCTGTGCGTCCCTGGCTGCAGCCAGTCTGACTGTGAGGCCACCCCGTGGGTGCTCCACTGAACTCACATCCGTCGCCAGCAGCTCCTCGCTGTCGTCAATACTGGCAACAGTGACTTCTCCTTGGCTCACGTAGGGGAAATCGTAGGGGTTGGTGGAGATAAGAAGGAGATCTGCAGGTATACAGGGCACCTTTCATGGCACCAGGGCAGGTCACAGTGGAAAGAGAAAGCACTGACTGAGCCAAACCCAGCACTGCTGGCACTCACCAATGAGCTCTGGCTTCTTGTTGGACATTATCTGGTAAAAAATATGATAGCTCCTTTCACTGGCCAGCTGGAAAGTCACTCTGGATTTCTCCAGAAGATCTAACCAAAAGAGACATGCTGTTAGTCTCCTGGTAAACTTGAGATCATAAATGCACAGATTCTGCGTGCACTGACTTGCTTCAACTCACAGGTTTCAATATCTGCAGAGGCCAGCTTGCCAGTTGTTCCAAAGTGAATCCGGATGAATTTTCCCTATCAAGCAGTTAAGGTCAACCCACAGGTTATAGTGATCAATGAATGAGACATGTATTAGATGTCTGCATTCCAACAAATTGGAAATGAACTCACAAAGCGTGAGGAGTTGTCGTTCCTCACAGTCTTGGCATTGCCAAAGGCCTCCAGCAATGGGTTGGCCTGGATGATCTGATCCTCCAGAGTTCCCTAGTTACAGGAGAAAAAGCTTCATATCAAACTTCATTGCTGGTTAATAACAAATATTGCAAAGGAAATATTACAAACAGATCGTTTTTACACTTCATACGTGATTTTAACCTAGAATTTAGCACAGTTTTTAAGCACTCATCACCCATCACTCTTTAATATTGCCATTGGTTTCAAAGGGAAGAGTGCTGAAAGACAGAACTGTATTTTGTTTCGTTCTTGTACCTGCTATCATATATTGGGTATCACATACAAAGTCACTACAGTGGAGCTCAGGGAGTTTGAAATCTGTATGGGAGAGGTGCTTCCACATTCCCATTCACAAAGGCCATGACAGCTAAAGAAAATGTGAAAATTCTGAGACTTTTTCTGGAGGTTACTCAAGCCCAGGACACGCACACAGAGGTACAGCCTTTAATGGGAAACACCTAGCAAGGGTGAATATAAAGTTTTGCAATTGCATTCAAACAACCAGCAGCCTTTCAGAGTGCAGAAATACATCTCCAGACATGATTTGAAAAGAAGAATGGGACATGGACAAAGCCTGAGACTCAAATACCAAACTTAAAAAAAACAGAACAGAAACTCTTTGAGGTTTTTTGCTGCATGACTGCAGAAGGAATGATCAACATGTAAAGTTTTGATATAGTATTGTATCACTCTTGTTAACTGCAAAAATAGGGGAGGAAAGAAGCTTGTGTGACATTAATGTCTCTCCTTTTGTGTGCAATATGGTCCAGGAAGCAGAGTCACCATGTGCTTTTTTGGAGTGATAGAGCAAAGCTTTTCTCAAAGCTTTTAGCAAAATCATGATTGATCCCTATGTAGTCAGGGCATGAAAGTGTTGCCAGGGATAATTTCCAAAACAGAAATGGAAAACAAAGAATAAGGAAAAAAAAAAAGAGTTTTTATCCAGGAGAAAGATGAGCAGCACAGCTCAAGTTGCTGCATCTTTGTACGTGGTGTTTGCTCAGTGCAGCCTTTAACATCTTGCAATGGACAGGGAGTGCCATTCCCAACACTGTCTGCAGATGGCACAAGGGGTTTAAATTAGTTTTTATTAGTCCACCATGAAGACGGACCCTATAAAATTAAGGCAACACAGTAGCATATGAAGCTCTATATAATTTTTTTTAAAAACAAAAAATCCCAAACCCATAGAGTAATGCCCTATCGCATGTATGTTTCAGCTTTCTAAATGGAATTCCTCATTTAAGAGAAGAGAAGAGAAGAGAAGAGAAGAGAAGAGAAGAGAAGAGAAGAGATGTATGTGTCAGTGCAACTGACTACACCAACACCAAATCTCTTTTTAGTGCACAGCTGTGATGAGGGAACTCACAAGAGAGCATCGTTTATGGAGAACAGCATGGAAGAAGACATGGCAAGTCTTTACACAAATTCATTTAGGAGTCTCATCTACAGGCTGGGTGACAAAGTGCTGAAGGCTGACAATACTCTGGAGAAATGCAGTTACATGTTTCCCTTATTCATATACTCTTGCCTGGCATCTGATTTCAGCCCGCATCTGAAATAGGATGCTGGCCTAGACAGGACAATAACCTGAGTGGTTTAGTTAATGTTTTTATGAAGAGGCACATATTACTGTTACAGAGATTGTGAATACTAAAAAATAGAGTATTCCGTGAATAAACTGAGAAGATGGCAGAACAGGTTGTTGCCCATCTGAAAGCCAGGTGATTTTCCTTATATCAGTCATGGTCAGTACATCTCTCAGCTGTCTCAAAGTGTTTTCTGAGATCAGTCCTGGCATAATGAGCAGCTGGTGAAAGCTGAGCCCAGGAGATTCTGAAATGGTGCTGATGGAAAGACTGCTTGTGTTGAACTTGCCTTGGCCATAACAACCCATCAATCAGAGACACCTGCCTCTGAGTGCGAAAAGAATATTCAGCCTTGGAATCTCCTTAGGTTCCGCTGTGCCCTTGGGTACTCAAATAACGTGCTGACACGTGTCACCCACTTTGATGCACATACCATCTTACAGACTGTGGTGACACATACTTGTGCCACAAAGATGTTTGTTGTTCTGTGCTAGGGAATGAAGCCCACGCCTTGCAAATGCACCAGTGGGCTCAGATTGCAGCAGCTGGGCTGCTCAGCAGAAAGGGGCATCAGGGCATGTGCTTTCTTCCCTGGAAGGATCCTTTCTGAGGTTACTTTCTGACTATCAGGCAAGTGGTCTCAGCTGTCCTAAATCTGCCCCTTTTCTTATGCTTCCTTTCAGGGCTGTTACGTTGACCACAGGCAGGAGAACAAGCCAGTGGAAACTACTACCTGATGCAACTGAAATTACTCTTAACTTCAGCACAACCACTCTGGAGTCCAGAGTTCCTGCACTTCCCCTGTCAATAGGAATGAACCAAGGAATAGGAATGGCACAATCATGTGCCGGTGGGAACCGAGTGCTCTCTTTACACTTGCAGCCACTCAGGTGCTGTGGGTATGGCTGATCTCATAGGATAGTAATGGATAGATACATAGACAGTCAGCACAGACAAAACTGCTGTCTTATATTATCTTCCTCTCCCTGGTGAAGACTACCCCTGTGTAAATGGCAACTGGAGAGAAACTGAAGCTTGGGCCTTTCCTATGATCAGAAAATGTTTCTTTAAGTAGAGTTCCACTAGTGTTCAGAGGGGTGAAGGCCAGGTAGCAGGGGGAAATGAGCGTAGGTGTACTTAGACTGTGCATCCTAACTGTCTCCCCAGTTGTGCTACACTTTCTGCCTTTTGATAGTCCTGCAACTCAAAAGTATTCATTAATAGTTTCTGGTCTGCAGGCACATTCTTGGGCAAACACTAGAAGGGGGAGCCAATGACATACCTGCATTTTGCCAGGCTGTTGGTCTTTCTTCTTCTCACCAGTAACTGCAATTGTTGCAAAATACTGGATGACACGCTTTGTATTCACAGTCTTCCCGGCACCGGATTCTCCACTGTTGAAATGAAAATATTAATTGTTACAGGAAACAGGAAACATTTTTACTTCTCTGTCAGCTTTGTTACACATACCAAAATATACTCACGTGATAAGGATTGACTGGTTGTTACGATCTGAAAACAAAGTCACAGAAAGAGCTGTTCAAATGAGATGTGGAGGGCTTCTGTTCCTCAGACATAACTAACTGACTTGAAGGGAAAGAACTATGTTGTAACTGTATTTATCACTTTGTAACCAGATAAGGTAAATTCTGCATTAGTCTGCATGTGGATTTTTTTTGTGCGTAGAGGGATGGAGCAGCCCAAAGTCTAAGTCCAAGCAGTGGTTCTTTATAAGGCTTCACACTTACTATTTGTTTTCTTTTATGTATAGACCTTGGCTTAAATATTGTTTAATCGGAATCACATTGTCTGCTGTGTTTCTTTTTTACTGTTTCTTTAAATTCATTACTAGGAGAGTGGGCACAAAGCCATATAGATAGCTATTGCCTTTCCTTCATTATCTGACACAGGTAATGAGCACAGAGGTCATTAAGGTGCCACAGGCAATCTAATCTTGAGTTGTGCCATAGGACTATGGGAGATGTTGCCATCAGGCACCGAGTAGAACAGCACCTAAGATGCCTGAACTGTCAAGTGTTCCTTGACCAAGCAGCCAGCCCTGCTTATATCAGGGTTTTCCATTCTTGCCAAATGACTCACCAGTCAGCATGAACTGATAGGCATTGTCAGAGATGGAGAAGATGTGGGGAGGGGCCTCCTGGCGCTTCTTGCCTCGGTAGCCAGCCACCACCTCCGGGTTGTACACCGGCAGCCACTTGTAGGGGTTGACAGTGACGCAGAAGAGACCCGAGTAGGTCTGCGAGGAAGGGAGACAGCACGTTGGCTTCCACTTAGCCTGGCAGAGCAGTTCCTCCTAGCTACTCAGAGGAAGACTGCTGCTGCTACTTACGTAGATCATCCAGGCTGCATAACGCTCTTTGAGGTTGTACAGCACAGCAGGTTCATGGAGGTGGGTCATCATGGCCATGTCCTCAATTTTGTCAAATTTGGGAGGGTTCATGGGAAAGACTTCATCGTCCTTTACGGTCACAGTCTGACAAAACCAGAAGGAGAAGAAATCTAAGCCAGGGAACTGCCTAAACTGGATGATCATGTACGAGTAACAGTTGGTATTACTTACAGTATCATCATATTTTTTAACTGTGACTTTGCCACCTTCTCTACTCTGTATGGTACCTTTCACATACATTTGCTTCTCATCCACTACAAAACAGGCTGCCTTAGCATCAAATGGGCGATTCTGCGCTTCAATTCTCTCTTTCTCAGACTTCCGTAAATAGGGAGCAGCTTCTCCAAAGATTGCCATCTCTGCGTCTGAACTCATGGCTGGAGTTGCTCTGGAGGAATTCAGAAAAGATTCAGAGAGCCTGTGCATTTGTAATTTATATTTGTCTAGAAAATGGTCATACTCATTGACTAAAAGGAAGAAGAGGACTAATCAACATCAGGCACTTAACTTCTGCCTCAATTTTAAGTATCCACTGAAGTAGTCCTAATACAGAAAGTTCCTTTTGTAGACAGACGTGCATTGTCTTTGAAGACATCCCCCTTAAACGGGATGCCTGTGTGCCCAAGTGAGGCAAGAAAGAATATCAAGCTAGCAGTCTTCAAAAGCTTCTCCTGCTTTATCTTTATTTGCTATTCACACAGCTGCACAGCCACATACTTCTCAAAGCCACATACACATAGCCACTTAGATAGTTTCATTAGACATCTAAAAATTTAGATGCAAGTAAGATCCAGAAGTTACGCCGATTGCCTCTCACACATAATTTCTAAGTAGAGGTATTCTTGGCACCCTTCTGTTTTCTATGTTTTAATACCCAGCAGGGAAAGTTCAACTAGTTTCTGTCTATACTAAGCACTGGAACAAATTGTGAGGGTCAATCTTCACGTATCTAAAGCCAAACCTGTTTATCATATGAACAAAATATAAAACATTTTCAGATCTGTGACAAAATTAGCTAATAAGGGAATACAATGTATATTGATGTTAAAAATAGTCTAGTATTATCTAGGTAAATAAGTACTTGATATAACACCTCAAAGAATTTCAATTAGAAAGTATCTTTTAGCTTTAGCATATTATATAGAGTAATATTGGTTATGGATCATTAAAAGACAACTAATGTGCACCAATATGAACCAGACATTCAGTTAGGGATCTGTCTAGTAGAAATATTTCAGAAAACTGCTTTATGCTCAGTTTTATTTTACATTTTTAGCAATATCTAGTAGAAATTCTTCAACACAAACAGATGCTATTGGTTGCTACAGTCAAAAGGACTGGCATGGATCATTCAAGAGCATCTGGAAATAACACAGGCAGAAATAATGTAGGCAGGAACTAGCATAAACAGAATGTTCTTCCCCAGGCAAGCTAATGTACAAGCTAGCAAAAAAAAAAATAATTCTAAACTCCTGTTACTTCATGGGCTATCTGATGCACTGTGGTGCTAAAAAAGATAAAGGGGCAGAATTGAACAAGTTGTATACTTCCAAGGCATCACAGTACTGAAACAATCAACACGGAGTGGTTTTATGTGCAAGAAAATGATGAAAGGAGTCTGAAGGCATTTATAATGCTGCTTTTGGACACATTGCTGTAGAAGGGCTCATCTCTCTCAGCAATACCTATCTGCTATGGGATATGCACCTTGCAGGACTTAGAGGTACTGCATCTCTCAAGAGCTTTTAATACCCAGGAATTTCAAAGCACATAATCCAGAACATTTAACTTACTTTGAAAGTATTCTATGTATATAAAGCCCAGCATTTTTGCCTATGTGATCCTGTCTCTGTGTGGTTCAAGGGAAGCAACATGAAAGAAAGAGAGAAATTATTTCACAGTGTCCATGAAAAGTTTAAGCAGAGCATCAGGAAATGCCAATAGGTTATCAGAAAATTTCTCAAGGGGCACAGTCTGTTAAACTACTGAATGTCTTTAATAGCAAATATCATAAAATTTAGATGTTTACGCATTCATGAACAGAGAAGAAGGCATTCTCTGGAAGAATAACCTGTACTTCCATCCCTTTCACCTTCAATTTCAGTGAGCATTTTTTTGATATTAGGATGGAAAGCACATGTGAGGAGAGTTCCTTCTGTTGCTTTGGTGAACTCTCCCAGTCACTCAATCACTAACCTTCCCCAGAAAACCTAGAAGAGAATGGTGCATATTAAGTTCTCTGTGAAGGTGACTCTTTGTATGTAAACAGGCCTGTCTATCAGACAGGAGACAAGATTGTCCTCAACTTTGTTTTGGTTTCAGGACCTATGTGATAAGCTGAAGTCAGCATATAATGTTCTAGACCTTACCCCAGAGGAAACTAACTTAAGGCAGGATAAACTTAGACCCTTCTTGAACTGTACTTTGAGCCTCCTCTCTGAACACAACCTCAGTTTCAGGCTTCCAGTGGTTGTGCAGATGGCAGGGGGTGAATTTTAATCATCTATAAATCACAGAATGCCAGGTTACACCACAAAAAGACACTGCTGTCGCTGTCTCTCATGTCCTCTTGGCTAAGCTTGTGTATCTGTCACTTTTCTTTCCCAATAAATGGAGTATTTCCTACCAAGAACTGATAATATGCTCATATTGATTAAAATAGCATAGATCCTTTTCAGTGAACCTAGTTCTACGACACAGTCTTTTGCCACCTACCCTTGCCATTGTCTGGGTGAGCTTCACTCATTGCTCAGGATCAATCAGCAAAACGACATGTTATTTGTTAAGCGCTTACCTTCAGAAAGCCCAGGAGGAAATCTGCTTTCAGTATCTATGTGGAATGGTTAAAGAAAGGACAGAGAGAGTTAAATAAAAAACAGTCCATTGTCTTGAGCATATGCTGTATCAAACATTTATACACCTTGTGTAGTCTCTCCCAACAGCTGAACTGTACACAGAGCCTTACAACTCTTGAGCTACAGCCAAGTCCCACAGAAAATCTTGTGTTCCTCCCCACATCACTGTGATCTGCTGAAAACAACTCTAATGTCTAGGAAAAGATCAACTACATTACATATGTTTTCCCAATCAATTTCAACTGCCTTCAGAGTTAGTTTTCCTGTGTCTTTCATAGGACTTGGAGGTAGAAAAGTTTGTAGAAGGTCCCTCCAAGGAACGGCATGGCACAGTTTTTCTGCTTCTGCTTGTGCCACCACACTGGAGTGGTTTGGGTCATATAAATTTGACATTGCATGTAAAGCATGACCTGGAATGTTAGAAGTGGGGACTGAGAAGAAAATGCCCCTACGTATTCCACCTCTTTGCAGAGCTGTGGAGGTGTCGTGGTCAGAGTATGAAGCAAGCAGATGGGACTTACCGTGAGATGCTGAGGTAACAAAAGAATAAGGTTGCCTTCAGCTGTGGCTCTTTATATGTAACCTCCTGCCCACACAGCATTCAAGCACTCTATTTTTGGTCAATAATAATTTACTCTTTAGTTGTAAACGTGTTGAAGCTCTGATCTCTCTGCTAATTACTCAGAGACAGGATTGGTTTAAGGTTGTATGGAGTCAGCTGCACTGACCTGTTCTTTTCACATTGCTCTGTGCCAGGATGGAGGATGGAGGAACCCAAAGACAGCTCTGATAATGCCAAATAAGGCAACACTTGGCTCCTGACTTCGAGAGCTTGCTTTAACCAACAAGATGGTTGGTTTTTTTCTAAGTGTGCACAATTATTTCTTTATGGACTATGATTTTAACAGATCCCATCCTATCCTCTCTGTCCATGTTCATAAAGAAGGAGGAGGACTTAGGCAGAATTTTTCTCTCATTAAATTTCTTTATACCACTGTATGGGGTGCTGGCAAGCCTGAAACCAGCCCCAAGCTTGGGACAGAGTAAGACAACTGCCAGCTGATGGACTAAAAGACAGTCTTGCAGTTCTGGCCTGTAGGTTTGCAATACCTGATGCCTGCAGGCATACTCAAGGTCTCAGCCTGTGGGAAGGAGCCTGGTTTCTGTGCGACTCCATTAGCCTGCAGAGGATGCCATGGAGCAGGCTGAATGTCAAACCAGAATAACTTTGACTTGCTCTGTAAGGTTATGTGGAAGATAGTGTCTGCTCCTTTAAGAGTATCTGGTAAGGACCTATTTTGACACCACAAGGGACAGTAAGAGAGAGAGGAAGTTGTAACCAAGAACATACCGGGACACAAACCTGACTGACAAATGGTAAGGGAGGAGGTGATGGGAACCAAACCTGGTCAGTCACACTACTTGATGAAGGCATGTGAGAGTGTGAAAATGTTTATTCCAGCAAGGTTACCAGATCAGGGACCTTGTCAGTTGGGAAACTAAGGTAAAAGGGGGAACCAGAAACAATATATACAGGCACAGACCTGACGAACCAAATATAGAGACAATGAGATGAAACAAACCTGTGACAGTAATTGATGAGCTATCAAGAAACTACAGGTGCCACTTCCAGGGATATCAACCCAGACTTCATGACTGATAAAATTGTGAACCAAGGGAGATCCCAGACATGGTTGGGGTGGGTGCAGGAACTGACAGAGCTGTACAAACCCATGAGGGGACGTGCACGGGTAGGGGGAGCAGGGAGGAACAAAGAGGGGGGTAAACAGAAAAAGGTATTAAAGGTGTCAGTTGCACATAAAACAGGGCCAGTCAGTGCACTTGTCTGGCTGAGCCCTGCACCTGATCATCACAGTCTGTGTTGTCTTTTTATATCTTCTTATTAAATCTTTTCTTAACTCACTCTTTGTGTAATGTCACTCCCTATCACGTGCATGCATGTGCATGCATGGACTAAGTGCCAGCTACTGGTGAGGCCTCTGTGTGTGTGTGAGTAAAAATTGGTGCCAGTTACTGGAGTCAGGCTGGGGGCACCCCTGGCCTGTGGTGTCAGCTGCTGGAGCCAGTGGGTTCTCAGCATCAGCTACCAGCGCGAGTGGGGGTCTTTAGCTTCCAGCCACTTGGGTGGGAACAGTGTGTGTTCCTAAAACCAGCTACTGGGGGACACCAGGGTGAGTGAGGTGAGTGCCAGTGGCTGGAGTGGGACCAGAATTAACAGCCCACGTATCTGGTGCTGGCTGCTGGGGGCAGCTGAGCACCTTTGTCTTCCCCAGTCTTGGTGTGCTGGTGTGTCCTTGTGCATTCACCAGCAAACTTTAAGCTGAACCAGCCAGTCAGCAGGGGAGCCTTGGGTCCAGGCTGGGGCAGTCCATGCTTTTATGACCAGGGAGACTTGTGAATATGGGGTGCCCATGAGTGCTGCGTGTTTGTGAGGATCAAGCTGCACCAGCTGGCAAGTAGGTAACTGTGGGGCTGGTCAGAGGGCCAGGGTCCGGGCAGAGGTGCTGGGGAGACAGAGGGGCTGTGCTGGACTTGAGGGAGCCACAAATGTGCATGTGCTTGTGAACCTGGTGAGTGTGTATGAGTGCTTGCACTAGTGACCTCCTGTCTCTGCCAGTCCCAGAGGAGGAGGGGATATGTCTGTCTGTGCTCATGTGATGTGAGTCCTGTTGATGGCACCCTGTGTGGGTGCTGTTGATGGCAGCACCTTGGCTGTGGCAGTCTGTGACCACCTCTGTCAGTATCCTCTGTGTATGTGTCTCTGTGTCTGTGTGTGTGTCTCTGTGTCTCTGGGACACGTGCTTAGCTTTGCTACTGGTTGAACCCACAAATGGGAAAGCAGCAGCTGTGTCCCTCACCCTGGGCAGAGACCTCAGGTCCCTGGGCACCAGGCTGGGCTCCAGTGGCCAGGCAGGATTACTGGGCTGGAGTGGCTGGAGGAGGTAGGCATGCGTTCTAACATCACTTAGCATGCTCCATCACAGAGGTGCAATAATTTTGGGAGGATGTGTGGGAGGCTTAAGTTTTTCACAAGCATTTACTGGAACCCTGCTGGATACCAGCTGCCTGTGTTAGGAGTGTGTAGGTGGAGACCTCATTCACAAAAAACCTCTAGTTTGACATTGTGATGACTTTTGACTTGAGGATGTGCTGCCTGCCAAGTCATGAGTGTAGAAGAGGAAACTCCACTGTCAGGAATGGAGGAATGTCCCTGAAGAAGCACTACGTGCCCCTCCGAGGTGGCTGTCCACAACTGACACTTTGTCACTGCTGGGGGATCTTTCCACTTCACCACCTATACCAGTAAGGTACCACCAATGGGAGCTCACCATCATCCTTCCACTACATCCTTGACCTCTTGAACCACTATAACCATTTTTCACTGCAGCACACACCATTGGACAAGTGTTATCACCACTGCCAGCTCCCTCAGTGAGGATGTCTCACTGAGGTAGAAGGTGAAAGTATGAATGCTTAGTTTTATATGTTGTCTCTGAAGTTTTGGTTCATACATTGAATAAAAGCCCTTTTCATCTTTTGCACAGACTACCTATCCATACCACATCTTCCAAAGACAGTCCACCTTTGAACTCCCTGTTTGATGGCAGTCATTAGTAAGCTATGTGGTAAACAAGTGGTTACCAGTGTGATGACAGCACAGCCAACTCATATTTGAGGGAAATGGCAACACTGGCAGCATACTGTGAACTGAGCCTGTCACAGGTGAAGAGGTATTACATGGCAGTACCCGGTCATAAATGCAACACTGATTTGTTTGAAGAAGCTGTGCGGCGATAGAACATTATGGTAGGATGGTGTTCTCCACTCCTCTTTTCATCCTCTCTAGTAATGCATGTACACTTCTTCAAACATGTTGGGATTTTGCTACACATAACTACCTCCAGCCTCATTCTAGTTCATATTCCTCTCCATGTTCACCTGCAGTCCTTCCATGCTCCCTAGCCCAAGTCCCTCCCTAACTGTCTTTGGGTCATCGACCCTGACCTATCTCTAACCCAAACTATCCATGTCTATGTGCTGCCCTTGACACTCCTCAGGTTCTTAGTGCTGGGCACTATGTAGTTTTCAGTCTGCAGTCCCTACTTAATCTAGCCTAGGAATCTGTCATAAAGTTTTCTTGCTTTTCATATCCTATTCTCGTGCGCACTTGCCATTTCTGCAACGGTCTAATCCCTCTCTCAAGATCTCTTGCTGGAGGTGCTCATTGGCGTTATCTTTGACCAGGCAGGACTAGCAACAGTGGTAGCTACTGGATATGAGTTATTAAGATGGTGTTGAGTAGAAGTAACAGTGTCTTCTAAGTGTAGATGTCTAAGTGGTATGTTGGATGCATAAATGTTGACACATAGGGAATGAAGATCAGCATTTTCTAAGAGATTTGACTGGGGGAGGGGCTGTAGTTGAGACTAATTGTTGTCAAATACAGAGGTGTCTAAAATGGTGTCAGTTGGCTACTTTAGTCACTTGAATTGTATGCCGTATTTCTGTTCTCTATTCCTTTGTCTCAGTATATGAGCTATTAATCAGAGAGAGCACAAAATTGCCTTACACACCAAAGTAGGTGGAATTGAAAACTCCTAAAATCAGCTCCTTTCTTCCTCCCACCTTCCTCTCCTTCAGTGAGAGACCTAGATACAATTCCTTTGTCTGCCGTGGGCCACTTCTACCCATAAAACCTTTATAAAAAACCATAAGAACAGCCATATTTTGTCCCTCAAACCCATTGTTCAGTCCCCAGCCATGGCCAGGACAGATGCACAGGAAAGAATATAAGAACAGGGTACACATTTACTGCTGTTTACCCAAACTGCTCTCCCAGCCTGCAAAAGCTAATGGTTCAAGGAATCCCTGATGCTGATGTTATGTCTTTAGATTAAATAGTTCTTAATGTATTTCTTCTGTGAAATTATTCAGTCATTTTTGTACTCCCATAAGCATTTAGCATTTACATCCTGTGTTAGTACATTAATTGGATGTATGACGAGCAACCACTTTTATTTGTTCTGAACCATCCATCTGAAAAATTAATTGGTGTAATCTACAGTGAAACATTATTTCCTATTGACTGTCTTTTTTCACCCATGCTTTTATACTCCTTAATAATTCTTAATTCAGAAACAATCACATTGCTTTGATCACTATTGTTGTCCTTCTCTAAGCCTTCCCCAGTTCATTCATCTCCTTTTGGAGTACTTGTAGCTAGAACTGCATGCAGTATTCAAGCTGTGAGTACATCGTGTATTTATACACTCAGGTAATAGTTTCTCTTTGTGCTCTATTCCTTTTCTAATCATGTAAAACAATTTATTTCCCTTTTTGAACCATTACCAAGCATAGAAGCTAATGTTTTCTGAGGAATAGCTATTGTATCTGTGTGATCTCTTCTGAGTAGTGATGGTCATCTTAGAACCTATTTCTGTGTGTAAAAATTGAATTAATTTTTTCTCATGGGCATCATTTCACATTTATTATTATTAATTTAGTCTGCAGTTTTATCACTCAATTACAAGATAGTTACAATGAGGAAAGCAAGGAATGAAACTCTCCATCCTTTTTCTTGAAGCTGCTCTGATATGAAGAAAAAATTCGGAGTGTTTGGAGTAGAACAAATATGATAAAGCCAGAGATAACCACAGCTCTGTGAGATCACCACCAAGGAGGTGTCCGTTTATGCTGTTTAATCAGTAGTTGCTTGCTATAAAATATACAAACAGGCCTTTGAATAAGGTTTGCCATGTAGAAATAAACAGATGGATTTCCTAACCAGTAGGTTAGGAAGTGATCCCTACTTTTCCACCTGCCCAAGCACTCCTGTAGACTTTTTTTTCTTTTTTTTTCTTTTTTTTTACTCTTGGAGAGTAGAGCTGCAGGAGGAATGTTAAGCATGTTCATCTGTTCCCATATGGGCCTATGTACATGCTGTGAGCTTGCTGAGAGCTATATAGCTATGGGAACGAAAGCTTGGGATGCAAATTCCTCAAGCAACAGTAAGAGTTGATTTCAGGTCTCTCACAGCTTGGGTAAATGCTCTTACGATCAGATTATTTTTCACAGGAGATGAGATGGCAGAGTAGATTTGTCATTACCTCATCTTTTCTTTATTTTAAAGGCAGAAGAAACATTCATCAGAAAACGATTTAAACTTTAGAAGCCATGAAATCTTATCACCTCTTTATAGAATTGACCCAGGTCCCTATCCGGAAAGAGATGGATTTTCAGATGCATTGTTGTCATCACTTCATCTTGGCTCGATCTAGGGAATGTCCTTGGTGCATTTACACAGTTCTCATTGGCTGTTTGTTTTGGATTATGTTTATGATGACTACTATTTAGGTACCCTGTATAGGAAGTAAAGATATCTAAGAGGGTATATTGGATTCTGTTACAGAAAAAGGACTCCTTCAAGTCTGGCATTGCAACATGCAGTGTTCACATGTGTCCTATTTAGGCCTTTTCTCTTGCTTCTTGAGTCTTTTTTAGTACGTTTTTCAATGCTTTTAGTATGTTGTTTGTTTTTGGTTTTTTTTAAATCAAAGTCGTTGCCAGTCTGCCACAGTCTGGCCTGAAGTGTGAGCACAGACACTGTATGAAATAACAATGATAACTACTTGGATGTGGAGATAATATTGTTACTGTATTTTTCTTTGATGAATAGCTAGGTATCAAACATTCAAATTAGCTGTGCTGGTTGCAGCACTAAACTTGCATGCACTTTTTACATTTCAGCAGTCTCAGGACCTGTTTTTTGTACCCACTCCATCTATATTACAGGCTGCATTTTTAATTATTTGCTATATGCACTTACATTTGCATTTTTATTACATACATCTTTAGCTTAACCATAGGAATAAGGGAACCATGGTTATTCTTTGTCAGAGACTATCTTGTCTTTTATATCTGACTCATCTAATTATTTTGTAGTAAAAGTGATTTTGCATTTTCTCCTGGGTTATTTTTTTTATTAAAATAATAGATGGTGAAGAACCAATCCTTTCCAAAGGCACACCCACCCACTGGTGACCCTACACTTACAGAATCATTTTGACATCTGTCAATTAAGCAATTTTTAATCTATATAGTATGTACTGCTCTAGTTTTGTGGTGTTCTAGCTTACCAAAATACATACAAATGAAAACCAGTAACAGATCTATGTGCTATTAGTATTATTACTTTTAACAAGAAAGTATATAAAGACATAAATATCAACACAGTTTAAGCTACCTTAAAAAGAAAGTAAAAATTACTGTATTTAGTTTGACATATCAAGTATTCCAGTGTTTGCCTCAAATCAATATCAATATTAGTCTATTATTTACAACACTAAGTGTTACAAACTTTTACAATATTTATGGAATTTAAAATTACTACCTACCCTCTGGGGGTTCCCCAATATTTCAAGAATTATTGAAAATCAGTATTAATGATGCTTTTGAAATATAGTGTCTGCTTGCCAGATTATCAGAAAAAGTTACTTCAGAAGAGGTGTGCAGAAGGAAATGACTGGTATGGAATAACCTCCACCTGAGGAATGACTATGTAGACTTTGATTCTCCAGCCTGAAAAAGATTCAGTGGAGAAGGTAATATATCTATGTTATCTGAAAAATCCTGAGTGTCATAGATGTATTCAATGTCTCTTTTATGTAAGAACTATGCAACAGCAAATGAAAATAGCAGGATGATGGTTCAAAACAGATGAAAGGAGATGTAATTCATTGCCAGAAGGCATAATGGATAGCACCTATGCAGGACATCTGACTGCAAGGGTCAATGCAAATGACTACCCCAAAGGAGGACCTCTAGAATGAAAGGGAAGCAATGAAGAAAATCTTGCAGTATGGCTGGGATTCACAAATTATTAGGGGAGGACCTGGGCTCATGAGAAACAAGGGACTGCAGGTAGTGCATGTGATGAGATTCAGGAATATTAGCAAACCATCTTCAGACTGTGTATATCTCCCCCAGCCACAAAGAGCTACCCTTACAGGTGATGACAGTCCCAGATTCATGATTGCTGCCAGCAGATAGAAAGAACTTTTAACTAGAACCTCTCTTTTATTTTAACAAAAATTCATTCCCTTTTCTTCACAGGTAATGATGTCTGACACTGCCTCCCTCAGGAAATCCTAAATATCTGTAAAGCAGCCCTATACCTCTGTACACCATTTATGATGCCTCTGGAATACTAAACATAAAACATCATTGCTTCCACCAAACTAGAACGGTGGAGTCAGGTCCATACCATTTTCAGGGCACATTGTATCTTTTCTATCTTTGTCTTGAGTACAGTCTTCTCTGAAAACCTGCATGAGGAACAGGGAAACCAGAAGAGTCCCTCAAGGAGAGAGAGAAGAAGCCAGACTGCCGAGGCATTTGTCCAAAATGGCCACAAGAGGATAAGCTCTGAGCTGGAGAGTAGCACGGCAAAGTTCAGGAATGGAATAGCATGGGGTGTTAACTCTGTTGTGGCTGCAGAAAATGGCTGGCAGCACCATTGTTCTTGTGACTTCTAGTGAGGGACTGTGTGATGGGACTGGTTTGCAGCTCATAAGCAGGGTTTCCCAGCATTTCTCAGTATCTCTTGTGACCCAAGGTTAGAGTTGTTCAGGTCCTGCAGGAACTCTAATCTGATGATGATGAGAGGATGTGGGAAGAGAATGTACGTTTTGGGGCTACCCACCTTACACAGGATATTATGAAGCAATAAAAACATTCAGGAGCAGTCTGAGGAGGAGCATTGTCTTCTAGCTAAGACAGACAGATCCACAATTTCTGCTTCTTTTTGTTTTCCAGAGCATATAGTTGTCCTTTAAGAGGGCTCCCACGTTCCTGGGTATATGTGGACTTCAGTGTTACTCCCAAAGGGAAGTGTCCCTGTTGATAACTGTCCAATAGGCCTGCTTTCCTGTGACTGCAGGGCCATTACATTGAAAGAACAAGAGTATACAAAGACAATGAAAGGTTGTACGTGTGTCCTTGAGCATGCTGACTTTTTGGGGCATCCCAGTAAGGCACTGAGGAGCTAAATGACTCTGGGGTCTTGATGTCTACCTTGCTTCCCATTGTATTAGTGGGGGAATAATGTCTCCTTTGGGCAAATGAAATATAAAAGACTTCTTCTCTTGTGGCCAGGTAAAAATTTCCACTTCTAGTTACATGAACTGAACCTTCAAAGTTTATTTAAGTTGGAAAAACAATCAACCAAATGGATTGCATGTAAAGATTCAGAAAACATCATGTACCAGGAAGAGCTGTTGAAAGCACATTTTAAGTCAATCCAAGTAAACATACCAGGCAAGTTCTAGAAGTATTGTATATATCTATGCAGATATAGATTTGATATTGATGTGATGAGTTTATTGTCTAGCTTGACTAATGTGTTGTTGTTCATAATAATTATTTTTACATGATATACAAAGATGTGAATTTATGAAAAGCATAAGTATGGCTGGAGTCTTTTACAGTAATTTATCTGTCAAGAAAAGTCCCTTACATTTATTGTCAGTTTCTACACACGTGTTGTACCAGCTGATTCATCTGCACAATTTCAGTACATTCTGCTATTCATGGAATTCTGTAAATTCTGCTATTTACATAGGTTGATCAATCAAGGCATCATCACACAAAAAACATCTTCATGAGTTCTCATAATTCTGGCTTTGTCAAACAATATATAAAATGTAAATGTAAGCCTGTATCGGTAGCTAAAAGATTAGATACCATGCAAAGCACAACCTGCAAAATTTGTGCATTTGATTGTCTTATAAGTTCTTTGCTCTTTGTGGATAAAAGAGCGTTTGTTTTCTCTGTTCCTATGCTTCTTGCAGGACTCCTCAGTTCCTTGCATTTAGTGCGGGATGCAACACCACACCTGTTCATAGCACTAAATAGCTTTGATCCTATTAGAGTTACCCAGTATTTTTTCCACTGGATGCTCATGAAGAGAAAATTTTCCTAGCACAAGTGGCCAGTGAAGTAAGCCTGCTTATACTAAGTCCCCAAACCACTGATTGATAAGTTGCTTTATCTGCAACTGTCTGACACTGTTGGGACAGATGGACGTTTTGGTCTGAACTAGTGTAGCTATGCTCATGTTTCATACCCAACCCCCTTTTCCTAGGCCTTTAAGCAGATGCACATTTGTTCCTCATACCATCCACCTTTCAGAATTTTTACCACTTCATTTTAACAGGTTATTGTGTTGCTGTTATTGCAGTACACCAGGAAGACTGAAAGGGGAAGAAAGGCAACTATCTTCTTGTTGTCCATCAATTTAAACAGCTTCTGAAAATACAATTTTTTGTGGCTTTAGTCTTCATGAAGGATTCTTCCATTACATCTTCAGAGATGCAAAGTTGCCTGGCCTTTAAGATCATCAATCTGCACTAGTAATTCTGTAAGTTTGGACTGTATCCTTAACTGTTCATGCAGTCCTCTGAAAGGCACAAAGATACTCTATCATATACATTATTAGTGTTCATTATGGGATAAAGCCTGTTCCCTGTGCTTTAAATTATGTGTTTGCAAAGTTGTGTGGGACTGGTTCTGGAGAAAAGGAGGAAAAGGAATACCATCCACAAGATGCAGAACTGTGACATTGCAATTTAATGCCGTGGTAACCCCACAGTTTCATTTGGTAATGTCCTGTTTGTTGAAAGCTTTTTGGAATACAGTCTCTTATTCCATAGGCAAAAGAGTGAGAATTCCTCCATAGCTCTTCTCAAATGAGACAGAAAGATTTTTAGGCTCAAATGATCAGTGATGGCAGAATAAATGCAAATTCATGGAAAGATATATCTTTAAATACATTTTTGAACTCAGCAAGGGTTCCTGCATTTAATAGAAACGAATGTATTGAGCTTTGAAAATATGCACTTAAAGTTCACGTTCTCAGCCTGACTTTAAATGACACTCTTTTCTAATGAAAGTTGAAAGATAATTTACGTAAAGGGAAAAGAAAGTTAATCTAAACTTGTCAAAAGTGTATGATACTGCATGATGATTTTCTGCATCACTGAGCATGAGTTTGACACTGCACCAAGGCCAAATAGAATTAATGATAATCTTTGAGGGATTCCTTTCTAAAAATATATTTGCAAGCTTTTTTCACAGCTGTCAACTACCCCCAGTCTAGAAGCGCTTCTGTTGTAATACTGGAACATGGGCAGTGAAGATGTCTTTCAGCTAACTGCTGAATACTGCAAAATGGTCAATGATATATATGTGTATTTTTGGGGAAAGGTGATCTCTACCCCAAATTTATTGTTCTATCTTTTTTTCCAGCATAAAGCAGTGATATCATCATACCTTCAGGTTGTTTCAGCCATTGTAAAGTTGCCAGCAATCCATATTCTGTGCGAGTTACTGACAAGAACTATTTATTACTGTGTGGACTGTGGGGCTATTTCACCTTAAATGACAGGTCTTCTACTTCCTTCTGCCCTTCCTGAGGCAACCAAACTAGAAAGCAACTCATTACCAGGCCATCATTTATACCTTGGCATTGTGAAGGCAACAAACCACTTTTTTCCCAAGGCATTCTGGCAGCAAAAACAGAAGTAGAGGCAGGAGCAATTGAAATAATACAGATTGTTTGCTCCCGCTTAGAGCTGGTATCACACCTGTACCATTTCCTTGTGCAAGAGCAAGTTATGTTGCTTATTTGGGATGTTATCTGGTAATAGCAGAGGAAAAAAATGGTGTTGGGAATAAACCAGCTTGACTTCCACGCCAGAATTTTTCAGTTAATAAGATGATGACAATTGTACATTCTGCCTCTTGCCAAATAGACAAAATGAATAGTAACAAGTGGCCAAGACCAGATGGGATTTACATAAGATTTCCAAAAAGGCATGGGGATCTGACAGCTGAATGATTGGCTGTGGTGTGTGAGCTCTTACAAACACTGCCTTGCTTTTGGACATCTGGAAGCTGTCTAGTAGAATGCTAATTTTCAAGAAGCATTTCAGGGAACTGTGGCCCAGTAAACCTAGTGTCTGTACTGGGAAAAGAGCAGAAACTAATAATGAGTAGAATTTGAGGACACACTGGTAAATATAACATACTGAGAAAAACAGTGTTTTTAAAGGGAAGTCATATTCCACAAACCTAGTGGAGAATCAAAAACAGGTGGATAGGTGGGAGAACCAGCTGCTATTGCCTTAAGGAATATCTAAAACCATGTGAGAAGGTATATCACCTTTCTTAAAGAAGCTAAGTGTGTGTCTGTGTTGTTACATGAGATAGTTCCAAGAAGTGATCCTGGACAAGGACAGGCCAATAATCATTGCTGCAGACATATGAGTGTCCCTGGGGATGGTCTCCGAGTGTCCAAAGTGGCTTGATCTGAAGCAAATCCCGGGAGCAGCTTGGGGGAAAGCTCACTCCAGCAGCTCTATTTATATATATATTGCATTAGAGCTCAGCACAGCCCTCCAGTACTGCCTCAATGGGCCTTGTGTCCTCACACTCCTTATGTAACCTCACACCCCTCCTAAGTAATGTCCCATATACCCTTGCTATCCTTCCCCGTAGAGCCTGCTAGCAGGTTATGAAACAGCTGTCATTATTTTAAGTCCTTAATGTACTGAGTAATGATTACTAGAATGTCAGAAGGATCTTCCCTAGTGCTAAAGACTCCACTGCTTTTTGTAAAATACCTTCTATATCTGGGACATCAACATTGTGCTTTGCTTGAGCTGTTTCCTATGCAAAGTAGGCAGTAAAGACAGAGTGGAGAAGTGCCCTTCTGACACAGTCAAGAATGGTTTTCTCTATTGCACTCCTATTGCCCATACTAGCCTCACCTTTCTCCTGTAGTCTTGATGGCAGTCAGCTGCAGAGCTGCACAGGTCACTGGGCTGACCCCGGGACTCTGCTCTTCTGGTGGCCTCTCAGCACTACCTGGCTAGTCATCCAGTCCAAGGCTGCTCTCCAAGGCATCATTGTGGATCCAAGCTGAATCCAGCTTCCTCAAGCACTGCTACTCCCTCCTTGCTATGAAAATATCTAGGAGGATGGATATAGGAAACAGTGGCATTTGTGAAATGTGCTGTAATTCTCTAGTTTTTAAAACAGACAAACAAAACTCTGTATCGTACTTTTCTTCCTTATTTAACTGGGAAGACCCTGCACCAAGTCTTTTTAGCTCCCTTCCCCTTCTTCCCAACTGGAGACATTTGAAGGAACTCCTCGATACTCTTGTGACAGCAATTCAGCAAGCCCAGGATTTCAGAGGAAAATGTAACATGCTGGATCTTATAGCCCTCAGGTCCAACCAGTACTGAGGTTGCAGATGTATTCCCAGCAGGCACACACACATAGAGCACATGTATACCCCCCGTGGGGGAATTGCACAGCTACACTCTGCACAGTATTGACAGCGTTCACACATGCACTATCCCCATATTTACAGTACTTAAAGCTACAAGTTTCATTTGAAAGAAAGAATTAAAAAGGCAGGGTGTAGAGACAAAGGAAGTAGGGAAAGGGCAAAAAGCACAAAATCCTTAATAGGAAGGTGAGGCTGAAATCTGCACCTTTCATTACTCCCAAAGGCCCATAGTGTTCCTGTATGAACTGGAGCCCTATTACCAGACTTTGTAAAATTAGAAACTCCTCTGTAATTTGAGGGCCCTCATTTGCAATTGTCAATACTTCTTTGTAACTCAACTTCCAACAAGTGGTTTGCAGAGAACCTGGCCTTAGCTCTCCAGTCTCTGCCTGCTTTGTAGTCAATATAGTTAGGACTCAGTTCATGGTGGCTAACAGTTTTTCAAAAGAAACCAACTCTACTTGCAAAGCCAATTTACACACCAGTATTCACATTCACAATATTGTGTATGTATTTCTCAGTCCATCACCCTGGTTAGTCCAGGACTTTCCCTCACAATATTCCAAAGGTTTGGTAAATAATTCTAACAGAACACATTTGCAAAAGGATCAGTTCCCTCCCCATATTGGGACTATTGAATCTGCTATTTTGGGAATACTCACAGCCCAGCTGGCTCCTGCCAACTGTGCCAGATGTTAAAGGAAAATACACCATGCTGGATTCCACAGCCTGAGAGAGGCAAGGCTGCTGCAGCTCTGTGCCTCCAGATTCATGCCCCCTGGTCCATTTGCCCTGTAGCACGTTTGAAGATGTATTCCCATGAGTCACAAACACACAGAGGAAAAGTATATGCCCTGTGCAGGAGTTTACATACATAAATACATTGATACATATATAAATCTCTATATACATACTTATATACATACATACTTATATACTTATCTACATAAGTGATCCTACAGATCACAAACAGACACTCAGAGTGCTTACAGAAACATAGACAGCACCAACAGCCTCATCCTACCTCCCTCTCTGGCTGAGCAGGATGGGTGTCTACTAGCAAGAGCATAAATACATACATACAAGGTAAATCCCTCCAGCAATTGGGCTTAGACACTTGATCTGGCTAGTAGCTGCCCCTGGGTCACAGTCTCCCCAGTTGCTGGCATCCGGACATACAGGCCCCCAAGGCTTCAGCCCCACTCCAGCTGCTGGTACAGACTGTCCTCCACCCACACGCAGCTGACCGGGACTCCCTTGGTCCCACAGCTGACCCCCCCCGGCTCTTGCCCCTCAAGAGACAAGCCCTCTCACGTGCAGGGCTGGCCCTTGGAGATCCACTCACCCCTTGCTCCCAGGCCATCTCACCTGCTCACCAGCTGGTCTGGCTTGATCTTCATTAGCAATTACACACTCGCTTGCGCACCTGCACTTGGTCTCGTTGTTGCATCACGGACACACAGGCCCTCCAGCCCTTTGTCTGACTCCAGGTGCTGCACTCACACTCCATACACACTGAGTAGGCATCCCTCACCCAGGACAGAGCTAGAAAGGAGTTTAATAACAAGGGACGACAGACTGCAATGATCAGGCACAAGGCATGGCCAGACAAGCATACTGACCAGCCACCATTTATATGCTATCATCCCTTTTTATCTCCTCACCCCTCGATTTTCCTACGTTTTTTCCTGTCCAGATCATCTAACCCCCTCCTCTTCCACACCTTTGGTTCCTCCCTTAAACGTCCCATCACTAGCCCTGTGTGATCCCGACTGCTCTTCCCCTGCATCCCACAACATGCCCCAACCCCCCCCCAGCAGCAATCCTCCTCAATTCAAAAGGAGATCTGCTCCCTGTGGCTTATGGTGGTGGGTCTCACATCTGGATCCTGGGCCTTGTGCTGCATCAGGACAGCTGTGAAAGGGGCCTGGCAAAGATGCCTGTTCCTCGGGGGTCCCTACTGCACCCTGGGCTGGAGGAGGACTGCCTTTGGCAGGCTGATGGCTTTTGTGATGGGCCTGGGAGCAGCTGGGCAGGGTGTTATTTGGGGTCCCCCTCCTGCCATTGTCTCTCAGTGCTGCTTTGTGGGTGTGCAGACAAGTTTTTGTCATATAACCTAACAAAGGCCACTCAGATGTTGCCTCCATGCTAGCTGGGCTTCCTCTGTGGGAACAAGCTGGTATCTGCAATAGGAGGTGGAAGAGAGACCTTAAGAGGCACACACAGATCTTTCATGATGTTTTGGGATTCGTTCCTGTGACTGTCCTGCTCCAAGGTGTTGCTGGTGTCAGCTATTCCAGAGGTGGGATTAGCTCCTCAGTCAATCCCAGTCTCTGCAGCCTATCATGTCAGTGGGGAAGCACCCTAGGTGCAGCCTCATGTCTGAGTAGGTTCACCAGAAGTCAGCCAGGCAGAGACAATGTCATGGCTGCACCAGACTGAAGCTTTATTTTCTTTTTTTCTATAAAAGCTTGCATAGGAGTGAGCTTTTTCCACTTACTGCTTTCACTTTCCTTCAAACTTAGCTGAGGGATGATGGATGTGAGTGAATGGTTTTAGATATTTAATGTTTGTTGTTGAAAATGTTTGCCCAGACCAGAGATGTTTTTCTTTATTGCTGCTGGTTTAAGACTTAGCTGCAGCAAGGCACTGCTTTGTAATGGGCATAGTATGGTATTGCAGTAGTCTCTTCAGGGGATATTAAACAGTGTCCCCTTATCAAACTACCTCAGATACACAGAAGGCAGTACCAGGCTGATATAGGGGTGTAGAGGCTTGGTAGCACTGCTCTGTGAACACAGAATGTGAGCAAACATGGAAAAAGGGATGAGGGCAGGGCTGGTAACACACAGTTATGGTGTGATCACGTGGATTTGAGGCAGACGGGGATGGGGTAAGTCACAGATGCATTTGGAGGCGAAGCAGAAAGAGTCAAACTTGGTCTTTTTACTGCTGTTAGCATAATGTCTGAGGCGTCATCAGCATGTTGTTGTGCCATTTGTGAATGTTGTGATGCCAGATAGGCCAGGTGACAGGTTTCACATTTTTTCTGGTGCCACTGGTGTCACTTGAATGGCCCAATACTGTACAGAACCTGAAGAGATCAGGTCTGTTGCAACTGTTCTGGTTAGCATAGCTCACCAGTGTCTTTGCACAGTGTCTGCAAGGTGTGGCAGGCTAACAAAGAGAGGGAAAAGCTGTTGCCCAGCCTCTTCTTCAGAGTCTGACTACTCCCAGCCAGCCTGTTAGACACAGCTGAAATGTGCATATGACCTGCAGCACTCCACAGTCAGAAGAGATTTGCTCTACTTGCCACAGCATTGCACAGCCCTGTGACCACCCCAACTGACGTGCGTGGGTGATGAGGTGTTGTCTGCCCCACAGGAGTAATGTTATCTGCTGCTGCCAGTGGGCTTACAAACTCCCCCTCATGGCTGAGCTGCCCTGTTATGTTGATAAAATGGACCTGTCGACCTTGGCTTCTGTAGTGAACTGATACAGATCCCAGAGTTTAGAGGACTTTTGCAGCCCACATTACGTAATCCAGGGTTTCATCCTGTACATACGCTGCAAAGTAGATAGGAAAGAGCCTGTGTAAAAGCAAAATCCTGTCTTTACTCTGGAATGCAAGCAAAGCTATTTTCAAAGAAGGTAGCTACTACCTATAAAGTTTGTATCTGTGGACAATAACTGTTTAGACAATCTAGTTAGAAATCCACACACTCCCTGAAAGAAAAATATGATCTGCTTGAGTTAGAGGCAGGAAAAAAACATCATGAAAAGTAGGAAGCAGGGCTCCTGAAAGCCTGAACAGTCCTTTGGCAGGTGAGGGTGTTTCTGAGCAAGGAGAATTTCTACTTTTTTTTGTTTCTGTGGCACACATGAAACCTGGGCTATCTACACAGTATAAAGGCTGCATGCTGATTTGCCATCTTTTTTCTTCCTCCAGAAGGAACTTGGTCGCAATACTTCTCACAGATGGCAATTAATTCCACAGACTTAATTTCTCAGGTGTCTGACATGTGACTCTGGGAATGGGTTTGGAGATATGGTGACACTCAACTAGGACTGTAGTCAGGGGAAGCTGTTCTGTAAAGCTGTAAAAATGCTTATCAAAGCCTTGAAACTGAATGCTAAAAATAGTGACTACTTTTGACCTTGATTACTTATCAGTGACGAAACAGTAACATACATCTTCATGTTACTGGATTGCTGCTGCAAAAATAGCTTTGGAAACTTTATATATATGTGTGTGTGTGTATGTATGTATGTACATACACATGTATGTGTATGTATATATACATGCACAGATATGTATGCATAAATACATTAATATGTAATGTTTCACACATATCTTAAAACCTTGGAAAGCCTATGAGAAATTTAGTATTTCTATCTTCAAACTTTGGTTTGAATAATACTCATTAAACAGGAAACAAAGGGGAAAATTTACTGAATAGCTCTCAGTTACTGAATGCTGTCTTTCATGTCTTTTAAATTAAGAATCAGAACTGTGGAACACAACTAAAGGTTATATAAACTAATATATAATCAGAAGTGACTGTGATATACTGAACACTAGTCATAATTCTGTCTTTTCCTAACCACTCCGTGGTTAGGAAGTTTAATAACTTTTTTTCAAGAGGAAATGAGAGGATTGTGAATGACTGGCAAACCATTTAGAATGATGATCAGTTCTGAGACCTGCAATATTGTTCAGTCTAACCTGTGTTCACTGAGAAGTACAATGGCTGTAAGATTAGTCTGAGACAGTGGTGTCTAAATGCCAAATGGCATATGGGTTGTGGACTAGATCACTCCTCTCACAAGAAGCCAAATGAAGGAACTACAAACAGAAGCTACTGTGAGGTAGCTGTTTGTGCTGCCCTTGGACTGTTGGTTTGCACATCAATTTCATGAATGAAAGTTAAAAGTAGATCTCATTTTAGGTTTAAATGTCCTTTAAACTATGTTTCAAAGTGGCTTGAAGGACTGAACAGGTTGAACCTGAAGAAAGATCTTGCACATAAGACCCGTGATTTAATAGAATAATAATAGAAGATGCAATAAATTCTTATTCTTTGGACAGAACCTTTGAGTTAAATTCTATTGTATTCCTAAAGCAGAAGTTATAAGGGATAATTACATTCTGTTGCAAAGAAATAATGATTTTCTCCCTTACGGAAGTCTTAGATGAAATTCCAGGGTAAGAATGAAGCAGGATGTCTGAATAGACCAATTTAACAGTGGCTGAAACAGTCTGAAAATACCTGAAGCAAGATTTTTAATTGAATGAATTTAAATAAGTAAGGAAAAATGTAAACCTTGTAAGAATTCAGGATAATGATTAAAATACAACAGTGAACTTCTCATTATTTCAATGGGAAAATCTCTACAATTTTTATTATCTAGGCAGTAATGATCCAGAGATGGATGAAGGACTAAGCAGTGATTACAAAATCAAAGTAATGTAATTTCACTTTTTGTGCAATTCTCTTTCACTTTGCACCACTGGAGGCATTTACTCTTCACTTTCTGCCTTCTTGCCAATTTCACGGCTCTTTGCTCGGAGCTTGTTGACCTGTGACTCTGCAATGTCAGCCCGCTCCTCAGCTTCCTCCAGCTCGTGCTGGATCTTGCGAAACTTTGTGAGATTGACATTGGACATCTCCTCCTGGAGATGGGAAGAGAGATAAAATAGGTTTTAAAATGTTTAATAATGTTCCTACTGTAACACTGCACTGGACAGGCTGTGGTATTTTGCCTTTACATAATAGAAAAAAAAAAAAATCTGTGAGTTAGTATGTAATTCTCTCTACTACTTCTAGGGGGAAACCAAAGAAATAGCTTGAATGCTAAATGCTTAGATGGTTAATAAGATATACCAGGAATCCTTCTCTGGATATAAAATGTTAATGCACTTTGGAATTTTTGAATAATTATATATAATTATAGTTATTTCCATTAAATCATTTTCCATTTATTTACTGCTATAAAATTATGTATTACAATTTTTGAAGATTTTTTTTTTCTGCTAGGCAGAAATATGAATATAAGTGAAAGGAAGCAGAGACCTACTCCCACAATGTTGACCTGAGCCTTTGCTGCTCTTCCCAGTGATGCAATAATGCTCACAGAAAATGTATTCTACACCCCTCTAGACCCCTGAGGTGTTCAGCCAGAACAGCCATTCAGCTGTTCATTCCTGAGTGCACAGCAAGAAAAAGACAAAAAAGTTAAGTGTTGGAACAGAGCTATGCAGGGGAAAACACCAACACAGAATTCCGTCTCCACCTGGATGGAGACTGACCCTGCACACATCAATACTTACAGCCTCCTCAGCTTGTCTCTTGTAGGATTTCACTTTCATTTGAAGCTTGTCCACAAGATCCTGCAGCCTAAGAACATTCTTCCTGTCTTCTTCTGACTAAAGAGAAGGACAAGAAAGAGAAGCACCTCTTTGCCCCTCCTCTTTAATCGCCCTCTATGTGAAACAGAGAGTAACATTCCTTATAGATCTTTGCTGTCCAGTAAGACAGAGGTGATAAACTGGATCTTCCTAACACGACCAGAAAGATAATTTCTTCTGATGTTCTCAGTCTTGTCCTTTTTAACTGTGTGACTCAGGACGCAGAAAGAAATCCCTAAAGGACTACATTTTGCCTTTCTGCAAGAAGGGTGTGTGAGCCCAAGGCGGCCTCCTGCCTTACCTGGTAGGTCAGCTCCTTCACCCTCCTCTCGTACTTGCGCACACCCTTCACGGCTTCAGCGCTGCGCTTCTGCTCAGCATCAACCTCCCCCTCCAGCTCCCGCACCTGCAATGAGAAGCCCATCTTTGGAGCTTCCCTGGTATCTCTCCAAGGGACATGCTCACTCATGCACAAACCAAAGCCCTACGCACTCTGGCCTCCAGCTTCTGGATTTGCTTCTTGCCTCCCTTCAGGGCCAACTGTTCAGCTTCATCTAGACGAAGCTGCAGGTCCTTCACCGTCTGGTCCAGGTTCTTCTTCATCCTCTCCAGGTGAGCGCTGGTGTCCTGTTCCTTCTTCAGCTCTTCTGCCATCATGGCCGCCTGATGAGAGCAAAGGATCAAAGCCATTTTGGTAGTGGAGACAGATTGGAGGAGAATACATCCACCATCAGCAGTGAAAGGAGCCCCTAACTCACATCTGTGATGGCCTTCTTGGCCTTCTCTTCAGCATTGCGGGCTTCCTGGACTGTTTCTTCCATTTCACCCTGAATTTGGGCAATGTCTGTTTCTAGCTTCTTCTTGGTGTTGATCAAGCTGGTGTTCTGTTGAGTAGCATCAGACGTTTGGTTTTGTTAGCTCATTATTTCAAATCAAGAACATTACAAGATTTTGAATAATTTCAGACATAATTATATGAAAAATCTATACCACAGATTTTTCTGTAAAATTTCTTATCACTGGGGAATAATGCTTTTTTTTTTCTCCAATAATTAATTTTATTAATTTGAAAAAGCATACTTAGAAATATAATCTGTGCTACATCTCATCCACCAGGGCTGGTGCGGGGAAGTAAGAAAAATAGAGTGAGGAAAGTCAGTGAAATACCTTCTCTTCAATGTAATTAGGGAAGAGTAATCCACTCTTATCAACTGAAGAGAAAAATTTGTAATGTTGATAGGATAGATTCCTTCCAGAATCTTTTCAGCATTTGAAACTAGACACTTCCCATACATTTCAGCACTTGACTGCTGGATGACTGCTGTGACATGTAGCTCATGTCAAAGTCTGCTTGACATGGGCTGCATCTTGCTAGCGTGGACAGCACATTTTTAGAAGGAATATGGGGATTTCCTAGTGCTACATTTTGACTGAGCAAGAAATGAATGCTGCTGTCATCTCAGAGTTTCAGCCTCTGACTGCTCAGATGACAGACCATTTGGCATGGGTAACTAAAAAATCTGGTCCCTGTGACTAAATGTTTTTCCTCTGGAGATTATGTTAGGATGCAAAGAAGGTAGAAGCATGGGTTTCATTGAGTGCGACCGGGGAACACAGCCAGTGTACACACTTTTTCAGCAAAGACCTCTTCTAGTATCATGATGATTACTTCAGAAAAGACAACTCTAGTCTTCAAAGTTGAGCCTCCAGTGGTAACTGGAATAAAGCATACAAGTATTCTCCTACTTACCAAGAGTGCCATTTCTCACCAAGTGACCTCACCTGGGTATGGAGGAGCTGCACACGCTCACTTGCATCCATCAGTTCCTGCTCAGCCACCTTTCTACACCTCTCTGTTTGTTCTAGTGCTGCCCGAAGCTCCTCAGTTTCAGCCTGCAACAGGTTTGCTCTGCGCTCCACCATGGCCACCTGCTCCTTCAGGTCCTCCTGTGTCCTGAGAGCATCGTCCAAGTGTATCTGGGTATCCTGTAGAGCAATTGAAGGAAATTATAAGCAGATTAAGAGATGCTTGGCACTGAAAATATCAGGTAAGATATTTCTCTGAAGGCAGCTTTTGTTCAATGGACCTTGAGCACTGCCTGTGTGTTTCTCAGGTTCTTTTGTGCCTCTGCAGCCTGGCGGTTGGCATGGCTCAGCTGGATCTCTATTTCATTCAGGTCCCCCTCCATCTTCTTCTTCAGACGCAGGGCTTCATTCCTGCTCCTGATCTCAGCATCCAGGGTGCTCTGCATGGACTCCACAACTCGGAGGTTGTTTCTCTTCATCTGGTCGATCTCCTCATCTTTCTCTGCTATCTTCCTGTCAATCTCAGACTTCACCTGGTTGAGTTCAAGCTGGAGGCGCAGGATCTTCCCCTCTTCATGTTCTAGGGAGGCCTGGACAATAATAAATTAGAATACTTTTTATGTGACATATGTTGAACCTGAAGCTCTGAGTAAAAATTAATGCCACACTTGGGTAATATCTCTACACTTTTACACAAACACTTTTCCTCTTGTGTCTGGGAATGACTTCACAGCGCTTATGAGATAGAGATCCAAGATATGTAAGAGAGCAATAAATAATGCTGTATACCTCGGCTTCCTCCAGGGAGGCTTGGAGTTCAGATTTCTCCTGCTCAACCTGCTTCTTGACTTTCTCCAGCTCATGAATCGCCTTTCCTCCCTCGGCAATCTGCTCCGTGAGGTCAGCAATCTCCTCTGTGGGAACAAAGACCAACAGCATGGTCAGGCACAGAGCGGAATGCAAAGGGCCCTGCCACACCAAGGTTACAGGCAGCTTTGCCAACCTGCAGGCACAGACCCATACGGAAAGGTGGTAGTGCTGGATAGCAAGAAAGCCCAGCCAGGAGCAGAGGGCCAGGGACTTACGCTGCAAGTTCTTGTTTTCACGCTTCAGCGTTTCCAGGTGGTCCAAGGACTCCTCATAGGCATTCTTCATCTTAAACAGCTCTGTGCTGAGAGACCGAGACTCCTTCTGGGAGGCTTCCAGCTCGGCCTGCGTTTCCTCATACTTCTGCTTCCATTCTGCCAGGATCTGAAGAGAAACAGGACCTCAGTGTGGATGTGGCAATCAGGAGGGGATGCTCTGCCCAGGAACCCCAGGCCTGGAGCCCAAAAGACCTTGTCAAAGTTCTTCTGCTTCTTATCCAGAGCTGCGCAGGCAGCATTTGATCGCTCCACGTCAATCATTAGGTCCTCCACTTCATTCTGCAGCCTCTGCTTTGTCTTTTCCAGGGAGGCACATTTGGCATTTACAGCTTCGACATGTTCCTCTGCATCTTGCAGGCGCTGTGCCAGCTTCTTCCTGGGAGGCGGTAAGCACAGCTCATGGTCTGAGAGCAAAGGGGAGGTGTGGTGCGTGGCTGATGGGCCTTTCACAACAGGACGTTTTACCCATTCATTGAGTATGTATCCTACGCACAGACAGTGAAGACCCTCTCCCAGCCAGTCACTGTTTTCCCAGTTCTGATTCCCAGCCTTGAACAACCACTGTGCCTTCTGTCTCTACTGTCCACAGGTGAAAACATTCTCTCGGTCAGGGGAATATTCTCCTCTACATTTTCTAAACCACACCCTTTGGCGGATATACTTTACATCAGCCCTTACCCTGCCACAAAGCACAGCTTTAACTTTTTATGACAATATTGCTGTTGTGTCTTCAAATTTCCCTTGTTAGTCTACCCCTTTTTTTGTCTTCCCCACTTTCCCCACATACTTGGCCTCCTCCAGCTCCTCCGTGCGCTGAATAGCGTCCGTCTCGTATTTGGTTCTCCACTGGGCCACTTCGCTGTTGGCCTTGGACAGGGCACGCTGCAGCTCCCCCTTGGCTTCCTGCTCCTCCTCATATTGTTCCCGGAGCAAGTCACAGTCGTGGCGAGCAGACTGCAAGGCGTGGGCCAGGGCGTTCTTGGCCTGGGGGAAAAATAGTAGTGTGAAAATGAATGGAAATATCCTGGGAAATCTCCTGACTGAAATGTTGATGGACACTGATTTATTCTGCTGTGGGTGATGGCAAGCTACTGAATGAGAAAGGAAGAGCCAGGAATCTGTAAAAGAGTTAATGGATACACTGCAGGGAAGGGGGAGCAAAGTTAATATGGGAAGACTTGCACTGAATTACCTAAGCATTTTTTCTCTCCTTCTCACCTTTTTGATTCTGTGATTTCATATGTACCTGAAGCTCCTCCTAGACAGGAGGATTCCAATGGATAAGACAGAATTTGGAAAGCCTTCTCACCTTTATCTCTTCCTCTAGGTGCCTCTTGAGTTCCTCAATCTGTTGGGTGAAAGCCTGCTTGCCTCTTGACAGCTGAGAAATCAGAGCATCTTTCTCCTCCACCTGGCGTGAATATTCACCTGGGAAAGTTTGCAGATACACAAGCCTTTTACAGCCATTGATGAGTAAAAGAACCTTTTTATGACTTATTTAAAAGTGTTAACCTTGACAATTAAATGCACATAAAAATATTTTGAGTTAAACAAAATTTTATTTTTGTCATGGAATCCTAATCACTGATATCTCTCCATATTTTTAAGTATGCCAAAGTATTTGTCTTAGAGGTACAATATGAGACACATCGTGCCCCCTTGTCCAATATCTGACTAGTCTTACTCTACGCTTGCACTAAGTGCAGTGGTCATTTTGAGCCTTGAGCTTACAGAATGAGTATGCTATGGTGTACGTGCTCAGTTATATCACTGTTGTCTCCTGAATGTCTCCTGGGAAGCAGAAGGATGAAGTCTAGGTTAAAAGATAGATGAATTCTTCTTTCAAACTCCAGTCATAGAATCATAGAACAATCCGGGTTGGAAGGGATCTTGAAAGGTCATCAGGTTCAACCTTTCATAGGAAAGGGAGCCTAGATGAGATTGTCTAGCACCCTGTCCAATTGTGTCTTGAAAACCTCCAGTGATGGGGACTCCACCACACCCCTGGGGAGGTTGTTCCAGTGACTGGTTTTTCCAGTCCCTTAAACATGTTATTGGTCCTGCTCCAGGATGTCTGTATCTCTCTGGTACTGGGAAACCTAGCACTGGACACAGCACTCCAGGTGTGGCCTCACCTGTGTTGAGTAAGGGGAAGGATCACCCTCTGTTAATCTGCTGGCAACATTTCTCCTAATGCAGCTGAGGATTCTGTTGGCCACCTTTGTCACAAGAGCACATTTCTTGCTCATGTTCGGCTGAGTTTCTACCAAGATCCCCAAGTCTTTTTTGACCCCTTTTTTAAAGCCCCATGTCATATACAGTGTTCTCTTAAAAACCACAAATGTCTTACCAGATTCTGTTTGTAGCCGAGCTCTCTGAGCACTAATGTCATTAATAGTGCGCTGTTGTTCCTCCTCCTTTGTCTTAATCTCACTGAGTTGATCTTCTAGGGAGCGACACATCTTCTCCAGATTTGCCTGTTTGCATGAAGAACAGAATGAAAGGTGATTGGTGGTTCAACACATAGTTACTGAGAATCTGAAGTCTTATGAAGGGCAAAAAAAGCAGCCAATGATTTAGAAGTAAAGTCAAAAAGTCTCAGTTAATTGATATATCCTTCTAAGAAATTCGCACCCCTAATTCCAACATTTGTGTAATTTATTAATGTACACACCAGTTTTTCAATAGATAAAAAGGATGATGGGACATTGTAACATGAGGGATTATTTTAAATTTCTGTTGGCTCTTAATGATTCTGTCTTTGAAATATTTCAGGGAGGAAAAGAAAAATAGAAAAAAAGGAGACATTTGGGTAGGAGTAATTCCTATTTTAGAAGAAACTAAAAACCTGATAAGGCCAGTATCTTTCATTTCACTATAATAATAATCAGAACCAAGCAATGAGACCTTATAGTTAGGTTAGGTGCTTCAGGTGAAGTTTTTTAGCTCTCACCCAAAGGATATAATATATTGTTATACTAATGCTTAAATATATAAACTAAAATTTAAGTTGTGAAATGCAACTATTTATTTAAAAATATGACTAACTTAAAATTCTATATTAAAATATAGATACTTGATTATGTTTGAATTACTACAAAGAAATATTTCAGCACCTTGGCTTTGGAGACAGACTCCATGTTACTGGCCAAGTCGTCAATCTCCATCTTCAGCTCACTCTTCTCCTTCTCCAGCTTCTGCTTCACTCGCTGCAGGTTGTCGATCTGCTCCCCAAGCTCAGCTGTGCTGTCCGCGTGCTTCTTCCGCAGGGTGGCAGCTGTGGCTTCGTGCTGCAGCGTGGCCTCTTCGAGGTCACGGCGCATCTTCTGAAATTCTGCCTCACGCTTCTTGTTCATCTCAATCTGAGCTGCGGTAGCCCCTCCTGCTTCTTCCAGGCGCTCGCTGATCTCCTCTAGCTCCCTCGAGAGGTCAGCCCGATGCTTCTCTGCTTTTGCCCGAGAGGCACGTTCAGCCTCAATTTCCTCCTCCAGTTCCTCAATACGAGCCTGGGGAACATTAGGAGACCCTTCACACCCATGCCCTCCTCCTACCTGACCTGAGACTGGGTGAGAGAGGGGAAGGAACAAAGACTTGCCTGCAACTCCTTGATCTTCTTCTGTAATTGCATGCCCAGGGCTTGCTCATCCTCAATTTTGCTCTGGATCTGGCTGATTTCAAAGTCTTTCCTTTGGGCAAAGCAATCCATGTTAGAGATCAAAGAAAAAACACAAGTGCACCAGTACAGTGCTCAGGTGCCCCACAGCCCCACTTACTTCTTCAGCTTCTCATCCAGCTGCTGCTTATCATTTTCCAAATCCATTATGGATTCCTGGTTCAGCTTCAGGTCTCCCTCGAGTTTCCTCTTAGCTCTTTCAAGGTCCATGCGCAGTTTCTTCTCTTGCTCCAGGGACCCTTCCAGCTAAGCAGAACAAGACCATCAGTGTTCTACCAGCCAGGTCTAAATCCATACCTGTCCTGTTCTTCTGGAAACCATGCTTACATCGTCCACTTGCTGCTCCAGCTTGGTCTTAGCTTTGGTCAGCGTATTGACTTTGTCCTCTTCTGCCTGCAGGTCATCCAGTGTCTGCTGATGGGCCTCTTGGAGGGCTTTCTTCTCTTTTGTCAGCTTGGCAATGGTCTCGTCCAGGGCTGCCATCTCCTCTGTAAGGTTTTTCACCTTTGAGAAGAAGGGAGCTAGTGTAAATAAAGGAAGTAGATACAGAAGTCCTGTAATGGCACAGGAGTGCAAGTGACAGGTTCTGCCTCATACCTTGTTTTCCGTGGCATGTTTTTCCTTTTCAACCTTGGCTAGCGTTAACTCAAGATCGTCAATATCTTTCTTCAGCTCTGAACATTCATCCTCCAATTTCCTCTTTTTGGCTGTCAGCTCAGCATTCATCTCTTCTTCATCTTCTGCTCTCTCTGTCAGCTCCTTAATTTTGGCTTCCAGCTGGATTTTGGTTTTGATGAGCTGGTCACATCTTTCCTCAGCATCAGCCAACCCATCAGCTTCCTACACATGATTCATTTGAATAAAATAGTTTTCAAATAATTATTTTTTCATACTGATTTTCAAAGAAGGAATTATTATTTTCAAAACAGCTTTACACACCTTTGTATTTAAAACTCATTATTATGAGAGTATCTATTTGTTTTGGAAAACATTTTTGGAAAATAAAGGGATATTTTATAGCACTATAAATATAGGCTTTGAGCATTCTTTTCTTAAACCCTTTAACTGTTCATGCAACTGCAACATTAATTTGAAGATGGTGCCTGAAATCATGGCAGTATCTCCCTTGTATCTTTTAATCATTTTACTTACGTTGCATTTGGCTGGACTGGAAACTGGCATAGAGTTCTACTGAAGAGAACCATGTAGGCAGAATTCTTAGCGTAGTGTTTAAAACCTCCAACATTCAGCTGAGAAAAATGTTATTACAACGCTTCCCAAAAGATTTACTGAGAATGAATTTAATTATTAGTTTTGGCAAAATTTTGTGTTAAGATCACTGTTTCAAAGGCAATAGTTGAATCAGTCATGTCTCTAGCCCTTGTGGTCAAGAAGAACAGTTTGGAAGGGACACTGCTGTTTACCAGGGCAGTATCAATTACCTGAATTTGCGTGCATTCTAAGATGCAAGTTACTAAGAAGTAATCTTTATTTTCTACATACTGCTTGTTCTTTTCCTCTTTGTTCTAGTGAAGAACAATGATACCATCCAGGCAGAAGACTTTTTATAGCTCAGCAAGATAGCTAGGTTGGGGTTAGACTCATGTAGTTTTAGATAACTGCCATGATATCAAGATGCAGTCCATTCAACCAAAAAAATTTACATTTTTGAATGAATTGTATCATACTCTGAAGGGATGAGTTTCTTGTTGCTGAAGAGAACCTGAGGCTACTAGTTCACATGTAGACTTTTAGACTGTAGACATGAAAATGAGGTCAGATGAATCCTAATCCTTGTTGTTAAAGACAGTTTTAAGGGGATTATTGTTGCTACCTTTTTATTTCCAGGGAAAAAGGGGAGGACTCCACTTTCATCATTGTTTTTTCTGAGGAGACAAGGACCATAAATGCTGGAGAAATGCCTGACACTCTCAGCCCCTCCTACTCCACCTGAATCCACTTGTGATTCTCCAAATAAAAGGTGTTAATAGGATCTCCAGACTACCTTCATTGATCAGATGATAACATATAAAAATTATATAGTATATAAAGTTTTATAAAGACATGATAATTGCTGCTGTAAGTTGCCATGTATGATTTAAAATGTCATTCTGTAAACTAGTATTTACTAACTGGAAATTAATTACTTCTTTCTTGATTTAAAAGTATAAGGAACCAACTGCAGTAATTCATTGCAAATTTATTAATATTTATAGATTTCAGTTTAGCTTTTCCATGTGGTTTTCCTTCCTATTTTATAAAATATGTGTATGTTTTTGAAATAAATACTGTTTTGGGATAATGTGTCTGTTACTGAGACATTTGGGATCATTTTACCCAGGACATTGCAAGCTAAAAACATTAGCAATACTCACAGCCTGCACTTGGAGCTGCAGATCGTTTTTCTCCTGCAGCAAAGAAACCATTTTCTCTTCCAGCTCCTTCCTCTTTGCCTCAGACTTTGCAAGCTCTTCCTTGGTTTTCTCAAACTCTTCCTTCATGTTGGCCATCTCCTTCTCAGATTCTGCACTCTTCAGCAAGGGCTTTATTTTGAAGAAGAGCTTCATCCAAGGCCAGTGCTTGACATTCATGAATGCACGAACGTTGTACTGGATACAGAAGATGGACTCTCTGAAAGGTAAGAAAAAACATATTATGTTACATATTTTTAAATTTATAATACATATTTAATTACATATATTGATACCTATAATATGAAGTTCTACATGTAATACTTTATAGTTACAGTTCTATATATCTGTGTGTATAAAAATATTAATTCTATATTGTTAAATATATATTTATTAATAATATTTCATATATTTAATATATATAAAATACATATATTTCTGAAGAAAACTCCGTAGTGTGATGTAGTTTGTCAACCTGTATGGGCAGTTTTGAAATCCAGATGTCTGGCTCACTTTCATGGTCAAAGAAAAGGAACACCTCCAGAAGTTGACTTAGTCCCTTTCATGAAAGTTACCCAAGGGAAGAGGATACTTCTCTTGTGCTAGAAGTATATGTTTCTTACCTTTGATTATAATGGTGACCTAAAATGATAAGTTTAGACTAGATTTCTGGGTTTTGGACATAAGTATAATGTAGCCATATACTGAATTTAACAAAAAATTAGTACAAAGGGTGGTATAAGTTAAAAATGACATTTTTCTAAATCAGAATTTTATACTGCTTCATCTACTGCTAGGGTATACTCCCAAATACATCCATGTTGGTAAACTGAATTAATGAGAAATAAATGAGTTTTGGTGAGAAGCAGCTTATTTTCAGTTTTGTCCACGTCACTTCTATCTGATGAGGATTGGCCCAGCAGGCCAAATAAGTACAAGTAAATACCTCCTCTCCATCATTTTCTTGAACTCCACTCTCATCAGGAAGCCCCTGCACATGGCCTGTGTGCGGGTGATGAGCTGTGCCAGCTTCTCATCCCTCATCTCCTCCAGGAGTCCCAGCAGCCCAGCTTTGAAGAACACCTTGAGAAAGAGAATGTTGCAGTACGTATTTGTCAGGTATTGCAAGCACAGTACATTAGTCAAGCAGCAATTGTACCTTGGTGTGGCCAAATTTGTACTGGGTGTGGTCCACATCGATGGATCCAAGGAGCTTCTCAGAAGCCTTCTTGCTATCAATGAATTGTCCCTCTGGGATGGCACTTGCATTAAGCACCTTGTACCTATGGGAGGAAATAGAATATGAAGAAGGTCAGATTCCTGAAAGCTCAATCAAACCTGTACCAACTGATGCCATGGTTAAGATTCTCTGAAGGGGGAACAAGAGTGGTAGACAGGTGAATAAGACTGAACTCAGTTCCATTGTTTAGAAATCACATTTTCATGCATAAATATGTTTTTAGGACAAACCTTGCACTTTGCTTAGTCCAGAAATTCTTGACACAGAATAGGTACTCATTTCCATGGGTAACTGCTGACATATTTTACATGCCCCGTTATCTAATGCCTTATCTCCAAATGAGAACTTTGTGTGCAAGAGCAAGATATGTGCAGAGGAGACACAATTCTTCATCCACAATATTGGCAGTACATACTATCTGAGTACTTTCCAGTTGATACAGAAAAAGAATCAAGATAGTTTTATTTTATTTGGTTTTCCAACAAGTTAGTCTAGAATATCTTTATTCACATTTCTGTGCTGATGGCTGCAAGTCATCTCAGTTTAAGTTAACTAAGTCTAAGCTAATCAACCTCATTCCTGGATAGTTAATTAAAAAATGCTTTATGCCATACCAGAGTATGAATCAAGGACAGGAATAAATAATTGCCCTTTGAAAATGCCTGTTCTTCTAGTTAGCTATAGAAAGAAACTAGATGTCTAACTTGAACAATTAACTTTTGTACACCTAAAGGTAGGTACATCGAACCCCTCCCATAACTCCCACAGTAGTTAAAACAATTAGGAAATGCAAATTATTCAGCATTGGTGGATATGGTGGAGGGTAGATGACAGAATCTGACCTCTGTTTAAAATCTGCATAGAGTATTCTGCTGGGGAATCCTTTCCTGCAAATTCTAATCCCTTCCAGCACACCGTTACATCGCAGCTGATGCAGCACCAGCTCATGTTCCATGGCACCTAATAAATGACATAATGAATTGGTACTTCATTGTGCTGCACAGAGAAGAACAGATTTATCTCATATTTGAACTTTAACAACTTACCAGGTGTTTTTGTTTCATTAGGAATAAGGCATCGTACAAAATGGGGATGTGTGCTTCGTAGATTGCTCATCAGCTTGTTTAAATTTTCCTTAAGAGCAAGAGTAAATACTTGGGTTTAAAAATGTCACTTACACAATATTAGATAGAGTAAAAACACTGCAATAAAACTATGATCAGTATTTCTTTGTTACAGAACTGTTGGGCAGATTCAATGAGAATCCTTTATTAAGAAGCACATGCCTTTATCCTTTCTTAACATAATGATTTTGTACATTCGATCAATCTAAAGCTTTTCTGAACTGAATTTTCAATATTTTCTTCATAATGCAGTAAAAATTATAATGATTATACTACAGTACCCGGAAAAGAGCTGAGACAGTCTGGAAAGAAGAACCCTTCTTCTTGCTCCCCTTCTTGCCACCGCCACCACTCTCTAAACAATAATATTTTTTTTAAAAGAAATGAACAACAAAAACACACAGTTAGAATCTGATGAACTTTGTGTGTTCATCTTTAAAAAGTAGAAAATGTAATAATATGATCAAAATTTGTAAATGCATACAGTGTTTAAAGTTACAATGCAAGACTTGATTTTTTCAGATGAAAGAGGATGAAATCTAATGGCTTCAAGCTGAAGTTAGGAAAATGCAAACAGGAAATAAAATGTAACATTATGCATAGTAAGATATTTAAGGAGTTAAATTGCTAGTGAATACACAAAATGCAGTCTTTATGTATCTTTACATCTAAGGGTATGCATAAATTTAGCAGCATGTTGATACATTTGATTGTATTCCCTGAAGTATTTGGGAATGCCCCATAATGCAGATATCTGGTTTGCCACCTAACCTGTGTTAATGTTGTAGTACAGCTGTCTTGTCTTAAAACTTACAGATCTATTAAGGTCTATAGGGAAATGTAATATCCTTTATTAGTCTGAGTGACTGAGTTCCAAAAAGTAGATGTGGTTTTGGGTTTTCACTTTTTGAAATGTAAATATTATTGCAAGATTTTTTTTTTTCCTGTACATTTTAGTAGAACTGATTTCAAAGAAATCACCTGCTTCTGCCCCACCAACGGAGGCAAAGAGTAAGGCCAGTGTCTTCAGGGATGATTTCTGGTACAGCCCCACAACAGTTTCATTCAGGGGGTCCTTGTTTTTCTCCAGCCAGCCAGTGATGTTGTAGTCTACTGTGCCAGCATAGTGCACCAGGGAGAAGTGGGCCTCAGCTTTGCCTTTGGCAGGCTTGGGCTTCTGGAAGTTGTTGGACTTGCCCAGATGTTGGTCATAGAGCTTGTTCTTGAAAGAGGTGTCGGTTGCCTTGGGGAACATGCACTCCTCTTCCAGGATGGAGAAGATGCCCATGGGCTGGAAGAAGCAGAAGGAAGGAGGAAGAGGTGAAAAGGCAGAAAGAATCACAGATAAAGAAATAGCTTCCTGAGTGAGACAATACTAACTCTCTCAGGGATTGTTCTTCTGCTCAGCAGAGTAAATTGTAAAATAATCTGAACTTATGTATTTACAATGTCACATTTACCCTTTCAAGCAACATTTATAAATATATAAAAAATTAATGCATTTCTGAAAAGATTAGACATTGTGATTTACACAAATACCTTCTCAATGAGCTCAATGCAGGCAGCCAGGTCCATCCCAAAGTCAATGAACTCCCATTCAATTCCTTCTTTCTTGTACTCTTCCTGCTCCAGCACGAACATGTGGTGGTTGAAGAACTGTTGCAGTTTCTCATTGGTGAAGTTGATGCACAGCTGCTCCAGGCTGTTGAACTGCAGAATGCAGAGATTTACTTACTTGCAAAGTTCAGTTCCAGGAACACTTTCCATCTTCCAATAGGTTTTATTTTCAACCCATTAAGGTCTCTATGACTGGATTCCTGAATTTCTATTCATGGGACTGGACAAGTGACTGGCATATTCCATCCTCTAATATATCTACCCTTCCAGGTGCTGGCACTGTCTCAACATATTTCTGAGCGCTGAAAAGAGTTGCAAAGCTTAGACCATGTCTACCTTTTCATCTTCTTGAATTTGTGTACACTGCCAGTCTGTTCCCAAGTATTCAGAGGGAATCTGGCTTCAGCATTAACAAAATCTTCCTTCAAGATGGCATATTTTAACCTCTTCAAAATCTGTCTCAGCTATCACCTATCAGTTGTTCAACATTTTCATATCAGTTTTCAATGCAGTTTTCACTTCTGGATGCAACAACAGACATCTGTAAAAATCTGCAGCCCTTGTGGGATAATACATACTATGAGAACCAGGAGAGTGCCATTCTACAGGAATGGCAGGATTATCTAATAAATAAAAAAATTTTCCATAATTAAAAAAGAAACAATACCCCAAACCCCAAACTATTCCAGTTTCTTAATGGCCCCTCCAGGAAACTTGTATGAAGATCTTCCTCTTACATCAAAGATCTCAAAGCCAGCAATGTCCAGGACACCAATGAAGTACTGTCTGGGCTGCTTCGTATCCAGCTGTTGGTTGATGCGAACAACCATCCACAAGAACATCTTCTCAAAGACAGATTTTGCCAGGGCCCCCACTGAATTGTACACCTAAAGAAAACAAATGTTACCATCCAGGGCAAAAGAGGAAGTTTGAGATTTTTAATTAATGTAATTTGTTTTCTCTCATAACTTGTTTCTTACCTGCTGCACAGTTTGACCCTTTGTCACATATTCATTCCCAACCTTGACTCGGGGGTAGCAGAGGGCTTTGAGCAGATCTGCTGAGTTCAGACCCATCAAATAGGCAGCCTTATCAGCAACTAAAGGAAACAAGCATACAGCAGGATCAAATATTAGCTCTTCAGTAGATGTACTGTGTAGTAATTCAGAATTGTTTCTGCAGAAGCCACATATAATTTTTCACATACTTTAAAATATTGTAATTTTTCCTGATTTACTGATTTTTTCCCATTTAATTTACATGATTTGTAAATGTAAAGATTCTTCCAAATGCCTTTACAATGAATATGCAAATTTTGAAACAGGTGACTAGACAGACAAAAGGGCCATGAAAATGGCAGGTCAAAGAAGTCACAATTTCTGAATAAACAGAAAAGGAAACTGCTTGGTATTGAAATACACTGTATCGAAAATTGCAGTCAGTGAAACTCTAATGAGAGAGATTAGTGGAGAATTATGCCAAAAGTATGAATAAGATATCTCATACAACTTTCATAGTGGGACCACATTCTTCCTCAGGATAAATATCACACACATAGGTCTTTTCCAGGTCTCCACTGGATAGACTCTGTCACCTTTCCAATTTGCTGCCTGTATCTTCTCACAAAGATGATAGCAAGCACCAGTACTATTACAGAGTCCTTCAATGTGAGAAAGCCAAACCTCATTATAGAATATATATACACAGATGCTAATTTCAAGCTGCTTCTGTTGTTTATATTATTTACAACTAAGTATTTAGTGTACAGTTATCACTAGAAAGAGTAAGGTATGAAACAAGAACAAAATTGGAACTTTTATTTCAATTTTGTAGAGTTCTTTTTTAATAATTAGTCATCTAATTCTATCATATGCTTCTAAAACTCTTTCCTTTGGTTATATTCATGCAATGATTACAGCTATTATTTGTAGCCTGTTCTACTATTAGTATTCATCATTATCAGATTCCTTGCAGTTGTATTCCTTGCAGTCATTATCATTTATGTCTTAACTTTCCTAAAAACCCTGAAACCACACACACACACACAAACAGCTCCAGAAAAAAAGCCCGTAATAGTACAAGTTTATGATAGATGCGACTAACTGGTTTCATGGAAATAATTCCATGAGCTTTTAAAGGAATGCATTTTTGAACAATTCTAGGCAAAGCAAATGCAATAGACATATCTTAGATGACTATTTTTCAAACAGAAGTCCTGGAGATATGCTGAGACTGTACAGAAAATGTAGAACATAAGAGCCACAGCTGCAGTATTAATTGATGCTCCTTTTTACCCCCCCATGCAAAATGAAGTAGAACAATGCTCTCAGTTCAGGCATTATGAGTTGTCTCCAGAATATGGGCTTTGAAGCAGAGCAGCTTCAGGATTCTGGCTTCTTGTCACCTGGAAACAATACCATTAGGAGGTGGCTACAGCTGATGGTAAATGGTAGTAGCTACCTGGGTACATAAACTTAAGTCAGTGGGCAGAGTGGCCCCCGGTTCTGTCCCAGGTCTGGGAAGCTGCCATGCAGTATAGCAGTGCCTTAGGATTCACTGGACCTTATACTTGACATAGTTCAAAATAATCTGCATTTTCCACTGGGGTGTGTTCTTCCAGCAAAGTTGTCTGGTTAGGACACACTTATATTCTACAATACTAGCATCTGGAGAAATGTGCAGGCTGAGTCAATGATTCTGACCCTGAATTACTGCCTGTATTAGTGAGCGTTCCGGAGTATACTGCGCTCCGGTATATATCGCGCTGGTACCTTCTGTGCCATCCGGTTCCGCCTGCTCCTCACGCTGCTTCTGCTTAAACTTCAGGTTGCCATAGTGCATGACAGCCCCTGTCAGCTTGTAAATGGCTGTTTTTTCATCAGCAGTGAAGCCCAGGATGTCAATGGCACTCTAACAAAAGAATCATTGGAGTAAGTACCATGCCTGTTAAAGGTCAGAGTCCGCCTAAGAAAACGTCTGTGCTGTACTTACATCCGTGGCCATCAGCTCTTCCTGGTCGTTAATGCTGGGAACCGTGATCTCACCTTGACTCACATAGTGATAGTCATACGGGTTGGTGGTGATCAGTAACATCTCTGAAAAGAAGGACAAAACACATACAGATCAAATGTAATTGGCACGTAAAGGAATTAAATGTTGTTCCGTGACCTTTGTCTGGAGAAGTTAGTGATCTTTCCTACCAATTAGCTCCGGCTTCTTGTTGGACATGATCTGATAGAATATGTGGTAGCTTCTTTCTGCCTTGAGCTGGAAAGTGACTCTGGACTTCTCCAGAAGATCTAGCAAGGATGGTAGGACAGAGTTAGCACAAGAACTGAGGAAGGCTGGAAGGAAAGGGGTCAGGCCAGGAGGGTCACTTACATGTTTCAATGTCAGCAGAAGCCAGTTTGCCCGTGGCACCAAAATGGATTCTGATGAATTTACCCTGAAAGAAGCAGAAAAGTAACTCAAGATCTATTTTACCAGTCCTGACTGCAAGAATTTTTGAGTCAGTCTGCTGATACAAAAAAAGTAATTTTGTCCCAGACAACAACTTACAAAGCGTGAGGAGTTGTCGTTCCTCACCGTCTTGGCATTACCAAAAGCCTCCAGCAGTGGGTTGGCACTGATGATTTGATCCTCAAGTGTCCCCTAAACCAGAAATCTTATTATCATGATATAGCTCATAAATAAATCTGACAGCTGCAGGTTCCTACCCCTAGGACCTCACCTGCATTTTGCCAGCCTGCTGCTCCTCCTTCTTCTTCTCCCCACTTGCTGCAATTGTTGCAAAGTACTGGATGACACGCTTTGTGTTCACAGTCTTCCCTGCACCAGATTCTCCGCTGTCAAACCAAAGACAGAAGCAGAGAGCGTGTGGTCAGGCTGGAGGTCCCCTGGCACGGGGCAGCCCAGCGGGGACCCCAGCAGGGAGTGTACATACGTGATCAGGATCGACTGGTTCTCGCGATCTGTGAAGGAGGTGGTATGAAAGATAGTATTAGCAGTTGTTCTGAGTAATACTAAGCTGAATAAGAAGTAAAGCTGTAAATGGAAGTTGTGGCTTCTCCTAAGTCCAAGAGTAGTAGTCCAAGACTACTCGATTCCTTTCCAGGTCCCAACCGCTGAAATGGATGTATAGAGCTGTCAGAGGCATGTGGTCCTCGCACAAGCTGTGTACCCACTTGCCCTTCACACAGTTCTCATCAAGAACTCTAATCAAAGTCCCTATCTGTATTCCAAATAGGGGGTTATGTGAAATAATTATTCTTTCTGACCTATCAGTGAAAAAAAGCAGCAAACTGAATCAAATAGTATTTCTGTAGTGGGAGAGTATAGAATTTTATACAATATAGTGCAAATAATACAGAGTGCTCAGTCCATGCATGCGTCTGGGTCAGTTTCACTTGAAATTAATTCCTGCACAACTCAATCAAGTTCTCAGTCATACAGCTCCGTCGTGTTTTTAGCTGGCTTGTCACATGCTCCAGTGAGATCAGTGCGGCTTTTTGGTTTAGATTGCTGTGAGGGACGTCAAGCACTCACCCGTCAGCATGAACTGATAGGCATTGTCAGAGATGGAGAAGATGTGTGGAGGGGCCTCCTGGCGCTTCTTGCCTCGGTAGGCCAACACCACCTCCGGGTTGTACACCGGCAGCCACTTGTAGGGGTTGACAGTGACGCAGAAGAGACCCGAGTAGGTCTGCGAGGAAGGGAGACAGGATGCTGATTTTGGAGAGTTGAGGAGAGTTGCAGATAAGGCAGAGGTGAATAATGTTCTAGGGAGACCAGGGCAGTGAAAGAAAATAAAGTGGAGGAATGACCTACCAGAGAATGGGTGAGATATAGCATATGACAAGGAAAGGTAAAAGCAGGAAGGAAGAAGAGAGAGAGGATGTAAACAGCAAGAGGAAAACACATGCAAGAAACGAAGAAGAAAGAGAAAAATGAGGAAAGAAGGTGGCAAGAAGTCAGGAAGCTCTTCAGAGGGATTGAAGGGTGTCTTCAACTACTCAAAAGCAGTAGTTGTCTCCTGCTGCTACTTACGTAGATCATCCAGGCTGCATAACGCTCTTTGAGGTTGTACAGCACAGCAGGTTCATGGAGGTGGGTCATCATGGCCATGTCCTCGATTTTATCGTACTTGGGAGGGTTCATGGAGAAGATTTGATCATCCTTCACAGTAAGAGTCTGCCAAAGAAAAGAAAGATTTATATTTGCCATCTAAAATCCCACAGCAGGATTAAATTGTATTCTCAAGGCTTGAATTATTTTTACTCACTTCTCCACCTTCGGTCTTGACAGTGACCTTCCCTGCTTCTTTGTTCTGGATTGTGCTTTTCACATAGGATTCCTTTGCATGTACCACAAAGACAGAGGACTTGGCATCGAAAGGCTTGTTCTGGGCCTCAATTCTCTCTTTTTCTGACTTTCGGAGGTAGGGAGCTGCCTCCCCAAAGATGGCCATCTCAGAGTCTGTTGACATGGCTGCTGTTTACTAACTGTAATGCAGCAAGTATCTGTGAGGGTAGAAAATACATTACAATAGATGGAAGAAACACTGCTACAGAATAGTGGATTAGATGGTGCTCTGCTGTATGTATCAACTGATTGAATTGACTCTCATTTTTCTGCTAATTCAGAGCTCTGTTCTATAATTTTCTTTCCTTTATTTCTGTTTGATGTAGTCAGATATCTAGGCCTACTGGATGGCTGCATTTACAGGGGAATGTAAATTCTTTCCATGTTGGATTTGTTGGTTTTTTTTCATTTGTTGAAGTAACAGGATAAACAGATCCTTTCCAAGGTTCCAAACACTGCACTGACTAGATATTTCCAAGATTGGAGTTATGAAAGCCCTCTCATGTCTTTTGTGTTTAGCACCTTTCAAACTATGAGATTTGTTTACAGTAAAATACCGGAAGGGGTGCAGTACACTGGATATTCAGAGAACTAATATTATTAGCACTTCTCATTAAAGACATTCCCTTGGGATGAAATAGCCCAAGTTGTCAAATATTTCAATTATTCCACAGATCCATCTGCTAACAAACAAAGCTGATATTCTCCACTTTGGTATTTTTTGTAACAGAAACTGAGTAATCTTGCATTTATTCACTACTATTTAAAAAAAAAAAATAAATCAGTAACTGTGTTTATTATTGCCAAACAATTGTCTTGAAGTTTCATGCAATTGTGAAGCTGGAATTTATTTATATTGTTCCCAAATTAATACTGTTCCAAGTTTATCCTTTTCTTTTTTAGCCTAATTTTATCTAGGTTCGTCACCTACAATTTGGATTTTGTATAGCTTTTCTGAATAAATTAAGAAGCTCATTTCTCTGTCAATACTTTCACCTATGGCAGACCTCTAGGTGAATATCAAATAACTGGTTAACTTTTCCTTGAGGTACAGTTTCACTTTGATTGCAGGAGAGTCATTCTGAACTTAGAATACTTTTTAAAACTCTTTTCAGAACCCTTTACCAGTTAGCAACCTCATTATTGCAGTATGGCCAGACTAAAAGAAAAAATATTTTAATAATGATCACAGTATTTTTGTACATTATAAAATTAATTCCACTCAGTATTCCACTGCTTACATGTGAAAAAATTGCTTTGCCTTCTTAGCTAGCAAAGACAAACTTCATGACACAACTTAGTGTTATCAATTCAAAGGCATGCGTACAATCTCTTGACTGATGGTTTTGTTTCTAACTATGTGATTTTCCACTTCATTAAAGTGTTATTAATCAAATGAGACCATTTCACAAAACAATTACATAAGGTTGTAAAATGGACACAGTCTTTCACCAGCAGTTTTATCATTGCCTATAATATCTAACATTTTCTTACAAGATTCCTAACAGGAATAATACTAGCATATTATATACATTAGTATATACTATGTTAGCATATATTAGTATATATTATAGTATGTTAGTGTATATTATGTATATTGCATATATAGTGTATATTTAATTTTTGTATAGATGTATGCTATTATTACAATGTATCTTTATGGTATTATTACAATGTATAGTATATATAGGAGGTTAGTATACATTATGTTAGCATATAATATATATGTCAGTAGATTGCCTTTTTAAAGTATTTGATGACTATTTTCTTTTGACTGTTTTATATGATTTTTTTCTGAAACCAATGATCTCCTAACTCTCCTCCACTTATTCAAAGCATGCTAGTTATATTCTTGACCCATGACAGCTTGTTGACATTTTATAACTTTGAGTGTTATATTCCAGTGACAATATTTGACAAACTTAATATAAAGTAATGTAAAAAATGAATATGAACAGTTAATTTTCCTGGGTGTAAATATTTAAAACTTTGAATTTAGTTGCTGTTCCATCTCTCTTTTTCTAGTTATCCAAGTAAGTATCATCCTTTCTTCATTTCCCTGTGATTATTAATATTTGCTTATATAATTATATCACAGTTGTGCACTATTTTCATAGGCACAAACAAGCATAAAAGGAAGCTCAGATTGAAATGCTTTATTTTAGCACTTTTATGTTTTGATACACAACTTTCTAACCCCATTCCCCAAGCTTCCCTATGAAAAAGAAAATATTAACATTATTTAAGTATGTATGTCTTTTACTGCTGCTTCACAGCTAGTGCCAGTGACCCTTGAATTTTGATGTAAATGTAAAAAAAAAAAAAGTTACTATTTCCTTCAAGAATATATTTAATTTATGGACAAGTATTTGGAAACTACTTCCTGATGGGGTTTTTCTTCTTAAGACAGTTTCTCCTAAGCTTAGGACCTAATGTCTGTTAATGTAGGAAACTGCTCTCTTGTAGATGAATCTGGAGGAGGATGTAGGCAATGCAGCAGTGATCAGTACTTTTAAGACCGCTGTCTTTGAGAATCTTATGGAAAAGATATTGGCAATCCAGACCAATTCTCGTACTATATTTATACAATGGACATAAATATAAGGAATACAGGGACTGACAGCATAAGTCCTACCTTACAGCATCTTTATCTGTCCCTAAAGAGTGACTAAATCAAGTTCTTACCTTTTGTGAGACAAGATGAATGGCTTGTAGACTGGAAGCTGGTCAGTATTGTAAAACAGAATTAGCAACTTCCTTCTTACTGCTTCACAGAATTCCAGAGAAAATTTATAGACAGAAAACATATGGATCCCTTGAAAGCAGACTGAAAATCCCAGCTGACACTGGCAGTCCCCCATTGAATGAATGTAAGCGTCTGTAGGAATGTGCTGGTGCTTGTGGAATGCAGGGCCAGTTTCCCTTCATCCCCCACCTCCCCAGTCCAAAGCCTCTGACACTCTTACCTTAGAGATTTCTGAGGAAGGACAAGACACACTGATCCCAGGGTATTTTTATAGGGTCTGATCTGCATATGTAGCCACCACCTCCTCTTTCCTAGGTCAAAACATTTTTGGCAATCTTAACTCCTAGCAGAATTGCCATTCATATTAGAAGTGAATAGATATAATTAGACATAACAGGTCTCTGAATCAATGTCCTATAAATAATTTGACAAGAGAGCCTGAGAAGAGGAGGAAGCAGGAGGGTGTGCTAAAGCAGATGAAAGGGGCTACATTGGTACTGTAATCCATCGAATGCTGACTTGAGCAGACAAAGTGAAGAGTAAGAGCCAGTGTATTGTAATAGGAAACATGTAGGGATGAAGAGGTGAAGGCACAGGCTCCTGAATGCTGCAGATGATCTGAGCCTGCAACGTGGGAAAGCACAAGGGGTTCTACTGAGATGCAGGGTCATTGTTAGAGCAGGGAAATCCCAATGCAGGAGGAAGCATCTGAATAGGAACTGAAGTTGCAGGAGTGAGAATCAAGGGACGATCTGAATGACCAAGTAGTAAAATGGACCAAAGCCAAAGCAAGAGAAGTGGGGAATGATGAGTCTGAAGGTAGTGATAAGGAAGGATATGTGATTAGGAAAGAGGAAGTAAATAGGGGTGTGATTCCAAGGGGATAACAGCAAGTCACGATGGACACAAAGACCAATACAAGGGGAAAAAAAGTTAAGTCTAGAGTTGAAGATAGGAGCTTCTAAGACTGAAGTCACCAAGTTAGATGGCAGAGGAAAGGCATAGAAATTCAACTCTTGTTTCTGGGGCTGAAGGGTTTCAAAGATCATATGAACAGGACCATGGAACCGTTGTACTGAACTTGAGACATATATCCCACAGGAAGCAGGACAAATAGGTGCTGTCTCAACATAGGGGAGTCACTCAGCAATACTTTTGCAGTATAAGTGTGCTAGATGAAGGGAAAGAATTAATAAATTTACATTCTCTAGCAGAGAAACAGTCATGTCCTATGCTAGTCTGGAAGAGAGGCAGTTATTTTTAGGAGGAGGTGAACCCCATACTAGTTTGTGAAAAAAGCCAATCTACTGTGCTCGTCCCTGGGATGTTCCCACCCAGATTAAGGAGGGAGTTACATGTGTTCTGCAACAGCACAAGAAGGGGAGTGATGAAGAGGGCAGTAGAACCCTTCACTTTATTGAGAAACAATTTCATTCTCATGCAACAGATCTTGATTTTTTTTCATGTGTTCGTCTTCACTTTCCAAATTACAATTCCTATGACAAAAAAGGCAATCTGAATTGAATCACATCTCAGCAGCTTCACGTGATCCCATAGCATACTGCCTCCCCACTTACAGCACCTGTTGTTTTCCACTCCCTCTCAGCATCACCTACTCAGAGGTCTGGATAAGAAAGTGAGGAAATTCCTTCCTCCTCTTCTCTCAGCTGACTGTGTCTCTGTGATGGCACTGTAATCCTGGGGGTGGGAAGGAAACTGGCACAGGTCAGCTTCACATGTGGAGTAAATTCACAATGAAGAATAAGACTGAGGCCTATGGTTTAACCCTAACAGCTAGATCCTCATCTGAGTATAAAACAGCACTTCTTTCATGACTCTAGTGTAATTACATTATCTGAGAACTGGAATTCACTGCAAATTTCAGATATTTCAATGACTTTGTATGTTGTCTCATTTTGCTGGTGCATGCGGTTTTGACCTGGATTAAAACTGGCTACAAAAAAACCCCAAAACCCAAACAGAAACCTAATGGTTTTCCTACAGTCATATGTAATTCTGTCTGATAGCTAGCTAAAAGCCTTTATTTGCAAGATATTTTTCAACTAGAAAAAGAATAATCCATAACTTCTTAAAGACTCAAAAAGACTTATAAGAAATAATTTTTCCAAAGTATTTTTCAAAATTACATTGAAATAGAAAATTTCCACAACCTGTAACATTTTGCTTGGTCTGTTTTCACTTATATTTTTGCCTTGCTCTTGTTTGCATTTATGTTGCTAGTCAATATAACAGAATACAATGTGACTATTGGTTTTCTATCTGCATGTATTCTTGCTTTTGCTTTTTCCTTTTTGTGAGCAAAGTTTTCTTAATTTGGAAAAACTCTGTAGCTATCAGAGAAAAACTGAAACTATGACTTTCTGAACTGGAAAAACTTGGAAAAAAAATCCAGCCAAGTAAAACCTGGAGTTCAAGAAAAAAATGTGTACATGTGTGTGTATGTGTGTCTGGGGGATTAAGCCTTGTATATAATTTATTTTGCTACCTTTGATAGTAAAAAAAAAAAAAAAAAAAATTAAAAAATGTAATTGTATCAGCTCAAAAAATGCATTTTTTCCTCCTCCAAAACGTCAGGAAAGCTTTTGCTGTAATACAATGGGTTTGTTTCAATCAAGCAGAATGAAAACAGCCACAAGTTTTCACAGCCTTCCACAAAGGCATTTTAGCATTTTTTTGCCAGCTGTAATATTCTCTCAGGGCCTCCCCTTCTCTACCAAATCCACTGCAACTCCCTCTACTACCTGCACAAGTATAGCTCTCCTACTGTATACATGCAGTCCCCATTTGCTCAAGCCTTCCATTAACAGCAACCATTCACAACAAACTATATGCAGACATGCTCTCATACCTGTGAGCTCAGTGTCTGAGATCCCATTATCATTGATGGAGCTTGAGCTAATGGAGTCTGGAGAATGATTCAGTTGTCCTAATATGGTTGCCTACCTTAGAGTGAACCAAAACATTTGCTTGACTCTAATAGTAGTGTCTACAATGGGAGTTTAGACATTCAGCTCACTCACCTACATATTCATTTAAGCATGAAGATGACTAAATGTAGGTATTTGAGTTTGGAATTGAATCTCACCCACACATGTAACCAACTCAAACCTAGTACTGCACATCTATCCATCACTGAAATTCCTCTCTCCTTGCATCCAATTCCTGCTCATTTTGCCCCTTTATTCATTCTGAGGGTGTCCACACTGGCAACAGTTACTGAAGCTAAAATTGCTGCACTGCTGCTTGAGAAAGGGGAAGCAGTGGTTGTCTGAGCACAGAGGAACCTATAAATCCTTCTAGAGAGGCTGCAGTGAAATGGGAACCCTGAGCAGCCCCTTCAGCCAGCACTCAGACCCATTGAAAAGTGGTGGCTTCTTCAAAAGGAAAATGTTTGAGGCACTTATAAAGGACAAATATTGCATATTGAACATAATGGCAAAAACTATGCCAATAAAAAATTATCTTTGTATTATAACTAGTCCATGCTTTAACTTTATAACATGTTCAGTTTGGGCTAACAGTGCAGCTTTCCAAGAAGTCAGCAATGGTAGATTATGATCCCTGATAAACGTCAGCCAAAGATCAATTGCAAATGATCGCTGTTGAACGTTGACTAAACAAACTACTACAAACTGAATGGGCATAAAGACTAGTTTATATATGGTACATTCCAGAAAGAAGAATAAATGCATATAGAGGACAAAATAAATTATTTCCCATTTTAGGTATACTCCAGAAGTTGTCTGGGTGTCTACTGATGTCACTGATACTTTCCTATCTACCGTCACCAGTACTACATAGGCAATGTCATTTCTGACTGGTAGAAGAAAAGAGTAAATAAGCATCATGCCACAATATATTTCTTCATCCCCTACCTCTGACAGGCTCACCCCATGCTTCCCTCCCTCACCCTGCTGCCCCAGTGCAGACATTGCAGCCAACCTGGACGGGTTCCATGTTTAAGCAGAAGACCCCAGAGTGGTCTGCAATGTGGATGGCCTGTGGGGCTCCAGCAGTGTGACCAGCATCCATGCTGCCGTGCCACAAGGACAGGCCTGGCATTAACGGGGCCTGCAGCAGGCTGTGCCACAGGTGAGGAGACCAGGCCAGAGCTCAGGCAGGGGGTGATGCATCAGGGGCAGAGCACAGGGTGACTGAGGCTGAAAAAATAGGGAAAAGAGAAAGGGAACTACTGCAATTCCCAGAGAGCTGAATAGACCGCTATCCTGGGTTCAGCTGGGATAAAGTTAGTTTTCACAGGAAGCTGGGAGGGGCACAGCCAGGACAGCTGCCCTGAAGTAGCCAAGGAGCTATTCCATACCATGTGACACCATGGTCAGTATAGAACTGGGGAGCGGGCTGGGGGGAGTCCCTCTCTCTTGGTGTAGGAAGTGGCGGAGCGTCGGGTTCTGGGTGGTGAGCAGTTGCACTGTACATCACTCATTTTGTATATTCTTTTATTAGTACCACTGCTGTTGTTGTAACGTCTCTCCTTGTGTTGTCCCAGTAAACTGTCCTTATCTCAACCCATGAAGTTAATTTTTTTTTTCTTTCTCCTTTCTGGTTCTCCTCCCCATCTCGCTGGAGGAGGGCGGGGAGGAGTGAGTGAGCAGCTGCACAGTGCTTTGTTGCCGGCTGGGTTTAAACCACAACAACCACCAAAAGGGGTTTTAAAACCAGCTTGTAGTTGGCATTCACTGACCTACCTCCCTGCACACTTCCTGTGGCAGGGACCCTGTCCTCAGGAGCCAGCCAGGGTGGTGGCCGTTGCCCCACAGGAGATGGCGACGTGAGGTATTGATGGAGGCTTCCCATCTCTCCTGCTGTGTTCAACCACCAGCTGCCTGCCTCCCACTGCTCTCCTCCAATGCCCTGCTTTTGTGGTAGAGGAGCTGGACATAGGTGAGCACCTACAGGGGGAAATAAAAATGATCTCTCTCCTGGTGCACGGCCAAAAGAGTAAGTGTATTAGCAGAACAGTTTGTTCACCTCCTGCCACCCTTTCTGAAATGTAGCCGGTACCAAAAACTGAGATGCATTAATGGAGGTCTCTGATGAACCCTTAGAACAGCAGGGTGTATGTTAGTACAGTTAGAAATCCTGCGATGGGTGATGCTTCTTCTCATTGCAGTTGGGTTGTGTTTAGCATTACCAATGTCACAGGGAAAACAAGTGCTGCTCGTATAAAGGGTGCCACAGTAACCCATAGGGTTCAAGGGGGCACTAAAAGCACCAGAGATGCTCAGCTATGGTGGATCCTGAACTAACATTTCTAAAATGGATGGAGCAGCATCCCTTCCTAACTCCAGCTGTCTTCTGCTGCCCAAATATTATTTACATGTTTTATTAAGAAGCCTTAACATTTGAAGGCAGTGGTTTCTTACAGCACTTGAAAGCTGACTGGAGGATTAGAAAGGATATCCAAAAAGGACACATGAAGGTCAGCTAGGGATTGACAATTCTGACAGCATGGCCAAAGATGCTCAGCACTTGCTTTAAATAAACAGCAAGTTTGAGGTAGCTCCTAAAGCTTGCTGCATATGCCAAAAATACCAGCCAAGTCAATCTCACACTCTTTCTCTGTGACTTGGCAAAACCAAATTTATTTAACAGTAACAGAAGTCCCTATACAGCTTCACTTCTAATTTACCAGAGCCCTTATACACATTAAATGTATTCCCAAACCATCTAATTTACTTACCCATCTATAAAGTGTCATCAGTAGTTACACACCTCACACAATCAATGTTGTATTTCATCTTATGTTACATTTGTAATCAACATGTAAATGTTGAATGTCTAGTTCAGCTTAATGCAAAATGTTATGTTTTGTGCTAATAATCTCATGAAAATGAACAGAACCAATATGTTGAGAATGACAATAAACAGACAAGAGAGTTAGCATGCGGACAGAGGAAGGAGAGCAGAAGGGGTGAGGAGAGGAGGGGAGAGAGAAGGCAGGAGACTTGGTGGACCTGATTAGGACAGGCAGAGCCACTAGTCCCAAGGCTTGAAGTGGGCCCGTGGGCTGAGTAAAGGGTCAGTTCATTTTGCTTGTAGAGGATCTTGGCATAGTCCAGCAGCCTCCTCTACCTGCTATGAGGGTAATGAATGCATCATCCCCTTCTCACCACCTGATTTCTTGTGGATGGCTGGAAGCCTAACATTTCCTACAGCATGGTACATCTGGCCACAGTGGTGGCCTTAGCTGTCAAATTGTGGTAATGAGTATAGATTCCTTCCATCTGGTGTCAAGGCTTTGCCTTAATCATTCAGGGAAAGGAACTAAATTTGTTAGGCAAATGCCCAGACTGGAGGCTTCCCTGCCCTGGAGTCTGTTGTGTAGGCAAGAATATTGCAGTGGACCTGTGTGATAAGACAATGGCGTTGCATCTGACAGAGAGGACCAGGTTGCTTGGCTGGCATATTCATCTGCAAGCGAATGATCAACAGCAACAGTCACTGCCACGTCACTCTTCTATGAGGAGGCAGCTATACCTTTGCTATGGATCTGGACACTGGTAAAACCACTGTTTACTAGGCCCATTCTTGGATGTCTCTTCAATAGACTCCCTGGACAGAAAGAGAGACTAAAGACTTCTAGAAAGGTAGGGGAGGGCTTGACTCAAATTAGAAATAGATTAAATATACTGTGATGGCTAAACCAAATGCCCACCAATTCTAGGACACCCTTCAGTCCTCTAAGGAGCTTGTGAAATAAATGGCAATGCAGTGTGACAAACAAATGAGGGGCTTGAGGAAAATCACCCTGTGGTTTCTGCCTCTTATTCACCCAGTGAGTCTTCCCTGTGGTGAAAGGGATCTGAACCCAGAGGCTGTGGCAAGTATAACTCCTTTATCCAGCCTGGTTCTGCTGTGTTCCCACACAATGCATGGTAGAAAGAGCCTCCAGACATGGTCACAATGTCCCTTATATTGTCCTTCAGAGAATCCAGTCTCTGCCAGTCCCCTATGTTCTGGACAACACAGGATATTTCAGAGCAAAGGCATTGGTTTGTGAGAGCAGGAGACCTTTAGGAGACTGGCCTGAGCAGGGATCTCCTTCAAGTGACTATTCTGCTTGTAGAGACTATTCAGAGACCAGATGTGCTCCCAGGAATCCCCCTTGGTACTTTCCTCCTCTGACATGTTCTTCTAAGACAGCATTGCTCACTGCCAAAACATATTGCCATAATGATTGTGTGATTTACTTTATGATTTTTGGATTATGAGCCATGGTGATTTCCTCTCACAATTGAACAGTACAAGATAGTTCTCCACTGAGCACCTTTTCCCTGCTTTGGTGGTACAGGTACACTACTACATGTGAGATATATAGTGTGTATATTCCATAGTCCTCACACAGTTGTCCCAGTAAGCTGCCCATCCAGCTGTGCTTCTGTCCAACATTACAGGACATTACTATCATACAATAGCTTGAAGAAAGGATTGTTTTTCTTAGGGCTTTGCATAAGATTCCTTGAACTTTGGCTGGAATTGCTTAGGAGTATATATGACGTTGGTCAGGACTTGGCCTGTGTTGAGAAATGGTCATGGAGCAGAGGGGCATGCATATAGGGAAAGAGGGGTAAGGCCGTGTTCTTAGCTAGGACGAGAGGTATTTTTTGCTGTCTTAGAGAGTTTCTGTTGCAATGCGGAAATCTGCCAGTGTTGGCTCTGGTGATCTTCCAGCTTACTTCTCCCTTATCATATTCTTCAGTACCCCAACTGGGCTGTCTTTGCCCTGTCTTTACCATCAGATTTTGGGTCAGTGAGGTTCCTGAAGATGATCAGTGCAATTCCTCAACCATGAGGTGCAGAACATTGTCAATCATAGAATCATAGAATACCTCAAGTTGGAAGGGACCCATTAGGATCATTGAGTCAAAATCCCTGCTTCTCACAGAACTAGCTAAAACTAAACCATATGACTAAGAGTGTCCTCCAGACACTCCTTGAACTCTGACAGGCTTGGTGCCTTGACCACATCCCTGGGGAGCCTGTTCCAGTGACTGATCACCCTCTCAGTGAAGAATCTTTTCCTGTGTCCAATCTGAATTTCTGATGATGCAGCTTCATTCCATTTCCTCATGTCATTGTATCTGGGGATTGTCAGTATATTTGGGGATCTTATTGAAGGGTGATCTCTTGTAGTGTTCTTGACCATAGGGCCCTTCCCAAGATTTAGACCTGTAAAGTTTAGTGTAGGTGTGTGACTGTTCTCTCTCCTTTACTGCCAGATGAGGAAAGCAGTATTCTGTACCTAACAGTCCATCTTCTCCCAGGGCTGCTGCATGCAACACTGGCTAGCTGGGCTTGACCTGTCAGGGAAGACCTGTTCTATCTTCCTCTCATTTCCACAGGTCATCTTTCTTCAGGGACTTCTTGTAATACAGGACTTCCTTCTCTTGGTCCTGCTCTTCCAGGAGAGGCAGATACTCCTTCATCCCTCTTGATGTCCAAGCACAGACAAATTGTCTGTGCACATCAGAATGTGGAAAATATAGAAAACCCTGAAGAGTATGTTTGCTTTTCAAAGAGACTCTTTTGCAGGTCTCCCTACAGCAAGCAACCATGCAGGGAATAGTGAAATGATGCAGTGAGATGAGATAAACTCTTTGATAGGTGTCTACTCTGCATCAGAATATGACAGGTGAATCTCACCCAGAACATATATTTCATTATGAAACAACGTTTGATTTCTATAGAAGGGAGTTTTTAAATATAAGCACATAAAAAGAATTAAGAGATCTCCATCTACTGTTGATAGTTGCTGTACTTCTTACTTTCTAAAGTTTTATGTCCTTCAATTTTTATATTAAAAATTTCCTTATTGTCTAAAAAGGTGATTTAGGTAGACTCTGTGTATCCTTTCTTCTAAACTGAATCAACCCATTATCACTTATGAGATGACTATCCTGCACTTAAATATTTGCTTCTAATACTGCTACTTAGCAAAATCAATGGTAGACTGTGAACTCCTCATGGTCCACAAACAGCTTGCTGGAAAAATACAAAACCCCATGTATTGAGTTTGTGTGGCAAGGTTTTGGTAACGGGGGGGGTTACAGGGGTGGCTTCTGTGAGAAGCTGCTAGAAGCTTTCCCTATGTCCGATAGAGCCAACGCCAGCTGGCTCCAAGATGGACCCACCACCAGCCAAAGCCGAGCCAATCAGTGATAGTGGTAGCGCCTCTGTGGTAACATATTTAAGAAGGGAAAAAAGTTGCAGTGAGCACAGAAATGGCAGCCGGAGAGGAGTGAGAACATGTAAAAGAAACAACCCCGCAGACACCAAGGTCAGTGAAGAAGGAGGGGGAGGAGGTGGTCTAGGCGCCGGAGCAGAGATTCCCCTGCAGCTTGTGGGGAAGACCCTGGTGAGGCAGGCTGTCCCCCTGCAGTCCAGGGAGGTCCATGGTGGAGCAGATCTCCACCTGCAGCCCATGGAGGACCCCACGCCAGAACAGGTGGGTTCCCGAAGGAGGCTGTGACCCCATGGGAACCCCGCGCTGGAGCAGGCTTCTGGTAGGACCTGTGGATCTGTGGAGAGAGGACCCCACAGAGCAGGTTTTCTGGCAGGACTTGTGACCCCATGGGGGACCCACGCTGGAGCAGTGTGCTCCTGAAGGACTGCACGCTGTGGAAGGGACCCATGCTGGAGCAGTTCATGAAGGACTGTCCCCTGTGGGAGGGACCCCACTCTGGAGCAGGGGAAGAGTGTGATGAGTCCTGCCCCTGAAGAGGATGAAGCGGCAGAGACAACGTGTGATGAACTGACCATAACCCCCATTCCCCATCCCCCTGCGCCTCTGGAGTGGGGTAGGTAGAAATCCAGGAAGGAAGCTGTGCCCGGGAAGAAGGGAGGGGTGGAGGGAAGGTGTTTTGAGATTTGGTTTTATTTCTCATTACCCTACTCTGGTTGATTGGCAATAAATTAAGTTGATTTTCTCCAAGTTGAGTCTGTTTTGCCCATGACGATAATTGGTTGAGTCATGTCTCCCTGTCCTTATCTCGACCCATGAGCCCTTTGTTATATTTTCTCTCTCCTGCCCAGCTGAGGTGGGGAGTGATAGAACAGCTTTGGTGGGCACGTGGCATCCAGCTAGGGTCAACCCACCACACCCCACAATCGTGTTTGATCTTCAGTCTTTATGGAGGAGATCAACATGAGAACACAATTTCCAGAAATATTTCTCTTTTTTAGGATATAGAAATAACTATCCATATTCAAACCCGATCTCTGATAAGTGTAGCAGACTTTCCTGATACCTCAGTAGAAACTGTTAACATTCTTGAAAGTGATTTTCACTTAAACTTGTTCTTTTTATCTATGACATTAGTTCTTTGCATTATATTGTAGCTATAATGAAAAAAAGAAAACACTCCATCTCCTTTATCTGTCTTAATATATGTGTAATTTTCTTTCAGTTGTCCGTAAAATACTCAGTTTTACCTATGTGCAGGAATCTGCAGCCTTAGCTATTCTTTCTTCTCTAGTCTTTTAACTGTAGGTCCTTGTCACTCACCCCATCTGTGAGCTGGCTATCATTTTGTGCTATGTATGAAACAAAACATCTTCAGAGAAATAGAGTAAGGATATCTCTTCATGACACTATCTCACTGTGTTGGTTTGATTGCTCATCAATGCTTGGAGTGAACGTCAGTCTCCTGAATCAAAGTAGAAATTTGAGTTTCTCACATCCTTAAACCTAACCAAATAAGCAACATTTTTCAATTAATAAAAAATAACATATTTTAAAAGAAATGTTGCAGGAATCTCTTTTTCTTCTCTTTTTTTTTTTCCCTAATAATTCATCAGAATAACTTGAAAGAACCTAGACTTAGTCTATCAAAGAAATGCATATTTCTCATTGCAAGATGAATAGCAAAGCAATATAATTGTTATTATTCCTCATGCATTTTTAAAAATGTAAATGTAAAAATTTATTGCTGTTTATCATACTTTTAGGTGCGAATGTGAACTGTGTACATGTACTCCAAAAGTAATGGATGCTAGAATAAATAAAGCAAGCATGCTAGTCACTGTTCATATGCAAAGGTCTCTATTGTCTTTATTACCTAGACATAAATGATAATTACAGAATAAAGCAGCACAGAGATTTACATTTTATGCATGCCTCAGGTCACTTTTTAGCCTTGGGATCCTCATTCCTCCTCTGCTATCTTCTTATGAAACTCCCGACTCTTCACTCGGAGCTTGTTGACCTGCGACTCTGCAATGTCAGCCCGCTCCTCAGCTTCCTCCAGCTCGTGCTGGATCTTGCGGAACTTGGAGAGATTGACATTGGACAGCTCCTCCTATGTAGGGAGAGGGAGTTGTGAAAACACCAGGCAGTGTGTGGACATTTAATATCTGAATACCAGGCAAATAAAAATTTAAATGCCACAGCTGGGCAAGCACGTAAGGCTCAAAACCAAGGTAAGAAGCTGCTCAGGGTGCTAAGTGTTCCAGTAGAGGAAAGAACATCAGAGTGTCAAAAAGGCCATGGCCACATGACACAGAGCATTGTGTAGGTGAAATTCATGGCAGAGTCCTCAACAGACATACTAGCAGCTGCTTCTGACACCCAGGGTAGGGTAGGAAGGAAGAAATACAGGCAGGAACTGAGGCTTAGAGCAAAACAAATAGATCTGGGGAAGTATAGTTCCTCCCAAACCCAGCAATTCTTACTCTTACACTCCCCATTGTCATGTAGCAGCAAATGCATCAGAACAGTCAAGGTTTCAAAAACTTGGGACAGAATTAAACACCAGCACGGAATTCCACCTCGACCAGAAGGAAGTCTGAGCTTAATCAGAGTGGTACTTACAGCCTCCTCAGCTTGCCTCTTGTAGGACTTCACTTTCATTTGCAGCTTGTCCACTAGATCTTGGAGCCTGAGAATATTCTTCCGGTCTTCCTCAGACTACAGAGAATGGCAAGTAATAGAAACCCTTGTTTGCCTTTTTTCTCTGAATTTCATATATGTGAAACAGAGTGACTTTCCTTATGGAGCATTGCTGTCCAAAAGGACAGAGGCCAAAATCCTGTTGACTGTGTCACTTACTGAAGTATAGAAAGAAAGCCCTTTGGAAGGCAATGTGCCAACATTTTGACTTCCTGGAAGAAGAGTGTGTCAACACAAAGAAACCTGCCTTACCTGGTAGGTCAGCTCCTTCACCCTCCTCTCGTACTTGCGCACACCCTTCACGGCTTCAGCACTGCGCTTCTGCTCAGCATCAACCTCCGCTTCCAGCTCCCGCACCTGCAATGAGAAGCCCATCTTTGGAGCTTCCCTGGTATCTCTCCAAGGGACATGCTCACTCATGCACAAAGAAAAGTCCCACGCACTCTGGCCTCCAGCTTCTGGATTTGCTTCTTGCCTCCCTTCAGGGCCAACTGCTCGGCTTCATCCAGACGGTGCTGCAGGTCCTTCACCGTCTGGTCCAGGTTCTTCTTCATCCTCTCCAGGTGGGCGCTGGTGTCCTGCTCCTTCTTCAGCTCTTCTGCCATCATGGCCGCCTGATGAGAGCAAAAGGTCAAAGCCATTTTCAGGCTGGAGATGTTCTGGGGGGGAAGGCACATATCTTAAGCAGTGAAAGGAGCCCCTAACTCACATCTGTGATGGCCTTCTTGGCCTTCTCTTCAGCATTGCGGGCCTCCTGGATCGTGTCCTCCATTTCACCCTGAATTTGGGCAATGTCTGTTTCTAGCTTCTTCTTGGTGTTGATCAAGCTGGTGTTCTGTTGAAAAGCATCAATATAACAATTTTTTTTTTGTTAGCTTGCAATATCATATCAAGAACATTGCATAAATGTTGGTTTTTAATGTAAATTGTGCCATCAGGTCACATGGGATTCTGTTCTAAAGGAACTGCTGTGGTAGCTGTTAGTTTCTCAGCTATGAAGTGCTTCCATATTTCAAGAACATCCTCCATAAAGTCTTTCCTCACTGTTTCTCAGTCACCAGAGAAGGAATTTAGACTTATAAGGAAAAAAGACATAATCTTTCCTTACCATTTTCAATCTAGTGGCAGTAAAAATTTTAAATGGTGCTATAGAACACTTATAATGACATTGATAAATTATGTTAATGACAGTATTAGTGTATTCCTATTTTGTTAATGATCAACCTAAGTTTGACTTTGCAGTCTCAAATGTAAATGTGAAAGCTGTTGAACTCAATTTAAGTTGTAGAGTAAGAACATCACTTATCTCTCTGAATTTATCACTTTTAAGGTATGCCCACTATAGTCTTGTGAAATTCATATTATATCTGCAGTAAAAAAGTCACTTTTAATATTTGTTATCCATATTGTGAAAATTACAATGCATTTTACAGAATACTGTTACAGTTCAGCCAGTCTTGAGTTATTTTATATGCATGGAGCAAAAGTATAAATACGAAATATATTTATACACTGACCTGGGTATGGAGAAGCTGCACACGCTCACTTGCATCCATCAGTTCCTGCTCAGCCACTTTTCTCGACCGCTCCGTCTGCTCCAGGGCTGCCCGTAGTTCCTCAATTTCAGCCTGCAACAGGTTTGCTCTGCGCTCCACCATGGCCACCTGCTCCTTCAGGTCCTCCTGTGTCCTGAGAGCATCGTCCAAGTGTATCTGGGTATCCTGTAAAAGAGGCAAGAGAATTTGCAAGGTGGCAGTGTGTGCTTGGGTGCCAAAAATGTCAGCGAAGGCTCTTCTCTTTCTGTAGCTTTGCCGAACAGACCTTGAGCACTGCCTGTGTGTTTCTCAGGTTCTTTTGTGCCTCTGCAGCCACACGGTTGGCATGGCTCAGCTGGATCTCCATTTCATTCAGGTCCCCCTCCATCTTCTTCTTCAGTCGCAGGGCTTCATTCCTGCTCCTGATCTCAGCATCCAGGGTGCTCTGCATGGACTCCACAATTCTGAGGTGGTTTCTCTTCATCTGGTCGATCTCCTCATCTTTCTCTGCTATCTTCCTGTCAATCTCAGACTTCACCTGGTTGAGTTCAAGCTGGAGGCGCAGGATCTTCCCCTCTTCATGTTCAAGGGAAGCCTGAAAAAATATAAAAATCAGTTAATTATATAAATAACAATGTCATTAACCTTACATGAACTATTCTCTTGAAGAATAATGTACAGCATGAAATCTGAGACTACAAGAAAGGACATAAAAGGATTGCTCTGTATCCAAAGACTTCAGTGATGTCCCAAATCCCTTTTTCCTGTGCCTGCAGTTTATTTTTAATGCATAAATTTCATAAATGGTATCTGAGGTAGCTAAACTGTGTTGTAAGTAAACAATTAAGAACAGAAGGCTGTACCTCAGCTTCCTCCAGGGAGGCTTGGAGTTCAGATTTCTCCTGCTCAATCTGCTTCTTGACTTTCTCCAGCTCATGAATCGCCTTTCCTCCCTCGGCAATCTGCTCCGTGAGGTCAGCAATCTCCTCTGTGGGAACAAAGAGCAACAGCATGGTCAGGCACAGAGCAGAATGCACAGGGCCCTGCCACACCAAGGTGACAGGCAGCTTTGCCAACCTGCAGGCACAGACCCATACGGAAAGGTGGTAGTGCTGGATAGTGAGAAAGCCCAGCCAGGAGCAGAGGGCCAGGGACTTACGCTGCAAGTTCTTGTTCTCACGCTTCAGCGTTTCCAGGTGGTCCAAGGACTCCTCATAGGCATTCTTCATCTTAAACAGCTCTGTGCTGAGAGACCGAGACTCCTTCTGGGAGGCTTCCAGCTCAGCCTGCGTTTCCTCATATTTCTGCTTCCATTCTGCCAGGATCTGAAGAGAAACAGGACCTCAGTGTGGATGTGGCAATCAGGAGAGGATGCTCTGCCCAGGAACCCCAGGCCCGGAGACCAAAAGACCTTGTCAAAGTTCTTCTGCTTCTTATCCAGAGCTGCGCAGGCAGCATTTGATCGCTCCACGTCAATCATCAGGTCCTCCACTTCATTCTGCAGCCTCTGCTTTGTCTTTTCCAGGGAGGCACATTTGGCATTTACAGCTTCGACATGTTCCTCTGCATCTTGCAGGCGCTGTGCCAGCTTCTTCCTGGGAGGCGGTAAGCACAGCTCATGGTTTGAGAGCAAAGGGGAGGTGTGGTGTGTGGCTGATGGGCCTTTCACAACAGGACGTTTTACCCATTCATTGAGTATGTATCCTACGCACAGACAGTGAAGACCCTCTCCCAGCCAGTCACTGTTTTCCCAGTTCTGATTCCCAGCCTTGAACAACCACTGTGCCTTCTGTCTCTACTGTCCACAAGTGCAAACATTCTCTCATTCAGGGGAATATTCTCCTCTACATTTTCTAAACCACACCCTTTGGTGGATGTACTTGACATCAGTCCTTACCCTGCCACAAAGCACAGCTTTAACTTTTTATGACAATATTGCTGTTGTGTCTTCAAATTTCCCTTGTTAGTCTACCCCTTTTTTTGTCTTCCCCACTTTCCCCACATACTTGGCCTCCTCCAGCTCCTCCGTGCGCTGAATAGCGTCCGTCTCGTATTTGGTTCTCCACTGGGCCACTTCGCTGTTGGCCTTGGACAGGGCACGCTGCAGCTCCCCCTTGGCTTCCTGCTCCTCCTCATATTGTTCCCGGAGCAAGTCACAGTCGTGGCGAGCAGACTGCAAGCCATGGGCCAGGGCGCTCTTGGCCTGGGGGAAAAATAGTAGTGTGAAAATGAATGGAAATACCCTGGGAAATCTCCTGACTGAAATGTTGATGGACACTGGATTATTCTGCTGTGGGTGATGGCAAGCTACTGAATGAGAAAGGAAGAGCCAGGAATCTGTAAAAGAGTTAATGGATAGACTGCAGGGAACGGGGAGCAAAGCTAATATGGGAAGACTTGCACTGAATTACCTAAGCATTTTTTCTCTCCCTCTCACCTTTTTGATTCTGTGATTTCATATGTACCTGAAGCTCCTCCTAGACAGGAGGATTCCAATGGATAAGACAGAATTTGGAAAGCCTTCTCACCTTTATCTCTTCCTCTAGGTGCCTCTTGAGTTCCTCAATCTGTTGGGTGAAAGCCTGCTTGCCTCTTGACAGCTGAGAAATCAGAGCATCTTTCTCCTCCACCTGGCGTGAATATTCACCTGGGAAAGTTTGCAGATACACAAGCCTTTTACAGCCATTGATGACAGTGTTGTAGACATTTAGGGCTGTAAAACTAGGTATTTGGCAGACCTTGCAGAACTTTATGATCCTGTTTCATGCATTACAGGGGAGAGAAAGCACGTTGGACAGACCATGTGCCCAGAAGGGTCACTTCTGCATTAACTCTCTGACATTATTCATATGCACGTCACAGATGTGTATGTCTTACCTGACTCTGTCTGCAGACGAGCTCTTTGAGCATTGAGGTCATTGATCATGCGCTGATGCTCTTCTTCTTTTGTCTTAACCTCATTTAGCTGGTCTTCCAGTGCACGACACATTTTCTCCAGATTTGCCTTTGTGTCAACATACAGAAGGTGAGGGGTTAACTGTCCACACTCTTAACAATAGCAGGTGCAAGAAGTTGCATTTTATAGAATTCCATTGGGGCAGAAATACATATAAGGTATTTGTGTACCTTGGCTTTGGAGACAGACTCCATGTTACTGGCCAAGTCATCAATCTCCATCTTCAGCTCACTCTTCTCCTTCTCCAGCTTCTGCTTCACTCGCTGCAGGTTGTCGATCTGCTCCCCAAGCTCAGCTGTGCTGTCCGCGTGCTTCTTCCGCAGGGTGGCAGCTGTGGCTTCGTGCTGCAGCGTGGCCTCTTCGAGGTCACGGCGCATCTTCTGAAATTCTGCCTCACGCTTCTTGTTCATCTCAATCTGAGCTGCGGTAGCCCCTCCTGCTTCTTCCAGGCGCTCGCTGATCTCCTCTAGCTCCCTCGAGAGGTCAGCCCGATGCTTCTCTGCTTTTGCCCGAGAGGCACGTTCAGCCTCAATTTCCTCCTCCAGTTCCTCAGTACGAGCCTGGGGAACATTAGGAGACCCTTCACACCCATGCCCTCCTCCTACCTGACCTGAGACTGGGTGAGAGAGGGGAAGGAACAAAGACTTGCCTGCAACTCCTTGATCTTCTTCTGTAATTGCATGCCCAGGGCTTGCTCATCCTCAGTTTTGCTCTGGATCTGGCTGATTTCAAAGTCTTTCCTTTGGGCAAAGCAAACCATGTCAGAGCTCAAAGCAAAAAGACAGGTGCACCAGCACAGTGCTCAGGTGCGCCACAGCCCCACTTACTTCTTCAGCTTCTCATCCAGCTGCTGCTTATCATTTTCCAAATCCATTATGCTGTCATGGGCCAGCTTCAGGTCTCCCTCGAGTTTCCTCTTAGCTCTCTCAAGGTCCATGCGCAGTTTCTTCTCTTGCTCCAGGGACCCTTCCAGCTAAAACAAACAAGACCATCAGCGCTCCGTCAGCCAGGTTTAACTCCGTACCTGTCCTGTTCTTGAGGTATGCCTGTGTGCTTACATCGTCCACTTGCTGCTCCAGCTTGGTCTTAGCTTTGGTCAGCATATTGACTTTGTCCTCTTCTGCCTGCAGGTCATCCAGTGTCTGCTGATGGGCCTCTTGGAGGGCTTTCTTCTCTTTTGTCAGCTTGGCAATGGTCTCGTCCAGGGCTGCCATCTCCTCTGTAAGGTTTTTCACCTACAAATATGAGCAAGAGTCAAAATTTGGTAGAAAACAGGTTCACTGGCATGGTGACATTTTCACTTTGCATTGTTTTGCCAAGTCTTTCATTTATCCTTTGGATGCTCAGACAAGGCCCATCTCAGAATTGTCCAAAGCCAAGGTGTCTTACGGTAGCAGGCTCTAACTCTGAGAGTCAGTGATGTCTTGGCCCTTTATGTGACTCCCCATGTGTGTACCTTGTTTTCGGTGGCATGTTTTTCCTTCTCAACCTTGGCTAGTGTTAATTCAAGGTCATCAATGTCTTTCTTCAGCTCTGAACATTCATCCTCCAGTTTTCTCTTCTTGGCTGTCAGCTCAGCATTAATTTCTTCTTCGTCCTCAGCCCTCTCAGTCACCTCCTTTACTTTGGCTTCCAGCTGGATTTTGGTTTTGATGAGCTGGTCACACCTTTCCTCAGCATCAGCTAGAGCATCAGCTTCCTGGTGGGAAAATACAGGAAAGCTTATTTAGTGCTAAGGAACAGGTGTGCATCAGTAAGACCTTTCTGGAGATTACTTTTTGGGGAAAAGGTTACTGCACAATTACATTAAAAATTACAAATTTAGAATATGTTTTTAATCAGGTTTATTTTTTTATGACCTTTTTTGTCATCAGATACTGTGTCTAGCTCCGCTACGTTTTACCTTGCTTATTTCAGGTATGTCGGTGGGTTACTTGGATTTAATCGATGTTTTCCTTTTCTCCTTTGGAAAGTGAGTGTATTTTATAACGTGCCATATTCAAATTTATGTGGAAGTATTGAGAAAGGTAAATAATTCTACCGCTGAGGAAATATTTGAAGCTCCCATTCCTGATTTATACCCAGCCAATACAGTCAGTGGAGGCTAGAACAAGATTCATCTTTCCCTGAAATGGACACTTCAACTCCAGGGTATTGCCTAAATGTTGCCTGAGTTTCTGAGAGGCCAAATGGCATTGTAGACAAGCGTACAAGGCTGGCACTTGTGTTGTAGGACGTAATGGGCATCTGCATCTTCTGGGAGCAGTAGCTACAGGAGCTCAGGTGAGATATGCCATAAGAAATGGCACTAGACTCTTCATTTTGACCACTGAACTAAGGCAGAGTAGCTGGTCAATTGAATCACTGTCCCTACTCCACTAAATACACTACAGTGACTATAACAGGCTTTATGTCATGAACTCACACGGAGACATGTACATGTAGGCATTAAGACTAAAAAGTCATTCTTTAGCTTGATCTCCACTTTGTAATACTGAGACTGAGTGGGGAAAGAATGTGGCCTGAATTTTACCTCTAGTTACATGGTATTCAGCTTAAAATATTTTGTAAGGCAGTTTAGTGTGCAGTGTGAGAGTTCTGTAGTATGAGAGAAGAGTTAGATCTTATTTACTCATTTCCCCTATAAAAACCAACCAACCAAACACGTAGAATAATGTTACTCACAGCCTGCACTTGGAGCTGCAGATCGTTTTTCTCCTGCACCAGTTTCACCATTTTCTCCTCCAGCTCCTTCCTCTTTGCCTCAGACTTTGCAAGCTCTTCCTTGGTTTTCTCAAACTCTTCCTTCATGTTGGCCATCTCCTTCTCAGATTCTGCACTCTTCAGCAAGGGCTTGATCTTGAAGAACAGCTTCATCCAGGGCCAGTGCTTGACGTTCATGAATGCACGAATATTGTACTGGATGCAAAAGATGGACTCCCTGAAGCATAATTACAATGTACATTGAATTTTTTCAGTATGACAAGTGCCAGCACTTTCCCCCAAGTACAGTGACTTTGACTGAGGATGAGGAATGTCTACCTCCTCTCCACCATTCTCCGGTACTCCACTCTCATCAGGAAGCCCCTGCACATGGCTTGTGTGCGGGTGATGAGCTGTGCCAGCTTCTCATCCCTCATCTCCTCCAGGAGTCCCAGCAGCCCAGCTTTGAAGAACACCTTGCGAAAGGGAATGTTGCAGCCCATCACTGTCACGTAGCGCAAAGCACAGACATGCAGTGAGTGAGTCAAGGAGGGTTTGTACCTTGGTGTGGCCAAATTTGTACTGGGTGTGGTCCACATCGATTGACCCAAGAAGCTTCTCAGAAGCCTTCTTGCTATCAATGAACTGTCCCTCTGGGATAGCACTGGCATTAAGCACCTTGTATCTGTGGAGTGAGAGGAACTATGAATGAAGGCAATCTCAGGTCATAAGTCAACACTGTTTATTGAGACTAACCACAGTCTTTGCAGCAGAATGAGGCTGAGGAAGTTGGAATTTCATCCCTTGTTTAGAGACACCGTTACAATGAAGTCCTAATCTGATAACAAAATTAAGGAAACTTTTACTGTCTTCAGGTGATCAGTCATAGATGAAGAGAGGGCACTGATCTCCAGCCATTTCAGTCCGATGCCTTCTTCACTTAAACTATGCTGTAGAAAGTTGCTAGAGAGGAACATCGCCACTTTGTGTATAGGAGGAAAGCATCTTCCCCTGAAACTTGCAACTGATACAATGGCCAAAGCACTCTATCTGAGTTTGTCATTTTTGTCTGAGAATGTGTTGTACCCACATCCCAATTTGCATTTTTTTAATCTTGTAAGCATTGGCTTGGGTAGCTCTATTGTGCTTCCATATTCAGAGACACTGGCAAAGTTTGACTGTTTGATGAACAGCAGCCAGTGAGGACACCTGACTTATCTCTTCATTTCTCAACAAGTTCTTTTTTGCTAGCCGTACATGTTGCCTTTGGTTATGCATTCCAGCATTTTCCCCTTCTTTCAGTTATAATCAGATAGAGTTGGCATCAAAAAATAACCACAAATGTTAAAAAACTGAAGATGTACAACTTATGCCATAAAGACAGGATGGAGAGCAGAAAGGAGATTGACCTCTGTTTGAAGTCTGCATAGAGGATTCTGCTTGGGAAACCTTTCCTGCAAATTCTGATGCCTTCCAGCACGCCGTTACACCGCAGCTGGTGTAGCACCAGTTCATGCTCCATAGCACCTGAGTGAATAAGACAATTATTTGATACTTCATGATAAAGCATAGAGAATAATGGATGCATCACACTATGATTTCTCTCTACTTGAGGTTCTTACCAGGTGTTTTTGTTTCATTAGGGATGATGCAACGGACAAAATGGGGGTGAGTGCTCCGTAGATTGGTCATCAGTTTGTTGAGGTTCTCCTGTGGGTTCATGAGCAAAGATTTTTCATTAACAAATGGTACCTCTGCAGTTATACTGTCAGATGTTAGAAAAGTGTTGGAAAGAAATAATGAATTTATTATTCCCACCTATAGCCATCCCAATTTGAGTTTTCTTCTGCCTTTCAGTCTTGAGCATGAGAGAAAGTCACAAAACTGTGTAATGTGTTTTCATGAGACTGAGGGATACATCCACTCAGACAGGACACCTATGGAGAATGGTGACCAGAAGCTCCTGGCAAAAGGCGTAATTCTGAGTGAAAGATGATTCTTTGTAATAACCTGATTCTCACGCTATGGAAGACACTGACTATTGATGAGAACAGAAGCAAAACCAAAAATAGGACAAAAGGGAAGAGGGCCAAGGACCAAGTTTGCAGAGAATGCTGGGAAAGGGAAGCTTAATGGCATTAAATGCTGCTTGTGAGGATATATTTGACAACAGTCGAGCACAGGAAGACAAGAAAGACTCCCTATTCACTGAGTATGGGGGTCACAAGTTGTAGATTTCTTTACCAAAAAAAAAAAAAAAAAAAAAAAGGCATGAGTGGCAGGTCTGACAGCACCCCTTTCTAGAATTGTTTTTAAAAGCAATCCCATGAACTAGCTCTGATTTTAGCAATCATTTTTACTAGTGAGGTCCTAACAGTTCTCAGTTCAGCCCTGGTTTGGAGCAGGGCAAAGCTGCTCAGACAGCTATCTCTTTCACAGTGTGAAAAACTGTTCAGGATACCAGATGGTAGCTAGATGCCACAGGTTCTGAAACAAGAGTGTTTCCATCTGCCTTAAGCTCTGTCCATTGGTGGAAAAGAAACTGGCCTTGGCATTTCCCTATTGCCTTGTCTTCATATGTATAATCATGTGCAAACAATTATGTGTTATGTATTATCATGTGCAAACGCACATATATATATGTGCTGATCCAGACTTGAGGTTCCCAGAGGCAGGTAGCCACATCCACCATTGTCCTCCCAAGGCAGAGGGAGAGAGGGAAGAGCTTGATCCTTCCAGCTGGTGTACTCATGAGTAAATGAAACTAGCCTGACCTAAGTACTTCTTACAACACCCAAAGAAAAGCGAGATCAAGATGTAACTTCCTCAGCTGGCCTCAGCTGACTTGCAGTCAGCTCTTTTATGAATAACTGAAGAGATGTTCTTGATGCAGAAAAATGTTAATAGGTGCAGTAAAATGGCCTTGTTGGAGTTAGTGTGAGGTTTAATAATCTTCAACTTAAAAGAAAAGAGGAAAAAAATAGAGAGAATGACTTCTGTACTTACCCTGAAAAGAGCAGATACTGTCTGGAAAGAAGAACCCTTCTTCTTGCCACCCTTCTTGCCACCACCACCACCACTCTCTGAAGAACACCAAAAAAAGATGGTTTTACAACTTTGATTTGTAAAATTTTTCTCTATGAGACTGCAAGAAGCTTTTTCATATGTATCAGGCTAAGAAAGGTACCTAAGATGCAGTGGGAAAGAGAGTCAACACTCAGTCTAAAGGAACACAGGACCAAAAGTGTGTGATAATCCAAGGGATTATCGTGGCTGAGTGGAAGGCCTGAAATACATGTGATCTTTTCCTTTATTAATAAATTCAAGCCATGGGACACTCTGCACAACATGCAGTTTCTTTAGAACACTTGAGCTGATATTCATGGCTCTGGCAGAGCCAGTAAATAAAAATGAAAATATGAATTTCACAGAACTGACCTGCCTCTCCGCCAGCAGAGGCAAAGAGTAAGGCCAGTGTCTTCATAGATGATTTCTGGTACAGCCCCACAACAGTTTCATTCAGGGGGTCCTTGTTCTTGTCAAGCCAGCCACTGATGTTGTAGTCCACCGTGCCAGCATAGTGCACCAGGGAGAAGTGGGCCTCAGCCTTGCCTTTGGCAGGCTTGGGCTTCTGGAAGTTGCTGGACTTGCCCAGATGCTGGTCATAGAGCTTGTTCTTGAAAGAGGTGTCAGTTGCCTTGGGGAACATGCACTCCTCTTCCAGGATGGAGAAGATGCCCATGGGCTGGAAGAAGCAGAAGGAAGGAGGAAGAGGTGAAAAGGCAGAAAGAATCACAGATAAAGAAATAGCTTCCTGAGTGAGACAATACTAACTCTCTCAGGGATTGTTCTTCTGCTCAGCAGAGTAAATTGTAAAATAATCTGAACTTATGTATTTACAATGTCACATTTACCCTTTCAAGCAACATTTATAAATATATAAAAAATTAATGCATTTCTGAAAAGATTAGACATTGTGATTTACACAAATACCTTCTCAATGAGCTCAATGCAGGCAGCCAGGTCCATCCCAAAGTCAATGAACTCCCATTCAATTCCTTCTTTCTTGTACTCTTCCTGCTCCAGCACGAACATGTGGTGGTTGAAGAACTGTTGCAGTTTCTCATTGGTGAAGTTGATGCACAGCTGCTCCAGGCTGTTGAACTGCAGAATTACAAATAGAGATTATTATTAATGTAAATTTAGAAAGCTAGGGATAAAGAAGAGTGCTGGCTTTTTGTACCAAATTGCAGGATGATCTGAGAGTGTTCCTCCTTTACTCAGCCAGGGGCTTGGAACTTCATTCAGTGTCTCTTTTGTCAAACTAAACTTTATGCATATGTTTATGTCCCCTAGAAGCTTAGGCCACTTTAATATTTCAGACTTGTCAGTTTTGATATCTGCTAGACTGGGCTAATTCAGTTACAGGAGAGTCCACAATGCAACAGTTTATCCAACATTTCCAAATGCTGATTTCAAAACATGTCCAAAGCCTTTTTAGCACAAATTGTGTCTATGGAACTGGTGTCCCTGCATTAGATACCAAATACCATGTTAGTCTACTGTTTGTAATCAGTCAAAAAACTAAATTTATGGATTTCCATTGTCATATGTGCAACACAAAAATCTGTTCCCAACTAAAAACCTGTGGGAATTATGATGCTTTAGTTGCAATCTGAAAGGATCAAACCATTTTGGTAAAAAAAATAAATAAATAAATAAAAGGAATCATTCCGTCTTAAGCAGTTAGGCACACAGTAGAGTTACCTCTAAAAACATGGTAATAAAACACTGTTCTTACATCAAAGATCTCAAAGCCAGCAATGTCCAGGACACCAATGAAGTACTGTCTTGGTTGCTTGGTATCCAGCTGTTGGTTGATGCGAATAACCATCCACAAGAACATCTTCTCAAAGACAGCCTTTGCTAAGGCACCTACTGAATTGTATACCTAAAACAAAAACCAGAAGGCTTGTAGTTATCATGCAGAGCAAAAGAGGAAGTCCAGAGATCTGTCAACAAAACAGGGATTTTTGTTACCTGCTGCACAGTTTGACCCTTGGTCACGTATTCATTCCCAACCTTGACTCGGGGGTAGCAGAGGGCTTTGAGCAGATCTGCTGAGTTCAGACCCATGAGGTAGGCAGCCTTGTCAGCCACTAAAGATCAAAAAAATCAGTTGTTAAGGTACTAGCAGGCATTAGTGTTCCTTTAAAACAAGTATCAAAAGGCAATTCTAGTAAAGATAACAAAAGTAGTTAAGATAAAAAAGTAAGGTTTTTGTAGTTCATCATAAGCAACATTGCCCAGTAATTATGAAGCATTTATTTTGGCTATTTTTTCTTCACTTATTCTTAGTTTATTTTGAGTTTTGAATGAAATTTCAGTTTAGAGACATTTAGGTGCAGACTTCTCAGTAATAAATGCTGAAAAGAAAACATAAGCCTGGGATGATCATCAGGCAGCAGACAATTACAGAGCCTCTCAGGCAAACACAGTGCAATTTGTTTCAGTGACTTGTGGTAGGGAAACTTTAAACTCAAGAGAGCACAATGCATAAGTGTAAATTATGCCTTAACGAATCTATGGCTAAATTTATGAGTTGAAGTGTTATTTTTAGAAGAGCATCCTCAAACAAAAAGCTTAGCATTTTACCTTCTGCTATTGCTTTTACTACTGAATTCAAACTCTGCCAGCAGGCACAGTATACAAAATTATTTGTTCAAGAACACTTATTTAATTCATATGGAATCATGACAAAAAAGTATAGCAGATTGCTGCATGAATATTAGACATGATCTAACAGTCTGAAATTGTGTCAAGAGATATTTAGGCTAGAAATCAGCGAAAAAATTCCAATGAGTAAGGATAGTGAAGTACTGGAATAGATAAAGAAAGAAAGATTGCACAGTGAATGGAGTCCACAGGAGGTGGAGAAGATGAAGTGCCACAGTCCTCTCCCAGCTTTATAAGCAAATAAAATTAGCAAAAAGAAGATGACTTTGCCACACTGAGAAATTTGTTCACAGGTTCAGAGTAATCCTCAGAAGAGGATAACAGTGTCAGTGCAACAGAACTGATTTCAATGGAATCAGTGTTAATGTACAGTGCTCCAAATGTTTCCAAGATTTGGTCAGCAAAATACCATCACTTAAGTAAAGTTACGACTATTATTTGTAGCCTGTTCTACTATTAGTATTCATCATTATCAGATTCCTTGCAGTTGTATTCCTTGCAGTCATTTTCATTTATGTCTTAACTTTCCTAAAAAAAACCAAACCACACACACACAAAAACAACTCCAGAAAAAAAGCCCGTAATAGTACAAGTTTATGATAGATGCGACTAACTGGTTTCATGGAAATAATTCCATGAGCTTTTAAAGGAATGCATTTTTGAACAATTCTAGGCAAAGCAAATGCAATAGACATATCTTAGATGACTATTTTTCAAACAGAAGTCCTGGAGATATGCTGAGACTGTACAGAAAATGTAGAACATAAGAGCCACAGCTGCAGTATTAATTGATGCTCCTTTTTACCCCCCCATGCAAAATGAAGTAGAACAATGCTCTCAGTTCAGGCATTATGAGTTGTCTCCAGAATATGGGCTTTGAAGCAGAGCAGCTTCAGGATTCTGGCTTCTTGTCACCTGGAAACAATACCATTAGGAGGTGGCTACAGCTGATGGTAAATGGTAGTAGCTACCTGGGTACATAAACTTAAGTCAGTGGGCAGAGTGGCCCCCGGTTCTGTCCCAGGTCTGGGAAGCTGCCATGCAGTATAGCAGTGCCTTAGGATTCACTGGACCTTATACTTGACATAGTTCAAAATAATCTGCATTTTCCACTGGGGTGTGTTCTTCCAGCAAAGTCGTCTGGTTAGGACACACTTATATTCTACAATACTAGCATCTGGAGAAATGTGCAGGCTGAGTCAATGATTCTGACCCTGAATTACTGCCTGTATTAGTGAGCGTTCCAGAGTATACTGCGCTCCGGTATATATCGCGCTGGTACCTTCTGTGCCATCCGGTTCCGCCTGCTCCTCACGCTGCTTCTGCTTAAACTTCAGGTTGCCATAGTGCATGACAGCCCCTGTCAGCTTGTAAATGGCTGTTTTTTCATCAGCAGTGAAGCCCAGGATGTCAATGGCACTCTAACAAAAGAATCATTGGAGTAAGTACCATGCCTGTTAAAGGTCAGAGTCCGCCTAAGAAAACGTCTGTGCTGTACTTACATCCGTGGCCATCAGCTCTTCCTGGTCGTTAATGCTGGGAACCGTGATCTCACCTTGACTCACATAGTGATAGTCATACGGGTTGGTGGTGATCAGTAACATCTCTGAAAAGAAGGACAAAACACATACAGATCAAATGTAATTGGCACGTAAAGGAATTAAATGTTGTTCCGTGACCTTTGTCTGGAGAAGTTAGTGATCTTTCCTACCAATTAGCTCCGGCTTCTTGTTGGACATGATCTGATAGAATATGTGGTAGCTTCTTTCTGCCTTGAGCTGGAAAGTGACTCTGGACTTCTCCAGAAGATCTAGCAAGGATGGTAGGACAGAGTTAGCACAAGAACTGAGGAAGGCTGGAAGGAAAGGGGTCAGGCCAGGAGGGTCACTTACATGTTTCAATGTCAGCAGAAGCCAGTTTGCCCGTGGCACCAAAATGGATTCTGATGAATTTACCCTGAAAGAAGCAGAAAAGTAACTCAAGATCTATTTTACCAGTCCTGACTGCAAGAATTTTTGAGTCAGTCTGCTGATACAAAAAAAGTAATTTTGTCCCAGACAACAACTTACAAAGCGTGAGGAGTTGTCGTTCCTCACCGTCTTGGCATTACCAAAAGCCTCCAGCAGTGGGTTGGCACTGATGATTTGATCCTCAAGTGTCCCCTAAACCAGAAATCTTATTATCATGATATAGCTCATAAATAAATCTGACAGCTGCAGGTTCCTACCCCTAGGACCTCACCTGCATTTTGCCAGCCTGCTGCTCCTCCTTCTTCTTCTCCCCACTCGCTGCAATTGTTGCAAAGTACTGGATGACACGCTTTGTGTTCACAGTCTTCCCTGCACCAGATTCTCCGCTGTCAAACCAAAGACAGAAGCAGAGAGCATGTGGTCAAGCAGGAGGTCCCCTGGCACAGGGCAGCCCAGCGGGGACCCGAGCAGGGAGTGTACGTACGTGATCAGGATCGACTGGTTCTCGCGATCTGTGAAGGAGGTGGAAACAAATAGACTTTGTAAATGAAGAACACAAAAAGACTGAAAATTAATGCAGTAAATGTAAGTTATGACAAGAAAAAAATTCTGCATGTTTTTTTTCCCTTTGTTTACTCCTAATAATTTTTTTTTTAAGTTTCAATTCCTTGCAAAGCAAATTGCCCCACATTCTTACCTCTGAAGATACCCGCAACAGTCTTGCCTCTAAATTTTAGAGAGATATGGATTTGATAAGTGGGCTGTTAGATGGTTAAGGGATTAGGTGGATGGCAGTATCCAAAGAGTTACAGTCAAAGGCTCAATGTGCAAATGATTAATGAGTCGTGTCTCTCAAGGGTTTGTGCTGGGACAAATACTATTTAATACCTCCACTAATAACATACATAGTGGGACTGAGTGCACCATCAGCAAGTTTGCAGATGACACCAAGCTGAATGGTGCATTTGATACACCACTGGGAAAGTATACCATCCACAGGGACCTTGACAGGCTTGAGGAGTGGCCCATGGAAACGTCATGAAGTTCAATAAGGCCAAGTGCAAAGTCCTGCACCTGGGTTGGGGCAATCCCCAATATCAGTGCAGACTGGGGGATGATAGGCTTGAGAGCAGCCCGGCAGAGAAGGACTTGAGTGTACTGGTGGATGCAAAGTTGGATATGGGCTGGCAATGTGCAGTTACAGCCCAGAAAGCCAATCAGGTACTGGGCTGCATGAAAAGTTGCATGGTCAGCAAGGCAAAGCAGGTGATTCTGCCCCTCCACTCCACTCTTGTGAGACCCCACCTGGAATACTCCCTCCACCTCTGGGGTCTCCAGTACAAGAAAGACATGGACCTGTTAGAGCAGGTCCAGAGGAGGGCTGTGAAAATGATCTGAGGTCTGGAACACTTCTCCTATGAAGAAAGGCTGAGACAGTTGGGGTTGTTCAGCCTGGAGAAGAGAAGGCTCCAGGGACACATTATTGCAGCCTTTCAATACTTGAAGGGGCCTTATAAGAAAGGCAGAGTAAGACTTTTTACTAGGGCCTGTAGTGACAGGACAAGGAGCAACAGTTTTAAACTGAAAAAAGGGTAGATTTAGATTGGATATAAAGAAGAAATATTTTATGATGAAGGTGGTGAGCCAATGGAACACATTGCCTAGAAAAGTTGTGAATGTCCCATCATTAGAAGTGATCCAGGTCAGGCTGGACAGAGCTTTGAGCAACCGAATCTAGTGGAAGATGTCCCTCCCAATGCTAGAGGGAAGAACAACATGATTTTTAAAGGGCCCTTCCAGCCCCAACCATTCTATGATTCTATAATGCTTTTCTATGAACATTGAAATCCTTTGAACGACCATATGCTTCTTCCTTACTGCACTCTATGGTCTTTTTTATCCTGCATACAGTAAATTGTTTCTGGTTTTGGTGTTTTTGTTTTTTTTTTTTTTTTTTAATTTTTCTGCTACACAGACTGTGTTTAGATCAGAAGTAGAGAAAGGGATAGTAAGGACACATGACAAAGAAATCCTGAGCACGGGTAGTAGTTCTGAACTCAGTGGCACAGAGAAAGAAAGGAATGAAAAGTTAGAAGCAAAACTAGCAGCAATATATAATTCTATTTCATGTTTTCACATCATGGATTTATCGAGACAAATCTGAATATCTGTGATATTGATGTTTCCTGTAGCCCTTTGACAAACTAACTTCACATTGTTAGGCAGAATTTTCACATCACATATAGATTTCGTACCTTGTTCACGTTCACCATTTCATTACAGACATAATTACATCCCTTGCTCCACCAAGTCCATTTGGCTTATTGTTTTTCCTGACACACTAACTATCTGTGGTACTATACGTCCTTTTTAGAAATACTGATGTGAAAAAACCCTGTTTAAATCAGCAGTGATTAATGCTATGACTGAAATAAAACTCTAATGATGTGTTAAGAAAATATCAGCATATTAATCAGGGAAACTGATTACTTCTAAAATGTCTTTTTTGATGGAATCACTGTGACAGCCACTCACCAGTCAGCATGAACTGATAGGCATTGTCAGAGATGGAGAAGATGTGTGGAGGGGCCTCCTGGCGCTTCTTGCCTCGGTAGGCCAACACCACCTCCGGGTTGTACACCGGCAGCCACTTGTAGGGGTTGACAGTGACGCAGAAGAGACCCGAGTAGGTCTGCGAGGAAGGGAGACAGCACGTTGGCTTCCACTTAGCCTGGCAGAGCAGTTCCTCCTAGCTACTCAGAGGAAGACTGCTGCTGCTACTTACGTAGATCATCCAGGCTGCATAACGCTCTTTGAGGTTGTACAGCACAGCGGGTTCATGGAGGTGGGTCATCATGGCCATGTCCTCAATTTTATCGTACTTGGGAGGGTTCATGGAGAAGATTTGATCTTCCTTCACGGTCAGGCTCTGTTAGAGGAAAGAAAGGTACATGCATGTCAGCTAAGCGCCCGGAGTGGGAATTAAATGCTGTTTGTAAATCTTGCATTTTACTCACCTCTCCTGCTTCAGTCTTGACAGTGATCTTCCCTGATTCTTTGCTCTGGATTGTACCTTTCACATAGGATTCTTTAGGATGGGACACAAAGACGGATGTCTTGGCATCGAAAGGCTTGTTCTGGGCCTCAATTCTCTCCTTTTCTGACTTTCGGAGGTAAGGAGCTGCCTCCCCAAAGATGGCCATCTCAGCGTCCGATGACATGGCTGCAGTTTATGGAGTGCAGCACAGCACAGGGCTGAAGTGGAGAGACACACTACAGTGCTAAGTGCAGGAAGGAATTCCTTTGTACCACACACCTAACTCTCTATAGTGTTCTGCTCTACCTATTATTATAGTCTTCCTCTCTGTCTTATCTGCTTTTCACCCTAGGTAATTTTTAATTTATTTAGGTCCTAAAGAAGATAGGTGTCTTTGATTTAGATTATTTTAACTTTCTCTCCCTTATTCCAGTTTACATGTTCCGTTCTTTAGATCTAGTAGTGTTTTAGTAGGCTATACAGAAAAATTGGATTGATTGGCACAATATAAACATTTTCTATATGAAGCAGCAGAGATAGCAAGGGAAGTCATCAAAATTACAAAAGCCCGCTTACATCCTTTCTCTTTTGCACATTTTAACCATGTAATTTTTATCAACTGTAGAGAAGGAGCAAGATAAGAAAAAAGGAGTGGAGTAAGCAGAAGCACAGGTGTGAATTGTCTGTGCTAAGATTTTTCCTCAGTTAGAAATAAGTTTATCTTCTCCAGTTGTTCTCCCTTTTCCAGTTCAAGCTGATCCTTTAAAATTAACTTTTACCAAAAGAGGAAATCTTCTCATTAAAATACACTTGGAGGGATTTGACAAATTCTTAACTATATATGTGCTGTTCATTCATCTTCACTTTCATGGATTTCTGTTTACAGGCAATCTCCTGTTAACAGTTCTGTGTGGTAAGAGATCAACTATTTCCCAGCAGGTACCAAACAAATGTGTCCAATTCAGTTATGAAAGGGAATTTGCTGGTTTAGACAGCACAGCTCGAGTAGAATTGCACTGCATTAGTATGTACGGATTTGAAGGGATATGGGAAGTGCCCGTACAGCTGCATAAAAAGACCATCTTGGAGAGTCTATTCCTATGGAGTAGGTAAATCAGAGTCTTACCTCTTCTGATATCAGCTGGCTTTCAGGACGGAAGCTGGTCAATACTGAAAAACAGAAATGACAGCTTCCTTCATATTTTTGCACAGAATTCCAAAGATAAGTCACAGGGCAAAAAAATGCCAGTGACTTGAAAGCAGAAAGAAAATCTGTTGATACAGACAGTCCTTTGAGGAAAGCATTTCCACAAGTAGCAGGAATGCAGTGGGATTTCGCCAGCACCCAGCCCTCCATACTCTTACCTTGAATCTTTCCGTGAAGACAGAACAGACTTGTCCTACCAGCACTTTTATAGGTTCTGGTTTGCACATACAACTCCCTCCTCTTCTTTCTTAGGCAAAAAAAATTTTGGCAAAGCATTGTTTGGCAAACTTGACTGACTGCATGATTCCCATTCGTGCTTGTGGATATATTTAGAAATATTTGAAGTCTTACTAGCTATGTGAATAAATCTCCTATAAATATTTTGACTAGGAATCTGAAAGGAGGAAGTGCTGTCCAGCAAATTGAGCAGGACACTGGGACTTGGAATTGTTGGCTTCTCTCCTCCTGACTGTGAATTTCTGCTTGACATATAAGATTTGTGTGCCTCAGGACTCAGCAGTACTGAGAAGGATTACTATTACAAAGAGCTTTGGGGAGACTCTATTCTGAAATATTCTGGAAATAAAGAATAGGAACAATCTAGTATACTCTAGTATAGTATATTAATTCCAAAAGTTTGGACAGCAATATTGTGCTTGTGTTACTGCACCTATTGACAACTCCTTAGCTTTTTGCTGGCTATTTTAAAAAGATCAGAGAAGACTGTTTATCACCCTTGATTCATACATTTAATTACATCTTTTACATTCTTCTGAAGTATTGCCAATTGGCTACAATTTGAAACTGGCTTTTAAAGGTATTGTTTTGCTGTTCTCTACATCTGACTGTGCTAGTTGCTTGATGTATGTCTAGCAGAAGTTTCGGTAAGGTCAGATTAGCAGTGATTACTGGCATTTTCTGTCTTTCATTGTTTAGGCAGTTTTAACTCACCAATTTGCTGCTATTGTAGAGACCTTGGACAGTGGCTATAGTTACCAAATGCAAGAATGGGGGTTAGACCACAAACATACCTCCTCCAGCCTTCCCAAGCACAAACACAATCTCCACGGAAATTTAGAGAACTCCTGGGAGGCTCTGGGTCTTAACATGTCTAACCTGTGGAAGTAGACACAACTTCCCCCCCCGCCCCCCCCAGCAACCCAGTACAAATCCTAGGTATTCTAGGTACATTTATTCTGCCAGAAGCCTCGTTCAACAGAAAGTATTAACAAAAGTAACCTAAACCTCACCCTAAGAATACAAATCTAGATCAATAAGGAAGTTTTTTCTTAATCTTAAAATGCCTTGTAATTTCTAAACCAACCAAACCAAAAAAGAATCATTAGTTTAAGCAAAATTCACAAAGGTTTTGGATGCTGTTTACATAGAGGAAGAAGAGCACTTGACTTGTTCTGATACATCAATGATAATGCATTGTGTCTTAAGACAGGCACGTTATTTATCTATGTACAAATAAGTTTAGCTGCGCAGATAGCTTTTAAACTAAACATGATGGTTCCAGGTGAAGGTGAGCATTAGGTAAACCTGGGAAGAGATGCATTAAGTAATTGGAAAAAAAAGCCACTCACATGGCTTTTAGCAATTCATAGGGAATTTTAAGGATATGGCCACTTTAGGGAACGTGGTGTGGCCTTATCCTCTGGTGCTACAGATACACATTGGACAGCAGAAAATTTGTATCATCTTTTGTGGGAAGGATTTAGGGAGAAAAGGCACAAGTAGAACACTTGAGCTGCTCTATATAATAAAAATTTGAGATTCATGAGGTGTCTGGGAATACCTTCTGGGTCCTAGAGAGCTGTCATTTCCTTTGCAAAGAGTTAGGTATGATCTGCTATTTGAAGCTCTTCTATGGAGCTAGGATGACGTGCTGTGATTCTGTACCATATTCTGGAGGCTCACTCTCTCCCTCAAAAGTCTGGGAGGTGAAGTACTGTAAGAAGGGTCAGAGATGATGACCAGTCTTCTCAACTCACTGCTTTAAAGAACTTTCTTATGTTTCCAACACTGCATGTACAACTGAAATATCTGAGATCAAGTGTTATTTTATGAGGCTGCCAATGTCTTTCTGAACAATAAATGTAGAGATTTTATCATTTCTGTTTGAAAAATAATACTGAGTACTTGTAGAAATATCATTGAAGAAAATGGAAAGGTCTTATTAATCCTCCAGCGTGCAAAAGAGGATAAAGGGAGAGAAACAAAGGATAGATTTTCCCCTATTCTTTTAATACGTTATATGATTGTTTAACAAAGAACAGACTTGACTGTTCTTTATATGACACATGAAATTAGCTCTAAGTTGGATCTGTAGTTTTTTGATAAACTTGTCTCTGTTGACATAGTGACTTCCAAGCTGTGCAGGAACTGAAAGCTTAGCAGCTGAAACCCATAAAACTGTAAGAAACCTCTAATCCATTTAATTCTGATTAAGAGTCTCTGTGACTGGCAATATCCACTTTTACAGTCACTACTGTGTTTATGTGTCTGTTTAGTAGTAGCTGCAAAATGATTCTTTATGTTTCAGCTTCCTTCTTGGGTCCTCTGCACATGTTAATTAAAGAGGATGACTTGGATTCCAGTACACTGGTTCAAAGATCATACTTGCAGTATATCATCCTCCCTGACAGTTTGATGTCTTGTATTGTGTTTCACCTCTTAGGGTAATAGGAATCATCTGGGAAGGCAGTAGATTGAGAGGGAATGATAGATGACTTGTTTTTCTGTTCCCTGTGTCTTTAACTTCCCTTGCTAGAAACCTGGTAATAAAGGACCACCTTCTACAATGCATGGCTTTTATCTGCCTAGTTCAGGAATTAGGACCTGACACAAATTCTCCCCACAGTGGGTACACCATGAGGTCCCAAAACCATACTGGGGCCCCAAGTTCTTGTGGATTGCCTTGCTTCTCCATCTAGCTTGGAAAAGTGAGAATGGGGATACTAACAAGTCTAGAAAGAGGTTCTATCCATTACCTGTGTGGAAAAAGGTCTTGCCAAGGCAGAAGCATTTATCTTCACTTTGCTGTATAAGAGATGAGGTGCTCCTCTTACCCTTATCCTGATCCTCAGCCTGCTGAGGGGATAAAGAGCAGTAAGTGAGCTGTTCCTCCTTTGCATAGGATGATTTGGCCTGAAACTCCCTGTGCCATCTGCTGAGTGAAAATGATTCTGCCTGGGGTCTTAACACCAGGTCAGAACACACCAAAGAAAGACAGTCACAGAAGGCATCTTCAGTCCCAGCCAGGAATCACTGCTCTGGTCTTCAATATCAAATTTCCTGCTCTTGAAGAGACTCTTAGAGAAGCAAGGATATTGTCAGATAAACACTTTCCTAAACAATATCACTACCCTACACTCAATACTTTCTGGGTTTAAAACAGTTGGTGAAGTGGAAAGGCACAACTATCAAAAGTCTGTCTGGGAATTTTTCAAGCTCAAGCATCTTTTTTATTTTTGTGGCACATTGAAGTTTTTCCCACAGTCAATAACATAATGGTGCAATAGAGAATGAACAAATGTTATGGCAATAGTAGACAACATCATAATGCAAGTATCTGTAGAATCTAAGTCAAAGTGGCCCAATCCACAGTATACCCTCAAATTTGGATTTTTATTGCTTGCAGTAATTTCTGTAATCTTCAATGTGTGGAAAAGAAGAAAACAGCAAGTTATTATGACCAAAAAAAGTGACAATTTAATGTTCTGTGAATTTTCTGAGTGATTTTTCATGTTTGTGACATTCTCATGCTCCTGTTAAACTCAAGACTTTTTACAGAATTTATTAAAATCATATGGTATAGTGCCAACTTGCACTTCAGCCACTTCCTGCTGTTTTCAAGTTTTGAAAAAGATTGTGTAAAAATTTTTCACTTGTGGATGGAAAAAAGATTAATTGATACAAAGGAGTGATGGTTCTACTTCTCCTGTGATTGACTGTAGAGTTGGACTTCATGCTACTGGCCAAGTCATTGATCTCAATCTTCAACTCACCTTTCTCCTTTGCTAGTTACTGCTTGATGCTTTGCAGGTTTTTGCTGCCCAAATTTATTTATCTGGAGTAGAAAAAGAATAATAACTTCATAGAACCACAGAACTGTTGGTGGTAAAGGACCTCTGGAGGTCCGTAGCCATGTTTTCAAGTCATGAAAACCTCCCACCTCTCAAAAATCTGTTTCTGTGGTGCACTATCCTCTTACTGAAAAACAATGTCCAGGCTGAACCTTCCAAGCTGCCACTTGTGTTTTATCATCAGACACTACCAAGAAGAGTTTGCCTTCATCAATTTTAATGGCATTGTCAAGTAGTTATAGACTGCTATATCACTCCCCAGCCTCTTTGCCAGACTAAACTCCTTGTAGGTTGTGTGTGCTGACCAACTTGGTAGCCTATCACTGCACTCTCCAGTTTCTCCACAACCTTCTTGTATAGAGGGAAAATAATAACTTCCTTCAATCTGATGGTGGCACTCTTCCTAACGTAGCCTAATATATGTTTTTTTTTTCTTCACAATAAAAGTGCCTCATATTTGCATTTGTCGTCTGAAGATTTGCCAAGGATACACTCCATATCATCATTGTCCAAGTTGCTGATGAAAATATTGAACAATATGCGTCACAGTGTTGAACCACTGTCCTTGTTATTGACAGCTAACTGAATATCAAACCATTCATTATTATCCTTTGAACTCAAGGGTCCAGCCAATTTTCAACAAACCTAATAGTCCAACTGTCAAATACATTCTTCTGAATAAGATTGCTGTAGGATACAATGTCAAAATCCTTACTAAAGTTCACTTTTTTTTTCCCTCATTCCCCTATCTATTTATTTAATCATAGCAGCAATCTCTTCCAGCACAATTATTTTTCCTTCCTTCCTTTCTTCACTTCACTAGGTGTCCTGTAACTTTTCAAGGCTTCTCAAGTTTTTAAAAGTTACAGAGAGGAAAAAGAGAAATTAAGTAAAAAAAACCTAGAAAAGAATAAAAAACCTGCTTCTCTACTCATTCTCCCTACATTGCAATGATCAGAGGACAAAAAAAACCACAGGCAGAAGAGGGGAACATATAACCAACAATTGAAAATTAATTCGATTTTGAAGTGAAAGTAATTTATAAATTATTATTGAAACTACTTTTAATCTAGTCACCACTTTGTATTGTTTTTCATGTTGCTTAGATGTAGAGGAGTGAAATTCACACAGATTGGAACAACTACATGGTTCATTACATTTTCTGGTTAATATTCATTTTGTCATGTTCTGTTTTCTAAAAATCTGATTTAAGTGATTTTCATCTTGCGGAAATAAAATGATGAAACAGATAAGTCATACCTGAAATAATAAAAAAATTTGTAACTTAAATTTTCTTGGAGTTGCAACTACAGGTTATAGTATTGCATGGAATAAATAAGAGTCTGGACTTTGTTGCAGGTTTTGCCTGTCTCAGCAATGTGTTCCAGCACTTGAATGCCCTCAGTTAAATTCTTTTTTCTTATGTTTAAGTGGGTTTCCCAGTATTTCAATTTGTGCCCATTGCCTCTTCACAGCATACCACAGAGAAAAGTCATTGATATGGTATGATATGTTGCTGATCTCTGACTCCCCTCCTTGACAGGACAAGGTAAAACAATAGGATGGAAAAGATCATGGGTCAAGATAAAGACGGGGAGGCTGCTTACCAGTTACTGTCACAGGCAAAACAGACTCAACTTGAGGAAAATTTATTTAATTTTTGCCAATTAAAATAGATTGGGTTAGTGTGAAACAAGAACAAAAATTAAACAACACCTTCTCACCAACACTTCCCAGATTCAACTTTACTTCTTCATTCACGTATCCTCTGCCCCCACCTCCAATAGGTGCAGGTAGATGGGGAAGGGGGGTTGCAGTCAGTCCGTAACAGTTCCTTTCTGCTGCTCCTTCCTCTTTACACTTTTCCCTTACTCCAGCATAGTCTCTCCATGGGCTGCAGTTCCTTGAGGAAATTTCCACCTGCTCCAGGTTGGGGCCCTTATAAGCTGAAGTGTGGATATCTGCTCTACCATGGTCCTCTCCATGGGCTGTAGGGGAGTCTCTGCCCCAGTGCCTGGAGCAGCTCCTCCCCCTCCTTCCCTGACGTTATGGAACCTCCCCAGTCACCATGACCTTTCAAAGATAATCAATAATGACTTTGCAATAACATCAGCCAACCCCTTCAGCACTTGTGTATGCGTACCATAAGGTCACATGGATTTGACTGTGTCTGAATTCTTTAATTGTTGTCTAATTTGATTGTACTCTACCAAGGGTATATCTTCATTGCTCCATACTTTTCCACTGGGCTTAGGATTCCAAGATTTCTGAAAACATGTCTTACCAGTGAAAATGAAAGTGAAAGGCTTTCAGCACCTCGGCCTTGTCTATGTCTCCTGCCACCATGTACCCTGCCCTATTCATCAGCAGACCCACATTTTCCCTAGTTGTCTTTCTGCTGCTCATATACCTGTAGAAGCCCTTTGTGCTCTTCACATCCCTTTGCCAGATTCAACTCGAGATCAGCTTTGGCTTTCCTAACCAAACTTCTGCATTTATACACTGGCTTTATATTCCTTCTGGGACACATGACTTTGCCTCCATCTCTTGTATGCCTGCTCTTTTCTGTTTGATTTTAGTCCGGAGTTCCTTGCTTATCCATGCCACTACCATTTTTCCCTGAATTTCTGCATTTCAGGATAAACTACTCTTGAGCTTGGAGGAGGTGATCCTTGAAAATCATCCAGCTGTCCTGGACCCTCCTTCTCTCCAGGGCAGTCTCCCATGAGATTTTTCCAAGTAGATTCCCAAGCAGGTGAAAATCTGCTCTTCTGAAGGCCAGGGTTGTGATCCTACAATTTGCTTTTTTTTTCCCTCCTCCCAGGCTCCTGAACACCAGCGTCTCAGGGTCACTGCATCCAGAGGTGCCCCTGACCTCCACATTCCAGTCTTCCCAGTTTCTAAGTATCAGATACAGCAGAGCACCTTCCCTTTTTAGTGCCTCTATCACCTGTGTCAGGAAGTTATCATAAATAACTTCAAATCTTCTGGGCTGCTTGTGCACTGTTGTATTGCCCTTCTGGTAGATATCAGGGTGGTTAAAATCCCCCATTAACTTTATGCCAGCTCTCTTCTCTAGGTTCTTGTTATGATCTTTATTTAAATGTACAGCACACATTTTCTACTGCAAGAAAAAAAAGCGTGGTGAGTGACGTAATTCTGTGTATTGGGTGTCTGTGGCAAGGTTTTGGTAGCAGGGGTTGCAGGGATGGCCTCTGTGAGAACAGACCAGGAGCTGCCTCCCTGCTGGACACAGTTCCAGCCAGCTCTGCAATGGACATACCATAGGACACAGCTGAGCCCATCGGTGAAGCTGGTGGTGGCTCTGTGGAAATGTATTTTAAAAAGTGTAGAAAATGTTGGAAAGAGAGAGAAGGCAGGACCAAAAGGAGCGAGAAACAGCAGAGGGAACATCAAGGTCAAAGAAAGTGGAGTTTTCTCCCCATGTCCCACTGGGAGTGTGTGTATGTGTGTGGGAGTGAGTGCCTGGGTGGGCATTTGGCTGCTAGCCAGGGCTAACCTGTTACACTCTAGAAAGAAAACTAAGCAAACGACATGTAAGGGTGGATAATGCTGTAAGTTAAAACATTGCTACAGTGCACTTTCAAGTATTTCCTTGTATACTAATTATTTGCATTATACGGCAGACAAGGGCAAAGCAATGCACGATTAAGGAATTTCCAAACTAAAGCTGGAAAATCCTAAAGAAGCACGGAATGTTCAGTAACAGGGAACATTGATGTTCTTTGGAATCTAGACAGACAGGCTACTTAACTGTCAGATTTTGATTTTAATTTGATAAGCCAACCCAATGTAAACAGTTTGCAGACTGGAAACTGGTCAGGTCCAGTAAACAGAAATGTCAGGCCCCCTCTTATTCCTGCACAGAATTCCACAGACCAGTCAGACATCTCTGCCATGCTGCTTTTGAGTGTGGAGTGGGGAAAGAGTGTGAAGCTGTATACTCCTACTCTCCAGGAGTCTGCAGAAAATACTCCTGAGGCTTTTTTTCTGTCATGTTGGAAAATTGCTTTCACAGATGTGGGAGTAGCTGTGAAGCATCAAGTGCAGTATTAGAAAATGGTGCTCCTCATTCATTTTATGTAGCAGTTTGCTCTTTGATGCTGTGTTAAGTAGCAAGGACCTCTCTTCTGCAATGGTGGGTCTGAGAGAGGAAGGACTGGAGAGAGGTACTTAGAGAGCTTTATTCCAACATACCTGAGGACAGGAATCTGTGAGGTTTTTTTTATTAATGTCAGATATTCCCTGTTACTCAACTGTGTGATCCTATTTTTTCACTATCATGGGCGTGCCAGACTTGACACTGTCTCAAGACAGGCATGTCTGATTGTCCACAGGGCTGATGTTGTATATTAGAACATCCACAGCATAACAGATGGGCAGGTAAATTAAGAAAACTGGGTGATATATAACAAAAACAGATAATGGGGGTACAGAGAAAGGTGAGAAATGTTGATGGGCATTTTACACCTCTGGGGAGCTCTAAGGGGAGAGGAATGAGGAACTGAGACAATGGGTGTTGCATTCTGGATGGGGCCCTTTGCAGCATGTGGAAACATGACCATCCATCCTGTGTACTGATGTATTTTGCTAGGGACACTTGGACCATATCCTTCCCAGTGCCATGCCTTTGTTGGATCTCCTGGCTCCCTGGCTGCTTCCCAGAGCTGGAAGTGCTGGGCGGGGGGGGGGTTGGGGGGAGAGATGGCAGTCTCTATGTCTCTCACAGGGCTTTCCTTTAGCTGTGTGGAGAAGGCAGGACACAGACCTCTGCTCCTGGTGCTTTTCCTTGGCGCATATGTGACCTTTTTCTTAGTTCCTTGAACCTGTACTTATATTCCCAGCATCATTAACTGCTTGAATCCATCACTGACATTTATTGGGGATGAACTATCATGAGAATTCAGGAAATTCAGGTGTGTGTTCTCACCCTTATGTCTTTCTTACATCCACCTCCATCATTTACATTTCTCTATCTCCGCCTTATAGCCATATTTACATATATTCTACCCAAAGAAGACCCTGCCCAATATTTCTTAGTTTTCAGCACTCTGCAGCTGTCTGTATGCCTCTGTATACTCTGTCAGGTGGGCTGAATTTCTGGCAAACCTTAGGTGCACAGTTACTGTATGTACTACATGTGAGACATTGTTTTTGGAACAGTTCTTTTACCTTTTCTTGTTATGCTCAATGCCTTCCAATGAAGTACATAATCTGGTCTAAAAACAGATGCTTGTGAAGACAGCTGGGAGATCTACTGACATTTCAGAAAAGAGGACAGCAGGACTTCACCCCAAATTACATGCTCTTCTACATTGTCTCAATCTTTAATTTAAGAAGTCTATAAATTTTTATTTTTGGTAAGGTAGTTACTGACTCCCTGCTAGTTGGAGGTAGGCAGGCAAATCAGTATACCTTGGCCATAAGAATTGCTGGAAAATGTCTTTAATTAAACTTTCTTGCTCAGCTGCAACTCCAAGGATAGATAAAGGCAACAATAGCCCTATCATCATGACTTGACTGGCGGAAAAAGATGAACTTTGAGTTCTAAGAACCTTTATTAAAACACCAGCTCAAAGACCTACCCAGAAGCCTATGAAACTTTGATCAGCTGCTCTGAGCACCCTCTATTTTCTGTTGCTAGCGTATTAAGAAATAGGCTTAATTAAAGACTGCATCATTGGAAAGATAATAGGAAAACAGAGTAATACATGAAAGGGCACAATTGGTCACTAGTGTCCTTTTTCTTTTGAGACTGGCTATTACTTGACTCCGCATTTCTTGGAGTCAGAGTTTAGGACATGAATACCCACATGTGTGAGCAATTTACAGGCCAGTGTTCTTTGCTCACGGTCCCTTGCAGCAGCTCCACACTGGTGGCCATCCTGTTAACTGTACCTGGCCACAAATAGTCCTCACAGCTCCTTCAAAGTTTCTCTTTAATAGCTCTACAGCTTTCTCTGATATCCCCTCCTCAGCATGACCACAAGTAGTCCTTGCTGAAGAAACTTCCCAAATACTCCGATGTCCCTTCTTTATCCAGGCTTCTTTCACTCAAGGTTGTAAATTATTGCAGTATATGAAACGATTGTTGACTCTGGATGTATTTTTCCCATGTTCTTATAGCAGATTGCAGAGAGTTCACAGCAAATCTGAAAATCACTAAATGGGAGAAGCAGCTGGCTGGGATGTAAAGGATAGTGGACATATATTTATAAAATCTTTGTGCTTCTGATCTGTGTGTTTCTGAAGTTTTTGTGTTCTTACAAACTGTCCTTCATAGTAGGATCAGGTTTGGGGGTATAATAGTGCTATAATAGTGTTGACTCCATCATCTTACAAAAATGATTTGTGCAGATCAGCTGCAAAATTTTTATTAGTTCAGGGTCCTTGCATAATCAGACATGTCAGAAACTTTAGAAAAAGGAAGTAAAAAATGTGGTACTCAAAAAAGAAAAAAATAGCTCAGAACTTGGCAGCACTCAATAATTGACTAATAGAATATAAAACCAGGAAACATTGCTATGCTATGCCATTAAATTGATTGGGCCCACACCTCGCCTAGGAGTCTATGTCATTACTCCACTTAAAACCCTATGCATTTAGTAGAAACAACAACAAAAAAGGAGAGTGATCAGTGATCAGGAGTGGCCTGCACATAAAGGACACTACATAGGACAGGAACCTTCTTCTCTGGAATGGAAGTGGCTGATTACACCTAAGTCTCAAAAAATCTAGAAAATAATGACAGGCATGCAAAGGTGAATATGGGAAAGTAGCTAAGGAACACCCGGTACCAATGAAATAGTTTTTCTTAGAGTGCACAACTGAACTTAGAAATAATTTCCACAGAACACCATGAAGGTCAAAGGGTAAATGAGTTAAAAAGTATTAACAAGGTTTTTTGTGGTTTGGTTTTTCTTTTTAAATTTTGTAAAACTTTAGACTAATTTTTTGAGAATATGTCCATCAGAAGCAATTATTCATACTAGTCCAGGTGGACCATCCTGTTCAAATCTCTAAACCACTATTTTGGTCTCTCTTGACCTTATCCAGTTCTGCTATCTCCTCTTTGAGATGATGGATAAGAACAGCCACTGTATTCAGGTGTTACAGACTTATATTGCAATGCAGCAAAAATCTGAGGACTTGTTTTGTTTTTCTCTCTATTCCCTTTTCTGATATTTTCTGCAGTTTATTTTACCCTTTTACCAGTGCTGAGCAGAGGGGAAGGATCACCTCCCTCGATCTGCTGGTGAAGTTCTTCCTGATGCAGCTCAGGATTCTTGGCTACCTTTGCTGCAAGGGCATATTGCTATCCACCAGGACTGCTTGGTCCTTCTCTGCAAAGCTGCTTTCCAGACGGTTGGTTCTCAGCCTGTGCTGGTGCATGTGACTATTCTTTCCAGGGTACAGAACTTCAAGCTTTCCATTGCTGAACTTCATGTCAGCCCTTTCCTCCAGTCTGCTGCCGAGGTCCCTATCAGCTACTCCTCCCAATTTTGTATTTTGTGCAAACTTGCTGAGAGTGTGTTCTGTCCATTATCCAGTTTGTTAATGATGATGATAAATGCTATCAAACCTATCTTTTCTGTATTTCCTGTATTGCATATTGTTTGCAGTTTTGTCAGTTGTGCCAATGTTTTTTGTTAAACTAGGGTATCCCAGACAAACTTCTGTATCTCAGGGATGTCACTGCATATCATAGAATCGTAGAATGGTATCATGCATAACATGGGACTATTCAGAGCTGGTGCTAATGATTCTTCTGTGGGAGCATCAGGATGCCATCTTGCCTGCCAATCTAAACCAGCCTGCAGTTAGCTCCTGTCCTGGTTTCAGCTGGGATAGAGTTAACTGTCTTCCTAGTAGCTGGTACAGTGCTATGTTTTTGGGTTAGGTATGAGAAGAATGTTGATAACACTGATGTTTTCAGTTGTTGCTAAGTCATGTTTAGTCTAAAGTCAAGGATTTTTCAGCTTCTGATGCCCAAACAACAAGAAGGCTGGAGGGGCACAAGAAGTTGGGAGGGGACACAGCCAGGGCAGCTGATGCAAACTGGCCAACGGGGTATTCCATACCATGTGACATCACACCCAGTATATAAACGGGCGGGAGTGCGGGTGGAGGCATCGCTGCTCAGGGACTAACTGGGCATCAATCAGCAGGTGGTGAGCAATTCCATTGTGCATCTTTTGTATATTCCAATTCTTTTGTTATTACTATTGTCATTTTATTAGTGTTGTCATTATCATTATTAGTTTCTTCTTTTCTGTTCTATTAAACCATTCTTATCTCAACCCATGAGTTTTACTTCTCTTCCCAATTCTGTCCCGCATCCTACTGGGGGGGCGGGGGGAAGTGAGTGAACGGCTGAGTGGTGTTTAGTTGCTGGCTGGGGTTAAACCACATCTTTACTCCCATCTTTACAATGTTATTTTCCACTCCTTGGATCCCTAGGATCCTTATACATCTCATCTCAGTCTGGAGCATGGCACAATCACGTCTTTCCTCTCTGGAAATACTAAACCTTTCACATCAACACCTGACGAATACTTTAGAGGAGATGCACATTATTCTTTGCAGGGCCAAGCAGACGTGATGAGGAATTCTTTGAAATTGTTGTTACTGTCAGCATGTCTCATTGTTTTGTTCCAATGTGACTACACATAGAGACACAATACTTCGCTCACAGAATCCAATCTGGAGCACACCAGGTGGTTCTCTCTGCCTGGCAGCTATGACAGAATGTGATACATTAGTTTGCCCCAGGATCTGTTCCAGACAGACAATATAGCTACTTAATAGACCACCTATATCCTAATGCAGCATAGAGCAACACATGCTTTCCTCATTATGCTATACACATCACTGTAGTGAGCTGCAGTTTAGTCCTTATCGTACTGAGGTCTATGAACTGGAAAACTGGAAAACTGCAAAACAGTTACTGTGTTCCAGCACCAGGGGAGTATCACACCGAATGCTATGCTATGTACCTGCTTGATTCTGTTAGCTCTGCTATCACAGCCAGTATTCAGAAACACTTTTTTAAACAAACCTGAAAAGAAGGTTAATTTGATAAGGCATTTAGGACTAATTTTAGCCTTTTTTTTTTTTACTTTAGCACTTTAATAAGTATAATTTCCCTTTTGTTAAATAAAGTGTTTTAAAGGGAAATTTCCAGACCGTCAGGTTCCAATGCTCTGTGGCCAGGCTCTTTTGGATATTCCAGACAAAGAGGGTTTAAAGTTTTAATACCAGATTTAGCTATTTGAAGATATTTGACATTACACAGTATTTTGTTTTAGCAGAGTGATACTGCAAAATATGGAAATCACAACACAAACATAATACAGCAATTACAATATACAGCTGAATCACAGTACAAACGTGATTCCCATTACCAGTCTCTAGATGCTCAGTATCATGATGCTGGGCATCCCCAGTTACTGGGAAGGAATATGTGGGTTGAAGCCAACCCAAGCCCATTGCTCTTTTCAAAGTTCATTTTGCTTATTGTATGATTTTTGTACTCTGTGTTGGCCTGAGCGACATACAGGCTTCCCCCACACCCCCCACACCCCTTCTCCCCTCCTGCCTGGTCTGACTGACACAGAAGGATTATACTTTCTACTGGTTGTTTTAGGAAAAATAATTTACTTTAACAGTAGTGCCGCTCAACTGATACAACTGTATATCTAAAACAAAGGTCCCCTTTGTGTTAAGATATGTTCAGCTCCCTTTAGGATAGCTGTGATCACTTCCTACATTCTTTTCTGAGCTTCTTGAGCACATCATCCTTGCTTACCATCTCTGAGCCTTCTTCTGTTGTGGGGGTTTGTTGATCGGTCTCACAGACTGTTGCTTGAATTGTTATTATTGAATATTCTTATTGTGTGCTTCTATTCAGAAGGACCTTGACAAGCTGAAGAAATGGAAAGACAGGAATCTTATGATATTCAACAAAGGGAAGTGAAAATAATGTGCACAGGTTAGTGTCAGGTAGGTACAATCCAAGGGAAGTTGACAAACCTAGGAGAGAGGAGGGGATGTATATGTTTGTGTGTTTTAACCAAAAAACCCCAAACCACAAAATAAAACACAAAACACAAAAAGTGTTCCTACAGAAGAGAAGGCGATTACGAACAGAAATACAGAATGGCCTCTGAAATTTACAATCCACGTGCCATATCTAATCAACATTCAGCTAGATGATGCGGACAGTCCTGAAAAAGCTAGCAATGTTTGGATGCAAAAAGAGAAACAAGCAGGGTCCTGCCAATAATTAACTTTCTGCCATTTCTGTTTCTGTCTGTGCAGGGTTGGACTCCACTGGCACTAGAGGCAAAACACAGCACAGCCAAAAAGTGGTTGATTGAAAGCCATCTCTGGATATTGAATATCCTGCACAGAAATGCAGTGTGAGCAAGGCACTGGAGTGCTGACATTCCCTACAGAGGAGGGGGGGTTTGGGTATGCTGAAAATAGATCCTTCTTGAGATGGAGATCAGGCAGCTGCCTCACTTTATCTGAGCTCCGATGATATGACTTCCCTTCCCCCATGCTGAGAGGGGCCAGAAAGGACAGAGAGGTAAATTCAGCAGTTCAGATAAAGTAAAGTTGAATTATCTCAAAATTCTCAGTTTATGGCCTGCCCCTTCCAAGACCCCTGAGAGAAATTATATTCCCCCTGTTCATTCTGCTGTGGAGGTGACGTTTACATTTGAAGTAGGAATAACTGATACAAATAATGCATTGTTCTGAAAGGAGCATTTACTTATAAGCAATACAACCTTCCTCATCCAATACTGCCCACTGATTTTAAGGTAGCACACTAGATCGTCAAAGACAGAAAAGTCAGCATTACTGTAATACCTGCAAGAAATCTGTGAAGGTTAATGATATGTAAGTGCAATACAATAACTCATGCAGGCTCTGGTATGCCCACAGTAATACTTTCTGTAACTGTAAAATTCTCACTGAGGCATTTTGGTGTTTGGGTTCTAGCTTATATTAAGCTCTCTTTGGTTAATGTATTAAGTGCTTTTTCCTTTTTTCCCACGTCTGATGTTATTGTTGGACTCCTAGAGTTTCCCTCTGTGGCTTTTTGTCCCAGGCTGTAAATTCTGATCCCGCCCTTTACTGGTATGGTCTGAAGCTTCTCTACTCTGCCCAGTCTGAGTGGGCAATGCTAGTCATTGCCCAGGCTGAATCTTTTCTGGGCTGGCTGGCTTCTCTGCTTCCACCACAGCAAAACAGAAACTTCCAGCCTTACTGCTGCTGCTGACTTAACCTGGCTTTGGGTCCTGTCCCTTCTCCATCTCCATCAGCTTTGATGAACAGAAAATTAGTTTGCTTTGTTTTAGTTGGGCAGGAAATTTGCACAGGACTAGTAACCACTGCATTCCTTGGGGCAATCTGTACCAAGTAGTGTCTACTCATGGTTAATTGTTTGTCAAGTCTGCCAAGAGGAGAGGAGTTGGAGCTTCAGCCTATAAGAATGTAGCAGCATCTGTCTCAGCATGGGCTCAAGAAATACACATGGCAGGTGTCCCAGGACAGGTGGCAGCTCTAACCAACTGCAAGTAGGTGCAAAGTAGCAGTAGGATAAGTCTCTGTGGTTGGTCTGAAGGGGTTCTTTTGCTGACCTGTCATGATCAGACCAATACCATAACCTTGAGCTTTTACTCTGACATGGATTCTTCATTTGCTTGACAGTTACCCCTTGTTGTATCCAGTTTTCAACATTCTGGGCATCAGTTCTTTCTTCCTTTCTTATTTCTTCCTTCCCCAATCCATCATGCTTTCTCTGAACAGTGGAATTTGGCTGATATTTTGTGTGTGTGAGAACGTTTTATATCTGGAAGAATGTAAAATAGATTGTGCCATCTCCAGTGCTGGCTTGGACTCGGAAATGCACTGGTGATGTCCTTTCATAAACAGGATGAGGGAAAGACTAACATTTTTATTCAAAATTTTCCACTGCTTTTAGGTGCAGCCAGAGACATAAAAGGACTTGAAGAACTTCAGAGAAGAGATTGGCAGTCATGTGAAAGAAACTCATGCCCTCAGAAAGAGGTTTTTCATACTATATGAATTTGCCAAGTCACATCAGGGTAAAGGAGCAGTGACAGGAGTAGGAGGAAGGCAATAAGGAGAGGACCTGCTAGCAGCTGGTAATATCTAGTTGTCTGTACAGACAGAGGCTCTGGAATTGGAAGGCAGGAGAAAGCTACTGTATGTGAGAAAGCAGTTGCAACATTGATTGGTGACCCTTCCTCTTCATCTCTTCTTGCTAGGCACAGCCTTCAAACTCTACGTTCCATCTCTCCAGACCATTTTCCATATCTTCTCCTCATGTCCTCTCTTCCCCTCTCTCTTCCCCTCCCCACTCCCATTAGATACAGACCCTTGAGATACAGACTCACTTCTGAGAGTGTGATGGGGGACAGATATCGCTTAGAAGATCTGTACCTACGGATTTTCTAATGTGGCTTCCTGGCAGAAATCTGAGCTGCTACTGCCTGCATAATTGTTATTTGAATAACAAAACCCCACAGAACTTCAAAGGCATAATAGGCAGACATTTTTCAAAAAATGATTTGCTGAAATATCCTTTGAGATGCAATCTTTTAGGTTTTCTTGGGCAGAATGAAAATGTAGTAATAGGCTCTGGTGGCTGTTATCCCTCTTTAGCTTCACATTCTTAGTCTTCATCTCTTGTTTTCTCTCTCTTCCACTAAATACTGTGCAACACCTACTGGCAAACATGGCTCTGTCCAGGAAACAGCAGTCAGGTTTCAGACAGCCAAATACATGAACTATAGCTATCTTGAAGATGTTCGGGTAAAAATGAAAAGCTGCTGGTATTCCTCTTTAGAAACCTATTTTTTTAAGTGGCAGTGCTCAATTACATAGATAGCATAATACAATAACTTGAAAACAAGCACCGTAACACAACACGTTTCATAATCAGGTGACATAATCACAACAGGTTCCCTCTGATATCAGGAACATCTAACAGAATCTCTGAAAGAATCCTTCAGTCTTCTTAGCAGCACCACACCAATGGCACCTATTCTTCCCAAAGATAAAACATCAGGCACCTGCAGACCATTTGTCACAATATGCTCACTTTTGTTCTCAGCCACTAGACCTGCTATTTTAGTATGATGCCTTTCATATCTTGAACCCACTTTTTGGTACAGGGTTTTTGGCACATGAAGCATATACATGAATATCCGTCTCCAGCTTCCAGTTGAGCACATAATATGCAGCATATGGACAGGACTGGATGAAATCTATATGCATCACAGCATTTCAATGGTGTTTTGGCATTGACCAAATGCACATGCTGCATGCTGTTTTCTGACTGATATGGTATTTCCCCTGAAGTTTTTACTAACGTTTGTTTGAGAACCAGAAGGATTTACCTGAAAAGGGAGCCAGTTCTATATATCCTCACAGGACAACTGGGCCCTCACTGAATGAGGCTTGATGGAGAGAAGATGAGATTTGATTGCAATGCAGTAACAGTAATAGGCAGGTAACAGGCTGCCTATCTTTGACACCACAAGACAGAATCACTATAGGGCATGTAATTGAAAGTACAGCAGAAATGGATGTTGTGGAAGCCACGTCCACATGCATGTGCTGGTCCCATGCTGTCCTACATGTTGTTTTAGTAGTGCACAAGTCTAAGATGCACTTTTATGCCTCTCGCACACTATATAGATTCAATGACAGTTCGTCGCTCATATTCTCCTGATTAATTACTGAAGAATATTAACCTTCACCACTGAGGAGCTCATATTAGAATTATACAAAGTGTTCTTCTCAGAAAAGAAAACAAAAACATTTTTCAGACTACATTTCTTCAACATTTTAATGAGGAATTGTGAATTCTAAGATGTGAAAGTTGGCATCACTATGTAATTCTTCATAAATCATTTCTCACTGCTATTACTTCCTTTACTATCCCCAGATTTCCTATCAAGCTGAGGAAGGCCATAACCTTTACTTCCATTAGAGAATGGTCAGAAGTAGAGCAGTTAAGTAGTGTCTGGTGGGGAGTGTCTGTGGAGAGGACAGAGGTTTAAGAACCTAAACTTTGATACCTGGTTGCTGGTATAATTTGCAGGTTTTCTGCTAAACCATTCTCCACTTTGGGATGCAGAATCCTGCATGCTTTGGGTCTGTTTCCATAAGTCTCAGTTTCAGAATTAGGTAGAAGCTGAGTGGGAATCTGGGCATCTAAATTTTGTGTGTTGGCTCTGTCTGTACTCACCCCTCCCCATTTGCCTTTCCAAGGTCCAGTAAAGTCCATTTAGGCTATTACTCAGCCTCCCTCTCTATTTCTATAGAGGGGATCAGTAGATGTGATGTTCTGTTTTGTAATTCTCTGGAAAGTCCTTAATGACATTTTTCTAATTTTAAAATGGTTAACTTGGAGTTTTCAAAATCTTACTGTTTCAGGATGCAGCAGAGGACACCACGCCTGTATGACAGCAACAGTACCTTCATTTTAGTGGAGAACTTTGCACTGCCATTAACGGAATGTGAGTCTTTCTGGGGAGCTAGACCAAAGGAAAATGTGTTTTACTGAAGAGAGAAAAACTTTGCTCAAGCGCTATGTTCTTGCAGTTAAATGGAAAAGGAAATCTTGAATGTGTTGAGGTAATATATTTTTCCATTTTTCCTCTTACAGCACTGGAAGGCTGCCTCTCTGTGTTTCTGTTCTTCTTATCCTTACTTTACCAGTTGCTTTCAAGCTCTGTAACACTCAAGTGCAATTGTGAATTTAGCCCTGAAAAAGGAGGAGATAAAGAATATCCACTAAAAACACACCAGAGATTAATGTGGTTGCAAATTAATGGCCACTAGTAGAGTGATTATATGATACCTGTTTATTTATGTGACTATTGTGCAGTCATGCAGCAGTTGCATTTCTTATGGTGTCTTGTCACTTAAAAGCGTGAGATTGACTCTGTGTGTGCTGGGGTTTGGAGTCTACAGATTTTCATGGTAACTAAGATTAAGACTGAATCCATATCTGAATTGAGATGGGTTTTATTTGACCTCATAGAGATAAAACCCAGGCTATTTTCCAACCTTTAAGTCACAGTCACCAATGTGTGAATTTGTTTATTTTCATACTCCTCAGTTACATTTCATTTCCAGTGAAAATTCACCTTATACCTGAGCCAGAGATTTGATTTGGGGTGACGGGTTGAAATATGAATCTTATTAGAGGCCATTTGTGTTGGGAGGCTTATGTAAGACACTGTACAGGAGGAGTCAGTGATCTTGAACAAGCCATGTCTACTCTGTTGGTCCTTGTACTTGGGGCTTGAGAATTCCATGTTATTACATAAGATTTAACTTATAATATCTATGAGAAAGGTAAACTGTGTCTGCATCAAGGGATGGAAAGTCTTGATCCTGACCAGGAGACCATTGTACGTGGAGGAGTCAGTGATCTACATCACAGTTAACCTGAGCATGCCCAGGCCTGTGCTGTGCTGCCCATCCAGCATGGCCTTTGGGCTGTGCTGTGCTGCACAAATCCCTTGGCTGCAGGGCACACTTAGCAGATCATTGTAAGGGAGGACCATGCAGGCAGCAGCTTGTCGGTACTGGTGATTACACCACCAGTGTGGCCTTGCCTGTATCTAAAAGTGCAAAAAGAAGTTCTCATGTGGACATCTTTTATGAATGGAATTGTTGGGTTTTTTTTAAGAAAATCGTAGTAGCATGAATGACCTGAAAACAAGGAACTTCTCCACAGATGGGATCTCTGCAGTGTACCGTGGGAAAATCCATCCTGGGTCCATCTGATGCTGCACGAACATGGGGTGCCCAGCATCTGAAGGGATTTAAGATTTACTGGGCATCTATGTTCCTCTTTTTATTCTATCTCATCCAACTGGCTACTTTATTAAACCATTTGTTGTTGGACCTTTCTTATTGAGATCCAGAAGAAACCTGCATGTTATCCCCTCCTTCTCTTTCCCTGCAGTACAGCATTGGATATTGAGATTTTGCAGCTTGTTCACACCTTCTCACTGTTCACACCTTCTCACCTCAGGCCATGACTGCATGTTGAGTTACTGTAAAAGTCCTTCTTTTGGGGGCTAATTAGAAAGAGCACATTCTTTTCTCAGGGGCAAAAATAGCTATCTGAAAAACTTTTTTCTTTCTAAGAATGTTTCTACTACTCTTAAAAACAAAGGTGTGCTAGAACAATTTACTTAACTGCCTTTCCTACCTCTGGTGGAAGCGAGTTATTACATTAGGAAATGGGAGTGGGATGAAATGATCCAGATTTACCAATCTGAGTGTGGAAGAAAAAAGGGCTGTGGCCTTCCCCAGCTGCTTTATGGTCTGTGGAAGATAAACTCAGATAAAATAAACAGTGTGACCAGCATTTAAGTCATGGCAGACTTCAGAATACAGTAGTTTGGAATTCTAAAAGCAAGTGAATTTCCAACTTGGCTTTCATCAAATTCTTATTAATTCTTTCACGTTCTTTCCTGTTGATCTAGGTTCCCAGAGGGACTTGCCTCACATACAGATTCAGCAATGTCACCAGGTCTTCAGTAAAAATAAGTCATGCCAGAGCAGCAGCATACTCTCATGTTGTCTACCCACAACAGATCCATGTGTGAGCACCTACTATGAGATTATGTCAGAGACCAATACTCTGGTCCTTTTAGATATTCCATGAGAAGGGTTTAATGTTTAATACCAAATTTACTTATTTGAAGATATTTGATGTGACATGGGTGATGAAATCACAATACAAACACAATAGAGCAATTGCAATATAGAGTTGAATCACAAACCAAATGTGATTCCTGTTACCCATCCCTGTATAGTCACCATCACTGGGTGTCACCAGTCACCGTGAAGGAATACCCTTCCTGTGTTGCTGTGAGAGTTGTTTTCCCACTCTATAGTGGCCATCAAGGTGTGATACAAATGGATAAGAGCCTGGCTGAGCAGCTGCACTGATGGGCCAGTGGAGATGGCCCAGATGGGGATGTTCTAAGGGTCTGTATGTTTCCTCTGCCCTTTCCTAAAATGCTATTCTGCCTCAGACACTCTTCAGCATCACTCACGTGCACAGCTTTTCTGTGAGACTTTGCCAGATTTTAGGCTTGCACATTTGGATATTTTCCCAAAGTTTTACTGGGTCTTTAATGAGGAAACAAGTTTGGCGTTGGAACACAACTTGTAGTTGGGTTTGAACAAATTTCTGACAGTGGTAAATAGTGACCAGTCTACTCAACTCTGATCTTTCCTCACAAGATTTCTGAAAGAGTGGTTAGTTAGATGCTGTATTATGAGCCATTAACTCAGAATTTTCATTATTCCCTTCTCCCTAGAGTACATTTCCTGCAGTTCCATTGCAGGCGAATGAGTGCCTTACAGGAGTACAGTGCTTGGGAGCCTACACAAGTAGCAGAGTTTCTTTTTTGGGGGCATCATATTAGAATAGGTGATGTAATCGCCCCCAAAGAGTGTAGATCCTTGATGCAAATTCACGCTTTGTCTGCATTATTAAACTAAAAATGTGGCACAAACCAATTTTTTGACCCAGAGGCCAACAAGCTTAGTTTTGCTTTGTCTCTGACATTAAAGGAATCACAGATACTCTGTAGGTCCTGCCTTGGTGTGCCAGAAACACTTGTGTGGGCAGCCCTACCCATTGATTGTTCCTGGCTCAGTTACACTGTTGTTGTCTGAACTGTAAGTGGCAGGAGGCTCATGGCAAGAAGATGAGTGTGTAAGAGTTGTGTAGAGTGTTTTAGTTTCTCTGTGATACAGAGAGACATGAAAAGTTACAGAGATGGGAACAAATCTCAATACAGAGTGTCTTTTTTAGTCTTTCAAGCATTGCAAGCCCAGGGCTTCGAAGATAATGTTTTCACCTCTCTAGACATGATGTACCAGCCCCCACTGCCCTAGGAAGTCAGAGCAGAATTTTAAGTCACCAGTGTGATCCCTAATATGGCCAGGAGTTTGAAATAGTTCTGGTACAGCTGTGGAAATGTTAAGGCTGCTGTATGAGCCCCTTTAGAGTACTGGATGTGGTACTTGCCATTTCTGCACAGAAAAAAAAGACTTATTCAGGCTGGAACTGGTGCAGGAAAAAAGTGATCTAGAAAACTAACTACTGACTTAAGCAGTAGGAAACAAAAGAGCTTGGTTTGTCTAGTCTAGTCAAAACAAAACTTTCAGTGAAAAAGGATACATGAGGAGGGTTTATTCCAGTGGCAGGAAAGAATGTTTTGATCTAAAAAACTGCTTTTAAAAAAGCACTGTAAAAATATGGTTACAAATAACTCTAGGTGAGAATTTGGTTTCTGAGGACTGTTTTGTAGTTGTAGGGCTACCAAGATGGTCAGGGGACTGAAGCACATGATGTATAAGGAGAAGCTAAAAGAAATGGGTTTGTTCAATCTGGTGAAGAGGAGGCTAAAGGGAGACTTTACTGATATCTACAGCTATCTGATATGATGAGAAAGGGTGGACACAAGCTGGAACATGGGAAATTCAGATTAGATACAAGGAAAATTATTTTTACCATGAGAGTGATCCAAGGCAGGAACAGATTGTCCAGAGAGGCTCTGTGGAGGTGTTCAAGACTTGACTGGACAAATCCCTGAGCAACCTGATCTAATTAGGCCTGCTTTGAGTAGGGTGTTGGACTAGATGACCTCTGGAGGTCCTTCCAATCTCAGCGATTCTGTATGATTTCATGATCCTAGCTACAGAGCAGGCTAAGCAGCACAGCAAGGCTCTTCTACTTAGGCAAGAAGCAGCATGCAGCTGGTTCAGGCACCTCTACATGATATTGCAGACTGCAGTACAGACCTGCAATAACAGCATGGCACACCCAAGTTACCTTGTATCTTGCTAGTCGGATAGCATTAACACTGGGGTTATGGGCCAGGAACTGAAGAAGTAACCCAGGATCTATGATAAACTCTAGCAGCTTTGCTGAAAGCCCTGCTGGTGTGTCCCCACTGCCTGTAGCAGCCCATGAGTGGGATTTGCCCAGCTGTGCTGCAGTCACACCTCGGCATCTGAACCCACTGAGTATCTGAGGCTGTGGCTCAGCAGCCATGGTATGGGTGCACAGAGTGCTTTGCCTCCTGGGTGCACGCTCTGCCCAGAGCCACAGGCAGTGGCTGCGTCCGACGCTGCCTGTGCTCAGCCTGCCAGCCCGTCCAAACGGAGGGACATCCTCCCTCCCAGGGACCAGCGCCTGCCCTGGCACCGGAGCAGCAGCACCTGGGCTCTGGGCTCTCCATGGCATGGCCTCTTTGCCAGCTGCTGACCCTGAGGGGGACCTACCTGCCTTGCTGCTGCGTGTCGGCTGGTGGTGACAGGCACGTCAGGACATGGCGGTTGCTCTGGGTCAGCCCAAAGGCCAGCCCAGAGCAGTATCTCCCTGGCAGTGGCTGAGAGCCTTGCTGGTGTCTGAGGCTGACAAAGTACGGGAATTATGAGAATGGACGGATGTGCTGAGGCTTTCCCTGAACACTGCTCCATTCCCCAAGTGCTCCTGGCTCAGGCACATCCTAATCCCAACGCATTTGTTGTGTGTGGAGTCAGGAGTGTGCACCTGGTTCTCCTCCCATGAATTTGTGTGGCAGATTTTTTGACCAAATGGAAACATTCAGCAGCCACTCCCTTGGTGGTGAGGAGCTGTGCAGATTAATTATGAGTGGTTTGAGGAATCCCTTCCTTCTGTCTTTGGCCACCTGCTAATTTCACTTGATGCCCCTACTTCTTGCGCAGGGAAATTCAGTCATCTATTCACTCCCTCTCACTGTCCTCTCTTAATTTTACAGACCTTATCTTACATGTGCTGGCTGTCTCCTCTCCAGCTTGAAGGACCCAAGGCTGACTGGGCATTTTCAAGTGCTGAAGGACATTTCAGATGCCTGTGCCAGATGACACTGAATGCTCTTTCCAGTGGGAGGGACCTCTGTGGGGTGCTGGAAAATACCTCTCATTCTGATTCATGTTTGTGTTGAAGAGATGAGAAAGTTGTCTGTCTCCCCAACATACATTAAGTGTATGATGTTCTCCTCAAAATGAACTCACCTATGCTGGTAGAACCCAGCTAAGCCTGATTTGGTATGAAAATCTCTTGGCTCAGCAATTCCAATACAAACACATTTCTGAGGACCCCAGCTGAAGTGCCTATTTTTATGGTTATTGACATTACTGCTCTCAGGAGTCAGGTTTCAGAAGAAAGAATCTAATTTTTTGCTGACATTGTAAAATTTGAGGGGGAGGTTAGCAGTCTCTGGAGAGTAAGTGAAGCATTTGCCTCCACCAGCTGCACAGGGAATATGATCTGGGCCAAATATAAAAACTTGGGGATTTATACATTTGTTTTGGATGTTAGAAGTTAAATTAAAGTGATGGTTCTCCTTACAGCCATACTCACATATGCCTGTCCCACACCAATTATGGTATTCCAACGTTTCTCTTCTGGATTGGCCTTGTCGTTGCTGTGCAGAATCTGAAGCTTTCCTGGGAGGGAATCTCTGGATGAATGTGTAGACAGACTAGTTTTTCCTCAGAGAACTGTGGACATGGTTGACCATGACCATGTTCACCCTTTTTTTCTGTTTCATCATCCCGGTTGTCTCATAAGTATATGAAACAACATTCATAGCGCTCTCTGCTAAGAAAAGAGGTTCCTGTGTGCCAGAGACCAAACATTTTCCTCTCTTTACATGATAAAATTGTTCCAAAGAGAGAGATTTCTCCACTGCTGCTTTTACACTGGGAGGTGGACTAATTTCCTTCTTTGGCAGTAGAGCTGTGGCTGTGGAACTGCAGAAAAAGTGTCCTTATATCCTGTTGGACTGACACTGTGGAATAATTACTGGAAGTGACTTAGAAATTAAACCTATATTAAAGGTATGGCATTGTTCTCACATTAAGGAAAGGTATAACATTGAAGAAGCTTTCAGGATGGAATGCAACTGGTATGCAAGGAATCCACTCCACAGTGGTTCCCTAGACAACATTACCTGCAAACCAGCACAGAGCGTGGAGCAGAGTGAAGACTCCATGGCCAGGCTCTGTGAATCACTGCAGAGATGGGAACTTCATGGTACTATGGTACTGATAAGCTGCCTATTTGCCACCCTGGGCCAATAGTATGTCATATTTTGACAAAATGCTGTCCTTTGTGTGAGCTTTGCTTATTAGAATATTATTATAATACCAAAACACACCTCCATCCCAAAAGTTACCCACCTCCAAGGTGCAACCACCCCCCCACAGAGCATGTGCTCTGAATTTTTTCTAACATATACTTTAAAAGCAAAGTGAGAGACCTTTATACTAATCAAAGTAAAGGTGTGTATGACTAGAATCACTCAAGCTCCACCTAAAAGGAAAAATAGGATAAGAAGACGCGAAAAGAGGAAGGCTACTGAGGAAAGATACCATCATAGACAAGTCAGGAGGACATCGCTGACTTCTGGGATCAGTTGACAGGCTGAACCTCTCTTCCGTCCACCATAGAGATGCCTATTGGGTAAGATTCAAACCCTCGGTTATACCGAGTGCTTCCCCACGAAACAGAATTCTTTAGAGCTCTTTTCTTTCATAATTTTATGTGCTTGTAGTCAACTGTATTATCATTTACACATGCTTTGCACACAGTGTATTTATCACTGGTATTCCGTAAGAACCTGTATTTCTGTTGCTTTAATAAACGGCACTATTCGTTAAGCTACCTGTAAAAGTTTCTCATTGAGTGCCGCCAAACTCTCTAAGTCTGGCCATGTGAGTCCGTGGAGCACAATTAAGCTGAAAGTGCAGTGCACTATTAGTGCATCTGTAATTGTAAGAGTTCAATAAGTTGAATGCAACCAGACTAGTAGTGCCAAATTGGGTATCACTCAGAGTCTAAACCTAGCCATCCCCAGCCCCTCTGATATCTGAGGATAAGCTGGAACACAAGGTGGTTTGTATTCTGCTAAATTACTTTACCCTTTCACACGACACTTACCTGTTCTCTGTGTAATACAACAGGAGGAAGATCTCCTATGTGGCATCAGATTTCCGTAGTGAACCAGGATCATCATGTATTGGGTTCATGAGAAGTGTCTGCAGCAGCATCTCTGTCCTCCAAGTCTTCAATATCAGAGGTCTTAAGAGGCACTAACTCAGAAAAATTATGGTGGTAAGTTTTATCCTCTATATCCAGATGTTATGGAAGGTTTCACTTAGCAACCTACTTCATGCTCAGATGAGTTCTGTCCTCCCTCTGTTCAGCCAGGAATGCTACATCAGTGCCAGACAAAACAGCATGTGCTCAGTGGTCACAGAATATTGCAGAAAGGTGAGTTGTGTTATTAGGACCTTGACAATGTACCACAGGGACTGGAGAAGACTGGGCTGTTATTGACAGTGGCTTGCACTTAGCTCAGGGAAAGGTGCTGGGCTTCCATCAGTTCACTCTTGCCAAAGCAGCAGTTCCCTCATGTCCTCAGCTGAGATGTCCATAGGGCAGTCCTGCCAGTGGCAAAGGGCTTGTTAACATGCCCAGGAAACAATTCACACATGCAGTGCCTTACTTGGATTGTTTGGGAACAGCCCGTGGCATGGCATCTACTAAACGGTGGATTATCTGCATAACAAGGAAGTTTGGCACCTAAGAGTTTGGCTTTCACATTATGCAAAGCATTCAGGCTACTTCCAGCACAGGCCAACCATGCAGTTCGGTAGGAGGGAGGCATGCACAGAGTAAGCAGTTCAGAGCCAGGACGGTGTACAGACAGGATGCTGATACCAGCACAGCTTTGTTTTCTCAGAGAGAAAAAAGGAAAGGGAGGAGTTTGACCTTAAGACTTGGAGAAGAAAATGCTGGAAAGGTATTTCTTGGTGTTTCTTGAATTGTGACAGTCAAATTGCAGATGACAAATAAGACCCCTTTTTAGGCTGTACACAAATGTGCAAGGCAGCATGTATGTGTGTGTGTCTGTGGCAATGTACAAGGGTTCCCCCACACACCTGCATTTTCTATTGCCTTGACCCAAATGCTATGCCACGTCTCCTGCTGGGAAATGTCCCAAATGAACAAGGCTGGTTGGCCTATGGCAAAAGTCTTTTACCAATAGTCCTCTGAGGGCATATTGGGCTGGACACTTTGATCACAAAAGTACCACTTTGGTCGGTTCCTCTCCCTTTTATTTTGATCAATTTGCATTCCATCAAGCTTCCTCCTTGTCAATGCTGAGCAAGTAACATATTTCTAATACAGAAAAGGAATAATGAAGTTTGTGCCTTCCCAGCCAGATCAGCCAGAGGACCTTTCCAAATATGCTCGTCATTCACTTGTTATCTCAGACACTGCCAGAATATTTTGAGCAGCAAACACCCCTGCAGCCCAGCCAGCTGAAGGGGGTCAGCTGGCAGGCTGGCTGTCCAGTAGGGAAACACTCTTTTCCCCACCTCACATTGCTCAATACCTGACTGTTTCCCACCTTAACAACAGTTTCCCTACTGACTTTGTTCCAGAGGTGTTTCTTGTCAGGGAACAGGGCTGAATCTGACAGTGTGACAGAGGCAAGACAGCCACAGTTCCAAGTCCAGGTCGAACCAGTAGTGAGGCTGAGCATGTATTCCCAGAGGGCATATGCACATGGAGCACACATATGCAACACATATGTACATATATACACAACTGGCTGCGCAGATCAGCACAGGTGAACACACTCAGCCTTCACACAGATACAAGCTGCATAAGCTGCCTCATCCTGATCCCCTCTGACAGTTCAGGATGAAGGTCCAGTAGTGGCGATATAGATAGATGTATGTACAAAGTGAACCTGCCTGCGTCTGGGCGTAGACACTCAGTGTGCCTGGTAGTTGTTCCTGGATCACAGTCTCCGCAGGCCACATAATGTGTTCCTAATGACTTGTAAGAACGCAGCTCTAGAAAACTTTTTTCCTGAAAAGGGACTGGACAGGTGTTAGATATCTGAAGGAATGGGAGGACTTTCCCTCTTCCCTTCAGGTAACCTGTGTTTGACTACCTACTGCCATTGTACAAAGCAATGTTTTGCTGCTTTGTTTACAGATATCATTTTTAGGGTGTGGTTCAATGTTTTCTCTTACAGTTCTGTTAACAACCATTGCTTTTTTTTTCTCTCATGCAAAATACTGCCTTCCCCAGCTCCTTTGAGTTATGCCTTGTTGAAACCTGCAGAAACCTGCAGCCTGTGATTTTTCCAGAAGTGTTTTCTATGTCTGGGCCCCAGTGGCTCCAATTCTCTGATGACTGTATTTTTTTTGCAGTTGTCACCAGATCTGACATTGTTCTGGGCATGCCTTTCTAGAGGGAAGATAAGCATATTGTTGCTTAACTGTACTGCATGATGGGTCAGTTGTTCTCATTCATGTGGATAAAACTCTTCCATGTTGTTCAGCAAGGGCTAGATGACTGGATCATGTGAAGAAGTAAGTGAACTGGGGTTGACTATTCCTCCCCTTGTGTTGGACTTGGCTTCAGTGTGTACATTCCTGATGGAGGTCAGTCCCATTCCCACCATTTTCAGACAGGGTTAGTGCCTGATGTATATTGGCATCTGTCTTGTGCCTGATCCCCAAAATACATTGACATTACTCATTTCCTCGGTTCAGAAAAGGAACTGGACCACCTGGACCCGGCTCCATTCACACATCTGTGAGTTAGAAATCACAGCCTTTGGCCATGTCTGTATGGGTATCCCATGGGATTTTCTTTCCCAGATCTTTTGTGATAATGTTGTCTGGTTGCAGGAGTTGTACGGCAAATTTGTACTGTGGCTACACTATGCCCAACAAACTTTTCCTTGGTGTTAGAAGGTCATTTGGTACTGACCAAAGAGCAAGCCTATGCTGCTTTTCAACCCAGAGACTGTACTAACTTATCTTTAATTTCTGCCTAGTTTCTTTTCGTAAAGTCTAATTATCTATTCTTGTTTTATTTATATGCTTTCTGTTTTAATTCCTTTCTTAAGGTGCAGTTCCTTTTGATTTCTTATTGTACCCCACACTTCCCAGTGTGGACTCTGTACTTTTTTTTTCCTCCCCCCCACCTCCCCTTTCTTTCTGGGCTACTTATATATACATCCTTTCTGAAGTTGTTCTGCTGGGAACCCATTCCTGCCAATCTTTTCCATGTACTTGTCAGGACAGAAATCCGTAATAATGTTAGTAACATTGATTTGAAAATATTTGAGGCTGATCCACACTCAAGACTTTGATTAATTCTGATAATGTTTGTGAGGTGCTTTGGTAGCAATATTGGTTAAGCAAATTCTTATCTCAAGCTTCTGCCCTCCTACATAGAGAAACAGCTATTTCTGATACTGCATATGAATTGCTTAAAGGAACTGACAAAGTTAAAAATAACTTTGTCAAAAAGAGGGTGCCTATCTCTCATAGCCTCTTCTACTTTGAACTTTCTTAACAACTGAAGTGCCTACATTGAATCCTATTGTCCCAGGCAAACGGAAGGATCTTAGGCCTGGGATGAAAATAACAGTGGTGTAGATGAATCTTTCTCAACTAAATAGAAAGATGATGAGCTACCATCAATGGACAATTCTATTTTCCTTGATAACCTTTTTAAATTTTTTTAGATCTAAACAGGCATAGCTCTGCGCTGGAATGGATCTGGCCTCAACCAGAGATGTGGCAGTAACCTCATGTTGCTGCCACTAAGTTTTTCCAGCAGAGGCATACTTCCAGAAAGCACTGACTAGCAATGACCTTCTTCCATGCCCTGCACCGCTCTGATTTGTATGCCTGCCTTAGTGGCAGAAAAGTGAGAAGTAAGGTCTTCTTGAAAGCTGGTGTGCCAGTACTGAAGAGTATGCAAGCCACAAGGCCAGCTTGTATGGATTTAGAGGCTTACTAGTGAGTAAGAGAAGTGCAATTTTGTCTTTAGCATATCTAAAGGGACCTTCACAATGAACGTCCAGCCCATATTATACCGCACTGTGAACTGTTGCATTTGCTGTTCCACATTTGAGGTTCCTGTGATGATATCATGTTGACAATGCCCCACCCAAATGCAGGTGCCTATCAATACATGTGGTGACAGAAGAGCAAGGCAGTCTTAGCACTGCTTCAGTGTGAGCATTGAGGCACCCAGCATTGATTCAGACACCTTTTTGCACACTTGCTGGCTTGTAAGGCATGATTTTATTCTACAAAAGCTGTGCTGGTACTTATGCAGTGTATTTTCTTTCTTCCTTTTTTAGCAGTATCTGTTGATATAGAAATCACATGTGCTCGTGTGTATTCTCGATTCACTCCTGAGTCCCTTTCAAAGCCTAATGTTACATTTACCATTTCCATTTCTCTGGCATTGATTTAAGCACTGGTTATATGCCCCAGAAAATAATCTAGTTTCTTCAGATTTTAATTCATTTAGCAATATCAGGTGAGTACCATCTCTTCCTGGTGCATTGTTTCTTTTCGGTTTATTCCAAAACATCTTGTATAAAAAAAGTGGGAACATCCCTAATTGCTCTGTAGTGAAAAATCAACTTTTTTACAGAGGTCTTATTTTATTCTGTGCTCTTTACAGCCTGATCATCTGTTGGTTTTCAAATGCTCCTGAAATCTTCACTGCAACCAAAAAACTCAAAAGAGACTCCCAAGGGGTTTCTGGTAATGTAGAGCTAGCTCCACAAGCTGCTTTCATTTAAAAATAATTTTTCATTTAAACACATTGATAAAAATTATTCTTGGTGCAGCACCTTTGCTATCACAGCAGAGTAGATGTCTCTAAATGGTCAACATAAGAACCAATGTGTCTTCAGACAGCCATTGCCAACTTTATTCACAGAAGCAGTTTTACTCCTCCACTATGAATAATGTTTTCTTCTTTGTGCTTAGCTGTACCGGACATGAATCTTGTCAGATAAAAGACTAAACTGTGATTCAGAAAGAACTAAAACTATCAAGGTCTCAAAAAAAAACCCAAACCAAATAAAGTGGCCAGATCTTATGAATCTATGGATTATTCAGTGCAACACTTCATTTGAGAAACATTCCCCATGAGATTTGCAGCTTGCAAGTGCTGTTGCCGGCCATCAGTAGATTAATGGATGTTCTTTCTGGAACCTCCCCGCTCCTGAAGTAAAAACCAGCACAAATTGCTTAGCTTTTCTGTTTGTTTTCCTTTAGTGATCTTTATATACTTCAGTTGTTACTGTTTCTTATGCACTCTCTCACACAGGCCTGCTGCTCATAAAATGCTTATAATAGACATATAAATATATAGACACATATTGATGCTTGAGATGAGACCATTTGGATCATCTTTAGAACCTTTTCTCACATTAAAACAGATTAGTCCCAATGATGCAGTTAGTGGCACCACTCTTCAATGATGGTTTTTGTCACTTTCAAATGTTGTCACTTTCAATGTCACCAACATTGAAGCTGGTTGGAAATGTTGCAGCAAACACTGAAACAGTCAGACATGCAGAGACATATCTGCTTTGTAATAAGCTACATTAAAAAGCTCACAGGTAACACAGACAAAGACACCAACATTTCCAGTTAAATTGAGTTTTGTACTTCTTTGGATTACCTGATACACCAGATTATTTTATTCAAAAATGTTCCCCATGAGATTTCCAGCTTGCAACTGTTGTTGTCGACCATGCTCTCAGTATGAGCAAGGCATGCTGGAGGCATCAGTGCACCCTGTGGAATCTTGATGAGCCATCTGACAGAGAATTCCCAGCCTCTGCTGCAGCAGCATTTCTGCTGCCCTCTGTGTAAAACAAGTGCTCCCAGGAACATTAGTGCCAAAGAAACAGAATTGCTGAAACACTGATCGTTCAGAGCAAGACTTCTCATCCCAACACTTCCCAACACTAAGATGCAGCTGGGCACTGGACTCTGGAGATGGTAGGACACACTTTACTTATTAAAACCTGTCTTTCTCCTGTTGAATAATGAAATACATGCTTTTAGTATTACCTGCAGGAAGTGTCTAGTCCAAAGTGGTAGTGGTGTGCTATGTAGTTAAAAATAAATTGCATAACGAGCATGAGATAAGACTAGAGATATTAACTGATTTTTGAGGAAAACAGATTGATGAACAGAACTACCAGAAACTTAAAAATACTCAGGGGGAGGTATACAGAGTGGGTACAGGGCAATTTTGGTCCTTCATGACGTTAGCCATAGCAAAGGTAAGGTAGCATTTCTGGGGCTAGAAGTTACTTGTGAAGACTGCCTTGTCCCATGCACCAAAGCATGGAAGGACTGTGAAGATCTTTCTGTCTCCTGATTGTACTCTCTTGACTCTGCTACAAGATTAGTTTTTGTAATGCATTTGTGGTATAGCTTAATGGTATAGAGAAGTCTGCCACATAAGTATGTATAATGTTTCACACTTCTTATGTCTTTCAGAAGAGAGAGCAGGAAGAGAACAACTGGGACTCCAAAGATAGCTTAGCACCACTTAGCTGTGGAGAAGAAGGTAAAAAATAACACCTAGGCAGGTGCTGAATGAATGTCAAAGTTGCACAGTTACTTAGACCCCTCCTATCTTTCCAGCAAGCATCAAATGAAGAGAACTGGAAAGTGGGCCCTGGATGAGGACGTGACATTAAGAATGCCCTTTCCATCATTCACCAAAGCAGCTGAGGAGCTCCTGTTACAGAGCAGGTGAGTGGGGTGAGAAGGCTTGGTGGTCTCTGTGTAGAACAAACAAAAAGAGAGACAACAGGTGGTAGAAGGAGTTGGAGCAGGAGAAGGATTTGGAGCAAAGGGAAATTGGAGTTTCTAGTATAGCGTAAGCCTGAGAAAGTGACTGCTCCCCTGGAAAAGGTCTGAAAGCATGTTGATGAGTTGCCATCACCGACAGATAACAGAGGTGCCATAATATCAGCTGATTAATATAGTTTTGATGCCTTGCTTTTGAATACTGCGAGTGGAAGGAACATGCATATCATCCTTTGTCTGAGCTGTGGCTGTAATCTTCTTAAGTACTGTTAGAAATTACTCATGACCCAAACACCAGTTTGAACACCCAGAACATCTCCTGACAACAGAGTAAGGTGCCTGCAGTTACATACAGAAGTATTGTGGGTTATCTTGTATTATCTTTTTCATGCCTCACTTCCATGAGGGTTCATCCACAATCTCAAATCACCCCTAGGAAAAACAGATTTTCTGTGTGTTCATCTTAAGTGTTTCCTTGTTTGATTTCAGTGTTTCTTTATTGCAATGTGTAGGCATGGACATAGTCCATCTTTTGTTAAGGTCAGATTTTTTCTACCCAAGCTAGGTGTCTTTCAAGATGGGACAAACATTAAAAAGTGTTTTGGAATACTGTGATTTCACATACCAAGAGAGGAGGAAATTCTGAACATTTTCAAGAGCACTAAGGGGTGGGTAAACTTCCTGCCTAGCTTAAACTCTAATACTCTCTCCACTTACTAGTGTGTCTGCCATGAAGAGCATCACATTTAGGCTCTCTGTATGTAAAGCATTACCAGCTTGCAAGGCAGTAGTATGTCAATCAATGCCCAATGTATAAACCCACTCTCTCAGCTCTCCCAGGAGCATCCCACACTCTACCTGCCCTCTGCGCCCCCACCAGTACCTCTGCTTTCCCAAGGTGCACCACCCTTCAGTGTTTTCAGCCATTTGTTTTGGTACCATTGTTCACAAGGACTTGGGATGTGAGGAGGCACCAGACACAGCCTGCCTGCCTGCTCCTCCTGCAGTTCCAGGACAAAGCAGAGGTTCAGAAAACAGATCTGTTCCCCAAGGCACTCTTTTACCCATCGAGACAGGCATTGAGGTACTAAGGCAATGGGCATGAAATGGGTGGATGGACAGTGGGTTCACAAGAGCAGTGTGGAATTCCCCTTCCAGAGTGTACATACAGCTGTTACAGTTGCTCCCAAGCCAGTTCCCTTCATCCCTCTGTTCTTCTTTTCACACCTCTGGCCTCTGAAACCATGATTCTGCACCTAGGAACAGCAGCTACATGCACTATGACCCAACTGCTTGAAGAGGGCTGATGTTGTAACTAGCAAATGATCTCACAGATGATCAAAAGCAGAAGAGTTGAAATCCAAGGTCAGGTACCAACAGCTAGATGATGTGTGTCTGATTGTTCACTTCCTTCCTTCCTTCCTTCCCTCATTTCTTCCTGCCTTCCTTCCTTCCTCTCCCTGTCTCACTTTTTTTGCTCTTTCTCCACTTATTTATCTCAATCTCTCTCCCCAACCCCCTTTCTCTCCCTCTCCCTCTCCCTCTCCCTCTCCCTCCTTCCCTCCTCTCTTGCTTTTTCTCTTTCACTCTCTGTCCTTCTCCTTTCCTGTCATTGGCGAGGAATGCACTTTTTGGTCAGGGCAATGTTTCTAGGTCCTGAGTGTATGTCTTGGAAGTGCTTGGAGAACAGCAATGATGAACATTATTATGACAAGTTATTGACAAGAAGTGTCTGATATCAATAATGTTTTTCCCAAGATCAGTTACCTTTGCATCAGCACTTACCAGGTCACAAGCAGTCTGACTCCAGAGATAGTGTGTCCATGCAAAATGACTCCTGTCCTCCAGCTAAGGCAGCAAATCACAAAGTGAGTGGAAATTAGTTTTCCTTACTCCTCCCATTAATATTCCCTTCTGATTCCAAGAAGCCTTCAGTCATGCTTTGCAGGACGGCCAGTGGCAAGGCCACGTCAGCCCCGTGCAATGTGTGGGACTTCTCCCCATTTCTGACACGTGCAGTTTGAATTAGGTAATCGGACCAAGATGTTGTCATTTAAGGAACCTGCAGCATTACCTTTCATCAGTTGAGCACTTAGGAACAAATTTTCAAGCCACAATTTCTTACAGGTGAGAGATGAGCCCTGACATTTTCAAGTGCTTTCAAATGCATTGTGATTCTTCCACAGTCAGGCCAGGTTGTTCGTTTTGGATGGTCATTGTAATATTGTCCAAGGGGAACAGGGAATTTGGGCATCAAAATATGGTCCCCAAAGTTGTTGTGGCATTTGCTAGTCAGTCAGCAGGTTTAAAAAAGCTACCCATGGAGCTAGAAATACTTCACCACACTTTTACTGAGCCACAGCTGCAATACACTGACTTCAGAATTAAGCTTTTTCATTTGGTATCATGTGTTTGTTCGATCATTTAAAGAAATATGTGCCTTAGTACAAACAAAGTCCTTTTGCTTCCTTACAACGTGTGGAAACAAAGTTTTTGTCCGGGAAGAAAGAATCCCACCTATTTCTTGGGAGCATGCTGTGGGAATGGAGAGAGGAGAGGGGTGGTTTCCCTTCTTTGGTGCCCAGATATCGCTGGCATTGATGCAGCTTTCACAGCTTCACAGATAGAGATGCTGTCTCTCAAGAGCATCACTTACAGTGACACAGGAGTCAACACAGGGTGTCATCTTTTCCTTAAATATATTTAGCTGCTGCCTAGCAAACTACTTCCATATTTAGTTATAACGTGGGTGGATTTCTTGGGTGTAAACCTCAGTGTGCTTCGGAGAAGGAGGACCTCCTAACCCTGAATGCTGTTGCTGCAAACACACGGACTGCTGTGGTCGGTGCAAAAGGCTTCCTTCCTGCCGTCTCCTCCACGCTTCCCCTCCAACAACTCCAGCACCCTTCCCCAGCAACTTCACAGCTCCTTGAAGCTCCCTAGCAATGCAGAGCTGGTCAGGAACCTTGAGGGAGCCATAAGTGTCCCTGTAGTGAAAGAGAGCCAAGTCTCTTTTACCATTCCTGACACCTCCTTGTAGAATCTGCTCTTAGCAGCTACGCCATGCACCAGGGTCCAGTGCTGCCAGAATGGCTGTTCCATATTTTAAGTACTGCTTCTTGCCTTGCAGGAAACAGGCTGTCATTTGTCTAAGACTTCAGGCCAGCACGCGTTGTGTAGGTGACTTGTTTCTTTCTGTCCATCCAGGATGCAGTTAGTAGCTATATTCCAACTCATCCATGGCCGGAAGAGTCATACAGGTAGGACACAGTCTGGCATGATCATCTATGGTCTTTTCCTCCATAAAGTGCTAGATTTTGTGATTTCTTTAAAGTTGTAGTGTTCCCACAATTATTCCCACTGGAAGCTTTGTCTTACGTGATCAAAACTTTTTCCTTTAGCTTTTTGTATTCACACATAACTCCACATTATTCCTTGGCACAACAGCTTATTATAGTCTTATATTAATATTTCGTTACCGGAAAACACTATACCGTAGGGCAGCAGTTCCTAGCTTGTTCTGGTGGCTCTACACGTTACATTGGCTGGGGCTTATCCCATAGCGAGTCTTCTTGTTCACGGTTACTCTGCCAACCCGTTCATCAATGTCCATTTCATTTACAACAGCAGCATCCTGTCTTAATATTGGCTATTCTGTCTAACAGAGAAAGTAAGGAACTGCAATGTCTTCTTATCCAAATACATTATTTGTTTTGCTTTAGCACTGATGGTTATTAACGTCTTCCATAAAAAAAGCTCTGCCTGATGTTTAATTTTGCTCAATAAAACCCCACTCTCTAGAGTTTGTGGCCTTCACCTGCCTTGTTCAAAGGAGGCAGCACCTCAGTCCTTGCGTAAGTTCCTCCATGAGGACTCAGAGACACCCAGATGCCTTTGGGGCTCCAGTTTTATTTTGTTTTTTTAATGGGGCAACTTGCCTCTAAATCCAGCTTGCCAAAGTGAGAATGGGACCAGCAAAGAGACCCTCTGTGTACAGCACCCATTTAGAAAGAGGACTTCCCAAGGCAGAAACATTTTTGCTGTGCCAGGACAGTCAAGGTACACGTCCTGCCTTTGCCCTGATCCTCTCCTCTTGCCAGTTTGGGAATTAAATTAGTGCTACTCCCTACCCAGTAATGTAATAGGACACAGTGGAGAAATACTGGTGATGGGCTAAATAAAGCTCTACTGCTATCCAGGGGTTAAAGTGAAACAAAATGTTTCATTTGAACATGCCCCAAACTTATGTAACTGCACAAATGAATTGGAACAACCAAAACCACTGCTTCTGCTGTGTATGCAAAGGAATCTACGTTCTTTATTCTCTAGACATTAACTTGGTTACAAAGACTCATTGAAGAAGAAAGCGACTGAGAGGTTCACATTCTGTGCAGCCCTCAGGTCACTTTGCTGCCTCATGACATCCTCACTCTTCCTCCCCTATCTTCTTGCTGTGAAACTCCCGACTCTTCACTCGGAGCTTGTTGACCTGCGACTCTGCAATGTCAGCCCGCTCCTCGGCTTCCTCCAGCTCGTGCTGGATCTTTCGGAACTTGGAGAGGTTGACATTGGACAGCTCCTCCTGTGTGGGGAGAGGGAGTCGGTGGTGAGGATTCAGGAACTTCTCAGTCAGTGGATGTGGCCCCTGGGTTTGTTTAGTCTGACGTCCTGTATAAAACAGGCTGCAGAATTTCCCTCAGTTCATCACTGACTGCTGCAGGGTGCCCAGAACTCAGCAAGGCCTCGTGACACCATAGAAAATGGTGTGGCCAAGACTGTTGTGTCTTGGGAGATTCTTTCATGCCCCTTTCCTGCTATTCATACTCATCTCAATGAGCGTGCTGCCCCAATGGAAGGTGGCTCTTGCCCATTCTTCGAGCAATACTTACAGCCTCCTCAGCTTGTCTCTTGTAGGATTTCACCTTCATTTGCAGCTTGTCCACCAGATCCTGCAGCCTGAGAATATTCTTACGGTCTTCCTCAGACTGGAGTGGTTGGCAAGCAGGAAAGAGAATGAATTGTTGGTTCTGCATCATGTGAGGTTAACAGTTCCCCTTGGGGATGGGGTGCACAAAATCTGACTTGCTGTGAGAAAACTCTGTCAGCCCAAGGCGGCCTCCTGCCTTACCTGGTAGGTCAGCTCCTTCACCCTCCTCTCGTACTTGCGCACACCCTTCACGGCTTCAGCGCTGCGCTTCTGCTCAGCATCAACCTCCCCTTCCAGCTCCCGCACCTGCAATGAGAAGCCCATCTTTGGAGCTTCCCTGGTATCTCTCCAAGGGACATGCTCACTCATGCACAAAGAAGAGCCCTACGCACTCTGGCCTCCAGCTTCTGGATTTGCTTCTTGCCTCCCTTCAGGGCCAACTGCTCGGCTTCATCCAGACGAAGCTGCAGGTCCTTCACCGTCTGGTCCAGGTTCTTCTTCATCCTCTCCAGGTGGGCGCTGGTGTCCTGCTCCTTCTTCAGCTCTTCTGCCATCATGGCCGCCTGATGAGAGCAAGGGATCAAAGCCATTTTCAGGCTGGAGACATTCTGGGTGAGACTATATCCATCATTAGCAGTGAAGGGAGCCCCCAGCTCACATCTGTGATGGCCTTCTTGGCCTTCTCTTCAGCATTGCGGGCCTCCTGGATCGTGTCCTCCATTTCACCCTGAATTTGGGCAATGTCTGTTTCCAGCTTCTTCTTGGTGTTGATCAAGCTGGTGTTCTGTTGAACAACAAAAAATACTGTCCAGTTAGTTGCAAAACAGAACACTTATCTTAGGAATTTACTGTTTAAATTTAAACTTATCATCTCTATGTCTAATATTAGCATCCTCCTTCAAATGGTGCATCCTGTCAGGTCATACACAGCTAGAGAGCGTAGAGTTCTTAAAATCTTAAGAAGCACTTCTGACTCCTGTTAACGCAATCCTACTCATTTACCTATAATCCAATTCTTTGTACAAGCCTTTCTATTACAAGAGAGGATTTAAGAACTTACAAGGATGAAAAAACCTGGAAAGGGAAAAATAAAACGGCTCTTGAGATTTTGAATGTCATGAATCTAACCTGAGTGTGGAGGAGCTGAACTCTCTCGCTTGCATCCATCAGTTCCTGCTCAGCCACTTTCCTCGACCGCTCCGTCTGCTCCAGGGCTGCCCGTAGCTCCTCAATTTCAGCCTGCAACAGGTTTGCTCTGCGCTCCACCATGGCCACCTGCTCCTTCAGGTCCTCCTGTGTCCTGAGAGCATCGTCCAAGTGTATCTGGGTATCCTTTAAGAGAGAAAAGAGAAATTAGAAGGCAGCACAGCACTGTTGCACAATGGCAATTACCACCAGTCTAATAATCATTATGTCAGTATAATACATATATATTTATAGATATGATATGTATTTATATACAGAATTATTATGTCAGTATATGCACAGTATCTAAGAATGCGAGCAGAGGAGATCGATACGTGGTATTGCACACTGTCCCAGGCTGAGTGACAGCCCTGCCTAAATTTAAGGCAGCGCCAGGGGAAGGTAAGCCTGAATTAAAACTCCAGCTGACTGACAAAAGTAGCTTACCAGGTGAAGGAAACTGGACCTTTGTCCCTGCTTGGGGCAGAAGAAAGAACCTTCCCCCATCCTCTGAAGTGCCACTACATAACAGACACGATACTCTGGGCTTGAAAAATGAAGAGCACATGAGTAACTGACAGGACCCGGGAAAACTCAACCATGTCAAGTTGATCCAACTTGAGAGAAAACCCACTCACATTAGAACCAGTGCCACCAGAAAAGCACATAAGGTATTAGCAATGGGAGATTCCTTACTGAGAGGCACCAAAACACCCATTTACCATCCAGACAATTTCTCTAGAGAAGTTTGCTGCCTACAAACAGCTTGCATTCATGGTGTCAGAGAGGCTGCCAAGCCTGGTGAACCCTTCAGATTATCATCCGCTCCTAGTATTCCAGGTAGGCTTTAATGATATTGCAACAAGGCAACGTATAACCATCAAAAGAGACTCTATGTCCCTCGGAGCAATGTTAAAAGGATCTGGAGCACAGGTGGTGTTCTCCTCTATCCTCCCAGTCAGGGGAAGGGGTTCAGGAAGGAGGAGACAAATTGAACAGGTGAACGCCTGGCTGTCTAGCTGGTGCCAAACTCAAGGTTTTGTCTTCTATGATTATGGATCTGCCTTTGAGAAGCTCGGTCTATTGGGAGCAGATGGGATTCACCTGACCAAGTGGGGCAAGAGGGTCTTCACCAACAAGCTGGCCAGGGCTTTAAACTAGACTTAACAGGGGAAGAGAATGGAGTTTTGAGCAACAGAGAAGAGCCAGGGGCTGCTGATATGTTAGGAAGCCACAGGAAAACATCTGTGAAATGCTCCAAAAGAACTGGAGTTTGTTCCCCTAAAAAGGTGATATGGTTGATAGCCCATCTGAAGTGTCTCTATACCAATGCATGTAGCATGGGTAATGAACAGGAGGAGCTGGAAACCACTGTGCATCTAATCGCTGACCCTGAAACTTGGTGGGATGAATCACACGACTGCAGTGCTGCAATCAATGGCCATAAACTGTCCAGAAGGCACAGGCAAGGAAGGAGAGGTGGGCAGGTTGCCCTCTATGTAAAAAATGGATTGATTGCACAGAGCTGTCTTTGAAAAACAGTGATGAGCCAGGTTGAGAGCTTATGAGTGAACATTAGAGGCCAAGCCAACAAAGGAGACCTCGTGGCGGGTGTTTACTGCAGGCCACCTGACCGAGGGGAGCCTGTTGACGAAGTGGTATTACTTCAACTATGGGAATCACCATGCTCGCAGGCTCTGATCCTGCTGGGGGACATCAATCACCCTGACATCTGCTGGAAAAGCAGCACAGCAAGCTGTAAGCAGTCCAGGAGACTCCTGGAGTGGATCAAGGATAGCATCTTCATCCAGAGGATAGACAGCCCAACCGGAGGAGAAGCGTTACTGTACCTGTTGCTTACCAACACAAACGAACTAATTAGAGATGTCAAAACTGATGGCAGCCTGGGCTGCAGTGATCGTGCCCTGGTGGTATTCCCAATTGTGAGGGATATGGGCCAGATGAAGAGTAAGGTCGAGACCCTGAATTTTAGGAGAGCGGACTTCCAGTTGTTTGAGGAATTACTGGGTGAGACCCTCTGGGAAAGCGCCCTCAGGGATAAAGGAGCACAAAAGAGTTGGCAGCCCTTTAAGAACATTTTCCTTAGAGTGCAAGAGCTCTCGATTCCCATGTGTAAGCAATCAGGCAAGGAAGGCAGGAGAACAGCATGGCTGAGTAAGGACCTCCTGGTCAAACTGAAGTGTAAGAAGGAAATGCCTAGGCAGTGGAACCAAAGACATGTATCCTGAGAGTATAGGGATGCTGCCCGGATGTGTAGGGGTAGGATCAGGAAAGCTAAGGCACAGTTGGAGCTGTATTCCTGTTGTATTAAGCTTTGGTGTGGCCTCACCTTGAGTATTGTGTGCAGTTCTGGGTCTCACAATTTAGAAAGGATGTTAAGGGTCTTGAGTGCATCTAGAGGAGGCCAAGAAAGTTGGTGAAAGGGCTGGAAGGCATGTCCTCTGAGGAGCGGCTAAGGACACAGGGTTTGTCTAGTTTGGAGAGAAGAACGCTGAGGGGTGACCTCATTGCCCTCTACAGTTTCTTGAGGAGGGGAAGAGAAGAGGGAGGTGCTGATCTCTTGTCCCTGGAACCCAGTGAGAGGATGCTGTGGATGCCCCATCGCTGGCAGTGTTCAAGGTCAGGTTGGATGGGGCTTTGAGCAGCCTGATCTACGAAGAGATGTCCTTGCCCCTGGGAGAGGGGCTGGACTGGATGATCTTTGAAGGTCCCCTTCAACCCAAACCATTCTATGATTCAACGATATTAGACAAGCTAGACACCTATGTGCACATCCTTAGCTTAACATACCTTGAGCACTGCCTGTGTATTTCTCAGGTTCTTTTGTGCCTCTGCAGCCACGCGGTTGGCATGGCTCAGCTGGATCTCCATTTCATTCAGGTCTCCCTCCATCTTCTTCTTCAGTCGCAGGGCTTCATTCCTGCTCCTGATCTCAGCGTCCAGGGTGCTCTGCATGGACTCCACAATTCTGAGGTGGTTTCTCTTCATCTGGTCGATCTCCTCATCTTTCTCTGCTATCTTCCTGTCAATCTCAGACTTCACCTGGTTGAGTTCAAGCTGGAGGCGCAGGATCTTCCCCTCTTCATGTTCTAGGGAGGCCTGGAAAAGTAGACACAAACGTCTATAAAGTAGATAAAACTACTGCTTGCTTTCTAGGTAGTTACAGAATATTTCAGGAAATCTCAGCTGGCTGCACTCCCCAGCCAGAACAGAGCAGGACCAAGCAGTTTTTAGTCATATTTCCCCATTGCTAATATTTTTAGTGCAGATACCAGTGATTATGGGCATGTACCTCAGCTTCCTCCAGCGAGGCCTGGAGTTCAGATTTCTCCTGCTCAATCTGCTTCTTGACTTTCTCCAGCTCATGAATCGCCTTTCCTCCCTCAGCAATCTGCTCTGTGAGGTCAGAAATCTCCTCTGCAAGGAAGGGTGAAAAGTGGCACGGTGACGCACAGAGCAGAATGGGGAAAGGCCCTGGTGCACCAAGGTAACTGGCCCAGACCCTGGCAGATAGACAAGCTTGTGAGAAAGTCCAGCCAGGAGCAGAGGGCCAGGGACTTACGCTGCAAGTTCTTGTTCTCACGCTTCAGCGTTTCCAGGTGGTCCAAGGACTCCTCATAGGCATTCTTCATCTTAAACAGCTCTGTGCTGAGAGACCGAGACTCCTTCTGGGAGGCTTCCAGCTCAGCCTGCGTTTCCTCATACTTCTGCTTCCATTCTGCCAGGATCTGAAGAGAAACAGGACCTCACTGTGGATGTGGCAATCGGGAGGGGATGCCCTGCCCAGGAACCCCAGGCCTGGAGCCCAAAAGACCTTGTCAAAGTTCTTCTGCTTCTTATCCAGAGCTGCGCAGGCAGCATTTGATCGCTCCACGTCAATCATCAGGTCCTCCACTTCATTCTGCAGCCTCTGCTTTGTCTTTTCCAGGGAGGCACATTTGGCATTTACAGCTTCGACATGTTCCTCTGCATCTTGCAGGCGCTGTGCCAGCTTCTTCCTGGGAGGCGGTAAGCACAGCTCATGGTTTGAGAGCAAAGGGGAGGTGTGGTGTGTGGCTGATGGGCCTTTCACAACAGGACGTTTTACCCATTCATTGAGTATGTATCCTACGCACAGACAGTGAAGACCCTCTCCCAGCCAGTCACTGTTTTCCCAGTTCTGATTCCCAGCCTTGAACAACCACTGTGCCTTCTGTCTCTACTGTCCACAGGTGAAAACATTCTCTCGGTCAGGGGAATATTCTCCTCTACATTTTCTAAACCACACCCTTTGGTGGATGTACTTGACATCAGCCCTTACCCTGCCACAAAGCACAGCTTTAACTTTTTATGACAATATTGCTGTTGTGTCTTCAAATTTCCCTTGTTAGTCTACCCCTTTTTTTGTCTTCCCCACTTTCCCCGCATACTTGGCCTCCTCCAGCTCCTCCGTGCGCTGAATAGCGTCCGTCTCGTATTTGGTTCTCCACTGGGCCACTTCGCTGTTGGCCTTGGACAGGGCACGCTGCAGCTCCCCCTTGGCTTCCTGCTCCTCCTCATATTGTTCCCGGAGCAAGTCACAGTCGTGGCGAGCAGACTGCAAGGCGTGGGCCAGGGCGTTCTTGGCCTAGGTAGAGAGCGAGATTGGGACAAGGAATGGTAATATCCTGGGAAATCTCTTGCAATGAATTAATTTAACACAGGGAACATGACTGCTGGGAGGTTGTAGGTGCTTTCAGTGAAGGACAGATGTAAGTCGGGAGGACAAAGTCCACTAATCACACTCCCTGCAGAAATGAGTTTTCTCCCAGTGTGCCTGTTGCCACTGGGCAGTTAAAGTTAAGACTGTTTTCAGTGGCCAGCTGTAGAAAAAGTCATCACCTTTATCTCTTCCTCTAGGTGCCTCTTGAGTTCCTCAATCTGTTGGGTGAAAGCCTGCTTGCCTCTTGACAGCTGAGAAATCAGAGCGTCTTTCTCCTCCACCTGGCGTGAATATTCACCTAAGAAGCACACAGAAAGGAAATATTTTTGTTGTCATTCATGACCCAAACAAGCTGGTTTAGGACGCTCTCCCCTTCTATAGCACAGAGGAGGCTCTGTCACCTGATTCTGTCTGCAGACGAGCTCTTTGAGCATTGAGGTCATTGATCATGCGCTGATGCTCTTCTTCCTTTGTCTTAATCTCACTCAGCTGGTCTTCCAGTGTGCGGCACATTTTCTCCAGATTAGCCTGTGAAAATCACAGAGGATGAAAGATCAGTGTCCGGATGCCTCCTTATTCTGAGCACCACGATTCTCACCAGAAAAATGTCAACAGACATGCAAGCTATATACTGCTCATTGGTGTTAGAAGGTCAGAAATACAGTTCCATACAGAGACAGAGAGGTATATTGTAACATGACCATATTTTTAAAAGATATGTTTATTTTCAAGTTGTTTTCAGTATGTTTTTCCATACCTTGGCTTTGGAGACAGACTCCATGTTACTGGCCAAGTCGTCAATCTCCATCTTCAGCTCACTCTTCTCCTTCTCCAGCTTCTGCTTCACTCGCTGCAGGTTGTCGATCTGCTCCCCAAGCTCAGCTGTGCTGTCCGCGTGCTTCTTCCGCAGGGCGGCAGCTGTGGCTTCGTGCTGCAGCGTGGCCTCTTCGAGGTCACGGCGCATCTTCTGAAATTCTGCCTCACGCTTCTTGATCATATCGATCTGAGCTGCGGTAGCCCCTCCTGCTTCTTCCAGGCGCTCGCTGATCTCCTCTAGCTCCCTCGAGAGGTCAGCCCGATGCTTCTCGGCTTTTGCCCGAGAGGCACGTTCAGCCTCAATTTCCTCCTCCAGTTCCTCAATACGAGCCTGGGGAACATTAGGGGACCCTTCACACCCATGCCCTCCTCCTACCTGATGTCTTTCTGAAAAGCGGAAGGGAACCAATAGAGACTTGCCTGCAGCTCCTTGATCTTCTTCTGTAATTGCATGCCCAGGGCTTGCTCATCCTCAATTTTGCTCTGGATCTGGCTGATTTCAAAGTCTTTCCTTTGGGCAAAGCAATCCATGTCAGAGCTCAAAGCAAAAAGTACACCAGCACAGTGCTCAGGTGCGCCACAGCCCCACTTACTTCTTCAGCTTCTCATCCAGCTGCTGCTTATCATTTTCCAAATCCATTATGCTGTCATGGGCCAGCTTCAGGTCTCCCTCGAGTTTCCTCTTAGCTCTCTCAAGGTCCATGCGCAGTTTCTTCTCTTGCTCCAGGGACCCTTCCAGCTAAAACAAACAAGACCATCAGCGCTCCGTCAGCCAGGTTTAACTCCGTACCTGTCCCGTTCTTGAGGTACGCCTGTGTGCTTACATCGTCCACTTGCTGCTCCAGCTTGGTCTTAGCTTTGGTCAGTGTATTGACTTTGTCCTCTTCTGCCTGCAGGTCATCCAGTGTCTGCTGATGGGCCTCTTGGAGGGCTTTCTTCTCTTTTGTCAGCTTGGCAATGGTCTCGTCCAGGGCTGCCATCTCCTCTGTAAGGTTTTTCACCTACAAATATGAGCAAGAGTCAAAATTTGGTAGAAAACAGGTTCACTGGCATGGTGACATTTTCACTTTGCATTGTTTTGCCAAGTCTTTCATTTATCCTTTGGATGCTCAGACAAGGCCCATCTCAGAATTGTCCAAAGCCAAGGTGTCTTACGGTAGCAGGCTCTAACTCTGAGAGTCAGTGATGTCTTGGCCCTTTATGTGACTCCCCATGTGTGTACCTTGTTTTCGGTGGCATGTTTTTCCTTCTCAACCTTGGCTAGTGTTAATTCAAGGTCATCAATGTCTTTCTTCAGCTCTGAACATTCATCCTCCAGTTTTCTCTTCTTGGCTGTCAGCTCAGCATTAATTTCTTCTTCGTCCTCAGCCCTCTCAGTCACCTCCTTTACTTTGGCTTCCAGCTGGATTTTGGTTTTGATGAGCTGGTCACATCTTTCCTCAGCATCAGCTAGAGCATCAGCTTCCTGGTGGGAAAATACAGGAAAGCTTATTTAGTGCTAAGGAACAGGTGTGCATCAGTAAGACCTTTCTGGAGATTACTTTTTGGGGAAAAGGTTACTGCACAATTGCATTAAAAATTACAAATTTAGAATATGTTTTTAATCAGGTTTATTTTTTTATGACCTTTTTTGTCATCAGATACTGTGTCTAGCTCCGCTACGTTTTACCTTGCTTATTTCAGGTATGTCGGTGGGTTACTTGGATTTAATCGATGTTTTCCTTTTCTCCTTTGGAAAGTGATTGTATTTTATAACGTGCCATATTCAAATTTATGTGGAAGTATTGAGAAAGGTAAATAATTCTACCGCTGAGGAAATATTTGAAGCTCCCATTCCTGATTTATACCCAGCCAATACAGTCAGTGGAGGCTAGAACAAGATTCATCTTTCCCTGAAATGGACACTTCAACTCCAGGGTATTGCCTAAATGTTGCCTGAGTTTCTGAGAGGCCAAATGGCATTGTAGACAAGCGTACAAGGCTGGCACTTGTGTTGTAGGACGTAATGGGCACCTGCATCTTCTGGGAGCAGTAGCTACAGGAGCTCAGGTGAGATATGCCATAAGAAATGGCGCTAGACTCTTCATTTTGACCACTGAACTAAGGCAGAGTAGCTGGTCAATTGAATCACTGTCCCTACTCCACTAAATACACTACAGTGACTATAACAGGCTTTATGTCATGAACTCACACGGAGACATGTACATGTAGGCATTAAGACTAAAAAGTCATTCTTTAGCTTGATCTCCACTTTGTAATACTGAGACTGAGTGGGGAAAGAATGTGGCCTGAATTTTACCTCTAGTTACATGGTATTCAGCTTAAAATATTTTGTAAGGCAGTTTAGTGTGCAGTGTGAGAGTTCTGTAGTATGAGAGAAGAGTTAGATCTTATTTACTCATTTCCCCTATAAAAACCAACCAACCAACCAAGTAGAATAATGTTACTCACAGCCTGCACTTGGAGCTGCAGATCGTTTTTCTCCTGCACCAGTTTCACCATTTTCTCCTCCAGCTCCTTCCTCTTTGCCTCAGACTTTGCAAGCTCTTCCTTGGTTTTCTCAAACTCTTCCTTCATGTTGGCCATCTCCTTCTCAGATTCTGCACTCTTCAGCAAGGGCTTGATCTTGAAGAACAGCTTCATCCAGGGCCAGTGCTTGACGTTCATGAATGCACGAATATTGTACTGGATGCAAAAGATGGACTCCCTGAAGCATAATTACAATGTACATTGAATTTTTTCAGTATGACAAGTGCCAACACTTTCCCCCAAGTACAGTGACTTCGACTGAGGATGAGGAATGTCTACCTCCTCTCCACCATTCTCCGGTACTCCACTCTCATCAGGAAGCCCCTGCACATGGCTTGTGTGCGGGTGATGAGCTGTGCCAGCTTCTCATCCCTCATCTCCTCCAGGAGTCCCAGCAGCCCAGCTTTGAAGAACACCTTGCGAAAGGGAATGTTGCAGCCCATCACTGTCACGTAGCACAAAGCACAGACATGCAGTGAGTGAGTCAAGGAGGGTTTGTACCTTGGTGTGGCCAAATTTGTACTGGGTGTGGTCCACATCGATTGACCCAAGAAGCTTCTCAGAAGCCTTCTTGCTATCAATGAACTGTCCCTCTGGGATAGCACTGGCATTAAGCACCTTGTATCTGTGGAGTGAGAGGAACTATGAATGAAGGCAATCTCAGGTCATAAGTCAACACTGTTTATTGAGACTAACCACAGTCTTTGCAGCAGAATGAGGCTGAGGAAGTTGGAATTTCATCCCTTGTTTAGAGACACCGTTACAATGAAGTCCTAATCTGATAACAAAATTAAGGAAACTTTTACTGTCTTCAGGTGATCAGTCATAGATGAAGAGAGGGCACTGATCTCCAGCCATTTCAGTCCGATGCCTTCTTCACTTAAACTATGCTGTAGAAAGTTGCTAGAGAGGAACATCGCCACTTTGTGTATAGGAGGAAAGCATCTTCCCCTGAAACTTGCAACTGATACAATGGCCAAAGCACTCTATCTGAGTTTGTCATTTTTGTCTGAGAATGTGTTGTACCCACATCCCAATTTGCATTTTTTAATCTTGTAAGCATTGGCTTGGGTAGCTCTATTGTGCTTCCATATTCAGAGACACTGGCAAAGTTTGACTGTTTGATGAACAGCAGCCAGTGAGGACACCTGACTTATCTCTTCATTTCATAGCTCTTACCTTTGTTTGAAGTCAGCATAGAGGACTCTGCTGGGGAAACCTTTCCGGCAAATTCTGATGCCTTCCAGCACGCCGTTACACCGCAGCTGGTGAAGTACCAGTTCATGCTCCATGGCACCTAGCAATTCAGAGCATAAATGAATACTGCAGTCTCCAGTGCGGACCAGGCATGGCTGTATCAGAGGAAGTTCTCTTTCTGCTTGAGAATCTTACCAGGTGTTTTTGTTTCATTTGGGATGATGCAACGAACAAAATGGGGGTGAGTGCTCCGTAGATTGGTCATCAGCTTGTTCAGGTTCTCCTGTGGGACCATGATTTATTATGTGTTTATATTAAATATGGAAAAATTCTTAGGTTTTTTGAGCTTAGCCTATTAATGGAGATGCACTGGGTTGAGAATTTTCAACTGATGATATCTCAATCAATAGCTCAGTCCTTTCTCATTCTGAACATTGAACATCACCTTTTAGGATAAGCAAGTTGCCATCAACCCAGGGAGAGATAGAGGGGGAGTACTTCATAGTTTTATGAGAAAATTAATGTTTATTTTATGTGTAAATTTATTACTTCACAGTATCATTTTTCATTCCATAAGATTTTTTTTAATGAGAATCTGAAAGTTCTTTGTTTTTTGTTTTTGTTCTTGTTTTTTTTTTTTTTGTTACTTTCACCGAGCCAGTTGAAAGTGCAGTTTAATTCTTATTTACACAGATGAAAAGATAAAATGTTTACTTACCCGGAAAAGAGCTGAGACAGTCTGGAAAGAAGAACCCTTCTTCTTGCCACCTTTCTTGCCACCACCACCACTAGCCTCTGGTATAGGGAAGATAATGAAACATTTATGGCTTTAGGGACCATTCATGATTCCACAATTTTCAGAACCACTGTGCACCAAACAGATGACATTTCAGAGAACTGACCTGCCTCTCCTCCAGCAGAGGCAAAAAGTAATGCCAGTGTCTTTACAGATGATTTCTGATACAGCCCAATGACAGTTTCATTCAGGGGGTCCTTGTTTTTCTCCAGCCAGCCAGAGATGTTGTAGTCTACTGTGCCAGCATAGTGCACCAGGGAGAAGTGGGCCTCAGCCTTGCCTTTGCCAGGCTTGGGCTTCTGGAAGTTGTTGGACTTGCCCAGATGTTGGTCGTAGAGCTTGTTCTTGAAAGAGGTGTCGGTTGCCTTGGGGAACATGCACTCCTCTTCCAGGATGGAGAAGATGCCCATGGGCTGGGAGAAGCAGCAAAGAATAACAGCGATAAAATACATATCTGCCTTCAGAAGGAGACTGCAGTAAGGCACAGGAAAACTGAGAAATGGATTAAATTGGATCAAAAATGGATCAAGTCTTTATTAAGTTTTGCACATGCAGTTCTAGACAAAATATGAATTTGTGTCTGAAACTAATGCATTTCAGAACTGATAGTATCCCAATAATCACACAAAGTTTTCTAAATAATTTGGAAACTGATGAATCTAAAGGAGATTTTTATTTTTTGCATTAATGCTTTCCCAAAGTAAATTTGTGTAGATGAAGATGTCTTACTAAAATTGACCTTTGTTCAACAGAACTTTCAGCTACTTCCTGAAATCTTATTTTTTATGAGATATCTCTGTCTTTTCATTCCTGTACAAGAGGATGTTACACAAAACTGTGTCAGCTCATAGTGATGGTTTTAATGATCAACTGTTCATCTGGTACCTTTTCTCTATATACACCTATGATTTTACTTAGAAATTGCATTTCAGAAATCACAGTATTAATATTGAAATCATAATCATAATACTGAAAATTGTGTCTGGGTTCCTGAAAAGAGATCATTCATCTTTGTAGACTAGAAAACACACCTACAGAGAATCCTTGCCATGAAATTATGTGTGATCACGTTAATTCTTCTATTGCCAAACAAGCAAAATTACAGTTGATTTTTAAAAAAATCATAATAATGTAGTTAATGGATAACCTAAAGGTTCTTCATTTGTAGCCTAATCACAAAGGTCCTTAGAAATTGCTTTCTAAATACATACAAAATTTGAAATGAAAGGGTACTTTTTGAATACAAATAACCAGGAACATCAATGGATAATAATAGGCAGTTTGTGAAGCATTAGGGCAAGAAAAAATAAGGCTGAAGAAAAATCCTAAAATTCTGTCACAAAGAAATAGCAAAATCTTAAATGTAATCAACATACTTTTTCAATGAGCTCAATGCAGGCAGCCAGGTCCATCCCAAAGTCAATGAATGTCCATTCAATTCCTTCCTTCTTGTACTCCTCCTGCTCCAGCACGAACATGTGGTGGTTGAAGAACTGCTGCAGTTTCTCATTGGTGAAGTTGATGCACAGCTGCTCCAGGCTGTTGAACTGCTCAGTGCAAAGACAAGATTTACTCATTGTCAGGATGAAGAACTGCCTATATAGCTTTCTCCTATGCACTCAGAATCCCGTACAGGAATGCCCAGTTAAAACAAGGGTTTTTTTAATGTTAAAACATCCTATTAACTATTTTTAAAGTGGTTGGGTTATTTTTTTGCTTTTTGCTACCTGAATGATGTTTACATATATAATTTTTTTTAAAGTCAAATTCTAAAATGATTTGGTAGTCTTATCTATATCAAGGTGCAATTTACATATTTTTTTTTCTCTCGTATTATGTAAATTTTCCCATTGCCCTTAAAAAAAAAATTAGACATTGTCAGTGTTTGTCAGTCCTGGCTTGGACTCAGGTACCTTCCCCAAATGTCAACAAAACTTCTCTGTCTGCACTAAAGGCAGCCAATGCATTCTTCCTCTTGGTATCACCCTTTGGCTCTTCAGAAGCAAAGGATATATATTGCTTTCTTTTTCCAAAGGCTTAGCACAATTTTATGTGGGACTTAAATCTACCTTTCTCTTCCTACACTCTGTGATATTTTATCTTGTATGCTATTTGTTAGTGGTTTTTTTTAATACTGAGCTCAAATTATTGAAAAGCTACAACATTCATGCTAATTATGTAAAAGGCAGCATGTAAAACAATGCTTCTTCCTTGTGTATCACATAATTACACGCAGATCTATTGAAGCTCATGGATTATGCTGGAGAAAAAGCAGTGACATATACAAAGAAGGAAAGCTTTTCCAGAAAATAAAAAATAAACTTTTTCAAAAAAACACAAAACTTGATTTGAAATTGCAAGTGAATGGAATGTTTTCCAAAAAACCCACCATAATTTTCCAGTTTCTCTTGAGCCCTAATTGCCTTTTCAGGATTTTACTATGATTTCTGTGATACTTGCATCAAAGATCTCGAAGCCAGCAATGTCCAGGACACCAATGAAGTACTGTCTGGGCTGCTTCGTATCCAGCTGTTGGTTGATACGAACAACCATCCACAGGAACATCTTCTCATAGACAGCCTTTGCCAGAGCACCCACTGAATTGTTCACCTGAAATAAAGAAGAATGCAGCAGAAGGAAAATAGTACCCAAAGCAAGAGAGTAAATCAGGCTGGAGGTTCCCAGTCACCAGCTGGTTTTTACCTGCTGCACAGTTTGACCCTTGGTCACATATTCATTCCCAACCTTGACTCGGGGGTAGCAGAGGGCCTTGAGCAGGTCAGCTGAGTTCAGACCCATCAAATAGGCAGCTTTGTCAGCAACTGTACACAAAGAGAGAAGGAAACAGTAACAGAGGAGAAGTGATCATTGAAAGTGAATGTCCTCTAAGATGTTGCTGTAGGTTTCAGCACTGCAGTCTTGTGATAGCTTGAAGGGAAATTTAGAAGCATGAACATTATGGAAGCTGAGATTTATGTCTTTATGAAAGTAAATTGAAGAAATATACCTGTATGCCAACTGCCAGCTATGTAACTGTTTCTGTTATTAGGAGTTCTAGATTTTGTTAATACCTTCTGTGCCATCCGGCTCTGCCTGTTCCTCACGCTGCTTCTGCTTGAACTTCAAGTTCCCGTAGTGCATGACAGCCCCTGTCAGCTTGTAAATGGCTGTTTTTTCATCAGCAGTGAAGCCCAGGATGTCAATGGCACTCTGGCAACAGAGTCAGTCAAATAAACCTCTGGGCCATGAAATGGAATTTTCACCATACTAGTATGCTCTGTGTCACTTACATCTGTAGCCATCAGCTCTTCCTGGTCGTTAATGCTGGGAACCGTGATCTCACCTTGACTCACAAAGTGGTAGTCATATGGGTTGGTGGTAATGAGGAGCATGTCTGTAAAGAGGAATAGGACATATCTGGGCATAAGAATGAAGATAAATGTTACACATGTTCAGATTCCATCAAACAATGTATAATACTTCTTACCAATTAGCTCTGGCTTCTTGTTGGACATGATCTGATAGAATATGTGGTAGCTTCTTTCTGCCTTGAGCTGGAAAGTGACTCTGGACTTCTCCAGCAGATCTAGAAAGGAAGGTAAAAAGAGTTAAGCCTGAGAAAGTACACCGAGGTAGAAAGGATGTGATCAGGTCAGGAGGCCTCTTACATGTTTCAATGTCAGCAGAAGCCAGTTTGCCTGTGGCTCCAAAGTGGATTCGAATGAATTTGCCCTTTAGAGGGGAAAGAAAAAAGGCATTTTGAAATTTCACTTAGACTGTAAGTACGTGACCTTACATTCTCCACAGAGGACAGGATTTAAACTTAGAAGTGGCTTTGTCCTTTTTCCTTATTTTTCTTAAAAAAAGCAAACCAAACCAAAACAAATATTCAGGTAACTGTCTGTACTGGCAATACTAAGGTATATACCTATTATTATTTAGAGGATAACCTGAATGCACAGGAACAAGAAAACCACTAAGCAAGCCTTTTATTAGGTCATTTATGCCTCAATTCAAACAGATGGGTATAGAGAAAGCCAAGATGCAATTACTTCATTTTTTAATCAGTTAAGATGCTGTGAAGGTGGATTTTGGTGATGTAAATGTTAAATGAGTTTTTTTGATCTTGTGGAAAAACAGAAGGCAGTTGTTATTTTCTGAGTTCTGGGGATAGGGGCACTGTACCCAGAACATAGAACTTTAGGCTGAGACTGTGGATTAGTATTGTGGTTTCCCAAGGACATTCACAGCTTGTCTAATAAAATTTATGAATGGCTTTTTGCATTAAAATGATCAAAAGGACATGTCATAGAGTAGTCTGGTTTCTGATAGGAAGTCTTGAAGACATCTTTGTCCCTATCCCTTCCCAGAAAACTTGTATCAAGGTCTGAACAGTCAGATTAATAGACCTGCCCAGTTCTGTGTCTAAAAAAACCAGATTCATATTTTTGCTGATCTGATGCAGGCAGTTTCCATCCTGTCTGTCTGTCTGTTCCTCCATCCCTCCTTTCCATCTGCATTATATCAATTTACACAAAATTGTATCTACAGTCTGTAGGACAGATACGAGGAGTATGTGTGTGTATATGTATATATGTATATTTATTAATATAGATATTTACACATATTTAAATGATCACCCTTTGTAAATATTTGTTTGATGTACTACATTTTAAAGTTACATTGTTCATTAGATAGTCTAGTTAGATAGCTTTTAGTTGACAAAAATATGAAGAAAATATTAGTTCAATGAATACAATCATCTGACCATAACACTTCAGAAGTGACAGCTTCTGTTCTAACATCTTTGTTCACTTGTAAATGTCAACAACTTCTCTGATCAAAAACTTACAAAGCGTGAGGAATTGTCATTCCTCACGGTCTTGGCATTTCCAAAGGCCTCCAGCAGTGGGTTGGCGCTGATGATTTGATCCTCAAGCGTTCCCTGCAGGACAATAATTGTTGCTCGTTATCCTTTCCAAAAATCATGTCAGGAATAGAGAAAAGCATTGATTCCAGCCACTGTCTATTAATTGCCTGCATTTTGCCAGCCTGCTCCTCCTTCTTCTTCTCCCCACTTGCTGCAATTGTTGCAAAGTACTGGATGACACGCTTTGTGTTCACAGTCTTCCCTGCACCAGATTCTCCGCTGTCAAACCAAAGACAGAAGCAGAGAGCATGTGGTCAGGCTGGAGGTCCCCTGGCACGGGGCAGCACAGCAGGGACCTGAGCAGGGAGTGTACATACGTGATCAGGATCGACTGGTTCTCGCGATCTGTGAAAGAAGCAGAAATACAGTAGTTAAAACCCAATGAACAACACAGAAAGAATGAAACATAGGTAAGTTTAATGTTTTCAACTCCATGGTGTCAGCTTGACTTAAAAAAACCAACCAACCAAACGAACAAAGTAAAAGACCTCCAGAACACCTCACTGAGTGCAAGGGTGTCTTTAATTTAAAAAAGTAGAAACAATGGTGTGAAGAGAGTAAAACACAAAATAGTATGTATGCATCAGAACCATGAAAGCTTTGGAACAGTCTCCTCATAGCACTGAGACAGAGTATCCCTTCAGAGAATTTCATGGTACAATCCCTCTGACACAGATATAGCCACTCACCAGTCAGCATGAACTGATAGGCATTGTCAGAGATGGAGAAGATGTGTGGAGGGGCCTCCTGGCGCTTCTTGCCTCGGTAGGCCAACACCACCTCCGGGTTGTACACCGGCAGCCACTTGTAGGGGTTGACAGTGACGCAGAAGAGACCCGAGTAGGTCTGCGAGGAAGGGAGACAGCACGTTGGCTTCCACTTAGCCTGGCAGAGCAGTTCCTCCCAGCTCCCCAGAGGAAGACTGCTGCTGCTACTTACGTAGATCATCCAGGCTGCATAACGCTCTTTGAGGTTGTACAGCACAGCAGGTTCATGGAGGTGGGTCATCATGGCCATGTCCTCAATTTTATCGTACTTGGGAGGGTTCATGGAGAAGATTTGATCTTCCTTCACGGTCAGGCTCTGTTAGAGGAAAGAAAGGTACATGCATGTCAGCTAAGCGCCCGGAGTGGGAATTAAATGTTGTTTGTAAATCTTGCATTTTACCCACCTCTCCACCTTCAGTCTTGACGGTGACCTTCCCTGATTCTTTGCTCTGGATTGTTCCTTTCACAAAGGATTCTTTAGGATGCACCACAAAGACAGATGTCTTGGCATCGAAAGGCTTGTTCTGGGCCTCAATTCTCTCCTTTTCTGACTTTCGGAGGTAAGGAGCTGCCTCTCCAAAGATGGCCATCTCAGAGTCTGAAGACATGGCTGCACTTTACAGAGGGGCTCGTCAGCAGAGAACACTGCGGAAGAGCAGATATGTTGCCCAAATGAGTCAACATTTTTTGTTGCCATGCAGTTTATTGAAAACTTAAACAGCATCATAGAATATGTGATTTGGGAAGAATCTTAGGCAGTTCTTTGGTCCAGCTTCCTGTGCAAAGCAGGGCAAACATTGGATCAAATTACCCAGAGCCTTTTCCAGTGAAGCTCTGATTATCTCCAAGAATGAAGATTCCTCAGTCCCTCTGCATTCCTGCTTAATGTCTGACCACCCTGACGGTGAATTTTCTTTTCCTAATACCCGATCAAAATTTCTGTTGCTACAACATGTGTCTGTTGTCCCTCGTCCTTTCATTCTGCACATCCAAGAAGTGTCTGGCTCTTTTTACTTTATAACCACCCACTTTTTGTTGAAGATGACAATAAGTCAACCACATTTTAATTTTTCTCAAGAGTGGACAACCCCCACCCTTTCAGCCTCTCCTCATACATCATTTGCTCCTACCTATATTGGAAGGTCTCCACTGGACTCCAAAATGTCGATGCCTTTCTTGTCACTGAGGAGCACCAAACTGAACACAGTGCTCCAGATATAGGAGCTGAATGCAGGGGAAGAATCACTTTCCTTTACCTGCTGGCTACAGTGTTATGAGTACCTGACAATATGCTGTTGGCCTTCATTCCCCTGAAGGCACACTGCTGAGACGTGTACCAGGACACATGACCCTTATCTGCAAAGGTGTTTTCTAGCCAAATGGCAACCAACATATCATGCTGTATGAGACTATTCTTTCCTACCTGCAGGACTTCACACTGCTTGTACTAAAATTCATGATGTTCTTGTCAGCTCCAGGCTGAAGACTTTTGGAAACCTTCTTCAGGGTAACATTGCTCCATAGCATATTCATGAGTCCCTCAGTTTGATCTCATCAGCCCAGTTGCTGAGAATGCATTCCATGCGAACTTCATGAAGTTCAACAAGGCCAAGTGCAAGGTCCTGCACATGGGTTGGGGCAATCCCAAGCACAAATACAGGCTAGGTGATGAGTGGATTGAGAGCAGCCCTCAGGAGAAGGACTTGGAGGTGTCAGTTGATGAGAAGCTCAACATGACCCGGCAATGTGCACTTGCAGCCCAGAAAGCCAACCGTATCCTGGGCTGCATCAGAAGAAGCATGACCAGCAGGTCAAGGGAGGTGATTCTCCTCCCCTACTCTGCTCTTGTGGGACCCCACCTGGAGTACTGCGTTAAGCTCTGGGGCCCTCAACGTAAGAAGGACAGGGACCTGTTGGAGCAAGTCCAGAGGAGGGCCATGAAGATGATCGGGGGCTGGAGAACCTCTCCTATGAAGACAGGCTGAGGGATTTGGAATTGTTCAGCCTGAAGAAGAGAAGGCTCAGAGGAGACCTTATAGCAGCCTTCCAGTACCTAAAAGGGGCCTACAAGAAAGCTGGAGAGGGACTTTTTACAAGGGCAGGTAGTGATAGGACAAGGGGTAATGGTTTTAAACTGAATGAAAGAGGCTAGATTTAGATTAGATGTAAGGAAGAAGTTCGTCACTGTGAGGGTGGTGAGGCACTGGAACAGGTTGCCCAGACATATTGTGAATGCTCCCTCCCTGGAAGTGTTCAAGGCCAGGTTGGATGGGGCTTTGAGCAACCTGGTCTAGTGGAAGATGTCCCTGCCCATGGCAGGGGGGTTGGGACTAGGTGATCTTTAATGTCCTTTCCAATGCAAACCATTCTATGGTTCTATGATTCCATCCATAATTTGGGTTCCTAATGGTGATGATAAATATCAAGCTCCTAGTGCTGATGTATTTCTAGCACTGATGTGTTCTATAATGTGATTCAAATTTTGAAAAGTGCCAGCTGAAAGATTTGTGTTTCTTTTTACATTTCTAGACACCTACATAACTTTGGAAATTGGCTAAATCACTTATGCCTTGTGCACTTTTTCTGAGCAGGGCAATTTCTACATTCTTTTCATATTCTGTGGCTAGGGCCCCCAACCCCTCCTCAAAAAGTTGCTCTTTCCAGTTAGATCAATAGGCCCCAGGAGATTGGAAATTTCAAGAGGAAAATTTTAAATGAAAGCATTTGTGGCAGAATATTGCAAGGCTACTGTGATTGAATGCAACATCAATAAAGCACTTGCAATTTTGTAAGCTCAAAGCTTTAAAAGCATGCTGTAAATGCTTTGCATCCTTCTGCAAGTGAATATTAAGCAATAGTTCCAAAGCAGAACTGAAGTATCACAGTGAGGCACCATGCCAGAGGAACAGGATATTCACAACACCTACCAAACCAAAAAGCCATTAAAAGCCTTGCTTGCCTATATACAAAATAGACATAGGTGCATCCAGGTGGTGTTCTGAGGACTAACTAGTGCATGATGTCTTTTTCTGGTGCTCTGAATCATTCACTAAGGTTGTTTGTTTCTTATCACAAAGCAGCCCATCGTCATAACATCAGTCTTTGAAATAAGGTGTGCACCTTCTCTCCCTGTGTCACTCAAAGGGGAGTTTTAGGGCCAGAAACAGCACTAATACAGATTCTAAACAACTACACCCTTCCAGCAACTGCCATCCTGCTTGTCCTCCTGCCATACTGATGAATGTTGCCTTCTTGGTTTCACAATGGCACACCTCCTCCAGCAGAAAGAAAGGTCCTCTGATGAAGAATGCCTTCCAGTCTTGTGGCAAGGGCAATTTTCTAAAGCATGGGTGGGGCAAATCAAACCCCCTCAGGCTAAAGGAAGCTTGGATTCCAGCCTTCTCATTTTTTAGCATAGATTCTGATTATAAAGTGAGGGTTAGGTGTGTACAACCGCTTTCCTATTGAAACAATCTGTGAATGTTGGCTATGCTATCAGCTGTACTACTCAGTGCTAGCTGGGCCCCCTTTGCTTATCAAATTGTGTCCTTTAGGTGTCTTAGAGATACAAACAGATTTTTTTTCTGGGTTTAAACAGAGAAATATATACCCAGGTCTAAATTAGAAATAGTCCTGGGCATGGACAATAGAACAATTTCAATGATGTAAGAAAGTCATACTGGAAATTTTAGAGATCTGTTCTGTCTGAATGCAATAAGACTTCCCCCCCCCCTCAATGTTCCATTGTCCAAGAACTTAAGTGTGTAAGTTATAGTTAACTTTCTATTTGATCTCATGCTTAAATTTTAGTGTGGCTGTCACCTTAAATCAACTGCACTGATATTTCTTTGACAGTGGCAGAAATCTATTGCAAGTGACTTAACTCTGGGAAGTAGTATGTGAGCAAATGGCATATAAGGACAGATAATACAATAAGTTAAAATAATGCATCACCATTTATTTCTTTGTATGCTAATTGTTTGGGAAAATAATTATATGCGAAGTTAGAAACCTTAGTTCAAGAATTTACAAATCAAAGGTGGATATCTAAATGCAGTACCACATGTCCAGTAATAGAAAGCACCTGAGCTCCTAGGAAGTTAGACAAAAAGGCAACTTAGATGTCATGTCGTAAATAAGTCAACCAAACATTAATGTTTGCAACAACTCCTAGTAGCATGCAGATCCTCCACTTTACTCTGTTTTGTTTTAGAGCAATAGGAACAGTACATCTCCTTTTTTTGTTTGTTTGTTTAGTTGCTTAGTTGATTTTTGCATGTTTACCAAGTTTCCTAGTACAAGGCTCACATGCAGATTATAACCCTGCAGTATCATCTGAAAAGTATTTTCATATAAATTTTTTGGCCAGTATCATATACACTAATACATATAATTTGTTACAAACCTTTAAGATTTTGCAATAGTCTGTTCTGTTGGCTGGGTCTATCTATCTAGACTTTGTGCCAGAACAGATAATTTACTTCACTGTTCCATAATTAAACATAAGGAATCCCCAAGAAGCATTTCCTGGCATGACATCAGTGGCTAGTGGCTTCCAGCACAGCCACGTTGGAAAGCTTGCTTGCCATGAGCAGCCTACCCAGCCATCAGTATGCTGTATTTACCATAACCGAGAAGTAGAAAGGAGTATGTGGGCATACAGCAATTGTCCACAGAATTTTACAGAAATTTGTCACCACAAAGAAATCTGTTTTACAGAAATTTGTCACCTTTTTGTCTGTCCCTTAAGTGTGAGTAAATTAGGTTCTTACCTCCTGTGATATGAGAAGGTGCCTTGCAGACTGGAAGATGATCAGTGCTGTAAAGCAGAAATGGCAGACCCCTCATTACCGGTGCACAGAATTCCACAGGCAGGTCACAAAGTGAAAATACTAACATGCTTTATCTTTCAGATATTAAATCCTTGCAGACACAGATATGTACACCAGGACAGCAAGGCTGAAGTGGGACATGTGGACTGCAGGGACGCAGTCCCTTTCTGCCAGCCACAGACATGCACTTACCATGAAGTTTTCTCTTGAGACAGAACAGCCCAGATTCAAGGACTCTTTTATAGAGTCTGGTCAGCACATGCTGCAGATGCCTCCTCTGTCTTTGGGCAAAGCATTTTTGGCAAACCTTGTTTTTGGCAAAGCATTGTCTGGCAAACTGAACGAACTGAAAACTGGAAAGTGATGTTGCTAGATATATTTAGAAATTTTTGGTCTCTAACTAGCTATGTGAATAAATCTCCTATAAATAATATGAGAAGATTCCTAAGGAGGGAATTTCAACTAATGCTGACTGGGGGGATGAGGGTAACTACTAATAACTGTGGACCATAGATGCTCCATGAATCTGAGCTAAGGGAGCAGGGACACACTGGGCAAGCACAGTGATATTTGGGTGCATACCTTCATACCTTAACCTTTTCTGAGGCCACCATAAGTCTGATGACAGCTCTTCTTTTACAGAGCTCTCTACTTACAGATCTTGGATATCAGATGTGGATTCTACTGTTGTCTGCACTGCTTATCTTAATCAGATTACTAAATATTACTCTGCTTTATTTCTTTCAGTTGTAACATAATATAGTGCAATGTATCAGGGAGAATAACCACCTTGAACCTTACTAAGTGTTCATTAAGTTGTATTCCATCGCTGGATATAAATATAAAATAACATTCATTTGTATATCTTCCAACATTCTGGAAACCTTGAGTGTAGAGATACTTGTGTTCAAAAGCCTTTGCTACGGTTTTGCTCCTTTGATTTAATCACTTTAGGACCAGTTTTGCGTTTTGGCATCCAAGGAGCTCTCTGGTAATGAGATTTGTAGTTTAAATTAATTTATTGAAAAATACTTTCTTTACTTTAGTGGTGCTTATTTCCCTGTCAACCCCTAGTTCTTCCTATAACAGAAAAAAATCAATAATCCCTCTCCACTTAGCAAGGCAAATATAGTACTATCTATCTTATCTCTTCTTGTATGGAAATCATTATTCAGTTCTCATTAGCTCTGACATTCTCCCCTACAATTTTCTAGGTCTACCTTCTCTCTCTCAAGATCTGATGACATGCAGTGTTAATACTGCACCTCCATAGATCTGAACACTCTTCATCACTAAATTTATAGTTAGGATTGCTCTTCTTATGTACATTACTTTGCACTTATCAACATTTTTTTGCCCAGTGTAAGTAACAAAAAATTATTTCACAGGTATTCTCAGTTTACTTTTTGCTACTAAGAATAATTCTGTGTCATCAAGGACATTCTTGAGACACCTACCTGGCTTTTTGAAGGCCAGAAGTATATCATCCTTAGCTGACAGAGGTCTAACATGTAAGACTCTATATGAAACTCCATACGTAACAAAAGGTAATTTTACTGTTTGCCTTTGTTGAGGCATATGGTCAGGATGGAGGTAATTCAGGTAAAGAAAATGCCAGGAGGACCATGTGGATGAATAAGGATGAATAAGAAGCTCATGGCAAAACTCAAGACAAAAAAAGGCAGCATACAGATGGTGGGAGCAAGGACAGGTAATCTCAGAGGAACCGGAGAGATACTGTCTGACCATGCAGGGATGAGGTTAGGAAAGTCAAAGTCCAAATGGGATTGAATCTGGCCAAAGATGTCAAAGACAGCAAGAAGGGCTTCTGTAACTACATAGGTGACAAAAGAAAGACTGGGGAAAATGTGGGCCCATTGTTGAAGGGGCCAGGGGCCTTGGTGACACAGGACATGGAAAAGGCTCAGGTACTGAATGCTGCTAGCAAGACCTTCAGGAATCGTAGGTCTCAGAGAGCAGGGAGAAAGCCTGGAGCAAGGCAGACATACCCTTGGTGGAAGAGGATCAGGTCAGGGAATACTTAAGCAAACTGGACTATGAAAGTCCATGGGCTCTGAAGGGATACACCCACAAGTTCTGAGGGAGATGACCGCTGTCATTGTGAGGTCACTCTTGATAATCTTTGATCAATCATGGTGATTAGCAGAAGTGCCTGAAGGCTGGAGGAAAGCAAATGTCACTCCTATCTTCAAGAAAGGCAAGAAGGAGGGTCTAGGGAACAACAAGCCAGTCAGGTTACCTCGATCATTGGGAAGGTTTTGGAGCAACTAATCCTGGAAACCATTTTCAGGCACCTGAAGGACAAGAAAATCATCAGGAGTAGTCAGCATGGCTTTACCAAGGGGAAGTAATGCTTGATCAACCTTACCACCTTCTATGATGAAATGATTGGCCTGGTAGACAAGAGCAGAGCAATGGATATTGTTGACCTGGACATCAGGGGGTTTGGACCAGATGACCTCCAGAGGTCCCTTCCAACCTCAACCATTCTGTAATTCTAGGAAATTGAATGATTCTATGATGAATGATTGAATGATGAAAGTGAATGATTCTAGGAAAGTGAATTTTCATACCTGACAAGCTGGTTACATCTGTAAGGAAATAAGGATTGAGATAAAAGAGAAGGGCATTCTCCTTACCAGGGAAAGCTATGCCTCATAAAAGTGGATTTTTTTAAGGAATACACAAGCACATAGAGAAGAAAATCTATTTGAAATTGTGAGGCTGAATAACCAAAACATTTTCAGTGAAGTGCCTCATAAGAATCAACTAAAGAAAGAAGCCATCTTGGGAAAAGAGGAAAGGTTATTCTCAGGATTTATGACATGTAAAATGTAGGAAACAATGGATATAAATGAAATTATAAAATCTAATGGAACTGGTTTTCACAGTGGAGGAACATTTTCAGTAGAATCCCATAGTGAGCTGTGCTGGAATATGTGTTGCTATGTACTTATTTATAAATGATAGGTAGGTAAATAGTGAATTAACAAATTTTGCTCATGACAGAAGCATTCAAGATACGCATAAATAAAGATTATGGTTGATTTTCTTGACATATAGCTGAATGTAATGGCCTTCAGTGGCCTTCCACAACTGCTCAGTTTGGAGAAATGAGGTGCCAGGCCAAAACAGAGGTGTCAGACATAAGTGTCCTCAAGGAGACTGTGGATCCTGCTCTACTCATGAGTATCTGATGCATTTTCCAGTGCAACCAATACCGTTGTCCTTAGCTGTGTCCTGATGGAGGAAAAGTGGTCATACCACTGCAGCTGGACTGCTTAAGTTTCATGCTCTACTATTTCATTTGTTTATTCCTCTGACAGTAGACAGGGCCCCTCTCCATGCAACAATACTTGGTGGTCAATGCCTTGACTGCTGAGCAGTTCAGTCAGTCATGACTGGTCTGACATTTGAATGGTGCTTGCCCAGTCCATCAGAGGTGGCAAGAACCAGTTGGAGCTTTTTCTCATTTTGTATACTGGGACATTGTCTGTTGGGTGTTCACCAACATTGCTTCAGACATCACTCAACTATCAACTACAAAGAGTAAGTGCAGTTTTTCAGATCCCCTTGGCCAACAACTTCATCTAAATGCATGAGAATTTCAATGTTTTTCACTTCTTGCAGAAGCCTGGCTTTGTTGCCCATGACCATCTTGCATAACCTAAGAGTGTCAATGCCATTTTTGCTCCTCATCATGAACTACATGGTTAGAAAGTAACATAAATATGTGTCTCCTAGCATTTAGGCATCACATGCAGCCATCATTTCAGGGCCAGAATAAAGGGAACAAGAGACTAGCTCTCGTTAGTGAGGGATGTAGGGAGCATAGCTTCATTCTCCTCATGCTTTGTATGGAAGGCCTGGAGGCTTTGGAAAGTCTGAGAGACAGAGAGAACTGGTCCTTGAACAGTTTTAGCAGATGGTGTTATGCAAACTGAAATAAACAATATGGATAAGATGGGTTACCATTACTGGTGTTCTGAGGTTCAAGTTACCTGGAACTGTTTCTTCCCAAGCAAAGGAAAATCCTTCAGGTGTGCCCTTGACAGCAATAGAGGAAGTACAAACATTTCCAGCAGAGTAATACACCTCACTAGGGAGTCTCCTGCTGCATGGGAGTCACCCTTTCAGCTATCAATGCTATATGCTGCCATCAGCATTCACTCCTTGTACCACACCCTGATATATCATTTATGCAGTCTGCATAGAAATAGCTAAATTTACCATTGCTATGGTGTTTCCTGCCTTGCAACTACTTGTTCCCCCACAGGATGTTATAGCTGTCACCATTTTGGTTAGATGAACCCTATACCACATTTTTCTGGTTTGGCTTGCAATTTCAATCCCAAGGAATTCTCTGCTACTTGTTAACATGTGTCTTTCTTCATAAGGTGTGACTCTAGTCTTTTGTTTCATGCTTCCTTGGTATTACCTGCTATGCCAGTGCAGGATCCTCTCTTTTTCCTGTCTCTTGCAAAAGTCCAGGAATCCCTAAGGCCTCTCATGTGAAAGACTAGAGCCTTCTGTTATTTATGCTTGAAAAAGTGATTGTGTCTTTCTCTTCTCTTCCTGGGAAGATTCAGTCAGATTATTCAGCATGGAGCTAAGAGAGCTACTGTCTGTCACTGTTTACCTCACCACTGGATAAATGTAGGTATTGCTAAGATAATTGTGACAGCTGACTGAGCCATTGCAACAGCTTACCACTGATGAAAAAAGCAGATTTTGTTCCCCTGTTCTTTCCCCTGCTCTTCATTTTTGTTCAGCCCTGGAAGGGGAGGAGTTGGAAGAGAGAAGTGGGATCTCCCACTGTATGCAGACCCAATCTGCCATTTCAACTCACCTCATCTTGAGGAACTGCTTCTTTAGGTTCAGCTAAAGTTTCAGTGTTTACAAATCTCTGTCATTGTCAGCTTTAAGCAGCTAAGTGAGGTTGAAGGGCCAAGTCAGGTTCATTTGTGAGAGCTCCCACTGAAACAGCAAGGATTTAGGTTTTTTCTAAACCTACTGAAAAAGAAAAAAAAAGTCTAACATTTATCACTTAAAACTGATGCATTCATTTGAGCAATATTTCATCTTTCAGTTCTGTTAAATGGAGGAGTTAAATTCTGGTAAATGTTTGAGGAGTCTGCCCTGTTACTACACTGAAATGTAACTACCACTGCTTGTTCCTGTTTGCACACTTGTATAATTCAATTGAGTACAGTGGAATAGTACTGGGGAAGCACTGACTTACTATGTTTATAAAATGCACCTAGGTAAAGGGTGCCAAACAGTGCATCAGTCCTCCATTATGGAAAGTATCTAAAGAATGAAACAAACTTTGAAGCAAAAAGAAAAATGAAGTGGTTTCTGCCAGTCATTATGTTTCTGCCATTCTTGTTTCCATCCATCTCTGCAGGGCTGGATTCCACCAATGCTGGAAACAAAACACAGCACAGTTGAAAGAGAAGAGACAGATTGAAAGACATCTCTGGATACAGACTGTCCTGCAGAGCAATGCAGCTTGGGCAAAGCATTGGAGTGCTGATACTCCCCATGGAGGAGAGGGGATTCAAGAATGCTGAAGATAGATCCTTCTTGAAAAGAAGATCACAATTACAGAATGACAGAGTGGCTGAGTGTCGTGGTTTAACCCCAGGCAGCAGCTAAGCACCACACAGTCGCTCACTCACTCCCCCCACCCCACCCAGTGGGATGGGGGAGAAAATCGGGAAAAGAAGCAAAACCTGTGGGTTGAGATAAGAACAGTTTAATAGAACAGAAAAGAAGAAACTAATAATGATAATGATACCAATAATGAAAGGATTGGAATGTACAAATGATGCGCAGTGCAATTGCTCACCACCCGCTGACCAACACCCAGCCAGTCCCCTAGCGGCAAATCCCCACCCCCACTTCCCAGTTCCTATACTAAATGGTATGTCACATGGTATGCAATACCCTGTTGGCCAGTTTGGGTCAGGTGCCCTGGCTGTGTCCTGTGCCAACTTCCTGTGTCCTTCCAGCTTTCTCGCTGGTTGGGCATGAGAAGCTGAAAAATCCTTGACTTTAGACTAAACACTACTTAGCAACAACTGAAAACATCAGTGTTATCAACATTCTTCGCATACTGAACTCAAAACATAGCACCGTACCAGCTACTAGGAAGACAGTTAACTCTATCCCAGCTGAAACTAGGACACTGAGAGTGGAAGGGACCTCTGGAGGTCATCTGGTCCAACTCCCCTGCACAAGCAGGGCCACCTACAGCCAGATCAGGCAGCTGCCTCACTTTCTGTCACACCTTATGATACAACTGCTTCTCTACCATGTTCTGCGATTATTGGAAAGAGTCTAAGAGTGACAGGCCAGATTTTAATGCTGTTTGAATCATGGAAGTAAGTGGAAATGTCTCAAGAATGCCTGTCTCTGACCCTGTGAAACTCTCCTTGTCACATTTGAGTCCTAGTGGTTGCTCATATTATGGGAATGAACATAAGAATAGCTGTATCAAGATCTTCCTAGCCCTGGATTTTGTCTCTGACACTTGCCAATAGGAGATTCCCAGTTAGAATATGTGAACATAGCAAGTGTGTAGTGGTCTTGCTGAGAAAACTCCCACAGCCCTTCTGATTTGTTGCTTGGAGACTTTCTGAGCCAGTGATAGTGTCTTTGTATTTTAAGACTAAACCTAATTTTTATTCCATTAATTTTCCATTTCCTGGGGGTGGGTAGTTGTATACCAGAGGGACATGTTGTACATCACTCTGTTGCAAAACCTAATGTATTCCGTAGCAAAAGTTCTCTATTTTGCGACCTGGTAAAAAAAAAAAAAAAAAAAAAGAGGAAATCACGGCTCTACAGCATGGTAAAGAACATGGAGATTTGACTAAGATGAAGAGATAGGGTTATATCTAGCAGCTTTATTGTTTTAAAGCTCCCAGAAGTCCCAGTGGTTGCCAACACTAAAAAAAGACTGCCACTAGAGATACAATGATAGGCCAGTGCACACAGGAATGTGTTCCGCCAACCTTGGAAGTGGAGGTCTGATCAGATCCATAGGTGAAGTAATTTTGCAAAATTCTTGCCCCAGAAATCATATAATGGAATTGTCACTACCCTTGCTTATACCCAATTTAACAAAGTTAAATTCTGCAATTTTGAGGCCTACAGACATGTCCTAAATAAAAAAGAAAAGAAAGAAGAAAAAAGGAGAGTAGGTATTGCTATTGGAGAGCTATCTTCCTGCTCTAAATGACAAAAAGAAAACGTAAAGAATAAGGTTACAGATGAGATGAAAAATGGTAATTATTTTAGGGCAAAAATGCATGGAATTGTTCATAAATATAACCATTACAGATTCAGAGAAGTCAACACTGAGATTATATTTGCAAGAAACTGGAACAATTTAATGTCAAGAAATTCAGAATCTGAGGCATGGGCACATTACCTCCAGTTGAAATGAGGGCATGTAAAAATTGTGTGATTCTTATTAAGGTGTTAATCTGACTGCAATCTCTGGGCTAACAATGTAGGAAATTTTTCCTATTTCCCAGGAACTGGTATGTTGACAATCACTGTGTCTGAAGAGTATACTGACATAAATAAGGCACAAGTACCTTTCTAGAAGCAAAATCCTGTTTCTCCTGGAATGTGTGTGCACTGAAGGCTAAAATGAGAGCTGAGATGATAACTTGGTATTTGATCTATGTGAGCTGGGTAACACTGGGGTAAATACTACCCTCCTATATAAATTCTGAGACAGGATGAGAGCTTGTCAGCAAGAATGCCTGACAGAGAGAATTCAGAGCACAGTGCAAGTCACAGGAGTGCTGTAGGCTTCACAAAGAGGCAAGATGATGCTGAGTGCATCAGCTGACATTTGGAAACTGTTAGGGTAGCAGTAGCGGCACTATACAAAACCCTGATGACACCTGCTCAGAAATACTCTGTATGATCTCAGCCAAACCTACTGGAGGGACCAGACATCCTTGAGCTTCAGCTGACCCCATACAGGAGCTGCTCACCAAGCCCCTGCTCAACTCCAGACCTGGAGCAATGTGCTGCAGGGTGACCACATCTGCCCAGCTGCCACACATTCATGCCACCATACTTGCTCCTGCCTCTGTCCAATATGGCACTTTGCTGGCCCCTCAACACCCCCAAAGGCCGTTGAACATGTCTCAGGCCTGCCATCAGCCCCAGTCATTCAGTTCCTCCTCTCTCCATGATGTGCCAGCATAGCGTCCTTCCTCTGGAGCTGCTCCTTTGCTTCTGGGCCTTGGTCCGTGCCCAAGAGGCACTGACAAGCCACCCACTTGCTTTCAGATGGGACAGATCCTTACAAAGCAGTGCTATGGGTTGTTGCCTCCCTGGGCTCTCTGTCTCAAGCACTTCACATTGACAACTTGCCAAATTCGAAACCAACAGCAGCCTAGAGCCAGTATCACTGGGCACAGCACGAGCTGCCTTGTCCAGACAAGAAGAGGGCCCCAGCTAGTCCTGGCTCCAGCAGCTTTCCATCCACTCCATGAGCGCACAGCGCTTTGCCTCCTGGGTGCACGCTCTGCCCAGAGCCACAGGCAGTGGCTGCGTCCGACGCTGCCTGTGCTCAGCCTGCCAGCCCGTCCAAACGGAGGGACATCCTCCCTCCCAGGGACCAGCGCCTGCCCTGGCACCGGAGCAGCAGCACCTGGGCTCCGGGCTCTCCATGGCATGGCCTCTTTGCCAGCTGCTGACCCTGAGGGGGACCTACCTGCCTTGCTGCTGCGTGTCGGCTGGTGGTGACAGGCACGTCAGGACATGGCGGTTGCTCTGGGTCAGCCCAAAGGCCAGCCCAGAGCAGTATCTCCCTGGCAGTGGCTGAGAGCCTTGCTGGTGTCTGAGGCTGTGTGGCAATGTATAGTGGTTTCCTGCACACACTTTCTACGTCTTCTACTGCCTTGAAGCTAATGCCCTCACATCTATCCTGCTACCTTCACTGCCACCTGAGGTTGAGCTCTGTGTGCAAAGGCATCTGAATTTCACTGGAAATTATACTTTTCTGTGGTTTTACCTCTGAATGCTTGTTGTCTTCATGTGGACCTGGGAAATGTCCCATGTGAACAAGGCTGGCTGTCCTATGGAAAGGCTTTTAACAATAGGTCTCTGAGGGCATGTTGGGCTGGACACTTGAATCACAAACATGCCATTCTGGTTGGTTTCTCTCCCTTTCATTTTGATCAATTTGCTTTCAATCAAGCTTCCTCCTTGTCAGTGCTAAGCAAGTAACACGTGGCTAATATAGAAAAGGAATAGTGAAGTTTGTGCCTTCCCAGCCAAGTCAAGCAGAGGACCTTTCCAAATATGCTCGTCATTCACTTGTTATCTCAGACACTGCCAGAATATTTTGAGCAGCAAACACCCCTGCAGCCCTGCCAGCTGAAGGGGGTCAGCTGGCAGGCTGGCTGTCCAGCAGGGAAACATTCTTTTCCCCACCTCACATTGCTCAATACCTGACTGTTTTCCAACTTAACAGCAGTTTCCCTGCTGGCTTTGTTCCAGAGCCTAGCTCTTCTAGTCCAGGTAGATCAGAAATGTCACAGCTCCTTTGCCTGGACAGTTGGGCATTTTATCTGAGGAATATGACAGGTTAGTCTGTCTTGGTCTGCCTTTGACAAACTGCCTTTCATCCACTTTTCCTTGTAGTGCAGACTGTTGCAGAGCGTTACCTCTTGGTGAAGGCCAGAGCATATTCCCCAGTCCTCTGGACAACCTTTTTTTCCCCAGACCTTGTCATTCCTAGGCCTTACTCCAGCCCCTGCATGATGTGTGCATGCTCTAAGAAGGCAGCTCTGGAAATCCTTCCTGAAGGGGGAGTAGACAGGTGTCAGCTCAAGGTATGGTTCCACTAGAATAGAAGTTCTCCCCACTTTGTCATCTGGCCCCAGAGACTGTTGAACTCTGGCCTGGCCACTGTAATGGCCACAAGAGGTCCCAACAGGAGGACTGCACTTCAGGCACTCCAGCAAAAGTTTTCAATGGGCAGCACTTAGATCCTCTCATGATTCACAAAGGCATTGAAGGCTGGTATGACTGGTGGGAGAATCTTCTCCAACCTGACTGAGATTTCCTTGACATTCTGGATCATTTAGGCAGTCTGTTTTAAATTTGAACCAGAATGGGGTTCAACCAGAATAGAGGACGTAGGGAAATTTCTGTCTTTTTGCCTACAGACAGGCAGAGAGATTTGGCAGCAGAAAGGAACTGCCTTTGTTATCATGAAAGTTTACTTATATTTTTGATAGGGGGCTTTCACTACATATGCCTGAGCTTTGGACTTCCTAAATATAACTCCTGGCCCTAAGAAAACTCCAAGGGGTAGAATGTGATTAATCTTAAAGTTTTGCAGGGATTGGTGAACAGTAATGTTTTGTTTTGATGGGAAGTAGATGCTATGTCTTGCCAGGGGAGGAGCCATGTATGTAAGTGTAAGTTAGGGGCTGATGTTTTGTGTGTGGGAGGGATTAAGGTGTTTGTGTTTAGTGTGGATGCAAAAGAGACTGTGTCCTGAAGGAAGAACAGTTTTTAAGGATACCCTGGGCAGGGTAAGAACTTTTGAGTAGCACATCTCCAGTGCACTGGTCTTAGTATCAGGTTTGTTCTTGCCTGAGCCATATATTTGCACATGTTGCATTATCAATCATCTCTCATCCTTGGAGCCAAAGCCATTCGTAGAAGGGGTAGGAAGTGGCAAACAGATATTCTGGGTGGTCTTATCCCACTGTTTACACCTCTTTCTGCAATACCTCATCTGATGATGTAAATGCCAGAAGCCACCAGTGGTGATAAGAACTCACTAGGAACTTGTGGCTAGAGATGGAAAGGTATGTGCATCCTTGGCCTGTCATACCTTGTTGAAGGTGCAACGCCTGTTTTGGTAACTCCATATGACTCAGAGAAGGAAAGGATGTGTGCTGTCACCACCACACACTGTGGCACTTGGCAATTGCAAGGGCTGCAGACGTTCTCAGAAGGTGATGCTGACCTATCTCTGGAAGAATTTATCATCACAAAGCATTTTTACCATAAACTTAGCTATTCTAACTAGTTGCATCATCCATGAATTTTCTATAATGAACAAGGGCCATATAAAATAAGATAACAAAAGGCCTTCCATTTATTTACAGGAATAAAGCAACAGTGCTGCAAATGTATGAGTACACCCCACAGTGGGGGAATCCTTTCTAAGTGAAGCTCCTGACAAACTCATATAGACCACAGGAAAAAGCATGGTCTGCAACATGTTGGCCACTAGCAGGCTTATGGTGAACTTGCTCATCCAGTCGGCTCAACACAGGTTGTTGTGAGTGAGACCTTGATAGGCTCCAAAGGAGAACTCACATTTCCATGGAGAGTACCTTGTGTTTCTCACAGCAGGTCTGTAGTCTCACTGCTTGGTACTTTTCCTTAATAACAGAGGTGTGAGTTGTGTTGCTGCTGGCAAACAGGCCATTAAGGCCACTGCTGCCCTGGCCTTAGGTCACTGCATGAAGGTAGCCTCAAATCAAATCCTCAATGTCATTGATTTGATGTGGAAAACAGTAGATAAGTAGGCATCAAGGTGGTACAAGAAGTGCTAAGCAGAAGCTAGGATCTGTTTGGGAAATAGCCCCTTTTACAGTGAATGCTGGTGTACTCATGAGTTAAGTGGCAGAGAAGTCATGTGCACACTCTGTGCAATAAAGATCAAGGTTGTGGAAATTCAGAGAGTTGTCACACCACAGTGTCCTGCAGCCTATGCGCAGAAGGAAGACAGTATACCATGCCCAGAGGCCACAGTAATGGTGTTACTAGGGTTGCACCACATGCTTCTGTGGCCAAGACGTGCTCTCTTAGGTACAAGGACAATGTAGATGTTGCTGTTGAGTAACCACTGAGGAGGCAGTGTGCTTGAAGGATGGTGTCCTAGGTGCATAGCTGAGCCATAGGCTGTCAGGATACATCCTGTTGTATCTCCCAGAGACACTGCAGTTTAGCACTGTGAACTGTCACATGAGGTGCTGTTTTATATGTGCCAGATGGCACAGGAAAATTTATGTGCTGTTCCCTCATGTAGCAGCTGACAAAGAAATGCAGAAAGGCATGTTTGTGTTACTAACATTGAAAGTAAGTTTACTTGCCACTGGTTGCTTCGTATCTACACATGACACAATTTATTTATCTTCCCCTTCTCCACACAACTGTTGATTTTACAGATGTCTATCACATCCTGGCTCAATCATCTCTTCTTCCATCTCAGGATGTCCTTGTATGGGAGCAGTTCTCTCTCTCTGATATTACTTGAGACACTTCTGTGTACATTTTTGGGATCTGGTTACCAAAACTAAATTCAATATTCAAGCTTTGGGCACATGAAGGATTTATACCATGACATAATGATATATCTGATCTGTCATCTGTGTATTCCATAAAAACTCCTATTTTTCCATCTGTGTTGTCAATCTGCTTTTGGGCTGACAATTCAGAGAACCATCATAAATATACCAGATCTTTCTCATGAATAAACAATTTTTCAGGGTGTAGAGAAGTTATTAGTTTATAAAGGTTAAATACCACTAAACTAAATTTCAGCTGACCTGTCAGACAATCATCCAATTATTCTGTGTCATGACATTCCATGAAATTTTAGTGTTACAAGCAGATCTTACCATGATTCGTCATTTTTATAAGTCCTTTTTTTCCAGGCCATTTATGTATATGTTGAACTGCACAGGTTCTAACTCACATCTCTGTGGGACTCTGCTCGTGGCTTCCCACCTCAGCTAACAATTTATTTCCATGTTTCATGTCTTGTGCTTTAATTCAGAAGGTAACTATATCTTTCCAGTCAAAGCAACTTTTGACCATGTCATGTGGGAGCAATGCATATACTTTTCAAAATCTCATCATGCTGTATTGACCAGGTCATTCTTATCCATGTCCCTGTTGATTCTCTTGAAGTCAAATTTATTGTGAGACATGGATTTCACTTTCAAATTCTGTTCTTATTGTGGTTTCTACCAACTTGTGTTATGCAGTTGTCAGACTGACAGACCTACTTCCCCACAATCAGGAAAGTTGTTAAGTCTAATATTACAGGTACAACATTTAATTCCCTTGGTACTAAGAATGATTTAAACTACAGGTCACTTCTACAACAACTTAATCTGTTTGTTTGTTTGTTTAAACATTCCTGGGTATATAAAATTTCTGCAACAGATGATGTGTTACTGTTCAATGTATTATTTTCTCCTACAAACTGAAGTATGCAATGGAGACCTTAAGTTAATAGGGTTCCTCACATTTTTCTCTATTAATAGATGTTCCTTCTGGAAACTTCCTTGCTCCTAAAGTAAAAACCAGCACAAATTGCTTAGCTTTTCTGCTTGTTTTCCTTTAGTGATCTTTATATACTTCAGTTGTTACTGTTTCTTATGCATTCTCTCACACAGGCCTGCTGCTCATAAAATGCTTATAATAGACATATAAATATATAGACACATATTGATGCTTGAGATAAGACCATTTGGATCATCTTTAGAATCTTTTCTCACATTAAAACAGATTAGTCCCAATGATGCAGTTAGTGGCACCACTCTTCAATGATGGTTTTTGTCACTTTCAAATGTTGTCACTTTCAATGTCACCAACATTGAAGCTGGTTGGAAATGTTGCAGCCAACACTGAAACAGTCAGACATGCAGAGACATATCTGCTTTGTAATAAGCTACATTAAAAAGCTCACAGGTAACACAGACAAAGACACCAACATTTCCACTTAAATTGAGTTTTGTACTTCTTTGGATTACCTGATACACCAGATTATTTTATTCAAAAATGTTCCCCATGGGATTTGCAGCTTGCAAGTGCTGTTGTCGACCATGCTGGAGGCATCAGTGCACCCTGTGGACCCTGACTAACTGTCTGACAGGGAATGCCCAGCCTCTGCTGCAGCTGCATTTCTGCTGCCCTCTGTGTAAAACGAGAGCTCCCAGGAATGTTAGCACAAGCCGAAAAGAAATGCCGATGCTCTGATCTACTAGAGCAAAACTTCTCATCCCTACCCTTCTGCTAAGATGCAGCTGAGTACTGGACCATGGCAATGGTAAGGACATACTTTGCATATAAAAATCAAGGAGAATTAGGTCAGTTTAAATTGAAGTGAGGGAATCTTTTTGTGTTTCTTGCAGGCTGTTTGTGGGCCCTACTGTGGCTGGCACGATGTGTTGCCTGGTAAGGAAATGTGTTTTAGAAATCTGCTCTGGCATCCCTAATAGAGAATTCCATGCTGGTGCAGACAAAAAAAAAAAAGTGGGAAACATGAACTGACCTCTGGAAGAAAGCTGCTAATGATCATAACTAATGAGGGGCTTGAATGCATCCTCTGGTATGAAAAGCAGTTCAGGATGTTCACTGCATGGGCTATGAGACATGCAAGCTAAAATCCATGGAGCTAGAGCATAACCCCCAGGATAGTGCTGCTGGTGAAATTTGGGGGAAGTTGTTGGGGGGGGGAGGGTTGTATGAATGGCTGGCTTTTCTCTCTCCAAGTCTTGTCCCTCTATTCATAGTGCTTGGTATACTTGTGATCTTGTTTCAATTCACGGAAATCAAAGTGGTTACTTCTCGTGGTAGGGAATGTTGGAAGTTGCATTTTTGTAAAGGTGATGCCACCCTTTTTCAGTATGGATTCCAAGCAGCTTCCTGAAAAGCTACTGTGACAGAAAATCTGCATTTAAGGGGAAGGTACCATTTCACTGAGCAGTGGACAGGAAGGTAAAAACTATGACCTGGCATGTTAGGATAAGCAGTTCTTGAAAGTGCATCAGAGTTAGCTAATTATCCTTCTCCCACCATCACAGCAAACTTGAGAGGATGACATCTGAGCAGTGTTTTAAATAAGATGAGGGTGATACAGAGGATACTTTTTCCACCATACACTGGAGCTTCAGTTACACAGAAGATGAGTAGGGTGCAAAGACTGAGAAGTCAATGGGAAGAAGAGAATGTCTGGAAATGTCTGAGATGTTGGAAAGTGAAGCAGAAATGACAGAAATCAGTGTTCAAATATCAATATTAGAAACAGCAAACAATCACATTGTAGTAAGAGAAGAAAAAAAAGATTATGAGGTATGATTCATCTACAGTAGAAACTTAAAGATCTTTATATGGAAGTATATCAGCTTCATTTTCAAGTCTGACTCTTTTGAGGATATAAATGGAAGTTATATAGACATTGCCTATCTTTTGCCACAACCTTCTTTATGAAAAATCTCAAAAATCACAGAACTGTAGAACAATCCAGGTTGGATTAATAGATCATCTGTCTCAGCCTTTCATGGGAAAGGGAGCCTAGATGAGATTACCTAGCACCCTGTCCAGTAGCATCGTGGAAACCTCCAGTGATAGGGACTGCACCCATTTCCCTGGGGAGGTTGTTTCAGTAATTGATTGTTCTCACTGTAAGAATTTCATTCTTACATCAGGATGAAACCTCTGCCAGTACAACTTGCACCTGTTACCCCTTATCCTCTTAATGTGGCTCCTTGTGAGGAGAGAGCCTCCATCCTTTTTGTAGCTCCCTTTAAGTACTGGAAAACTGTGATGAGATTCTCCCCTGAGCCATCTCTTCTCCAGGGAGAAAAGATCTAACTTCTTCAGTCTTTCCTCATAGGGCAGGTTCTCCACTCCTTTGATCATCTTTGTGGTCTTCCTTTGGACCCTCTCCAGTCTGTCCACGTCTTTCTTGAATTGTGGAGATCAGAACTGGAGACAGTACCCCATGTGTGGCCTGACAAGTGCTGAGTAGCGTGAGATGGTCACATCTCTATCTCTGCTAGTAATACACTTATGGATGGAGCACAGAATCAGATTTTCCTTCATTACAATGTGAATTTCAATTCTTTGTTGGCTAACACAGGGCTTCCTGTCTACTGGCCTGGATATAGTGTCATTGCCCTGCAAGATATACTTATGCCAATGCTGCAAGCAGGTTGGAATTGTGAGGAGGAGCATGACCACACTGCTCTATACATCATAGTTGTTTGCTTGAAGGTCACATTCACACTAACTGTATCACAAAGAGTTACCCACTTATAAAATAGCATCTCATGCAGGGCTCAGTGTACACTTACTCTCTCTGCCCTCCCAGGAGCATCCCACACTCTACCTGCCCTCCCCACCCCCACCAGTACCTCTGCTTTCCCAAGGTGCACTATGACCCAACTGCTTGAAGAGGGCTGATGTTGTAACTAGCAAATGATCTCACAGATGATCAAAAGCAGAAGAGTTGAAATCCAAGGTCAGGTACCAACAGCTAGATGATGTTTGTCTGATTGTTCGCTTCCTTCCTTCCTTCCTTCCTTCCCTCATTTCTTCCTGCCTTCCTTCCTTCCTCTCCCTGTCTCACTTTTTTTGCTCTTTCTCCACTTATTTATCTCAATCTCTCTCCCCAACCCCCTTTCTCTCCCTCTCCCTCTCCCTCTCCCTCCTTCCCTCCTCTCTTGCTTTTTCTCTTTCACTCTCTGTCCTTCTCCTTTCCTGTCATTGGCGAGGAATGCACTTTTTGGTCAGGGCAATGTTTCTAGGTCCTGAGTGTATGTCTTGGAAGTGCTTGGAGAACAGCAATGATGAACATTATTATGACAAGTTATTGACAAGAAGTGTCTGATATCAATAATGTTTTTCCCAAGATCAGTTACCTTTGCATCAGCACTTACCAGGTCACAAGCAGTCTGACTCCAGAGATAGTGTGTCCAAGCAAAATGACTCCTGTCCTCCAGCTAAGGCAGCAAATCACAAAGTGAGTGGAAATTAGTTTTCCTTACTCCTCCCATTAATATTCCCTTCTGATTCCAAGAAGCCTTCAGTCATGCTTTCCGGGATGGCCAGTGGCAAGGCCACGTCAGCCCCGTGCAATGTGTGGGACTTCTCCCCATTTCCGACACGTGCAGTTTGAATTAGGTAATCGGACCAAGACGTTGTCATTTAAGGAACTTGCAGCATTACCTTTCATCAGTTGAGCACTTAGGAACAAATTTTCAAGCCACAATTTCTTACAGGTGAGAGATGAGCCCTGACATTTTCAAGTGCTTTCAAATGCATTGTGATTCTTCCACAGTCAGGCCAGGTTGTTCGTTTTGGATGGTCATTGTAATATTGTCCAAGGGGAACAGGGAATTTGGGCATCAAAATAAGGTCCCCAAAGTTGTTGTGGCATTTGCTAGTCAGTCAGCAGGTTTAAAAAAGCTACCCATGGAGCTAGAAATACTTCACCACACTTTTACTGAGCCACAGCTGCAATACACTGACTTCGGAATTAAGCTTTTTCATTTGGTATCATGTGTTTGTTCGTTCATTTAAAGAAATATGTGCCTTAGTACAAACAAAGTCCTTTTGCTTCCTTACAACATGTGGAAACAAAGGTTTTGTCCGGGAAGAAAGAATCCCACCTATTTCTTGGGAGCATGCTGTGGGAATGGAGAGAGGAGAGGGGTGGTTTCCCTTCTTTGGTGCCCAGATATCGCTGGCATTGATGCAGCTTTCACAGCTTCACAGATAGAGATGCTGTCTCTCAAGAGCATCACTTACAGTGACACAGGAGTCAACACAGGGTGTCATCTTTTCCTTAAATATATTTAGCTGCTGCCTAGCAAACTACTTCCATATTTAGTTATAACGTGGGTGGATTTCTTGGGTGTAAACCTCAGTGTGCTTCGGAGAAGGAGGACCTCCTAACCCTGAATGCTGTTGCTGCAAACACACGGACTGCTGTGGTCGGTGCAAAAGGCTTCCTTCCTGCCGTCTCCTCCACGCTTCCCCTCCAACAACTCCAGCACCCTTCCCCAGCAACTTCACAGCTCCTTGAAGCTCCCTAGCAATGCAGAGCTGGCCAGGAACCCTGAGGGAGCCATAAGTGTCCCTGTAGTGAAAGAGAGCCAAGTCTCTTTTACCATTCCTGACACCTCCTTGTAGAATCTGCTCTTAGCAGCTACGCCATGCACCAGGGTCCAGTGCTGCCAGAATGGCTGTTCCATATTTTAAGTACTGCTTCTTGCCTTGCAGGAAACAGGCTGTCATTTGTCTAAGACTTCAGGCCAGCACGCGTTGTGTAGGTGACTTGTTTCTTTCTGTCCATCCAGGATGCAGTTAGTAGCTACATTCCAACTCATCCATGGCCGGAAGAGTCATACAGGTAGGACACAGTCTGGCATGATCATCTATGGTCTTTTCCTCCATAAAGTGCTAGATTTTGTGATTTCTTTAAAGCTGTAGTGTTCCCACAATTATTCCCACTGGAAGCTTTGTCTTACGTGATCAAAACTTTTTCCTTTAGCTTTTTGTATTCACACATAACTCCACATTATTCCTTGGCACAACAGCTTATTATAGTCTTATATTAATATTTCGTTACCGGAAAACACTATACCGTAGGGCAGCAGTTCCTAGCTTGTTCTGGTGGCTCTACACGTTACATTGGCTGGGGCTTATCCCATAGCGAGTCTTCTTGTTCACGGTTACTCTGCCAACCCGTTCATCAATGTCCATTTCATTTACAACAGCAGCATCCTGTCTTAATATTGGCTATTCTGTCTAACAGAGAAAGTAAGGAACTGCAATGTCTTCTTATCCAAATACATTATTTGTTTTGCTTTAGCACTGATGGTTATTAACGTCTTCCATAAAAAAAGCTCTGCCTGATGTTTAATTTTGCTCAATAAAACCCCACTCTCTAGAGTTTGTGGCCTTCACCTGCCTTGTTCAAAGGAGGCAGCACCTCAGTCCTTGCGTAAGTTCCTCCATGAGGACTCAGAGACACCCAGATGCCTTTGGGGCTCCAGTTTTATTTTGTTTTTTTAATGGGGCAACTTGCCTCTAAATCCAGCTTGCCAAAGTGAGAATGGGACCAGCAAAGAGACCCTCTGTGTACAGCACCCATTTAGAAAGAGGACTTCCCAAGGCAGAAACATTTTTGCTGTGCCAGGACAGTCAAGGTACACGTCCTGCCTTTGCCCTGATCCTCTCCTCTTGCCAGTTTGGGAATTAAATTAGTGCTACTCCCTACCCAGTAATGTAATAGGACACAGTGGAGAAATACTGGTGATGGGCTAAATAAAGCTCTACTGCTATCCAGGGGTTAAAGTGAAACAAAATGTTTCATTTGAACATGCCCCAAACTTATGTAACTGCACAAATGAATTGGAACAACCAAAACCACTGCTTCTGCTGTGTATGCAAAGGAATCTACGTTCTTTATTCTCTAGACATTAACTTGGTTACAAAGACTCATTGAAGAAGAAAGCGACTGAGAGGTTCACATTCTGTGCAGCCCTCAGGTCACTTTGCTGCCTCATGACATCCTCACTCTTCCTCCCCTATCTTCTTGCTGTGAAACTCCCGACTCTTCACTCGGAGCTTGTTGACCTGCGACTCTGCAATGTCAGCCCGCTCCTCGGCTTCCTCCAGCTCGTGCTGGATCTTTCGGAACTTGGAGAGGTTGACATTGGACAGCTCCTCCTGTGTGGGGAGAGGGAGTCGGTGGTGAGGATTCAGGAACTTCTCAGTCAGTGGATGTGGCCCCTGGGTTTGTTTAGTCTGACGTCCTGTATAAAACAGGCTGCAGAATTTCCCTCAGTTCATCACTGACTGCTGCAGGGTGCCCAGAACTCAGCAAGGCCTCGTGACACCATAGAAAATGGTGTGGCCAAGACTGTTGTGTCTTGGGAGATTCTTTCATGCCCCTTTCCTGCTATTCATACTCATCTCAATGAGCGTGCTGCCCCAATGGAAGGTGGCTCTTGCCCATTCTTCGAGCAATACTTACAGCCTCCTCAGCTTGTCTCTTGTAGGATTTCACCTTCATTTGCAGCTTGTCCACCAGATCCTGCAGCCTGAGAATATTCTTACGGTCTTCCTCAGACTAGAGTGGTTGGCAAGCAGGAAAGAGAATGAATTGTTGGTTCTGCATCATGTGAGGTTAACAGTTCCCCTTGGGGATGGGGTGCACAAAATCTGACTTGCTGTGAGAAAACTCTGTCAGCCCAAGGCGGCCTCCTGCCTTACCTGGTAGGTCAGCTCCTTCACCCTCCTCTCGTACTTGCGCACACCCTTCACGGCTTCAGCGCTGCGCTTCTGCTCAGCATCAACCTCCCCTTCCAGCTCCCGCACCTGCAATGAGAAGCCCATCTTTGGAGCTTCCCTGGTATCTCTCCAAGGGACATGCTCACTCATGCACAAACCAAAGCCCTACGCACTCTGGCCTCCAGCTTCTGGATTTGCTTCTTGCCTCCCTTCAGGGCCAACTGCTCGGCTTCATCCAGACGAAGCTGCAGGTCCTTCACCGTCTGGTCCAGGTTCTTCTTCATCCTCTCCAGGTGGGCGCTGGTGTCCTGCTCCTTCTTCAGCTCTTCTGCCATCATGGCCGCCTGATGAGAGCAAGGGATCAAAGCCATTTTCAGGCTGGAGACATTCTGGGTGAGACTATATCCATCATTAGCAGTGAAGGGAGCCCCCAGCTCACATCTGTGATGGCCTTCTTGGCCTTCTCTTCAGCATTGCGGGCCTCCTGGATCGTGTCCTCCATTTCACCCTGAATTTGGGCAATGTCTGTTTCCAGCTTCTTCTTGGTGTTGATCAAGCTGGTGTTCTGTTGAACAACAAAAAATACTGTCCAGTTAGTTGCAAAACAGAACACTTACCTTAGGAATTTACTGTTTAAATTTAAACTTATCATCTCTATGTCTAATATTAGCATCCTCCTTCAAATGGTGCATCCTGTCAGGTCATACACAGCTAGAGAGCGTAGAGTTCTTAAAATCTTAAGAAGCACTTCTGACTCCTGTTAACGCAATCCTACTCATTTACCTATAATCCAATTCTTTGTACAAGCCTTTCTATTACAAGAGAGGATTTAAGAACTTACAAGGATGAAAAAACCTGGAAAGGGAAAAATAAAACAGCTCTTGAGATTTTGAATGTCATGAATCTAACCTGAGTGTGGAGGAGCTGAACTCTCTCGCTTGCATCCATCAGTTCCTGCTCAGCCACTTTCCTCGACCGCTCCGTCTGCTCCAGGGCTGCCCGTAGCTCCTCAATTTCAGCCTGCAACAGGTTTGCTCTGCGCTCCACCATGGCCACCTGCTCCTTCAGGTCCTCCTGTGTCCTGAGAGCATCGTCCAAGTGTATCTGGGTATCCTTTAAGAGAGAAAAGAGAAATTAGAAGGCAGCACAGCACTGTTGCACAATGGCAATTACCACCAGTCTAATAATCATTATGTCAGTATAATACATATATATTTATAGATATGATATGTATTTATATGCAGAATTATTATGTCAGTATATGCACAGTATCTAAGAATGCGAGCAGAGGAGTTCGATACGTGGTATTGCACACTGTCCCAGGCTGAGTGACAGCCCTGCCTAAATTTAAGGCAGCGCCAGGGGAAGGTAAGCCTGAATTAAAACTCCAGCTGACTGACAAAAGTAGCTTACCAGGTGAAGGAAATTGGACCTTTGTCCCTGCTTGGGGCAGTAGAAAGAACCTTCCCCCATCCTCTGAAGTGCCACTACATAACAGACACGATACTCTGGGCTTGAAAAATGAAGAGCACATGAGTAACTGACAGGACCCGGGAAAACTCAACCATGTCAAGTTGATCCAACTTGAGAGAAAACCCACTCACATTAGAACCAGTGCCACCAGAAAAGCACATAAGGTATTAGCAATGGGAGATTCCTTACTGAGAGGCACCAAAACACCCATTTACCATCCAGACAATTTCTCTAGAGAAGTTTGCTGCCTACAAACAGCTTGCATTCATGGTGTCAGAGAGGCTGCCAGGCCTGGTGAACCCTTCAGATTATCATCCGCTCCTAGTATTCCAGGTAGGCTTTAATGATATTGCAACAAGGCAACGTATAACCATCAAAAGAGACTCTATGTCCCTCGGAGCAATGTTAAAAGGATCTGGAGCACAGGTGGTGTTCTCCTCTATCCTCCCAGTCAGGGGGAGGGGTTCAGGAAGGAGGAGACAAATTGAACAGGTGAACGCCTGGCTGTCTAGCTGGTGCCAAACTCAAGGTTTTGTCTTCTATGATTATGGATCTGCCTTTGAGAAGCTCGGTCTGTTGGGAGCAGATGGGATTCACCTGACCAAGTGGGGCAAGAGGGTCTTCACCAACAAGCTGGCCAGGGCTTTAAACTAGACTTAACAGGGGAAGAGAATGGAGTTTTGAGCAACAGAGAAGAGCCAGGGGCTGCTGATATGTTAGGAAGCCACAGGAAAACATCTGTGAAATGCTCCAAAAGAACTGGAGTTTGTTCCCCTAAAAAGGTGATATGGTTGATAGCCCATCTGAAGTGTCTCTATACCAATGCATGTAGCATGGGTAATGAACAGGAGGAGCTGGAAACCACTGTGCATCTAATCGCTGACCCTGAAACTTGGTGGGATGAATCACACGACTGCAGTGCTGCAATCAATGGCCATAAACTGTCCAGAAGGCACAGGCAAGGAAGGAGAGGCGGGCAGGTTGCCCTCTATGTAAAAAATGGATTGATTGCACAGAGCTGTCTTTGAAAAACAGTGATGAGCCAGGTTGAGAGCTTATGAGTGAACATTAGAGGCCAAGCCAACAAAGGAGACCTCGTGGCGGGTGTTTACTGCAGGCCACCTGACCGAGGGGAGCCTGTTGACGAAGTGGTATTACTTCAACTATGGGAATCACCATGCTCGCAGGCTCTGATCCTGCTGGGGGACATCAATCACCCTGACATCTGCTGGAAAAGCAGCACAGCAAGCTGTAAGCAGTCCAGGAGACTCCTGGAGTGGATCAAGGATAGCATCTTCATCCAGAGGATAGACAGCCCAACCAGAGGAGAAGCGTTACTGTACCTGTTGCTTACCAACACAAACGAACTAATTAGAGATGTCAAAACTGATGGCAGCCTGGGCTGCAGTGATCGTGCCCTGGTGGTATTCCCAATTGTGAGGGATATGGGCCAGATGAAGGGTAAGGTCGAGACCCTGAATTTTAGGAGAGCGGACTTCCAGTTGTTTGAGGAATTACTGGGTGAGACCCTCTGGGAAAGTGCCCTCAGGGATAAAGGAGCACAAAAGAGTTGGCAGCCCTTTAAGAACATTTTCCTTAGAGTGCAAGAGCTCTCGATTCCCATGTGTAAGCAATCAGGCAAGGAAGGCAGGAGAACAGCATGGCTGAGTAAGGACCTCCTGGTCAAACTGAAGTGTAAGAAGGAAATGCCTAGGCAGTGGAACCAAAGACATGTATCCTGAGAGTATAGGGATGCTGCCCGGATGTGTAGGGGTAGGATCAGGAAAGCTAAGGCACAGTTGGAGCTGTATTCCTGTTGTATTAAGCTTTGGTGTGGCCTCACCTTGAGTATTGTGTGCAGTTCTGGGTCTCACAATTTAGAAAGGATGTTAAGGGTCTTGAGTGCATCCAGAGGAGGCCAAGAAAGTTGGTGAAAGGGCTGGAAGGCATGTCCTCTGAGGAGCGGCTAAGGACACAGGGTTTGTCTAGTTTGGAGAGAAGAACGCTGAGGGGCGACCTCATTGCCCTCTACAGTTTCTTGAGGAGGGGAAGAGAAGGGGGAGTTGCTGATCTCTTGTCCCTGGAACCCAGTGAGAGGATGCTGTGGATGCCCCATCGTTGGCAGTGTTGAAGGTCAGGTTGGATGGGGCTTTGAGCAGCCTGATCTACGAAGAGATGTCCTTGCCCCTGGGAGAGGGGCTGGACTGGATGATCTTTGAAGGTCCCCTTCAACCCAAACCATTCTATGATTCAACGATATTAGACAAGCTAGACACCTATGTGCACATCCTTAGCTTAACATACCTTGAGCACTGCCTGTGTATTTCTCAGGTTCTTTTGTGCCTCTGCAGCCACGCGGTTGGCATGGCTCAGCTGGATCTCCATTTCATTCAGGTCTCCCTCCATCTTCTTCTTCAGTCGCAGGGCTTCATTCCTGCTCCTGATCTCAGCGTCCAGGGTGCTCTGCATGGACTCCACAATTCTGAGGTGGTTTCTCTTCATCTGGTCGATCTCCTCATCTTTCTCTGCTATCTTCCTGTCAATCTCAGACTTCACCTGGTTGAGTTCAAGCTGGAGGCGCAGGATCTTCCCCTCTTCATGTTCTAGGGAGGCCTGGAAAAGTGGACACAAACGTCTATAAAGTAGATAAAACTACTGCTTGCTTTCTAGGTAGTTACAGAATATTTCAGGAAATCTCAGCTGGCTGCACTCCCCAGCCAGAACAGAGCAGGACCAAACATTTCTTAGCCACATTTCCCCATTGCTAATATTTTTAGTGCAGATACCAGTGATTATGGGCATGTACCTCAGCTTCCTCCAGGGAGGCCTGGAGTTCAGATTTCTCCTGCTCAATCTGCTTCTTGACTTTCTCCAGCTCATGAATCGCCTTTCCTCCCTCAGCAATCTGCTCTGTGAGGTCGGAAATCTCCTCTGCAAGGAAGGGTGAAAAGTGGCACGGTGACGCACAGAGCAGAATGGGGAAAGGCCCTGGTGCACCAAGGTAACTGGCCCAGACCCGTTTAGTGTGGCAGATAGACAAGCTTATGAGAAAGTCCAGCCAGGAGCAGAGGGCCAGGGACTTACGCTGCAAGTTCTTGTTCTCACGCTTCAGCGTTTCCAGGTGGTCCAAGGACTCCTCATAGGCATTCTTCATCTTAAACAGCTCTGTGCTGAGAGACCGAGACTCCTTCTGGGAGGCTTCCAGCTCGGCCTGCGTTTCCTCATACTTCTGCTTCCATTCTGCCAGGATCTGAAGAGAAACAGGACCTCAGTGTGGATGTGGCAATCGGGAGGGGATGCCCTGCCCTGGAACCCCAGGCCTGGAGCCCAAAAGACCTTGTCAAAGTTCTTCTGCTTCTTATCCAGAGCTGCGCAGGCAGCATTTGCTCGCTCCACGTCAATCATCAGGTCCTCCACTTCATTCTGCAGCCTCTGCTTTGTCTTTTCCAGGGAGGCACATTTGGCATTCACAGCTTCGACGTGTTCCTCTGCATCTTGCAGGCGCTGTGCCAGCTTCTTCCTGGGAGGAGATAAGCACAGCTCATGGTTTGAGAGCAAAGGGGAGGTGTGGTGTGTGGCTGATGGCCCTCTCACAACAGGACGTTTTACCCATTCATTGAGTATGTATCCTACGCACAGACAGTGAAGACCCTCTCCCAGCCAGTCACTGTTTTCCCAGTTCTGATTCCCAGCCTTGAACAACCACTGTGCCTTCTGTCTCTACTGTCCACAGGTGAAAACATTCTCTCGGTCAGGGGAATATTCTCCTCTACATTTTCTAAACCACACCCTTTGGTGGATGTACTTGACATCAGCCCTTACCCTGCCACAAAGCACAGCTTTAACTTTTTATGACAATATTGCTGTTGTGTCTTCAAATTTCCCTTGTTAGTCTACCCCTTTTTTTGTCTTCCCCACTTTCCCCACATACTTGGCCTCCTCCAGCTCCTCCGTGCGCTGAATAGCGTCCGTCTCGTATTTGGTTCTCCACTGGGCCACTTCGCTGTTGGCCTTGGACAGGGCACGCTGCAGCTCCCCCTTGGCTTCCTGCTCCTCCTCATATTGTTCCCGGAGCAAGTCACAGTCGTGGCGAGCAGACTGCAAGGCGTGGGCCAGGGCGTTCTTGGCCTAGGTAGAGAGCGAGATTGGGACAAGGAATGGTAATATCCTGGGAAATCTCTTGCAATGAATTAATTTAACACAGGGAACATGACTGCTGGGAGGTTGTAGGTGCTTTCAGTGAAGGACAGATGTAAGTCGGGAGGACAAAGTCCACTAATCACACTCCCTGCAGAAATGAGTTTTCTCCCAGTGTGCCTGTTGTCACTGGGCAGTTAAAGTTAAGACTGTTTTCAGTGGCCAGCTGTAGAAAAAGTCATCACCTTTATCTCTTCCTCTAGGTGCCTCTTGAGTTCCTCAATCTGTTGGGTGAAAGCCTGCTTGCCTCTTGACAGCTGAGAAATCAGAGCGTCTTTCTCCTCCACCTGGCGTGAATATTCACCTAAGAAGCACACAGAAAGGAAATATTTTTGTTGTCATTCATGACCCAAACAAGCTGGTTTAGGACGCTCTCCCCTTCTATAGCACAGAGGAGGCTCTGTCACCTGATTCTGTCTGCAGACGAGCTCTTTGAGCATTGAGGTCATTGATCATGCGCTGATGCTCTTCTTCCTTTGTCTTAATCTCACTCAGCTGGTCTTCCAGTGTGCGGCACATTTTCTCCAGATTAGCCTGTGAAAATCACAGAGGATGAAAGATCAGTGTCCGGATGCCTCCTTATTCTGAGCACCACGATTCTCACCAGAAAAATGTCAACAGACATGGAAGCTATATACTGCTCATTGGTGTTAGAAGGTCAGAAATACAGTTCCATACAGAGACAGAGAGGTATATTGTAACATGACCATATTTTTAAAAGATATGTTTATTTTCAAGTTGTTTTCAGTATGTTTTTCCATACCTTGGCTTTGGAGACAGACTCCATGTTACTGGCCAAGTCGTCAATCTCCATCTTCAGCTCACTCTTCTCCTTCTCCAGCTTCTGCTTCACTCGCTGCAGGTTGTCAATCTGCTCCCCAAGCTCAGCTGTGCTGTCCGCGTGCTTCTTCCGCAGGGCGGCAGCTGTGGCTTCGTGCTGCAGCGTGGCCTCTTCGAGGTCACGGCGCATCTTCTGAAATTCTGCCTCACGCTTCTTGATCATATCGATCTGAGCTGCGGTAGCCCCTCCTGCTTCTTCCAGGCGCTCGCTGATCTCCTCTAGCTCCCTCGAGAGGTCAGCCCGATGCTTCTCGGCTTTTGCCCGAGAGGCACGTTCAGCCTCAATTTCCTCCTCCAGTTCCTCAATACGAGCCTGGGGAACATTAGGGGACCCTTCACACCCATGCCCTCCTCCTACCTGATGTCTTTCTGAAAAGCGGAAGGGAACCAATAGAGACTTGCCTGCAGCTCCTTGATCTTCTTCTGTAATTGCATGCCCAGGGCTTGCTCATCCTCAATTTTGCTCTGGATCTGGCTGATTTCAAAGTCTTTCCTTTGGGCAAAGCAATCCATGTCAGAGCTCAAAGCAAAAAGTACACCAGCACAGTGCTCAGGTGCGCCACAGCCCCACTTACTTCTTCAGCTTCTCATCCAGCTGCTGCTTATCGTTTTCCAAATCCATTATGCTGTCATGGGCCAGCTTCAGGTCTCCTTCGAGTTTCCTCTTAGCTCTCTCAAGGTCCATGCGCAGTTTCTTCTCTTGCTCCAGGGACCCTTCCAGCTAAAACAAACAAGACCATCAGCGCTCCGTCAGCCAGGTTTAACTCCGTACCTGTCCTGTTCTTGAGGTATGCCTGTGTGCTTACATCGTCCACTTGCTGCTCCAGCTTGGTCTTAGCTTTGGTCAGCGTATTGACTTTGTCCTCTTCTGCCTGCAGGTCATCCAGTGTCTGCTGATGGGCCTCTTGGAGGGCTTTCTTCTCTTTTGTCAGCTTGGCAATGGTCTCGTCCAGGGCTGCCATCTCCTCTGTAAGGTTTTTCACCTACAAATATGAGCAAGAGTCAAAATTTGGTAGAAAACAGGTTCACTGGCATGGTGACATTTTCACTTTGCATTGTTTTGCCAAGTCTTTCATTTATCCTTTGGATGCTCAGACAAGGCCCATCTCAGAATTGTCCAAAGCCAAGGTGTCTTACGGTAGCAGGCTCTAACTCTGAGAGTCAGTGATGTCTTGGCCCTTTATGTGACTCCCCATGTGTGTACCTTGTTTTCGGTGGCATGTTTTTCCTTCTCAACCTTGGCTAGTGTTAATTCAAGGTCATCAATGTCTTTCTTCAGCTCTGAACATTCATCCTCCAGTTTTCTCTTCTTGGCTGTCAGCTCAGCATTAATTTCTTCTTCGTCCTCAGCCCTCTCAGTCACCTCCTTTACTTTGGCTTCCAGCTGGATTTTGGTTTTGATGAGCTGGTCACACCTTTCCTCAGCATCAGCTAGAGCATCAGCTTCCTGGTGGGAAAATACAGGAAAGCTTATTTAGTGCTAAGGAACAGGTGTGCATCAGTAAGACCTTTCTGGAGATTACTTTTTGGGGAAAAGGTTACTGCACAATTACATTAAAAATTACAAATTTAGAATATGTTTTTAATCAGGTTTATTTTTTTATGACCTTTTTTGTCATCAGATACTGTGTCTAGCTCCGCTACGTTTTACCTTGCTTATTTCAGGTATGTCGGTGGGTTACTTGGATTTAATCGATGTTTTCCTTTTCTCCTTTGGAAAGTGATTGTATTTTATAACGTGCCATATTCAAATTTATGTGGAAGTATTGAGAAAGGTAAATAATTCTACCGCTGAGGAAATATTTGAAGCTCCCATTCCTGATTTATACCCAGCCAATACAGTCAGTGGAGGCTAGAACAAGATTCATCTTTCCCTGAAATGGACACTTCAACTCCAGGGTATTGCCTAAATGTTGCCTGAGTTTCTGAGAGGCCAAATGGCATTGTAGACAAGCGTACAAGGCTGGCACTTGTATTGTAGGACATAATGGGCATCTGCATCTTCTGGGAGCAGTAGCTACAGGAGCTCAGGTGAGATATGCCATAAGAAATGGCGCTAGACTCTTCATTTTGACCACTGAACTAAGGCAGAGTAGCTGGTCAATTGAATCACTGTCCCTACTCCACTAAATACACTACAGTGACTATAACAGGCTTTATGTCATGAACTCACACGGAGACATGTACATGTAGGCATTAAGACTAAAAAGTCATTCTTTAGCTTGATCTCCACTTTGTAATACTGAGACTGAGTGGGGAAAGAATGTGGCCTGAATTTTACCTCTAGTTACATGGTATTCAGCTTAAAATATTTTGTAAGGCAGTTTAGTGTGCAGTGTGAGAGTTCTGTAGTATGGGAGAAGAGTTAGATCTTATTTACTCATTTCCCCTATAAAAACCAACCAACCAAACAAGTAGAATAATGTTACTCACAGCCTGCACTTGGAGCTGCAGATCGTTTTTCTCCTGCACCAGTTTCACCATTTTCTCCTCCAGCTCCTTCCTCTTTGCCTCAGACTTTGCAAGCTCTTCCTTGGTTTTCTCAAACTCTTCCTTCATGTTGGCCATCTCCTTCTCAGATTCTGCACTCTTCAGCAAGGGCTTGATCTTGAAGAACAGCTTCATCCAGGGCCAATGCTTGACGTTCATGAATGCACGAATATTGTACTGGATGCAAAAGATGGACTCCCTGAAGCATAATTACAATGTACATTGAATTTTTTCAGTATGACAAGTGCCAGCACTTTCCCCCAAGTACAGTGACTTTGACTGAGGATGAGGAATGTCTACCTCCTCTCCACCATTCTCCGGTACTCCACTCTCATCAGGAAGCCCCTGCACATGGCTTGTGTGCGGGTGATGAGCTGTGCCAGCTTCTCATCCCTCATCTCCTCCAGGAGTCCCAGCAGCCCAGCTTTGAAGAACACCTTGCGAAAGGGAATGTTGCAGCCCATCACTGTCACGTAGCGCAAAGCACAGACATGCAGTGAGTGAGTCAAGGAGGGTTTGTACCTTGGTGTGGCCAAATTTGTACTGGGTGTGGTCCACATCGATTGACCCAAGAAGCTTCTCAGAAGCCTTCTTGCTATCAATGAACTGTCCCTCTGGGATAGCACTGGCATTAAGCACCTTGTATCTGTGGAGTGAGAGGAACTATGAATGAAGGCAATCTCAGGTCATAAGTCAACACTGTTTATTGAGACTAACCACAGTCTTTGTAGCAGAATGAGGCTGAGGAAGTTGGAATTTCATCCCTTGTTTAGAGACACCGTTACAATGAAGTCCTAATCTGATAACAAAATTAAGGAAACTTTTACTATCTTCAGGTGATCAGTCATAGATGAAGAGAGGGCACTGATCTCCAGCCATTTCAGTCAGTGAGGACACCTGACTTATCTCTTCATTTCATAGCTCTTACCTCTGTTTGAAGTCAGCATAGAGGACTCTGCTGGGGAAACCTTTCCTGCAAATTCTGATGCCTTCCAGCACGCCGTTACACCGCAGCTGGTGAAGTACCAGTTCATGCTCCATGGCACCTAGCAATTCAGAGCATAAATGAATACCGCAGTCTCCAGTGCAGACCAGGCATGGCTGTATCAGAGGAAGTTCTCTTTCTGCTTGAGAATCTTACCAGGTGTTTTTGTTTCATTTGGGATGATGCAACGAACAAAATGGGGGTGAGTGCTCCGTAGATTGGTCATCAGCTTGTTTAGGTTCTCCTGTGGGATTATGTGTAGCAGCTTAGTTAAAAAAAATTTACTTCTGTATATTGTGTATGTAGATGTCAAGGAACTAATAGAATGAATCTTAGGAGGAATAAGCTTTCAAATTCAAAATTAAATTTAAAGAAATTTTCTATATACTTAAGTATTCTCATTAAAAGGAATTTTAAAATTCTGCACCTTAGTCTGGAGGAAGTAAAAGACTACTTTATAAAAATTTTAACAACAGCATGTATAGGATTTATATTTATATTACATCCCAGGTTCTGAAAAATGTTTTTCAGAAAGAATCTTAATGAACTTTTAAAGGAAATTCAGGGGGTCAGCTGAAGACTGCTTGAAACAAATCCCAAATTTGAACAGATAATTACTAGGATAAGATAGTGAATAACTTCTGCTCACTTCATACTTATTATTCTTTCATCATAAAACCAAGGTCATGAGAAATTCAGGAGTTTAGATAGCTCAGATTTGACACTATGTTCATGTCACTTGACAGATAATGACATTCACACTTTACCCGGAAAAGAGCTGAGACTGTCTGGAAAGAAGAACCCTTCTTCTTGCCACCCTTCTTTCCACCACCAGCGCCACCACCACTAGCCTCTTCAAAAACAAAAAGAGTTTTTTAATATTATCTTTTTTGTTGCATCTTTACATATCATAAATGGTGGGAGAAATGAGTTTTAGAAAACTAACCTGTTTCCGCTCCACCATAGGAGGCAAAGAGTAAAGCCAATGTCTTCACAGATGACTTCTGGTACAACCCAATGACAGTTTCATTCAGGGGGTCCTTGTTCTTCTCAAGCCAGCCACTGATGTTGTAGTCCACCGTGCCAGCATAGTGCACCAGGGAGAAGTGGGCCTCAGCCTTGCCTTTGGCAGGCTTGGGCTTCTGGAAGTTGCTGGACTTGCCCAGATGCTGGTCATAGAGCTTGTTCTTGAAAGAGGTGTCAGTTGCCTTGGGGAACATGCACTCCTCTTCCAGGATGGAGAAGATGCCCATGGGCTGGAATACAGTACAATAAAGAAGAGAAAATGCCTGTAGAATAATATGATCACGGCTTGGACTTAAAGGGAATACAGTAAAAGACAGGAAGCTGAGAAACAAACTAATACCCTTGCCATGATGAAAATTTCTTTCTAAAGAGTGAGTTTAAAAGATTCACCTGTTTGACTCACACTATGACACAGTGATTCAGGAATATTTTTTATACCAAAAAACATGTTAAAAAATCAGGAGGAGAAAGATGATATTTAAAAATATCTTTTACAAATGCGTCCATTGTATATTTACTTCAGGTTTTATACTTTTAATCAACTCCCTAAATTATACATAACTACAAGAAATCTCTTTCAGATTCTTGCGCTGAGAGGTCAGGCACTGACTGTATTGGCCTGTATTTACTTTGCTATGAATCATCTAGAAGAAAATGTATTGTCCAGATAACTTTATTCCAGAACTTTAAGAGAATTTATTTTACTTTGAGAGCTGCTCTGTGTTTTTTGAGAAAAATATCCTTTAATCAAGCAAGCAGAGATACCTTCCACCTATGGAAGGTGTATGAGGAATGACTTCCATAGTTATCTGTGGACTTTGTAATATCTCTAATGCATAATAAGCAATAGTACAGATCAAGAGATATTTCAACAACTGAAACTGAATGCATTAAACTAACTATGAAAAAGACCTTTTTTTATAAATAGCATTTAACCATTTTCAGTTTAAAATAATGAGTTCCTGAAAATACAAGACAGTTTGAATTAAAAATTTACCTTCTCAATGAGCTCAATGCAGGCAGCCAAGTCCATTCCAAAGTCAATGAAAGTCCATTCAATTCCTTCTTTCTTGTACTCCTCCTGCTCCAGCACGAACATGTGGTGGTTGAAGAACTGTTGCAGTTTCTCATTGGTGAAGTTGATGCATAGCTGCTCCAGGCTGTTGAACTTCCCAGTGGAAAAAAATAACCAAACAACAACCACCCATCGTCAACACGCACAGTTCTTGATCATTCTCAACCCTTTATAAATCTCCCCAGTTAAAACACAACTGTATTATCAGGACTGCACCATAGTAAAACCTATATGCACCTCCCCAAAGAAATACCCACATAATGAAAATGGAATTTTTTCCAGAGCAGGTATTCCTAGTGAATCTTCTAAAATTCATAAAGTACTTTGGCATTTCTTTGTTCAGCAAAAAAGATGTATGCACTGGTCTCCAATTTTAAACACTTGATAGCTCTGATTAAACACTTATCTATTAATTCCTTGGTCCTTTAAACAATTTACACATCTTTAACCTATTATATGTTTGTCAATGGGTCTGCAAATCCTAATTCTGCTCTAGAAACTCTTACATAAAATTATTGTAGCTATGTTGGGTTTTTTTAATCATTAACATTAAGCTCAAACTGCTAAATATTACAACATATAAAATTCTATTTGCTACTTCTATACAAACAACATAGTTATGTTCTTGTACTGATGAAACTTCTGAGGATTTTGCTCTATGCTACAAAAGAAAATGAAGTCTTTTTTTCCCAGAAAATTGCAAATGACTGGCATGCTAAACTTTCAGAAGAATACTACTTGGAAGTCCTTTGATACAGTGATCTCCCCTTGCAAGAGCAGCCCTCAGACCTGGAATCCTTACATCAAAGATCTCAAAGCCAGCAATGTCCAGGACACCAATGAAGTACTGTCTGGGCTGCTTCGTATCCAGCTGTTGGTTGATGCGAACAACCATCCACAGGAACATCTTCTCATAGACAGCCTTTGCCAGAGCACCCACTGAATTGTTCACCTGAAATAAAGAAGAATGCAGCAGAAGAAAAACAATATTTGGAGCAAACAGTAAGTGATACAAGCCGGAGGTTCCCAGTCACCAGCTGGTTTTTACCTGCTGCACAGTTTGACCCTTGGTCACATATTCATTCCCAACCTTGACTCGGGGGTAGCAGAGGGCTTTGAGCAGGTCAGCTGAGTTCAGACCCATCAAGTAGGCGGCCTTGTCAGCAACTAAGTAGAAGGACAAGGAGATAGAAGAATTAAGACTAACAAGACATGCAGCATTTTGAGTGATGAACCCTTTCCAGAACAACTGCAATATTGAATGTCCTTGTGATCAAATTCTGCTTACTGGGTCGCGGAGGAAGCACGACAGTTATTAAAACAAAGATCACCTTTGTTTTGAAAGCTTTTCAGAGCAGTACTCCTAAATGTCTCTCTAAAAATCTTCACAGAGGCATTTAGAAACAATGTATTGATCAAAAATTCATCCTGAAAGCCAAAGTTCATCACTTCAATCCAGAGCTAACTGGTATCTATAAGTGAGGCAACAAAACACCAAAGTGTTAGCAGGTTGGCCACCTGAGTGTAATCCAAAACATACACTTAGGCACTTGGACTACCTGTATTTTTTTGGCAGTAGCTATAACCCTAAAGGGGAATGCATTCCAAAATTAGAGGTAACAGTTAAGAAGTGCCCCTTTCTGGAGACATATTGTTATAGTCATTGCAGAAAGGCAGGCATAATCATTTATTCAGGATCAAAACCTAAAAATTCAGTCCTGAAGCTGGCCATCTGAGAGCATTCTTTGGAAGAAGCAGACAGGGCTTAGTATTTTAAACCATGTATGCATTACATAACATTTAAGTGATTAAGTAGTCAGCTGTGAAGTAGAAATCTAAGTCAGTTCTTCCCTAGCATAGTGTAACTATGCTTCACTTAGACTGATGTTCAAATAATAGTATTATGTAATCACAGTTGTGGGTTTGAATCTCCAAAGGAGAAGAAAGAAATTGAAGGAAAGCTCCCTTTTACCTGGGAAAAAGTTTTAAATAACATGTGATTTATGAAGGAGAAGTTCTAATACCGAATTTAATGCCTCCATTTTCTTTAAAAAGCAACCACAAATATATTTTCTGAAAAATATTTCTCTTCTTAGTGGGTATTTAATATAAGCACACTGATCAGGCTGTGCTATCTAGAACTGTGGTAGCCCAGAAGAGAATTATGGACACATATGCAATTTATACTTCAAATAAAGATTAGGTAATAATTGAAAAAAAGGTATTTATTGGATGGCAGTTTCATACCTATATACTAGCTCACCTAAACACTTTTTTACACATTTCCACTGTTCTCTTTCTCCATCTTCCAAAGACTGAATTATTATTGCTAATTCTATTTCTGACAGCTCAGCCACAGATTTTGCTAATACCTTCTGTTCCATCTGGCTCTGCCTGTTCCTCTCGTTGTTTTTGCTTGAACTTCAGGTTGCCATAGTGCATGACAGCTCCTGTCAGCTTGTAAATGGCTGTTTTTTCATCAGCAGTGAAGCCCAGGATGTCAATGGCACTCTGCAATAAGAACAATAAAATAACAGCTTTGTCTGGGAGAGATGACAATAGGGACAACATTTTTAATTGTTACTTACATCTGTAGCCATCAGCTCCTCCTGGTCATTAATGCTGGCAACAGTGATCTCACCTTGACTCACAAAGTGGTAGTCATATGGGTTGGTGGTAATGAGAAGCATGTCTGGAAGTAAGAATAGGGGACATGTAGGCTTAGTTTAGTCAAGCAACTGATAACATGAGTTGATGTTCAGTAATATCCATCCAAGTTAGTCATTCTTCCTACCAATTAGCTCTGGCTTCTTGTTGGACATGATCTGATAAAATATGTGGTAGCTTCTTTCTGCTTTGAGCTGGAAAGTGACTCTGGACTTCTCCAGCAGATCTAGAGGAAAAACTTAATTAAAAACAAGAAGAAACAGCAAAAAAGAAAGTAGGGAGAAGATGGGAAGAAAACCAGGGAAGGCAGGATAGATGGTTGGGTGAAAAGGTATTGTATGGATACATGGGTGAATGGATGGATTGTGAACAGTTCAGGAAAGTGTCTTACACGTTTCAATATCAGCAGAAGCTAGTTTTCCTGTGGCACCGAAGTGAATTCTAATGAATTTGCCCTTTGAAGAAATAAAAGTGTCTTAAGAATTACACCATAAGAATATATCTGAAATGAAGTTTTGCCATTTACTCCACTGGGCACAAGACTTCTACTTAGACACATTTTCTTAAGAATCAGCTATATCTCTACCATTGACATAAAGGAGTGTTTTACATTTTTGACCATGGAAATAAACAGTGGCACAGCTGTATATTTTATGGATGCTGAATGTACAAATGGGAAGGAATGGGTGGATTTTGTTAGCCTAACTCTTCTAACTATATTCTGCATACAGAGAGGAGCCACCTTAATGATATGGAAATAGCCATTTAACTATTTCAGCTGCTTAAATCTGTCTTGTTATCAAAAAAAACATTTCACTTTTGATTAATTAAATTTGACATAAAGCAAACATATTATTCAAGTAGAAACTCTCTCCCCCCTGTTTCCTTCTCTCTTTCATTATTTCTCTCTCCTTCTTTCATTTTTCTTTCTTTCTCTCTCTCTCTTTCCCATCTTTCCTAACCTCCCTCTCTTTCTTCCTGGCATTCTGTCTGTCTGTCTGTCTTTTACCAAACAAACAGAAATATAGGTAAAAATGACCAAAAATATCATTTAACACTGCAATACATTATAGGAGAAACAGCATGTGATCTGTTATATTCATTTGCATCTCAGTGCAAAGCAGAACTCATTTTTTTCATAGAATCACTATTTTTGAAATCTGGAGAATTACCTTTAGGATAAGTAATAAAATCATGATAAGAAAATTCAGTCTTACTCTTGAAAAAACGATGGCTGAATAACAGAAAAGAATGATTGCCAGACACTGCTGCTTACTATTTTTCAGGAATCATTTGGTTAAGCAACTTACAAAGCGTGAGGAGTTGTCATTCCTCACGGTCTTGGCATTTCCAAAGGCCTCCAGCAGTGGGTTGGCGCTGATGATTTGATCCTCAAGCGTTCCCTGCAGGACAATAATTGTTGCTCGTTATCCTTTCCAAAAATCATGTCAGGAATAGAGAAAAGCATTGATTCCAGCCACTGTCTATTAATTTGCCTGCATTTTGCCTGACTGCTCCTCTTTCTTCTTATCGCCGCTTGCTGCAATTGTTGCAAAGTACTGGATGACACGCTTTGTGTTCACAGTCTTCCCTGCACCAGATTCTCCGCTGTCAAACCAAAGACAGAAGCAGAGAGCATGTGGTCAGGCTGGAGGTCCCCTGGCACGGGGCAGCCCAGCGGGGACCCGAGCAGGGAGTGTACATACGTGATCAGGATCGACTGGTTCTCACGATCTGTGAAGGAGGCAGAAATACAGTAGTTAAAACCCAATGAACAACACAGAAAGAATGAAACATAGTCAGGTAAGTTTAATGTTTTCAACTCCATGGTGTCAGCTTGACTTAAAAAAACCAACCAACCAAACGAACAAAGTAAAAGACCTCCAGAACACCTCACTGAGTGCAAGGGTGTCTTTAATTTAAAAAAGTAGAAACAATGGTGTGAAGAGAGTAAAACACAAAATAGTATGTATGCATCAGAACCATGAAAGCTTTGGAACAGTCTCCTCATAGCACTGAGACAGAGTATCCCTTCAGAGAATTTCATGGTACAATCCCTCTGACACAGATATAGCCACTCACCAGTCAGCATGAACTGATAGGCATTGTCAGAGATGGAGAAGATGTGTGGAGGGGCCTCCTGGCGCTTCTTGCCTCGGTAGGCCAACACCACCTCCGGGTTGTACACCGGCAGCCACTTGTAGGGGTTGACAGTGACGCAGAAGAGACCCGAGTAGGTCTGTGAGGAAGGGAGACAGCACGTTGGCTTCCACTTAGCCTGGCAGAGCAGTTCCTCCTAGCTCCCCAGAGGAAGACTGCTGCTGCTACTTACGTAGATCATCCAGGCTGCATAACGCTCTTTGAGGTTGTACAGCACAGCGGGTTCATGGAGGTGGGTCATCATGGCCATGTCCTCGATTTTATCGTACTTGGGAGGGTTCATGGAGAAGATTTGATCTTCCTTCACGGTCAGGGTCTGCCAGAGCAAAGAAAGGTGCATGAACGTCAGCTCAGAGCCCAGAGTGGGAATTAAATGTTGTTTGTAAATCTTGCATTTTACCCACCTCTCCACCTTCAGTCTTGACGGTGACCTTCCCTGATTCTTTGCTCTGGATTGTTCCTTTCACAAAGGATTCTTTAGGATGCACCACAAAGACAGATGTCTTGGCATCGAAAGGCTTGTTCTGGGCCTCAATTCTCTCCTTTTCTGACTTTCGGAGGTAAGGAGCCGCCTCTCCAAAGATGGCCATCTCAGAGTCTGAAGACATGGCTGCACTTTACAGAGGGGCTCGTCAGCAGAGAACACTGCGGAAGAGCAGATATGTTGCTCAAATATGTCAAAAAGTAAGCATTTGTTAGTAGAAGAAAAGATGGGAAAAGAAATAGACTATATTAATATTATTCATAACTTTTTTGAAAGTAATTATATATTTTTGCATTGGTGTGATTCAACATTTATGGAAAATGTGAAAACTATATTTTGGGAGATCGTTTGGCTTAGGGTCCACTGCACTGAAATCACATTTGAAATAATCCATAGTCACTTAGTAGTCAAGTATTTAGGCGCTGTACTGTGGAGTTAAGAAACTCAAAATTCCTTTCAGCTGCTTAGGCACTCTTTTAAAATTCACTTGAAATTATTATAATGCAGTTTATTCCCAAGTGATACTAATTCAGAAAGCTCATACACCACTGTCTTGAATGACACAGAGAAGTCGAGCATCTTAATGTGTCAGTTTCAGTCTCTAAAACATTTGCATCATTGTATTAAGGATATCATTATTTGCTAATGTTAGTGAGTTCTTGAATCCAGGCATAAATGGCTACAATGTCTGTCAAAAGAAGAGTAATGCTGTTCCAAAACACACTGACATAGCTCCATTTCTATTATTTTCTTTTGCTGTTTAAAAATTAGTATAATTTTAGAGGAAAACAAAGTTAAATACAAAGATTCAAAGCTCAACTCAGGAATTTAAAAAATAAGGAATTTTAAAGCCAGTATTAATTTCTCCAAAAAATTACTTTTTTGTTTTGGTTTGGTTTGGTTTTTTTCCCTAGAAAACAACAGCAAGCAGCTGAGGAAAACATTTATTTATTTCTATCCTATATAGAGGTAGGTACCTAGTATTTATACAACCTTTAATATTGTGTGGTATTTGTACTAAGAGAGTAACATGATAATTCTTTATTTGTCCCTGCAGGAACAGGTGGTGGCTTACAGAGGAGGAGGGCTGCAGCTTCCATTTTTTTGTGAGGTAGAGAACAGGCAGAGCAGTAAGGGGAACAAATGACAGCTTTGCGTTTTACAGAGATGACAAGCAGAGCTTTGTTGCTCGTATTACAGTTCTTCCTACTCTTACTTCTTTAGTGTTTTTGTGACATATTTTGGACAAAATAACACATTAATTCACATGGTCTGAGACAAAATATTGAATTTTACACTTTTTCCTGCCGTGCTCATCTTGGTCCAGCTCTACTGCTGCAACAGCAAAGATGGGAAGCCAGCACAGCTCGCTCCCTGTTAGGTTAGTTAAGCAGAAGTGAAGAACTTCCACATGGGGATTTTCTGGTCTGCCATCAGTGGTGAAGTCTTCAAACACAGCCACTTAAAGATTGGACCAGATGATCTTTTGAGGTGCCTTCCAACCTGGGCTGTTCTATGATTCTACAATTCACTTGAAAACCTTACCAGCCTTGGACACTACCGTCCACCTTCCACTGTGACCACACTGGGTTTGAATATATAGTGTGAAACAGTGGCCATTCATTCAGCCATACAAAAATCCCACCCAAAAGGATCTTTCTCTGCCCTCTAAGAATTAATAAATCAGGTTCTTACCTCTCGTGACACCAGATGGGTGGCTTGCAGGCTGGCAGCTGGTCAGTACTGTAAAACAGAAATGGCAACTCCCTACTTGATGTTGCACAGAAATCCAGAGTGAAAATGTGCAGGTGCCTTGAAAGCAGATTTAAAACCTGAGCTGAGAATTGAGTCCCCTCCTGGAAATGAGCAGGAGGCAGCAGGAATGCTGTGGCACATAAGGGCACCATCCTCTTCCTGCAAGCCTGCAGACCCCATACACTTACCTTGAAGCTTTCCGTGGAGACAGGGCAGACTTGTCGCAGGGACATTTTATACGATCTAGTCTGCAAGATGCTACAGATGCCTGCTCTTTCTTCGGTCAAAAAATTTTTGGCAAACCTTCTTTGGCAAAGCATTGTCTGGCAAACTGAACTAAGGGCATAATTGTCATTTGACATGACTAGATATAATTAGAAAATTTTGATGTCTTACTGACTATATGAATACATCTCCTATAAATAATTTGACAAGGGTGTTAAGGAGGGAATCTAGACTAGTTAAGGCACTTAGAGAACTTGGATGCAGGACTTATGGATTCTATTGCTGGCTTTCCCACCGACTCACTGTATGACCCAGGGTGGATTGCTTGGTATGTCTGTGCTGCAGTTATCCCAGCTGTACAATGGGGATGACAACTTTTATCTTCCCCATGTGATGGTGTGAAGCTTATAAGAAATGCCTAAGAGCAATACATTAAGCAGGCCACTAAGACGGAAATAAGTATTACTAAAAGTGTTTTGCAGTTATGTTGGTATAATTCTGAAAATAAAAGAGTAATCTGGGTCCTTCAGTGTGATAGCACTGAAGCCTGAGTGTCACAGACATGGCAAGAAGACTGGCCAAGAGGCAAAGATTTGTTCACAGCAATAGGAGGCTGGTGTCTAGCTGAACTACTGGGTTGGAGTCTCAGAGAGAGATGTGAGGTCAATTCTGATGTATGAAGAGCATACATACACTTGTGCACATGTACCCATCCCTACACTTGAAATAGTAAAAAAGTGGGAGATTCCCTAAGGAGTGTTGTTATAAGCCTGTGCATGAATTCGTGCTAAGGGAGATGTTGTACGGCATGCTGTGATTTCTGCTATGTGTGTCAGTGCATCTGAACAACAGATGCTCCTTTCTTTTCCTGATGATGATTTAATTCATCAGAAAGTACTCATATTGGCAATTCAGGAAAGGATCTCAGTTCTTTCTTATGTCTTTTTTCCAAGTCTGACCTGTCAATCTGTACCATAAATAAAGCAAATTGCTGCGGTAAAGATTTGGGCCTGTAGAAATCTATGTCATTCGAATGTTCATACCTCTTTTCAACAAGGAGTGGTTACAGGTCATTATAACGTCTATCTATCAACCAAGGTTTTTTCCATTCCTGCAGAAATTTCTGCTCCTGTAGAATTCCAGAGCCTTCCCACTATCCCACAGCTCAGCTCACACATCCAGAAGACAACCTAGATAAAGAGACTTGCAGTCCTCAGTTTATACATCAACACACAGCACTTCTTTCCAATTCCTCTAACATAAACAAACCAGTCTCAGCTAAAGCCTGTCTCCCATATGCATGCTCCCACTGTCAAATTCACCAGCTGGGAAAAAAGCAGACACCTTCAGCCCTTTCCTACCCACAACTCCCAGTAACTAATATCTTGCACATTTACACATTCATACAGTTCCTGCAACAAAAGTTATCAACAAGTTGTTGCCTACATCAGAGCACTAGAGGTGGTAGACAGTCCTGATACTCTGAGAAAGGGGGATTTGCTGGTAGTTCTGAAGAGTGACTCATCTAGTTTTAGAGAAAGGGCACTGTTACTTGAGCTGCTTTAAATGCTGTCAGATCTAAACACTCTTCTCCTGGTCATTGGCATTTTGGTTATTGAAAGAGGCCAGGGACACAGGGACAAGGTTAGAAAAATGATGCGTGGGATCCAAGGTAATATCCAGCATCAGGCTGGATCATCCATAAACATTCATCCATGTTTATGAAGAGCTTGCTCCAAGAAGGGCTCTGACATTGCAGCATCCACATTTTGAGTGGCTGGGCCCCAACCTGGAATTCAAACCTGTTCCAAACTGAGGCACTGGGGTGCCATGTGGTGCCCAGAAGCCCAGTAGGTTATTGGTCCTGGCTGAGGAGGGGCCAGGAAGGCCTTGGCAGATCAAAGCATGGAGTTAAGAAGACCGTGGGAGGAGCAGGGATGGCTGAGACCTCTCCCAGGACATGAACGCTGAGGGTTTTCTCCCATCAGGTTAGGAAGGGAGCTCTGGTCTCCCATTCCCAGTGAAGCTGTAATATCTGAACTGTGAAGGCATCATCCTCTGGCAGCAACAGGTTAAGTATTAAGTAGAATGATAGAATGGCTTGTGTTGGAAGGGGACCTTCAAAGATCATCTATTCCAACACCCCTGCTGTGGGCAAGGACAAATTTCACTAGATTAGGTTGCTCAAAGTCCCATCCAACCTGAACACTTCCAATAGTGGGGCATCTGTAAGTTCTCTGGGAAACCTGTTCCAGTGTCTTACCACACTCATCGTGAAATATTTCTTCCTTATCTCTATTTGAAATCTACCCCTTCTCAGTTTAAAACCATGGCTTCTTGTCCTGTCACTACAGACACTGATAAAATGTCTTTCTTATAAGGCCCCTTTAGGTATTGAAAGGCCTCAAGAAGATCTTCTCGAACCTTTCTCATCTCCAGGCTGAACAACCCCAACTCTCTCAGCCTTTCTTCACAGAAGAGGTGTTCCAGCTCTCAGATCATTTATGTGTCCCTCCTCTGGACCCGCTTTAACAGGTTCAAGCCTTTCTTGTGCTTGGGACCCCAGAGCTGAAGGGAATACTGCAGGTGGGGTCTCACAAGAGCAGAGCAGAGGGTGAGGATAACCTCCCTTGACCTGCTGGCCAGGCTTCTTTTGGTGCAGCCCAGGACCTGATTGGCTTTCTGGGCTGCAAACGCACATTGCTGGCTCATGTCAAATTTTTCATCCACCAGTATCACTGAGTTCTTCTCTGAGTAGTTGCTGTTACTTTTCTGTGGGGTCCTGCTCTCAGTAGTATGTATATGCAGTGCTATCAGGCCGGAACAAAGCGTCCTCAGGATGTGCCTGGATCTCTAGGGGCTATGTGGAGAGCCTCGCTGAATGACACTTTGGGGACTGAAAAATCTTTGAATTTCCAGTGGCCAATGACAAAGCCAGTCTTCTTAGCAGAAGGGTTTTGCTGTTGCGTTGTGCAGGATGTGGACCCAGCTATGTAACAGGCACGAGTGAGGCACATGGCCAGGCAGCTCTGGGCATGCAGTCAGCCGAGGGAACATCTGGTTTAAAAAGGAAGCTGCCAATGAGTTGAGGTGTCTCCAGGTGTTGACAGTCACTCAGCAGTGCTTTTAGGATGGCAAGCTTCAATGTAGCATCAGGTCTGTTCACAAAAGAGTTTAGATATCAAAAGCCTTCTATGGAATTGGTCCCAACCCCAGAGTAGCTTCTCACATGTGAGCCAGGCCATGGGAAAGAAGAATTCCTTCCTTGCTCCCTAATATCCTTTCAGTAGTCAGATGACATTTCCTCTAGCTACAAATCATTCAAGTTTTTTTTTAATTAAAGTTTAAGTGGGTTTGGTCAGTGTTCCCAGGATATAACTGTACCCTGTGTGCTATTCCCCAGCTATATAGCAGAAAATAGCCATATGTACTTTTATGAAGGTATAGCATTAAAGGTACATGAAAGATATGCCCAATTCACAATTTTATTTAAGGAAAATTATTTATTTATATATAAAAATTATAGTATAGTGTACATTTCTGTGTAGTGTATTATGAATATCAGGGAAAATAATTGAAACAAAATTCATAACAATTCTGAAAAAATAGTGAAAATATTACAAGCTTAAGTGTTTTATTTCACAGTCCTACAATATCTGTATGTGGATATTCAGGTCTTAACTGTTACATTGCTTTACACCTTTTCTGTACATGAGCAACATGCTGTTTGCCAATATAATTCACAGGCCTAAACTCAGGTGACACCCTGTACTGTTGCAAATAGAGTTACAGTGCTTTTTCTGTCTTTTCAAATTGTCCTGGTTTCAGCTGGGGTAGAGTTAATTGTCTTCCTAGTAGCTGGTATAGTGCTGGTTTTGAGTTAGGTACAGGAAGAATGTTGATAACACTGACGTTTTCAGTTGTTGCTAAATCATGTTTAGTCTAAAGTCAAGGATTTTTCAGCTTCTGATGCCCAGCCAGCAAGAAGGCTGGAGGGGCACAAGAAGTTGGGAGGGGACACAGCCATGACAGCTGACCCAAACTGGCCAACAGGGTATTCCATACCATGTGATATCACATCTAGTATATAAACTGGGGGAGTGGGGGAGGGGTGGGATCGCCGCTCGGGGACTAACTGGGCATCAGTCGGTGGGTGGTGAGCAATTGCACTGCGCATCATTTGTATATTCTAATCTTTTTATTATTACTGTTGTAATTTTATTAGTGTTATCATTATCATTATTAGTTTCTTCTTTTCTGTTCTATTAAACCTTTCTTATCTCAACCCATGAGTTTTACTTCTTTTCCCAATTTTCTCCCCCATCCCACTGTGGCGGGGGGGAAGTGAGTGAGCGGCTGCGTGGTGCTTAGTTGCTGGCTGAGGTTAAACCATGACACAAATATTCTAAATTCTCTGGAATTTTTTTCAGTCTTCAACTTTACTTAAAAGTCTACTTTACTTTTTACTGAATTGTGTTATCAAATTCAAACTACAGACAGTTTTCTCCACTGTGGTTGTCTTATATTGTCCAAAGACAATGCAAAAAATTAAAAGCACAAAATTATGAAGAACTTTTAGTTAGTTTATGGAGCCTCACACAATTTCTACACATTGAGTGAAATGGATTTGGAGGGAGTAATAATTTAAACTTGATGATGTATTTGTGCACCCAGGCACAATGTCAAATTCATTGATTTTCAATCTGCAGAGAGAAGAATATAATTATCTGTGCTCTGCCAGGGAAGTTGAGGAAAATGCCTATGTACTGAGCTTTTCTAAAATATGAAGGCTTCTCATAAAAGAAACTGCCTTTTCTGTCCTGCTGCCTTTTCCAGAAGCCACACAGTCTAGTGCAGCACTGACCTATCTTCTCAATATGACCTTGAAGTGAGCCTTTCAGGGCTCTTTTCAGGTTACAGCAACAGCTGAGAAAAGAAGTAGCTGATTCCTACTGCTGCCAGGACTTAATGGAAACTCAGCAGGGGATGGCTAGAGAAATTAATTCCTTCTTATGTCCTCTCTCTGATATTAATGTCCCCTGCTCTTTGCTCCCTTCCCAGGGTGACATATAACTGAACCCTTTTCCTTGTCCCTCTCAAGTCTCTTTCTATGTACAAGCATAGCTTCTGAGGGAAGTAACACCATGTTGAACTACCACAGCAAGTGTTTTTAGTGCAGCAGTCTTTGCTTCACAAGATCCAGGATCCAAGGTAATGGAGACGGCCACAGTGGGATACATTAATAAAACTGAAATTCTCCAGTATATTTATTCTTGGTCAGACTCTGGCCCTACTCAACAGCAGCTGATTTTTTTCACTCAAATAGGTACAGCTGGGGCAGCACTATGTGTACTGAAGAATGTGGTCTTACATTTAAGTCAATTATGTATGTGTTATAATTCAAAGAGAAAACTCAGTGCAATTAAAGGTATCTTAATGATGTTCTTGTAACAGCACCCTCTGTCCACTTGAGTAGCAAGGAAAGCCATAGTTCCCAAAATGTTATTATATGAAGGAAACTGCACCATCTCAGTAGGCAATGCTGTAAACATGCTCCTGCAATACTTCCAGCATCTTGGCAGGAATGGGAAGCTGTATTTGTTCCAAAAGCAGGTGATAATTTAGAGAGAGCTTAGCTAAGAGCTTGAGAGGAAATCAGCCTCAAGTCTTGGAGGAAACTTTCAACTTCTGATGAACTCAAGGGCTGATTAAACTCTGACTCCCTATAAGCTACAAGTACTTCCTTATGGAGTGAGATTTAAATGATGACAGTTTCAATGTCAGAACAAAGAAACATCATAATGAAATAGCTGGAATGCAAAGCTAAATTCACTGGTCTAGATTTACCTTATTCAACATTGTGTGGTTGGCACAGATGCCAAAGTCAGAAGCTCAGCCTTCATGGTTTCCCTATAAGCTCCAATAGACCAGGAAGACTGAAAAGGCATGGGCAGGCAGCATATATATCCATTCACTTTAAGCATATTAGAGGAAAATCTCATTGCTGTGAGTATTTTTGACTACCATATAATTACATCCCAAGCTACTAGAAAAACTTTCAATATAGAAAGACATTTGAATGTCTTAGTTGTTTAAGAGGACCTTCATTAGTCCTTGCAAATCTGGTCATCCTGGTCTCACAGATCACAGCT